>NC_079884.1:4028020-4755533 GCF_029227915.1 Hydractinia symbiolongicarpus | reverse complement strand
CCGGCAAACGAAAATCCGCGATTTCCCGTAAATCCCGGACTCGGCCCGTATAGTCAAAAGTATACAAAGAAAGTACCCTGTGAGTAAACTCATTTCCCGAACGATTTTTTAAATTATTTTTTCACCACTAAAACGCATAAGACTAATAAAATAAAAGAAGTTTAATCGCCGGCAAACGAAAACCTGCGATTTCCCGTAAATCCTGGACTCGGCCGTATAGTCAAAAGTATACAAAGAAAGTACCCAGGGAGTAAACTCATTTCCCAAACGATTTTTTAAATTATTATTTCACCACTAAAACGCAAGAGACTTGTAGTTTTCAAGAATATTTTCATTTTTGATGAGACGCTGAATAAAAGCAGTTTAATCGCCGGCAAACGAAAACCCGCGATTTCCCATAAATCCCGGGCTTGGCCCGTATAGTCAAAAGTATACAAAGAAAGTACCCAGGGAGTAAACTCATTTCCCGAACGATTTTTTAAATTACTTTTTCACCACTAAAACGCATGAGACTTGTAGTTTTCAAAAATGTTTTCATTTTTGATGAGACGCTGAATAAAAGCAGTTTAATCGCCGGCAAACGAAAACCTGCGATTTCCCTAAATCCCGGACTCGGCCCGTATAGTCAAAAGTATACAAAGAAAGTACCCAGGGAGTAAACTCATTTCCCAAACGATTTTTTAAATTATTATTTCACCACTAAAACTCATGAGACTTGTAGTTTTCAAGAATGTTTTCATTTTTGATGAGACGCTGAATAAAAGCAGTTTAATCGCCGGCAAACGAAAACCCGCGATTTCCCGTAAATCCCGGGCTTGGCCCGTATAGTCAAAAGTATACAAAGAAAGTACCCAGGGAGTAAACTCATTTCCCGAACGATTTTTTAAATTTTTTTTTCACCACTAAAACGCATGAAACTTGTAGTTTTCAAAAATGTTTTCAATTTTGATGAGACGCTTAATGAAAGAGGTTTAATCGCGGGAAAACGAAAACCCGCGATTTCCCATAAATCCCGGGCTTGGCCCGTATAGTCAAAAGTATACAAAGAAAGTACCCAGGGAGTAAACTCATTTCCCGAACGATTTTTTAAATTACTTTTTCACCACTAAAACGCATGAGACTTGTAGTTTTCAAAAATGTTTTCATTTTTGATGAGACGCTGAATAAAAGCAGTTTAATCGCCGGCAAACGAAAACCTGCGATTTCCCTAAATCCCGGACTCGGCCCGTATAGTCAAAAGTATACAAAGAAAGTACACAGGGAGTAAACTCATTTACCAAACGATTTTTTAAATTATTATTTCACCACTAAAACTCATGAGACTTGTAGTTTTCAAGAATGTTTTCATTTTTGATGAGACGCTGAATAAAAGCAGTTTAATCGCCGGCAAACGAAAACCCGCGATTTCCCGTAAATCCCGGGCTTGGCCCGTATAGTCAAAAGTATACAAAGAAAGTACCCAGGGAGTAAACTCATTTCCCAAACGATTTTTTAAATTATTATTTCACCACTAAAACTCATGAGACTTGTAGTTTTCAAGAATGTTTTCATTTTTGATGAGACGCTGAATAAAAGCAGTTTAATCGCCGGCAAACGAAAACCCGCGATTTCCCGTAAATCCCGGGCTTGGCCCGTATAGTCAAAAGTATACAAATAAAGTACCCAGGGAGCAAACTCATTTCCCGAACGATTTTTTAAATTACTTTTTCACCACTAAAACGCATGAGACTTGCAGTTTTTAAAAATGTTTTCATTTTTGATGAGACGCTGAATAAAAGACGTTTAATCGCCGGCAAACGAAAACCTGCGATTTCCCGTAAATCCTGGACTCTGCCCGTATAGGCAAAAGTATACAAAGAAAGTACCCTGTGAGTAAACTCATTTCCAGAACGATTTTTTAAATTTTTTTTTCACCACTAAAACGCATAAGACTTGTAGTTTTTAAAAATGTTTTCATTTTTGATGAGACGCTGAATAAAAGAAGTTTAATCGCCGGCAAACGAAAACCCGCGATTTCCCGTATATCCCGGGCTTGGCCCGTATAGTCAAAAGTATACAAAGAAAGTACCCAGGGAGTAAACTCATTTCCCGAACGATTTTTTATATTATTTTTTTACCACTAAACGCATGAGACTTGTAGTTTTCAAAAATGTTTTCATTTTTGATGAGACGCTTAATGAAAGAGGTTTAATCGCCGGAAAACGAAAACCCGCGATTTCCCGTAAATCCCGGGCTTGGCCCGTATAGTCGAATGTATACAAAGAAAGTACCCTGTGAGTAAACTCATTTCCAGAACGATTTTTTAAATTATTTTTTCACCACTAAAACGCATAAGACTTGTAGTTTTTAAAAATGTTTTCATTTTTGATGAGACGCTGAATAAAAAAAAGTTTAATCGCCGGCAAACGAAAACCCGCGATTTCCCGTAAATCCCGGGCTTGGCACGTATAGTCGAATGTATATAAAGAAAGTACCCTGTGAGTAAACTCATTTCCAGAACGATTTTTTAATTTATTTTTTCACCACTAAAACGCATAAGACCTGTAGTTTTTAAAAATGTTTTCATTTTTGATGAGACGCTGAATAAAAGAAGTTTAATCGCCGGCAAACGAAAACCTGCGATTTCCCTAAATCCCGGACTCAGCCCGTATAGTCAAAAGTATACAAAGAAAGTACCCAGGGAGTAAACTCATTTCCAGAACGATTTTTTAAATTATTTTTTCACCACTAAAACGCATAAGACTTGTAGTTTTTAAAAATGTTTTCATTTTTGATGAGACGCTGAATAAAAGAAGTTTAATCGCTGGCAAACGAAAACCCGCGATTTCCCGTATATCCCGGGCTTGGCCCGTATAGTCAAAAGTATACAAAGAAAGTACCCAGGGAGTAAACTCATTTCCCGAACGATTTTTTAAATTACTTTTTCACCACTAAAACGCATGAGACTTGTAGTTTTCAAAAATGTTTTCATTTTTGATGAGACGCTGAATAAAAGCAGTTTAATCGCCGGCAAACGAAAACCTGCGATTTCCCTAAGTCCCGGACTCGGCCCGTATAGTCAAAAGTATACAAAGAAAGTACCCAGGGAGTAAACTCATTTCCCAAACGATTTTTTAAATTATTATTTCACCACTAAAACTCATGAGACTTGTAGTTTTCAAGAATGTTTTCATTTTTGATGAGACACTGAATAAAAGCAGTTTAATCGCCGGCAAACGAAAACCCGCGATTTCCCGTAAATCCCGGGCTTGGCCCGTATAGTCAAAAGTATAAAAAGAAAGTACCCAGGGAGTAAACTCATTTCCCGAACGATTTTTTAAATTTTTTTTTCACCACTAAAACGCATGAAACTTGTAGTTTTCAAAAATGTTTTCAATTTTGATGAGACGCTTAATGAAAGAGGTTTAATCGCCGGAAAACGAAAACCCGCGATTTCCCGGAAATCCCGGGCTTGGCCCGTATAGTCAAATGTATACAAAGAAAGTACCCTGTGAGTAAACTCATTTCCAGAACGATTTTTTAAATTATTTTTTCACCACTAAAACGCATAAGACTTGTAGTTTTTAAAAATGTTTTCATTTTTGATGAGACGCTGAATAAAAGAAGTTTAATCGCCGGCAAACGAAAACCCGCGATTTCCCGTATATCCCGGGCTTGGCCCGTATAGTCAAAAGTATACAAAGAAAGTACCCAGGGAGTAAACTCATTTCCCGAACGATTTTTTATATTATTTTTTTACCACTAAACGCATGAGACTTGTAGTTTTCAAAAATATTTTCATATTTGATGGGACGCTGAATAAAAGAAGTTTAATCGCCGGCAAACGAAAATCCGCGATTTCCCGTAAATCCCGGACTCGGCCCGTATAGTCAAAAGTATACAAAGAAAGTACCCAGGGAGTAAACTCATTTCCCGAACGATTTTTTAAATTATTTTTTCACAACTAAAACGCATAAGACTTGTAGTTTTTAAAAATGTTTTCATTTTTGATGAGACGCTGAATAAAAAAAAGTTTATTCGCCGGCAAACGAAAACCCGCGATTTCCCGTAAATCCCGGCTTGGCCCGTATAGTCAAAAGTATACAAAGAAAGTACCCAGGGAGCAAACTCATTTCCCGAACGATTTTTTAAATTACTTTTTCACCACTAAAACGCATGAGACTTGCAGTTTTTAAAAATGTTTTCATTTTTGATGAGACGCTGAATAAAAGCAGTTTAATCGCCGGCAAACGAAAACCCGCGATTTCCCGTAAATCCCGGGCTTGGCACGTATAGTCCAAATGTATATAAAGAAAGTACCCTGTGAGTAAACTCATTTCCAGAACGATTTTTTAAATTATTTTTTCACCACTAAAACGCATAAGACCTGTAGTTTTTAAAAATGTTTTCATTTTTGATGAGACGCTGAATAAAAGAAGTTTAATCGCCGGCAAACGAAAACCTGCGATTTCCCTAAATCCCGGATTCGGCCCGTATAGTCAAAAGTATACAAAGATAGTACCCAGGGAGTAAACTCATTTCCAGAACGATTTTTTAAATTATTTTTTCACCACTAAAACGCATAAGACCTGTAGTTTTTAAAAATGTTTTCATTTTTGATGAGACGCTGAATAAAAGAAGTTTAATCGCCGGCAAACGACAACCCGCGATTTCCCGTAAATAACGGCTTGGCCTGTATATTCAAAAGTATACAAAGAAAGTACCCAGGGAGTAAACTCATTTCCCGAACGATTTTTTAAATTACTTTTTCACCACTACAACGCATGAGACTTGTAGTTTTTAAAAATGTTTTCATTTTTGATAAGACGCTGAATAAAAGAAGTTTAATCGCCGGCAAACGAAAACCTGCGATTTCCCGTAAATCCTGGACTCGGCCGTATAGTCAAAAGTATACAAAGAAAGTACCCAGGGAGTAAACTCATTTCCCAAACGATTTTTTAAATTATTATTTCACCACTAAAACGCAAGAGACTTGTAGTTTTCAAGAATATTTTCATTTTTGATGAGACGCTGAATAAAAGCAGTTTAATCGCCGGCAAACGAAAACCCGCGATTTCCCGTAAATCCCGGGCTTGGCCCGTATAGTCAAAAGTATACAAAGAAAGTACCCAGGGAGTAAACTCATTTCCCGAACGATTTTTTAAATTACTTTTTCACCACTAAAACGCATGAGACTTGTAGTTTTCAAAAATGTTTTCATTTTTGATGAGACGCTGAATAAAAGCAGTTTAATCGCCGGCAAACGAAAACCTGCGATTTCCCTAAGTCCCGGACTCGGCCCGTATAGTCAAAAGTATACAAAGAAAGTACCCAGGGAGTAAACTCATTTCCCAAACGATTTTTTAAATTATTATTTCACCACTAAAACTCATGAGACTTGTAGTTTTCAAGAATGTTTTCATTTTTGATGAGACGCTGAATAAAAGCAGTTTAATCGCCGGCAAACGAAAACCCGCGATTTCCCGTAAATCCCGGGCTTGGCCCGTATAGTCAAAAGTATAAAAAGAAAGTACCCAGGGAGTAAACTCATTTCCCGAACGATTTTTTAAATTTTTTTTTCACCACTAAAACGCATGAAACTTGTAGTTTTCAAAAATGTTTTCATTTTTGATGAGACGCTGAATAAAAGAAGTTTAATCGCCGGCAAACGAAAACCCGCGATTTCCCGTATATCCCGGGCTTGGCCCGTATAGTCAAAAGTATACAAAGAAAGTACCCAGGGAGTAAACTCATTTCCCGAACGATTTTTTATATTATTTTTTTACCACTAAACGCATGAGACTTGTAGTTTTCAAAAATATTTTCATATTTGATGGGACGCTGAATAAAAGAAGTTTAATCGCCGGCAAACGAAAATCCGCGATTTCCCGTAAATCCCGGACTCGGCCCGTATAGTCAAAAGTATACAAAGAAAGTACCCAGGGAGTAAACTCATTTCCCGAACGATTTTTTAAATTATTTTTTCACAACTAAAACGCATAAGACTTGTAGTTTTTAAAAATGTTTTCATTTTTGATGAGACGCTGAATAAAAAAAAGTTTATTCGCCGGCAAACGAAAACCCGCGATTTCCCGTAAATCCCGGCTTGGCCCGTATAGTCAAAAGTATACAAAGAAAGTACCCAGGGAGCAAACTCATTTCCCGAACGATTTTTTAAATTACTTTTTCACCACTAAAACGCATGAGACTTGCAGTTTTTAAAAATGTTTTCATTTTTGATGAGACGCTGAATAAAAGCAGTTTAATCGCCGGCAAACGAAAACCCGCGATTTCCCGTAAATCCCGGGCTTGGCACGTATAGTCCAAATGTATATAAAGAAAGTACCCTGTGAGTAAACTCATTTCCAGAACGATTTTTTAAATTATTTTTTCACCACTAAAACGCATAAGACCTGTAGTTTTTAAAAATGTTTTCATTTTTGATGAGACGCTGAATAAAAGAAGTTTAATCGCCGGCAAACAAAAACCTGCGATTTCCCTAAATCCCGGATTCGGCCCGTATAGTCAAAAGTATACAAAGAAAGTACCCAGGGAGTAAACTCATTTCCAGAACGATTTTTTAAATTATTTTTTCACCACTAAAACGCATAAGACTTGTAGTTTTTAAAAATGTTTTCATTTTTGATGAGACGCTGAATAAAAGAAGTTTAATCGCCGGCAAACAAAAACCTGCGATTTCCCTAAATCCCGGATTCGGCCCGTATAGTCAAAAGTATACAAAGAAAGTACCCAGGGAGTAAACTCATTTCCAGAACGATTTTTTAAATTATTTTTTCACCACTAAAACGCATAAGACTTGTAGTTTTTAAAAATGTTTTCATTTTTGATGAGACGCTGAATAAAAGAAGTTTAATCGCTGGCAAACGAAAACCCGCGATTTCCCGTATATCCCGGGCTTGGCCCGTATAGTCAAAAGTATACAAAGAAAGTACCCAGGGAGTAAACTCATTTCCCGAACGATTTTTTATATTATTTTTTTACCACTAAACGCATGAGACTTGTAGTTTTCAAAAATATTTTCATATTTGATGGGACGCTGAATAAAAGAAGTTTAATCGCCGGCAAACGAAAATCCGCGATTTCCCGTAAATCCCGGACTCGGCCCGTATAGTCAAAAGTATACAAAGAAAGTACCCTGTGAGTAAACTCATTTCCCGAACGATTTTTTAAATTATTTTTTCACCACTAAAACGCATAAGACTAATAAAATAAAAGAAGTTTAATCGCCGGCAAACGAAAACCTGCGATTTCCCGTAAATCCTGGACTCGGCCGTATAGTCAAAAGTATACAAAGAAAGTACCCAGGGAGTAAACTCATTTCCCAAACGATTTTTTAAATTATTATTTCACCACTAAAACGCAAGAGACTTGTAGTTTTCAAGAATATTTTCATTTTTGATGAGACGCTGAATAAAAGCAGTTTAATCGCCGGCAAACGAAAACCCGCGATTTCCCATAAATCCCGGGCTTGGCCCGTATAGTCAAAAGTATACAAAGAAAGTACCCAGGGAGTAAACTCATTTCCCGAACGATTTTTTAAATTACTTTTTCACCACTAAAACGCATGAGACTTGTAGTTTTCAAAAATGTTTACATTTTTGATGAGACGCTGAATAAAAGCAGTTTAATCGCCGGCAAACGAAAACCTGCGATTTCCCTAAATCCCGGACTCGGCCCGTATAGTCAAAAGTATACAAAGAAAGTACCCAGGGAGTAAACTCATTTCCCAAACGATTTTTTAAATTATTATTTCACCACTAAAACTCATGAGACTTGTAGTTTTCAAGAATGTTTTCATTTTTGATGAGACGCTGAATAAAAGCAGTTTAATCGCCGGCAAACGAAAACCCGCGATTTCCCGTAAATCCCGGGCTTGGCCCGTATAGTCAAAAGTATACAAAGAAAGTACCCAGGGAGTAAACTCATTTCCCGAACGATTTTTTAAATTTTTTTTTCACCACTAAAACGCATGAAACTTGTAGTTTTCAAAAATGTTTTCAATTTTGATGAGACGCTTAATGAAAGAGGTTTAATCGCGGGAAAACGAAAACCCGCGATTTCCCATAAATCCCAGGCTTGGCCCGTATAGTCAAAAGTATACAAAGAAAGTACCCAGGGAGTAAACTCATTTCCCGAACGATTTTTTAAATTACTTTTTCACCACTAAAACGCATGAGACTTGTAGTTTTCAAAAATGTTTTCATTTTTGATGAGACGCTGAATAAAAGCAGTTTAATCGCCGGCAAACGAAAACCTGCGATTTCCCTAAATCCCGGACTCGGCCCGTATAGTCAAAAGTATACAAAGAAAGTACACAGGGAGTAAACTCATTTCCCAAACGATTTTTTAAATTATTATTTCACCACTAAAACTCATGAGACTTGTAGTTTTCAAGAATGTTTTCATTTTTGATGAGACGCTGAATAAAAGCAGTTTAATCGCCGGCAAACGAAAACCCGCGATTTCCCGTAAATCCCGGGCTTGGCCCGTATAGTCAAAAGTATACAAAGAAAGTACCCAGGGAGTAAACTCATTTCCCAAACGATTTTTTAAATTATTATTTCACCACTAAAACTCATGAGACTTGTAGTTTTCAAGAATGTTTTCATTTTTGATGAGACGCTGAATAAAAGCAGTTTAATCGCCGGCAAACGAAAACCCGCGATTTCCCGTAAATCCCGGGCTTGGCCCGTATAGTCAAAAGTATACAAATAAAGTACCCAGGGAGCAAACTCATTTCCCGAACGATTTTTTAAATTACTTTTTCACCACTAAAACGCATGAGACTTGCAGTTTTTAAAAATGTTTTCATTTTTGATGAGACGCTGAATAAAAGACGTTTAATCGCCGGCAAACGAAAACCTGCGATTTCCCGTAAATCCTGGACTCTGCCCGTATAGGCAAAAGTATACAAAGAAAGTACCCTGTGAGTAAACTCATTTCCAGAACGATTTTTTAAATTTTTTTTTCACCACTAAAACGCATAAGACTTGTAGTTTTTAAAAATGTTTTCATTTTTGATGAGACGCTGAATAAAAGAAGTTTAATCGCCGGCAAACGAAAACCCGCGATTTCCCGTATATCCCGGGCTTGGCCCGTATAGTCAAAAGTATACAAAGAAAGTACCCAGGGAGTAAACTCATTTCCCGAACGATTTTTTATATTATTTTTTTACCACTAAACGCATGAGACTTGTAGTTTTCAAAAATGTTTTCATTTTTGATGAGACGCTTAATGAAAGAGGTTTAATCGCCGGAAAACGAAAACCCGCGATTTCCCGTAAATCCCGGGCTTGGCCCGTATAGTCGAATGTATACAAAGAAAGTACCCTGTGAGTAAACTCATTTCCAGAACGATTTTTTAAATTATTTTTTCACCACTAAAACGCATAAGACTTGTAGTTTTTAAAAATGTTTTCATTTTTGATGAGACGCTGAATAAAAAAAAGTTTAATCGCCGGCAAACGAAAACCCGCGATTTCCCGTAAATCCCGGGCTTGGCACGTATAGTCGAATGTATATAAAGAAAGTACCCTGTGAGTAAACTCATTTCCAGAACGATTTTTTAATTTATTTTTTCACCACTAAAACGCATAAGACCTGTAGTTTTTAAAAATGTTTTCATTTTTGATGAGACGCTGAATAAAAGAAGTTTAATCGCCGGCAAACGAAAACCTGCGATTTCCCTAAATCCCGGACTCAGCCCGTATAGTCAAAAGTATACAAAGAAAGTACCCAGGGAGTAAACTCATTTCCAGAACGATTTTTTAAATTATTTTTTCACCACTAAAACGCATAAGACTTGTAGTTTTTAAAAATGTTTTCATTTTTGATGAGACGCTGAATAAAAGAAGTTTAATCGCTGGCAAACGAAAACCCGCGATTTCCCGTATATCCCGGGCTTGGTCCGTATAGTCAAAAGTATACAAAGAAAGTACCCAGGGAGTAAACTCATTTCCCGAACGATTTTTTATATTATTTTTTTACCACTAAACGCATGAGACTTGTAGTTTTCAAAAATATTTTCATATTTGATGGGACGCTGAATAAAAGAAGTTTAATCGCCGGCAAACGAAAATCCGCGATTTCCCGTAAATCCCGGACTCGGCCCGTATAGTCAAAAGTATACAAAGAAAGTACCCTGTGAGTAAACTCATTTCCCGAACGATTTTTTAAATTATTTTTTCACCACTAAAACGCATAAGACCTGTAGTTTTTAAAAATGTTTTCATTTTTGATGAGACGCTGAATAAAAGAAGTTTAATCGCCGGCAAACGACAACCCGCGATTTCCCGTAAATAACGGCTTGGCCTGTATATTCAAAAGTATACAAAGAAAGTACCCAGGGAGTAAACTCATTTCCCGAACGATTTTTTAAATTACTTTTTCACCACTACAACGCATGAGACTTGTAGTTTTTAAAAATGTTTTCATTTTTGATAAGACGCTGAATAAAAGAAGTTTAATCGCCGGCAAACGAAAACCTGCGATTTCCCGTAAATCCTGGACTCGGCCGTATAGTCAAAAGTATACAAAGAAAGTACCCAGGGAGTAAACTCATTTCCCAAACGATTTTTTAAATTATTATTTCACCACTAAAACGCAAGAGACTTGTAGTTTTCAAGAATATTTTCATTTTTGATGAGACGCTGAATAAAAGCAGTTTAATCGCCGGCAAACGAAAACCCGCGATTTCCCGTAAATCCCGGGCTTGGCCCGTATAGTCAAAAGTATACAAAGAAAGTACCCAGGGAGTAAACTCATTTCCCGAACGATTTTTTAAATTACTTTTTCACCACTAAAACGCATGAGACTTGTAGTTTTCAAAAATGTTTTCATTTTTGATGAGACGCTGAATAAAAGCAGTTTAATCGCCGGCAAACGAAAACCTGCGATTTCCCTAAGTCCCGGACTCGGCCCGTATAGTCAAAAGTATACAAAGAAAGTACCCAGGGAGTAAACTCATTTCCCAAACGATTTTTTAAATTATTATTTCACCACTAAAACTCATGAGACTTGTAGTTTTCAAGAATGTTTTCATTTTTGATGAGACGCTGAATAAAAGCAGTTTAATCGCCGGCAAACGAAAACCCGCGATTTCCCGTAAATCCCGGGCTTGGCCCGTATAGTCAAAAGTATAAAAAGAAAGTACCCAGGGAGTAAACTCATTTCCCGAACGATTTTTTAAATTTTTTTTTCACCACTAAAACGCATGAAACTTGTAGTTTTCAAAAATGTTTTCAATTTTGATGAGACGCTTAATGAAAGAGGTTTAATCGCCGGAAAACGAAAACCCGCGATTTCCCGGAAATCCCGGGCTTGGCCCGTATAGTCAAATGTATACAAAGAAAGTACCCTGTGAGTAAACTCATTTCCAGAACGATTTTTTAAATTATTTTTTCACCACTAAAACGCATAAGACTTGTAGTTTTTAAAAATGTTTTCATTTTTGATGAGACGCTGAATAAAAGAAGTTTATTCGCCGGCAAACGAAAACCCGCGATTTCCCGTATATCCCGGGCTTGGCCCGTATAGTCAAAAGTATACAAAGAAAGTACCCAGGGAGTAAACTCATTTCCCGAACGATTTTTTATATTATTTTTTTACCACTAAACGCATGAGACTTGTAGTTTTCAAAAATATTTTCATATTTGATGGGACGCTGAATAAAAGAAGTTTAATCGCCGGCAAACGAAAATCCGCGATTTCCCGTAAATCCCGGACTCGGCCCGTATAGTCAAAAGTATACAAAGAAAGTACCCAGGGAGTAAACTCATTTCCCGAACGATTTTTTAAATTATTTTTTCACAACTAAAACGCATAAGACTTGTAGTTTTTAAAAATGTTTTCATTTTTGATGAGACGCTGAATAAAAAAAAGTTTATTCGCCGGCAAACGAAAACCCGCGATTTCCCGTAAATCCCGGCTTGGCCCGTATAGTCAAAAGTATACAAAGAAAGTACCCAGGGAGCAAACTCATTTCCCGAACGATTTTTTAAATTACTTTTTCACCACTAAAACGCATGAGACTTGCAGTTTTTAAAAATGTTTTCATTTTTGATGAGACGCTGAATAAAAGCAGTTTAATCGCCGGCAAAGGAAAACCCGCGATTTCCCGTAAATCCCGGGCTTGGCACGTATGGTCGAATGTATATAAAGAAAGTACCCTGTGAGTAAACTCATTTCCAGAACGATTTTTTAAATTATTTTTTCACCACTAAAACGCATAAGACCTGTAGTTTTTAAAAATGTTTTCATTTTTGATGAGACGCTGAATAAAAGAAGTTTACTCGCCGGCAAACGAAAACCTGCGATTTCCCTAAATTCCGGACTCGGGCCGTATAGTCAAAAGTATACAAAGAAAGTACCCAGGGAGTAAACTCATTTCCAGAACGATTTTTTAAATTATTTTTTCACCACTAAAACGCATAAGACTTGTAGTTTTTAAAAATGTTTTCATTTTTGATGAGACGCTGAATAAAAGAAGTTTAATCGCTGGCAAACGAAAACCCGCGATTTCCCGTATATCCCGGGCTTGGCCCGTATAGTCAAAAGTATACAAAGAAAGTACCCAGGGAGCAAACTCATTTCCCGAACGATTTTTTAAATTACTTTTTCACCACTAAAACGCATGAGACTTGCAGTTTTTAAAAATGTTTTCATTTTTGATAAGACGCTGAATAAAAGAAGTTTAATCGCCGGCAAACGAAAACCCGCGATTTCCCGTAAATCCCGGGCTTGGCACGTATAGTCGAATGTATATAAAGAAAGTACCCTGTGAGTAAACTCATTTCCAGAACGATTTTTTAAATTATTTTTTCACCACTAAAACGCATAAGACCTGTAGTTTTTAAAAATGTTTTCATTTTTGATGAGACGCTGAATAAAAGAAGTTTAATCGCCGGCAAACGAAAACCTGCGATTTCCCTAAATCCCGGACTCGGCCCGTATAGTCAAAAGTATACAAAGAAAGTACCCAGGGAGTAAACTCATTTCCAGAACGATTTTTTAAATTATTTTTTCACCACTAAAACGCATAAGACTTGTAGTTTTTAAAAATGTTTTCATTTTTGATGAGACGCTGAATAAAAGAAGTTTAATCGCTGGCAAACGAAAACCCGCGATTTCCCGTATATCCCGCGCTTGGCCCGTATAGTCAAAAGTATGCAAAGAAAGTACCCAGGGAGTAAACTCATTTCCCGAACGATTTTTTATATTATTTTTTTACCACTAAACGCATGAGACTTGTAGTTTTCAAAAATATTTTCATATTTGATGGGACGCTGGATAAAAGAAGTTTAATCGCCGGCAAACGAAAATCCGCGATTTCCCGTAAATCCCGGACTCGGCCCGTATAGTCAAAAGTATACAAAGAAAGTACCCTGTGAGTAAACTCATTTCCCGAACGATTTTTTAAATTATTTTTTCACCACTAAAACGCATAAGACCTGTAGTTTTTAAAAATGTTTTCATTTTTGATGAAACGCTGAATAAAAGAAGTTTAATCGCCGGCAAACGAAAACCCGCGATTTCCCGTAAATCCCGGGCTTGGCACGTATAGTCGAATGTATATAAAGAAAGTACCCTGTGAGTAAACTCATTTCCAGAACGATTTTTTAAATTATTTTTTCACCACTAAAACGCATAAGACCTGTAGTTTTTAAAAATGTTTTCATTTTTGATGAGACGCTGAATAAAAGAAGTTTACTCGCCGGCAAACGAAAACCTGCGATTTCCCTAAATTCCGGACTCGGGCCGTATAGTCAAAAGTATACAAAGAAAGTACCCAGGGAGTAAACTCATTTCCAGAACGATTTTTTAAATTATTTTTTCACCACTAAAACGCATAAGACTTGTAGTTTTTAAAAATGTTTTCATTTTTGATGAGACGCTGAATAAAAGAAGTTTAATCGCTGGCAAACGAAAACCCGCGATTTCCCGTATATCCCGGGCTTGGCCCGTATAGTCAAAAGTATACAAAGAAAGTACCCAGGGAGCCATCTCATTTCCCGAACGATTTTTTAAATTACTTTTTCACCACTAAAACGCATGAGACTTGCAGTTTTTAAAAATGTTTTCATTTTTGATAAGACGCTGAATAAAAGAAGTTTAATCGCCGGCAAACGAAAACCCGCGATTTCCCGTAAATCCCGGGCTTGGCACGTATAGTCGAATGTATATAAAGAAAGTACCCTGTGAGTAAACTCATTTCCAGAACGATTTTTTAAATTATTTTTTCACCACTAAAACGCATAAGACCTGTAGTTTTTAAAAATGTTTTCATTTTTGATGAGACGCTGAATAAAAGAAGTTTAATCGCCGGCAAACGAAAACCTGCGATTTCCCTAAATCCCGGACTCGGCCCGTATAGTCAAAAGTATACAAAGAAAGTACCCAGGGAGTAAACTCATTTCCAGAACGATTTTTTAAATTATTTTTTCACCACTAAAACGCATAAGACTTGTAGTTTTTAAAAATGTTTTCATTTTTGATGAGACGCTGAATAAAAGAAGTTTAATCGCTGGCAAACGAAAACCCGCGATTTCCCGTATATCCCGCGCTTGGCCCGTATAGTCAAAAGTATGCAAAGAAAGTACCCAGGGAGTAAACTCATTTCCCGAACGATTTTTTATATTATTTTTTTACCACTAAACGCATGAGACTTGTAGTTTTCAAAAATATTTTCATATTTGATGGGACGCTGAATAAAAGAAGTTTAATCGCCGGCAAACGAAAATCCGCGATTTCCCGTAAATCCCGGACTCGGCCCGTATAGTCAAAAGTATACAAAGAAAGTACCCTGTGAGTAAACTCATTTCCCGAACGATTTTTTAAATTATTTTTTCACCACTAAAACGCATAAGACCTGTAGTTTTTAAAAATGTTTTCATTTTTGATGAGACGCTGAATAAAAGAAGTTTAATCGCCGGCAAACGACAACCCGCGATTTCCCGTAAATAACGGCTTGGCCCGTGTATTCAATACTATACAAAGAAAGTACCCAGGGAGTAAACTCATTTCCCGAACGATTTTTTAAATTACTTTTTCATCACTAAAACGCATGAGACTTGTAGTTTTTAAAAATGTTTTCATTTTTGATAAGACGCTGAATAAAAGAAGTTTAATCGCCGGCAAACGAAAACCTGCGATTTCCCGTAAATCCTGGACTCGGCCGTATAGTCAAAAGTATACAAAGAAAGTACCCAGGGAGTAAACTCATTTCCCAAACGATTTTTTAAATTATTATTTCACCACTAAAACGCAAGAGACTTGTAGTTTTCAAGAATGTTTTCATTTTTGATGAGACGCTGAATAAAAGCAGTTTAATCGCCGGCAAACGAAAACCCGCGATTTCCCGTATATCCCGGGCTTGGCCCGTATAGTCAAAAGTATACAAAGAAAGTACCCAGGGAGCCATCTCATTTCCCGAACGATTTTTTAAATTACTTTTTCACCACTAAAACGCATGAGACTTGCAGTTTTTAAAAATGTTTTCATTTTTGATAAGACGCTGAATAAAAGAAGTTTAATCGCCGGCAAACGAAAACCCGCGATTTCCCGTAAATCCCGGGCTTGGCACGTATAGTCGAATGTATATAAAGAAAGTACCCTGTGAGTAAACTCATTTCCAGAACGATTTTTTAAATTATTTTTTCACCACTAAAACGCATAAGACCTGTAGTTTTTAAAAATGTTTTCATTTTTGATGAGACGCTGAATAAAAGAAGTTTAATCGCCGGCAAACGAAAACCTGCGATTTCCCTAAATCCCGGACTCGGCCCGTATAGTCAAAAGTATACAAAGAAAGTACCCAGGGAGTAAACTCATTTCCAGAACGATTTTTTAAATTATTTTTTCACCACTAAAACGCATAAGACTTGTAGTTTTTAAAAATGTTTTCATTTTTGATGAGACGCTGAATAAAAGAAGTTTAATCGCTGGCAAACGAAAACCCGCGATTTCCCGTATATCCCGCGCTTGGCCCGTATAGTCAAAAGTATGCAAAGAAAGTACCCAGGGAGTAAACTCATTTCCCGAACGATTTTTTATATTATTTTTTTACCACTAAACGCATGAGACTTGTAGTTTTCAAAAATATTTTCATATTTGATGGGACGCTGAATAAAAGAAGTTTAATCGCCGGCAAACGAAAATCCGCGATTTCCCGTAAATCCCGGACTCGGCCCGTATAGTCAAAAGTATACAAAGAAAGTACCCTGTGAGTAAACTCATTTCCCGAACGATTTTTTAAATTATTTTTTCACCACTAAAACGCATAAGACCTGTAGTTTTTAAAAATGTTTTCATTTTTGATGAGACGCTGAATAAAAGAAGTTTAATCGCCGGCAAACGACAACCCGCGATTTCCCGTAAATAACGGCTTGGCCCGTGTATTCAATACTATACAAAGAAAGTACCCAGGGAGTAAACTCATTTCCCGAACGATTTTTTAAATTACTTTTTCATCACTAAAACGCATGAGACTTGTAGTTTTTAAAAATGTTTTCATTTTTGATAAGACGCTGAATAAAAGAAGTTTAATCGCCGGCAAACGAAAACCTGCGATTTCCCGTAAATCCTGGACTCGGCCGTATAGTCAAAAGTATACAAAGAAAGTACCCAGGGAGTAAACTCATTTCCCAAACGATTTTTTAAATTATTATTTCACCACTAAAACGCAAGAGACTTGTAGTTTTCAAGAATGTTTTCATTTTTGATGAGACGCTGAATAAAAGCAGTTTAATCGCCGGCAAACGAAAACCCGCGATTTCCCGTAAATCCCGGGCTTGGCCCGTATAGTCAAAAGTATACAAAGAAAGTACCCAGGGAGTAAACTCATTTCCCGAACGATTTTTTAAATTACTTTTTCACCACTAACACGCATGAGACTTGTAGTTTTCAAAAATGTTTTCATTTTTGATGAGACGCTGAATAAAAGCAGTTTAATCGCCGGCAAACGAAAACCTGCGATTTCCCTAAATCCCGGACTCGGCCCGTATAGTCAAAAGTATACAAAGAAAGTACCCAGGGAGTAAACTCATTTCCCAAACGATTTTTTAAATTATTATTTCACCACTAAAACTCATGAGACTTGTAGTTTTTAAGAATGTTTTCATTTTTGATGAGACGCTGAATAAAAGCAGTTTAATCGCCGGCAAACGAAAACCCGCGATTTCCCGTAAATCCCGGGCTTGGCCCGTATAGTCAAAAGTATACAAAGAAAGTACCCAGGGAGTAAACTCATTTCCCGAACGATTTTTTAAATTTTTTTTTCACCACTAAAACGCATGAAACTTGTAGTTTTCAAAAGTGTTTTTAATTTTGATGAGACGCTTAATGAAAGAGGTTTAATCGCCGGAAAACGAAAACCCGCGATTTCCCGTATATCCAGGGCTCGGCCCGTATAGTCAAAAGTATACAAAGAAAGTACCCAGGAAGTAAACTCATTTCCCGAACGATTTTTTAAATTATTTTTTCACCACTAAAACGCATGAGACTTGTAGTTTTCAAAAATGTTTTCATTTTTGATGAGACGCTTAATGAAAGAGGTTTAATCGCCGGCAAACGAAATACCGCGTTTTCCCGTAAATCCAGGGCTTGGCCCGTATAGTCGAATGTATACAGAGAAAGTACCCAGGGAGTAAACTCATTTCCTGAACGATTTTTTAATTTTTTTTTTCACCACTAAAACGCATGAGACTTGTAGTTTTCAAAAATGTTTTCATTTTTGATGAGACGCTGAATAAAAGCAGTTTAATCGCCGGCAAACGAAAACCTGCGATTTCCCTAAATCCCGGACTCGGCCCGTATAGTCAAAAGTATACAAAGAAAGTACCCAGGGAGTAAACTCATTTCCCAAACGATTTTTTAAATTATTATTTCACCACTAAAATTCATGAGACTTGTAGTTTTCAAGAATGTTTTCATTTTTGATGAGACGCTGAATAAAAGCAGTTTAATCGCCGGCAAACGAAAACCCGCGATTTCCCGTAAATCCCGGGCTTGGCCCGTATAGTCAAAAGTATACAAAGAAAGTACCCAGGGAGTAAACTCATTTCCCGAACGATTTTTTACATTTTTTTTTCACCACTAAAACGCATGAAACTTGTAGTTTTCAAAAATGTTTTCAATTTTGATGAGACGCTTAATGAAAGAGGTTTAATCGCCGGAAAACGAAAACCCGCGATTTCCCGTAAATCCCGGGCTTGGCCCGTATAGTCGAATGTATACAAAGAAAGTACCCTGTGAGTAAACTCATTTCCAGAACGATTTTTTAAATTATTTTTTCACCACTAAAACGCATAAGACTTGTAGTTTTTAAAAATGTTTTCATTTTTGATGAGACGCTGAATAAAAGAAGTTTAATCGCCGGCAAACGAAAACCCGCGATTTCCCGTATATCCCGGGCTTGGCCCGTATAGTCAAAAGTATACAAAGAAAGTACCCAGGGAGTAAACTCATTTCCCGAACGATTTTTTATATTATTTTTTTACCACTAAACGCATGAGACTTGTAGTTTTCAAAAATATTTTCATATTTGATGGGACGCTGAATAAAAGAAGTTTAATCGCCGGCAAACGAAAATCCGCGATTTCCCGTAAATCCCGGACTCGGCCCGTATAGTCAAAAGTATACAAAGAAAGTACCCAGGGAGTAAACTCATTTCCCGAACGATTTTTTAAATTATTTTTTCACCACTAAAACGCATGAGACTTGTAGTTTTCAAAAATGTTTTCATTTTTGATGAGACGCTTAATGAAAGAGGTTTAATCGCCGGCAAACGAAATCCCGCCTTTTCCCGTAAATCCAGGGTTGGCCCGTATAGTCGAATGTATACAAAGAAAGTACCCAGGGAGTAAACTCATTTCCTGAACGATTTTTTAATTTTTTTTTTCACCACTAAAACGCATGAGACTTGTAGTTTTTAAAAATGTTTTCATTTTTGATGAGACGCTTAATGAAAGAGGTTTAATCGCCGGAAAACGAAAACCCGCGTATTCCCGTAAATCCCGGGCTTGGCCTGTATAGTCGAATGTATACAAAGAAAGTACCCTGTGAGTAAACTCATTTCCAGAACGATTTTTTAAATTATTTTTTCACCACTAAAACGCATAAGACTTGTAGTTTTTAAAAATGTTTTCATTTTTGATGAGACGCTGAATAAAAAAAAGTTTAATCGCCGTCAAACGAAAACCCGCGATTTCCCGTAAATCCCGGGCTTGGCCCGTATAGTCGAATGTATACAAAGAAAGTACCCTGTGAGTAAACTCATTTCCAGAACGATTTTTTAAATTATTTTTTCACCACTAAAACGCATAAGACTTGTAGTTTTTAAAAATGTTTTCATTTTTGATGAGACGCTGAATAAAAAAAAGTTTAATCGCCGGCAAACGAAAACCCGCGATTTCCCGTAAATCCCGGGCTTGGCCCGTATAGTCAAAAGTATACAAAGAAAGTACCCAGGGAGTAAACTCATTTCCCGAACGATTTTTTAAATTTTTTTTTCACCACTAAAACGCATGAAACTTGTAGTTTTCAAAAATGTTTTCAATTTTGATGAGACGCTTAATGAAAGAGGTTTAATCGCCGGAAAACGAAAACCCGCGATTTCCCGGAAATCCCGGGCTTGGCCCGTATAGTCGAATGTGTACAAAGAAAGTACCCTGTGAGTAAACTCATTTCCAGAACGATTTTTTAAATTATTTTTTCACCACTAAAACGCATAAGACTTGTAGTTTTTAAAAATGTTTTCATTTTTGATGAGACGCTGAATAAAAGCAGTTTAATCGCCGGCAAACGAAAACCCGCGATTTCCCGTAAAACCCGGGCTTGGCCCGTATAGTCAAAAGTATACAAAGAAAGTACCCAGGGAGTAAACTCATTTCCCGAACGATTTTTTAAATTACTTTTTCACCACTAAAACGCATGAGACTTGTAGTTTTCAAAAATGTTTTCATTTTTGATGAGACGCTGAATAAAAGCAGTTTAATCGCCGGCAAACGAAAACCTGCGATTTCCGTAAATCCCGGACTCGGCCCGTATAGTCAAAAGTATACAAAGAAAGTACCCAGGGAGTAAACTCATTTCCCAAACGATTTTTTAAATTATTATTTCACCACTAAAACTCATGAGACTTGTAGTTTTCAAGAATGTTTTCATTTTTGATTAGACGCTGAATAAAAGCAGTTTAATCGCCGGCAAACGAAAACCCGCGATTTCCCGTAAATCCCGGGCTTGGCCCGTATAGTCAAAAGTATACAAAGAAAGTACCCAGGGAGTAAACTCATTTCCCGAACGATTTTTTAAATTTTTTTTTCACCACTAAAACGCATGAAACTTGTAGTTTTCAAAATTGTTTTCAATTTTGATGAGACGCTTAATGAAAGAGGTTTAATCGCCGGAAAACGAAAACCCGCGATTTCCCGGAAATCCCGGGCTTGGCCCGTATAGTCGAATGTATACAAAGAAAGTACCCTGTGAGTAAACTCATTTCCAGAACGAGTTTTTAAATTATTTTTTCACCACTAAAACGCATAAGACTTGTAGTTTTTAAAAATGTTTTCATTTTTGATGAGACGCTGAATAAAAGAAGTTTAATCGCCGGCAAACGAAAACCCGCAATTTCCCGTATATCCCGGGCTTGGCCCGTATAGTCAAAAGTATACAAAGAAAGTACCCAGGGAGTAAACTCATTTCCCGAACGATTTTTTATATTATTTTTTTACCACTAAACGCATGAGACTTGTAGTTTTCAAAAATATTTTCATATTTGATGGGACGCTGAATAAAAGAAGTTTAATCGCCGGCAAACGAAAATCCGCGATTTCCCGTAAATCCCGGACTCGGCCCGTATAGTCAAAAGTATACAAAGAAAGTACCCAGGGAGTAAACTCATTTCCCGAACGATTTTTTAAATTATTTTTTCACCACTAAAACGCATGAGACTTGTAGTTTTCAAAAATGTTTTCATTTTTGATGAGACGTTTAATGAAAGAGGTTTAATCGCCGGCGAACCAAATCCCGCGTTTTCCCGTAAATCCAGGGCTTGGCCCGTATAGTCGAATGTATACAAAGAAAGTACCCAGGGAGTAAACTCATTTCCCGAACGATTTTTTAAATTTTTTTTTCACCACTAAAACGCATGAGACTTGTAGTTTTTAAAAATGTTTTCATTTTTGATGAGCCGCTTAATGAAAGAGGTTTAATCGCCGGAAAACGAAAACCCGCGATTTCCCGTAAATCCCGGGCTTGGCCCGTATAGTCGAATGTATACAAAGAAAGTACCCTGTGAGTAAACTCATTTCCAGAACGATTTTTTAAATTATTTTTTCACCACTAAAACGCATAAGACTTGTAGTTTTTAAAAATGTTTTCATTTTTGATGAGACGCTGAATAAAAAAAAGTTTAATCGCCGGCAAACGAAAACCCGCGATTTCCCGTAAATCCCGGGCTTGGCACGTATAGTCGAATGTATATAAGGAAAGTACCCTGTGAGTAAACTCATTTCCAGAACGATTTTTTAAATTATTTTTTCACCACTAAAACGCATAAGACCTGTAGTTTTTAAAAATGTTTTCATTTTTGATGAGACGCTGAATAAAAGAAGTTTAATCGCCGGCAAACGAAAACCCGCGATTTCCCGTATATCCCGGGCTTGGCCCGTATAGTCAAAAGTATACAAAGAAAGTACCCAGGGAGTAAACTCATTTCCCGAACGATTTTTTATATTATTTTTTTACCACTAAACGCATGAGACTTGTAGTTTTCAAAAATATTTTCATATTTGATGGGACGCTGAATAAAAGAAGTTTAATCGCCGGCAAACGAAAATCCGCGATTTCCCGTAAATCCCGGACTCGGCCCGTATAGTCAAAAGTATACAAAGAAAGTACCCAGGGAGTAAACTCATTTCCAGAACGATTTTTTAAATTATTTTTTCACCACTAAAACGCATAAGACTTGTAGTTTTTAAAAATGTTTTCATTTTTGATGAGACGCTGAATAAAAAAAAGTTTAATCCCCGGCAAACGAAAACCCGCGATTTCCAGTAAATCCCGGCTTAGCCCGTATAGTCAAAAGTATACAAAGAAAGTACCCTGGGAGCAAACTCATTTCCCGAACGATTTTTTAAATTACTTTTTCACCACTAAAACGCATGAGACTTGCAGTTTTTAAAAATGTTTTCATTTTTGATGAGACGCTGAATAAAAGAAGTTTAATCGCCGGCAAACGAAAACCTGCAATTTCCCGTAAATCCTGGACTCTGCCCGTATAGTCAAAAGTATACAAAGAAAGTACCAAGGGAGTAAACTCATTTCCCAAACGATTTTTTAAATTATTTTTTCACCACTAAAACGCATAAGACCTGTAGTTTTTAAAAATGTTTTCATTTTTGATGAGACGCTGAATAAAAGAAGTTTAATCGCCGGCAAACGAAAACCTGCGATTTCCATAAATCCCGGATTCGGCCCGTATAGTCAAAAGTATACAAAGAAAGTACCCAGGGAGCAAACTCATTTCCCGAACGATTTTTTAAATTACTTTTTCACCACTAAAACGCATGAGACTTGCAGTTTTTAAAAATGTTTTCATTTTTGATGAGACGCTGAATAAAAGAAGTTTAATCGCCGGCAAACGAAAACCTGCGATTTCCCGTAAATCCTGGACTCTGCCCGTATAGTCAAAAGTATACAAAGAAAGTACCAAGGGAGTAAACTCATTTCCCAAACGATTTTTTAAATTATTATTTCACCACTAAAACGCATGAGACTTGTAGTTTTCAAGAATGTTTTCATTTTTGATGAGACGCTGAATAAAAGCAGTTTAATCGCCGGCAAACGAAAACCCGCGATTTCCCGTAAATCCCGGGCTTGGCACGTAGAGTCGAATGTATATAAAGAAAGTACCCTGTGAGTAAACTCATTTCCAGAACGATTTTTTAAATTATTTTTTCACCACTAAAACGCATAAGACCTGTAGTTTTTAAAAATGTTTTCATTTTTGATGAGACGCTGAATAAAAGAAGTTTAATCGCCGGCAAACGAAAACCCGCGATTTCCCGTATATCCCGGGCTTGGCCCGTATAGTCAAAAGTATACAAAGAAAGTACCCAGGGAGTAAACTCATTTCCCGAACGATTTTTTATATTATTTTTTTACCACTAAACGCATGAGACTTGTAGTTTTCAAAAATATTTTCATATTTGATGGGACGCTGAATAAAAGAAGTTTAATCGCCGGCAAACGAAAATCCGCGATTTCCCGTAAATCCCGGACTCGGCCCGTATAGTCAAAAGTATACAAAGAAAGTACCCAGGGAGTAAACTCATTTCCCGAACGATTTTTTAAATTATTTTTTCACCACTAAAACGCATGAGACTTGTAGTTTTCAAAAATGTTTTCATTTTTGATGAGACGCTTAATGAAAGAGGTTTAATCGCCGGCAAACGAAATCCCGCGTTTTCCCGTAAATCCCGGGCTTGGCCCGTATAGTCGAATGTATACAAAGAAAGTACCCTGTGAGTAAACTCATTTCCAGAACGATTTTTTAAATTATTTTTTCACCACTAAAACGCATAAGACTTGTAGTTTTTAAAAATGTTTTCATTTTTGATGAGACGCTGAATAAAAAAAAGTTTAATCCCCGGCAAACGAAAACCCGCGATTTCCAGTAAATCCCGGCTTAGCCCGTATAGTCAAAAGTATACAAAGAAAGTACCCAGGGAGCAAACTCATTTCCCGAACGATTTTTTAAATTACTTTTTCACCACTAAAACGCATGAGACTTGCAGTTTTTAAAAATGTTTTCATTTTTGATGAGACGCTGAATAAAAGAAGTTTAATCGCCGGCAAACGAAAACCTGCAATTTCCCGTAAATCCTGGACTCTGCCCGTATAGTCAAAAGTATACAAAGAAAGTACCAAGGGAGTAAACTCATTTCCCAAACGATTTTTTAAATTATTATTTCACCACTAAAACGCATAAGACCTGTAGTTTTTAAAAATGTTTTCATTTTTGATGAGACGCTGAATAAAAGAAGTTTAATCGCCGGCAGACGAAAACCCGCGATTTCCCGTAAATCCCGGCTTGGCCCGTATATTCAAAAGTATACAAAGAAAGTACCCAGGGAGTAAACTCATTTCCCGAACGATTTTTTAAATTATTATTTCACCACTAAAACGCATGAGACTTGTAGTTTTCAAGAATGTTTTTGATGAATTTTTGATGAGACGCTGAATAAAAGCAGTTTAATCGCCGGCAAACGAAAACCTACGATTTCCCTAAATCCCGGACTCGGCCCGTATAGTCAAAAGTATACAAAGAAAGTACCCAGGGAGTAA
Organism: Hydractinia symbiolongicarpus; assembly: GCF_029227915.1. NCBI lineage: Eukaryota > Metazoa > Cnidaria > Hydrozoa > Anthoathecata > Hydractiniidae > Hydractinia > Hydractinia symbiolongicarpus. The sequence goes on along the minus strand of NC_079884.1, from coordinate 4,731,192 downwards.
ACTCATTTCCAGAACGATTTTTTAAATTACTTTTTCACCACTAAAACGCATAAGACTTGTAGTTTTTAAAAATGTTTTCATTTTTGATGAGACGCTGAATAAAAGAAGTTTAATCGCTGGCAAACGAAAACCCGCGATTTCCCGTATATCCCGGGCTTGGCCCGTATAGTCAAAAGTATACAAAGAAAGTACCCAGGGAGTAAACTCATTTCCCGAACGATTTTTTATATTATTTTTTTACCACTAAACGCATGAGACTTGTAGTTTTCAAAAATATTTTCATATTTGATGGGACGCTGAATAAAAGAAGTTTAATCGCCGGCAAACGAAAATCCGCGATTTCCCGTAAATCCCGGACTCGGCCCGTATAGTCAAAAGTATACAAAGAAAGTACCCTGTGAGTAAACTCATTTCCCGAACGATTTTTTAAATTATTTTTTCACCACTAAAATGCATAAGACCTGTAGTTTTTAAAAATGTTTTCATTTTTGATGAGACGCTGAATAAAAGAAGTTTAATCGCCGGCAAACGACAACCCGCGATTTCCCGTAAATAACGGCTTGGCCCGTATATTCAAAAGTATACAAAGAAAGTACCCAGGGAGTAAACTCATTTCCCGAACGATTTTTTAAAATACTTTTTCACTACTAAAACGCATGAGACTTGCAGTTTTTAAAAATGTTTTCATTTTTGATGAGACGCTGAATAAAAGAAGTTTAATCCCCGGCAAACGAAAACCTGCGATTTCCCGTAAATCCTGGACTCTGCCCATATAGTCAAAAGTATACAAAGAAAGTACCAAGGGAGTAAACTCATTTCCCAAACGATTTTTTAAATTATTATTTCACCACTAAAACGCATGAGACTTGTAGTTTTCAAGAATGTTTTCATTTTTGATGAGACGCTGAATAAAAGCAGTTTAATCACCGGCAAACGAAAACCCGCGATTTCCCGTAAATCCCGGGCTTGGCACGTATAGTCGAATGTATATAAAGAAAGTACCCTGTGAGTAAACTCATTTCCAGAACGATTTTTTAAATTATTTTTTCACCACTAAAACGCATAAGACCTGTAGCTTTTAAAAATGTTTTCATTTTTGATGAGACGCTGAATAAAAGAAGTTTAATTGCCGGCAGACGAAAACCCGCGATTTCCCGTAAATCCCGGCTTGGCCCGTATATTCAAAAGTATACAAAGAAAGTACCCAGGGAGTAAACTCATTTCCCGAACGATTTTTTAAATTATTATTTCACCATTAAAACGCATGAGACTTGTAGTTTTCAAGAATGTTTTCATTTTTGATGAGACGCTGAATAAAAGCAGTTTAATCGCCGGCAAACGAAAACCTGCGATTTCCCTAAATCCCGGACTCGGCCCGTATAGTCAAAAGTATACAAAGAAAGTACCCAGGGAGTAAACTCATTTCCAGAACGATTTTTTAAATTATTTTTTCACCACTAAAACGCATAAGACTTGTAGTTTTTAAAAATGTTTTCATTTTTGATGAGACGCTGAATAAAAGAAGTTTAATCGCTGGCAAACGAAAACCCGCTATTTCCCGTATATCCCGGGCTTGGCCCGTATAGTCAAAAGTATACAAAGAAATTACCCAGGGAGTAAACTCATTTCCCGAACGATTTTTTATATTATTTTTTTACCACTAAACGCATTAGACTTGTAGTTTTCAAAAATATATTCATATTTGATGGGACGCTGAATAAAAGAAGTTTAATCGCCGGCAAACGAAAATCCGCGATTTCCCGTAAATCCCGGACTCGGCCCGTATAGTCAAAAGTATACAAATAAAGTACCCTGTGAGTAAACTCATTTCCCGAACGATTTTTTAAATTACTTTTTCACCACTAAAACGCATGAGCCTTGTAGTTTTTAAAAATGTTTTCATTTTTGATAAGACGCTGAATAAAAGAAGTTTAATCGCCGGCAAACGAAAACCTGCGATTTCCCGTAAATCCTGGACTCGGCCGTATAGTCAAAAGTATACAAAGAAAGTACCCAGGGAGTAAACTCATTTTCCAAACGATTTTTTAAATTATTATTTCACCACTAAAACGCAAGAGACTTGTAGTTTTCAAGAATGTTTTCATTTTTGATGAGACGCTGAATAAAAGCAGTTTAATCGCCGGCAAACGAAAACCCGCGATTTCCCGTAAATCCCGGGCTTGGCCCGTATAGTCAAAAGTATACAAAGAAAGTACCCAGGGAGTAAACTCATTTCCCGAACGATTTTTTAAATTACTTTTTCACCACTAAAACGCATGAGAGCTGTAGTTTTTAAAAATGTTTTCATTTTTGATGAGACGCTGAATAAAAGAAGTTTAATCGTCGGCAGACGAAAACCCGCGATTTCCTGTAAATCCCGGCTTGGCCCGTATATTCAAAAGTATACAAAGAAAGTACCCAGGGAGTAAACTCATTTCCCGAACGATTTTTTAAATTATTATTTCACCACTAAAACGCATGAGACTTGTAGTTTTCAAGAATGTTTTCATTTTTGATGAGACGCTGAATAAAAGCAGTTTAATCGCCGGCAAACGAAAACCTGCGATTTCCCTAAATCCCGGACTCGGCTCGTATAGTCAAAAGTATACAAAGAAAGTACCCAGGGAGTAAACTCATTTCCCGAACGACTTTTTATATTATTTTTTTACCACTAAACGCATGAGACATGTAGTTTTCAAAAATATTTTCATATTTGATGGGACGCTGAATAAAAGAAGTTTAATCGCCGGCAAACGAAAATCCGCGATTTCCCGTAAATCCCGGACTGGGCCCGTATAGTCAAAAGTATACAAAGAAAGTACCCTGTGAGTAAACTCATTTCCCGAACGATTTTTTAAATTATTTTTTCACCATTAAAATGCATAAGACCTGTAGTTTTTAAAAATGTTTTCATTTTTGATGAGACGCTGAATAAAAGAAGTTTAATCGCCGGCAAACGACAACCCGCGATTTCCCGTAAATAACGGCTTGGCCCGTATATTCAAAAGTATACAAAGAAAGTACCCAGGGAGTAAACTCATTTCCCGAACGATTTTTTAAATTACTTTTTCACCACTAAAACGCATGAGACTTGCAGTTTTTAAAAATGTTTTCATTTTTGATGAGACGCTGAATAAAAGAAGTTTAATCGCCGGCAAACGAAAACCTGCAATTTCCCGTAAATCCTGGACTCTGCCCATATAGTCAAAAGCATACAAAGAAAGTACCAAGGGAGTAAACTCATTTCCCAAACGATTTTTTAAATTATTATTTCACCACTAAAACGCATGAGACTTGTAGTTTTCAAGAATGTTTTCATTTTTGATGAGACGCTGAATAAAAGCAGTTTAATCGCCGGCAAACGAAAACCCGCGATTTCCCGTAAATCCCGGGCTTGGCACGTATAGTCGAATGTATATAAAGAAAGTACCCTGTGAGTAAACTCATTTCCAGAACGATTTTTTAAATTATTTTTTCACCACTAAAACGCATAAGACCTGTAGTTTTTAAAAATGTTTTCATTTTTGATGAGACGCTGAATAAAAGAAGTTTAATCGCCGGCAGACGAAAACCCGCGATTTCCCGTAAATCCCGGCTTGGCCCGTATATTCAAAAGTATACAAAGAAAGTACCCAGGGAGTAAACTCATTTCCCGAACGATTTTTTAAATTATTATTTCACCATTAAAACGCATGAGACTTGTAGTTTTCAAGAATGTTTTCATTTTTGATGAGACGCTGAAGAAAAGCAGTTTAATCGCCGGCAAACGAAAACCTGCGATTTCCCTAAATCCCGGACTCGGCCCGTATAGTCAAAAGTATACAAAGAAAGTACCCAGGGAGTAAACTCATTTCCAGAACGATTTTTTAAATTATTTTTTCACCACTAAACGCATGAGACTTGTAGTTTTCAAAAATATATTCATATTTGATGGGACGCTGAATAAAAGAAGTTTAATCGCCGGCAAACGAAAATCCGCGATTTCCCGAAAATCCCGGACTCGGCCCGTATAGTCAAAAGTATACAAAGAAAGTACCCTGTGAGTAAACTCATTTCCCGAACGATTTTTTAAATTATTTTTTCACCACTAAAAGGCATAAGACCTGTAGTTTTTAAAAATGTTTTCATTTTTGATGAGACGCTGAATAAAAGAAGTTTAATCGCCGGCAAACGACAACCCGCGATTTCCCGTAAATAACGGCTTGGCCCGTATATTCAAAAGTATACAAAGAAAGTACCCAGGGAGTAAACTCATTTCCCGAACGATTTTTTAAATTATTTTTTCACCATTAAAATGCATAAGACCTGTAGTTTTTAAAAATGTTTTCATTTTTGATGAGACGCTGAATAAAAGAAGTTTAATCGCCGGCAAACGACAACCCGCGATTTCCCGTAAATAACGGCTTGGCCCGTATATTCAAAAGTATACAAAGAAAGTACCCAGGGAGTAAACTCATTTCCCGAACGATTTTTTAAATTACTTTTTCACCACTAAAACGCATGAGACTTGCAGTTTTTAAAAATGTTTTCATTTTTGATGAGACGCTGAATAAAAGAAGTTTAATCGCCGGCAAACGAAAACCTGCAATTTCCCGTAAATCCTGGACTCTGCCCATATAGTCAAAAGCATACAAAGAAAGTACCAAGGGAGTAAACTCATTTCCCAAACGATTTTTTAAATTATTATTTCACCACTAAAACGCATGAGACTTGTAGTTTTCAAGAATGTTTTCATTTTTGATGAGACGCTGAATAAAAGCAGTTTAATCGCCGGCAAACGAAAACCCGCGATTTCCCGTAAATCCCGGGCTTGGCACGTATAGTCGAATGTATATAAAGAAAGTACCCTGTGAGTAAACTCATTTCCAGAACGATTTTTTAAATTATTTTTTCACCACTAAAACGCATAAGACCTGTAGTTTTTAAAAATGTTTTCATTTTTGATGAGACGCTGAATAAAAGAAGTTTAATCGCCGGCAGACGAAAACCCGCGATTTCCCGTAAATCCCGGCTTGGCCCGTATATTCAAAAGTATACAAAGAAAGTACCCAGGGAGTAAACTCATTTCCCGAACGATTTTTTAAATTATTATTTCACCATTAAAACGCATGAGACTTGTAGTTTTCAAGAATGTTTTCATTTTTGATGAGACGCTGAAGAAAAGCAGTTTAATCGCCGGCAAACGAAAACCTGCGATTTCCCTAAATCCCGGACTCGGCCCGTATAGTCAAAAGTATACAAAGAAAGTACCCAGGGAGTAAACTCATTTCCAGAACGATTTTTTAAATTATTTTTTCACCACTAAACGCATGAGACTTGTAGTTTTCAAAAATATATTCATATTTGATGGGACGCTGAATAAAAGAAGTTTAATCGCCGGCAAACGAAAATCCGCGATTTCCCGAAAATCCCGGACTCGGCCCGTATAGTCAAAAGTATACAAAGAAAGTACCCTGTGAGTAAACTCATTTCCCGAACGATTTTTTAAATTATTTTTTCACCACTAAAAGGCATAAGACCTGTAGTTTTTAAAAATGTTTTCATTTTTGATGAGACGCTGAATAAAAGAAGTTTAATCGCCGGCAAACGACAACCCGCGATTTCCCGTAAATAACGGCTTGGCCCGTATATTCAAAAGTATACAAAGAAAGTACCCAGGGAGTAAACTCATTTCCCGAACGATTTTTTAAATTACTTTTTCACCACTAAAACGCATGAGACTTGCAGTTTTTAAAAATGTTTTCATTTTTGATGAGACGCTGAATAAAAGAAGTTTAATCGCCGGCAAACGAAAACCTGCAATTTCCCGTAAATATTGGACTCTGCCCATATAGTCAAAAGCATACAAAGAAAGTACCAAGGGAGTAAACTCATTTCCCAAACGATTTTTTAAATTATTATTTCACCACTAAAACGCATGAGACTTGTAGTTTTCAAGAATGTTTTCATTTTTGATGAGACGCTGAATAAAAGCAGTTTAATCGCCGGCAAACGAAAACCCGCGATTTCCCGTAAATCCCGGGCTTGGCACGTATAGTCGAATGTATATAAAGAAAGTACCCTGTGAGTAAACTCATTTCCAGAACGATTTTTTAAATTATTTTTTCACCACTAAAACGCATAAGACCTGTAGTTTTTAAAAATGTTTTCATTTTTGATGAGACGCTGAATAAAAGAAGTTTAATCGCCGGCAGACGAAAACCCGCGATTTCCCGTAAATCCCGGCTTGGCCCGTATATTCAAAAGTATACAAAGAAAGTACCCAGGGAGTAAACTCATTTCCCGAACGATTTTTTAAATTATTATTTCACCATTAAAACGCATGAGACTTGTAGTTTTCAAGAATGTTTTCATTTTTGATGAGACGCTGAAGAAAAGCAGTTTAATCGCCGGCAAACGAAAACCTGCGATTTCCCTAAATCCCGGACTCGGCCCGTATAGTCAAAAGTATACAAAGAAAGTACCCAGGGAGTAAACTCATTTCCAGAACGATTTTTTAAATTATTTTTTCACCACTAAACGCATGAGACTTGTAGTTTTCAAAAATATATTCATATTTGATGGGACGCTGAATAAAAGAAGTTTAATCGCCGGCAAACGAAAATCCGCGATTTCCCGAAAATCCCGGACTCGGCCCGTATAGTCAAAAGTATACAAAGAAAGTACCCTGTGAGTAAACTCATTTCCCGAACGATTTTTTAAATTATTTTTTCACCACTAAAAGGCATAAGACCTGTAGTTTTTAAAAATGTTTTCATTTTTGATGAGACGCTGAATAAAAGAAGTTTAATCGCCGGCAAACGACAACCCGCGATTTCCCGTAAATAACGGCTTGGCCCGTATATTCAAAAGTATACAAAGAAAGTACCCAGGGAGTAAACTCATTTCCCGAACGATTTTTTAAATTACTTTTTCACCACTAAAACGCATGAGCCTTGTAGTTTTTAAAAATGTTTTCATTTTTGATAAGACGCTGAATAAAAGAAGATTAATCGCCGGCAAACGAAAACCTGCGATTTCCCGTAAATCCTGGACTCGGCCGTATAATCAAAAGTATACAAAGAAAGTACCCAGGGAGTAAACTCATTTCCCAAACGATTTTTTAAATTATTATTTCACCACTAAAACGCAAGAGACTTGTAGTTTTCAAGAATGTTTTCATTTTTGATGAGACGCTGAATAAAAGCAATTTAATCGCCGGCAAACGAAAACCCGCGATTTCCCGTAAATCCCGGGCTTGGCCCGTATAGTCAAAAGTAAACAAAGAAAGTACCCATGGAGTAAACTCATTTCCCGGACGATTTTTTAAATTACTTTTTCACCACTAAAACGCATGAGACTTGTAGTTTTCAAAAATATTTTCATTTTTGATGAGACGCTGAATAAAAGCAGTTTAATCGCCGGCAAACGAAAACCTGCGATTTCCCTAAATCCCGGACTCGGCCCGTATAGTCAAAAGTATACAAAGAAAGTACCCAGGGAGTAAACTCATTTCCCAAACGATTTTTTAAATTATTATTTCACCACTAAAACTCATGAGACTTGTAGTTTTCAAGAATGTTTTCATTTTTGATGAGATGCTGAATAAAAGCAGTTTAATCGCCGGCAAACGAAAACCCGCGATTTCCCGTAAATCCCGGGCTTGGCCCGTATAGTCAAAAGTATACAAAGAAAGTACCCAGGGAGTAAACTCATTTCCCGAACGATTTTTTAAATTTTTTTTTCACCACTAAAACGCATGAGACTTGTAGTTTTTAAAAATGTTTTCATTTTTGATGAGACGCTTAATGAAAGAGGTTTAGTCGCCGGAAAACGAAAAACCCGCGATTTCCCGTAAATCCCGGGCTTGGCCCGTATAGTCGAATGTATACAAAGAAAGTACCCTGTGAGTAAACTCATTTCCAGAGCGATTTTTTAAATTATTTTTTCACCACTAAAACGCATAAGACTTGTAGTTTTTAAAAATGTTTTCATTTTTGATGAGACGCTGAATAAAAAAAAGTTTAATCGCCGGCAAACGAAAACCCGCGATTTCCCGTAAATCCCGGGCTTGGCACGTATAGTCAAAAGTATACAAAGAAAGTACCCAGGGAGTAAACTCATTTCCCGAACGATTTTTTAAATTATTTTTTCACCACTAAAACGCATGAGACTTGTAGTTTTCAAAAATGTTTTCATTTTTGAAGAGACGCTTAATGAAAGAGGTTTAATCGCCGGCAAACGAAATCCCGCGTTTTCCCGTAAATCCGGGGCTTGGCCCGTATAGTCGAATGTATACAAAGAAAGTACCCAGGGAGTAAACTCATTTCCCGAACGATTTTTTAATTTTTTTTTTCACCACTAAAACGCATGGGACTTGTAGTTTTTAAAAATGTTTTCATTTTTGATAAGACGCTGAATAAAAGAAGATTAATCGCCGGCAAACGAAAACCTGCGATTTCCCGTAAATCCTGGACTCGGCCGTATAGTCAAAAGTATACAAAGAAAGTACCCAGGGAGTAAACTCATTTCCCAAACGATTTGTTAAATTATTATTTCACCACTAAAACGCAAGAGACTTGTAGTTTTCAAGAATGTTTTCATTTTTGATGAGACGCTGAATAAAAGCAATTTAATCGCCGGCAAACGAAAACCCGCGATTTCCCGTAAATCCCGGGCTTGGCCCGTATAGTCAAAAGTATACAAAGAAAGTACCCATGGAGTAAACTCATTTCCCGGACGATTTTTTAAATTACTTTTTCACCACTAAAACGCATGAGACTTGTAGTTTTCAAAAATATTTTCATTTTTGATGAGATGCTGAATAAAAGCAGTTTAATCGCCGGCAAACGAAAACCCGCGATTTCCCGTAAATCCCGGGCTTGGCCCGTATAGTCAAAAGTATACAAAGAAAGTACCCAGGGAGTAAACTCATTTCCCGAACGATTTTTTAAATTTTTTTTTCACCACTAAAACGCATGAGACTTGTAGTTTTTAAAAATGTTTTCATTTTTGATGAGACGCTTAATGAAAGAGGTTTAGTCGCCGGAAAACGAAAAACCCGCGATTTCCCGTAAATCCCGGGCTTGGCCCATATAGTCGAATGTATACAAAGAAAGTACCCTGTGAGTAAACTCATTTCCAGAGCGATTTTTTAAATTATTTTTTCACCACTAAAACGCATAAGACTTGTAGTTTTTAAAAATGTTTTCATTTTTGATGAGACGCTGAATAAAAAAAAGTTTAATCGCCGGCAAACGAAAACCCGCGATTTCCCGTAAATCCCGGGCTTGGCACGTATAGTCAAAAGTATACAAAGAAAGTACCCAGGGAGTAAACTCATTTCCCGAACGATTTTTTAAATTATTTTTTCACCACTAAAACGCATGAGACTTGTAGTTTTCAAAAATGTTTTCATTTTTGATGAGACGCTTAATGAAAGAGGTTTAATCGCCGGCAAACGAAATCCCGCGATTTCCCGTAAATCCCGGGCTTGGCCCGTATAGTCGAATGTATACAAAGAAAGTACCCTGTCAGTAAACTCATTTCCAGAACGATTTTTTAAATTATTTTTTCACCACTAAAACGCATAAGACTTGTAGTTTTTAAAAATGTTTTCATTTTTGATGAGACGCTGAATAAAAAAAAGTTTAATCGCCGGCAAACGAAAACCCGCGATTTCCCGTAAATCCCGGCTTGGCCCGTATAGTCAAAAGTATACAAAGAAAGTACCCAGGGAGCAAACTCATTTCCCGAACGATTTTTTAAATTACTTTTTCACCACTAAAACGCATGAGACTTGCAGTTTTTAAAAATGTTTTCATTTTTGATGAGACGCTGAATAAAAGAAGTTTAATCGCCGGCAAACGAAAACCTGCGATTTCCCGTAAATCCTCGACTCTGCCCGTATAGTCAAAAGTATACAAAGAAAGTACCAAGGGAGTAAACTCATTTCCCAAACGATTTTTTAAATTATTATTTCACCACTAAAACGCATGAGACTTGTAGTTTTCAAGAATGTTTTCATTTTTGATGAGACGCTGAATAAAAGCAGCTTAATCGCCGGCAAACGAAAACCCGCGATTTCCCGTAAATCCCAGGCTTGGCACGTATAGTCGAATGTATATAAAGAAAGTACCCTGTCAGTAAACTCATTTCCAGAACGATTTTTTTAAATTATTTTTTCACCACTAAAACGCAAAAGACCTGTAGTTTTTAAAAATGTTTTCATTTTTGATGAGACGCTGAATAAAAGAAGTTTAATCGCCGGCAAACGAAAACCTGCGATTTCCCTAAATCCCGGACTCGGCCCGTATAGTCAAAAGTATACAAAGAAAGTACCCAGGGAGTAAACTCATTTCCAGAACGATTTTTTAAATTATTTTTTCACCACTAAAACGCATAAGACTTGTAGTTTTTAAAAATGTTTTCATTTTTGATGAGACGCTGAATAAAAGAAGTTTAATCGCTGGCAAACGAAAACCCGCGATTTCCCGTATATCCCGGGCTTGGCCCGTATAGTCAAAAGTATACAAAGAAAGTACCCAGGGAGTAAACTCATTTCCCGAACGATTTTTTATATTATTTTTTTACCACTAAACGCATGAGACTTGTAGTTTTCAAAAATATTTTCATATTTGATGGGACGCTGAATAAAAGAAGTTTAATCGCCGGCAAACGAAAACCCGCGATTTCCCGTAAATCCCGGGCTTGGCACGTATAGTCGAATGTATATAAAGAAAGTACCCAGGGAGTAAACTCATTTCCAGAACGATTTTTTAAATTATTTTTTCACCACTAAAACGCATAAGACTTGTAGTTTTTAAAAATGTTTTCATTTTTGATGAGACGCTGAATAAAAGAAGTTTAATCGCTGGCAAACGAAAACCCGCGATTTCCCGTATTTCCCGGGCTTGGCCCGTATAGTCAAAAGTATACAAAGAAAGTACCCAGGGAGTAAACTCATTTCCCGAACGATTTTTTAAATTATTTTTTCACCACTAAAACGCATAAGACTTGTAGTTTTTAAAAATGTTTTCATTTTTGATGAGACGCTGAATAAAAGAAGTTTAATCGCTGGCAAACGAAAACCCGCGATTTCCCGTATTTCCCGGGCTTGGCCCGTATAGTCAAAAGTATACAAAGAAAGTACCCAGGGAGTAAACTCATTTCCCGAACGATTTTTTAAATTACTTTTTCACCACTAAAACGCATGAGACTTGCAGTTTTTAAAAATGTTTTCATTTTTGATGAGACGCTGAATAAAAGAAGTTTAATCGCCGGCAAACGAAAACCTGCGATTTCCCGTAAATCCTGGACTCTGCCCGTATAGTCAAAAGTATACAAAGAAAGTACCAAGGGAGTAAACTCATTTCCCAAACGATTTTTTAAATTATTATTTCACCACTAAAACGCATGAGACTTGTAGTTTTCAAGAATGTTTTCATTTTTGATGAGACGCTGAATAAAAGCAGCTTAATCGCCGGCAAACGAAAACCCGCGATTTCCCGTAAATCCCGGGCTTGGCACGAATAGTCGAATGTATATAAAGAAAGTACCCTGTGAGTAAACTCATTTCCAGAACGATTTTTTTAAATTATTTTTTCACCACTAAAACGCAAAAGACCTGTAGTTTTTAAAAATGTTTTCATTTTTGATGAGACGCTGAATAAAAGAAGTTTAATCGCCGGCAAACGAAAACCTGCGATTTCCCTAAATCCCGGACTCGGCCCGTATAGTCAAAAGTATACAAAGAAAGTACCCAGGGAGTAAACTCATTTCCAGAACGATTTTTTAAATTATTTTTTCACCACTAAAACGCATAAGACTTGTAGTTTTTAAAAATGTTTTCATTTTTGATGAGACGCTGAATAAAAGAAGTTTAATCGCTGGCAAACGAAAACCCGCGATTTCCCGTATATCCCGGGCTTGGCCCGTATAGTCAAAAGTATACAAAGAAAGTACCCAGGGAGTAAACTCATTTCCCGAACGATTTTTTATATTATTTTTTTACCACTAAACGCATGAGACTTGTAGTTTTCAAAAATATTTTCATATTTGATGGGACGCTGAATAAAAGAAGTTTAATCGCCGGCAAACGAAAACCCGCGATTTCCCGTAAATCCCGGGCTTGGCACGTATAGTCGAATGTATATAAAGAAAGTACCCAGGGAGTAAACTCATTTCCAGAACGATTTTTTAAATTATTTTTTCACCACTAAAACGCATAAGACTTGTAGTTTTTAAAAATGTTTTCATTTTTGATGAGACGCTGAATAAAAGAAGTTTAATCGCTGGCAAACGAAAACCCGCGATTTCCCGTATTTCCCGGGCTTGGCCCGTATAGTCAAAAGTATACAAAGAAAGTACCCAGGGAGTAAACTCATTTCCCGAACGATTTTTTATATTATTTTTTTACCACTAAACGCATGAGACTTGTAGTTTTCAAAAATATTTTCATATTTGATGGGACGCTGAATAAAAGAAGTTTAATCGCCGGCAAACGAAAACCCGCGTTTTCCCGTAAATCCCGGGCTTGGCACGTATAGTCGAATGTATATAAAGAAAGTACCCTGTGAGTAAACTCATTTCCAGAACGATTTTTTAAATTATTTTTTCACCACTAAAACGCATAAGACCTGTAGTTTTTAAAAATGTTTTCATTTTTGATGAGACGCTGAATAAAAGAAGTTTAATCGCCGGCAAACGAAAACCTGCGATTTCTCTAAATCCCGGACTCGGCCCGTATAGTCAAAAGTATACAAAGAAAGTACCCAGGGAGTAAACTCATTTCCAGAACGATTTTTTAAATTATTTTTTCACCACTAAAACGCATAAGACTTGTAGTTTTTAAAAATGTTTTCATTTTTGATGAGACGCTGAATAAAAGAAGTTTAATCGCTGGGAAACGAAAACCCGCGATTTCCCGTATATCCCGGGCTTGGCCCGTATAGTCAAAAGTATACAAAGAAAGTACCCAGGGAGTAAACTCATTTCCCGAACGATTTTTTATATTATTTTTTTACCACTAAACGCATGAGACTTGTAGTTTACAAAAATATTTTCATATTTGATGGGACGCTGAATAAAAGAAGTTTAATCGCTGGCAAACGAAAATCCACGATTTCCCGTAAATCCCGGACTCGGCCCGTATAGTCAAAAGTATACAAAGAAAGTACCCAGGGAGTAAACTCATTTCCCGAACGATTTTTTAAATTATTTTTTCACCACTAAAACGCATAAGACCTGTAGTTTTTAAAAATGTTTTCATTTTTGATGAGACGCTGAATAAAAGAAGTTTAATCGCCGGCAAACGACAACCCGCGATTTCCCGTAAATAACGGCTTGGCCCGTATATTCAAAAGTATACAAAGAAAGTACCCAGGGAGTAAACTCATTTCCCGAACGATTTTTTAAATTTCTTTTTCACCACTAAAACGCATGAGACTTGTAGTTTTTAAAAATGTTTTCATTTTTGATAAGACGCTGAATAAAAGAAGTTTAATCGCCGGCAAACGAAAACCTACGATTTCCCGTAAATCCTGGACTCGGCCGTATAGTCAAAAGTATACAAAGAAAGTACCCAGGGAGTAAACTCATTTCCCAAACGATTTTTTAAATTATTATTTCACCACTAAAACGCAAGAGACTTGTAGTTTTCAAGAATGTTTTCATTTTTGATGAGACGCTAAATAAAAGCAGTTTAATCGCCGGCAAACGAAAACCCGCGATTTCCCGTAAATCCCGGGCTTGGCCCGTATAGTCAAAAGTATACAAAGAAAGTACCCAGGGAGTAAACTCATTTCCCGAACGATTTTTTAAATTACTTTTTCACCACTAAAACGCATGAGACTTGTAGTTTTCAAAAATGTTTTCATTTTTGATGAGACGCTGAATAAAAGCAGTTTAATCGTCGGCAAACGAAAACCTGCGATTTCCCTAAATCCCGGACTCGGCCCGTATAGTCAAAAGTATACAAAGAAAGTACCCAGGGAGTAAACTCATTTCCCAAACGATTTTTTAAATTATTATTTCACCACTAAAACTCATGAGACTTGTAGTTTTCAAGAATGTTTTCATTTTTGATGAGACGCTGAATAAAAGCAGTTTAATCGCCGGCAAACGAAAACCCGCGATTTCCCGTAAATCCCGGGCTTGGCCCGTATAGTCAAAAGTATACAAAGAAAGTACCCAGGGAGTAAACTCGATTCCCGAACGATTTTTTAAATTTTTTTTTCACCACTAAAACGCATGAAACTTGTAGTTTTCAAAAATGTTTTCAATTTTGATGAGACGCTTAATGAAAGAAGTTTAATCGCCGGAAAACGAAAACCCGCGATTTCCCGGAAATCCCGGGCTTGGCCCGTATAGTCGAATGTATACAAAGAAAGTACCCTGTGAGTAAACTCATTTCCAGAACGATTTTTTAAATTATTTTTTCACCACTAAAACGCATAAGACTTGTAGTTTTTAAAAATGTTTTCATTTTTGATGAAACGCTGAATAAAAGAAGTTTAATCACCGGCAAACGAAAACCCGCGATTTCCCGTATATCCCGGGGTTGGCCCGTATAGTCAAAAGTATACAAAGAAAGTACCCAGGGAGTAAACTCATTTCCCGAACGATTTTTTATATTATTTTTTTACCACTAAACGCATGAGACTTGTAGTTTTCAAAAATATTTTCATATTTGATGGGACGCTGAATAAAAGAAGTTTAATCGCCGGCAAACGAAAATCCGCGATTTCCCGTAAATCCCGGACTCGGCCCGTATAGTCAAAAGTATACAAAGAAAGTACCCAGGGAGTAAACTCATTTCCCGAACGATTTTTTAAATTACTTTTTCACCACTAAAACGCATGAGACTTGTAGTTTTTAAAAATGTTTTCATTTTTGATAAGACGCTGAATAAAAGAAGTTTAATCGCCGGCAAACGAAAACGTGCGATTTCCCGTAAATCCTGGACTCGGCCATATAGTCAAAAGTATACAAAGAAAGTACCCAGGGAGTAAACTCATTTCCCAAACAATTTTTTAAATTATTATTTCACCACTAAAACGCAAGAGACTTGTAGTTTTCAAGAATGTTTTCATTTTTGATGAGACGCTGAATAAAAGCAGTTTAATCGCCGGCAAACGAAAACCCGCGATTTCCCGTAAATCCCGGGCTTGGCCCGTATAGTCAAAAGTATACAAAGAAAGTACCCAGGGAGTAAACTCATTTCCCGAACGATTTTTTAAATTACTTTTTCACCACTAAAACGCATGAGACTTGTAGTTTTCAAAAATGTTTTCATTTTTGATGAGACGCTGAATAAAAGCAGTTTAATCGTCGGCAAACGAAAACCTGCGATTTCCCTAAATCCCGGACTAGGCCCGTATAGTCAAAAGTATACAAAGAAAGTACCCAGGGAGTAAACTCATTTCCCAAACGATTTTTTAAATTATTATTTCACCACTAAAACTCATGAGACTTGTAGTTTTCAAGAATGTTTTCATTTTTGATGAGACGCTGAATAAAAGCAGTTTAATCGCCGGTAAACGAAAACCCGCGATTTCCCGTAAATCCCGGGCTTGGCCCGTATAGTCAAAAGTATACAAAGAAAGTACCCTGTGAGTAAACTCATTTCCAGAACGATTTTTTAAATTATTTTTTCACCACTAAAACGCATAAGACTTGTAGTTTTTAAAAATGTTTTCATTTTTGATGAGACGCTGAATAAAGGAAGTTTAATCGCCGGCAAACGAAAACCCGCGATTTCCCGTATATCCCGGGCTTGGCCCGTATAGTCAAAAGTATACAAAGAAAGTACCCAGGGAGTAAACTCATTTCCCGAACGATTTTTTATATTATTTTTTTACCACTAAACGCATGAGACTTGTAATTTTCAAAAATATTTTCATACTTGATGGGACGCTGAATAAAAGAAGTTTAATCGCCGGCAAACGAAAATCCGCGATTTCCCGTAAATCCCGGACTCGGCCCGTATAGTCAAAAGTATACAAAGAAAGTACCCAGGGAGTAAACTCATTTCCCGAACGATTTTTAAAATTATTTTTTCACCACTAAAACGCATGAGACTTGTAGTTTTCAAAAATGTTTTCATTTTTGATGAGACGCTTAATGAAAGAGGTTTAATCGCCGGCAAACGAAATCCCGCGTTTTCCCGTAAATCCAGGGCTTGGCCCGTATAGTCGAATGTATACAAAGAAAGTACCCAGGGAGTAAACTCATTTCCCGAACGATTTTTTAAATTTTTTTTTCACTACTAAAACGCATGAGACTTTTAGTTTTTAAAAATGTTTTCATTTTTGATGAGACGCTTAATGAAAGAGGTTTAATCGCCGGAAAACGAAAACCCGCGATTTCCCGTAAATCCCGGGCTTGGCCCGTATAGTCGAATGTATACAAAGAAAGTACCCTGTGAGTAAACTCATTTCCAGAACGATTTTTTAAATTATTTTTTCACCACTAAAACGCATAAGACTTGTAGTTTTTAAAAATGTTTTCATTTTTGATGAAACGCTGAATAAAAGAAGTTTAATCGCCGGCAAACGAAAACCCGCGATTTCCCGTATATCCCGGGCTTGGCCCGTATAGTCAAAAGTATACAAAGAAAGTACCCAGGGAGTAAACTCATTTCCCGAACGATTTTTTATATTATTTTTTTACCACTAAACGCATGAGACTTGTAGTTTTCAAAAATATTTTCATATTTGATGGGACGCTGAATAAAAGAAGTTTAATCGCCGGCAAACGAAAACCTGCGATTTCCCGTAAATCCTGGACTCGGCCGTATAGTCAAAAGTATACAAAGAAAGTACCCAGGGAGTAAACTCATTTCCCGAACGATTTTTTAAATTACTTTTTCACCACTAAAACGCATGAGACTTGTAGTTTTCAAAAATGTTTTCATTTTTGATGAGACGCTGAATAAAAGCAGTTTAATCGTCGGCAAACGAAAACCTGCGATTTTCCTAAATCCCGGACTCGGCCCGTATAGTCAAAAGTATACAAAGAAAGTACCCAGGGAGTAAACTCATTTCCCAAACGATTTTTTAAATTATTATTTCACCACTAAAACTCATGAGACTTGTAGTTTTCAAGAATGTTTTCATTTTTGATGAGACGCTGAATAAAAGCAGTTTAATCGCCGGCAAACGAAAACCCGCGATTTCCCGTAAATCCCGGGCTTGGCCCGTATAGTCAAAAGTATACAAAGAAAGTACCCAGGGAGTAAACTCATTTCCCGAAGGATTTTTTAAAATTTTTTTTCACCACTAAAACGCATGAAACTTGTAGTTTTCAAAAATGTTTTCAATTTTGATGAGACGCTTAATGAAAGAGGTTTAATCGCCGGAAAACGAAAACCCGCGATTTCCCGGAAATCCTGGGCTTGGCCCGTATAGTCGAATGTATACAAAGAAAGTACCCTGTGAGTAAACTCATTTCCAGAACGATTTTTTAAATTATTTTTTCACCACTAAAAGGCATAAGACTTGTAGTTTTTAAAAATGTTTTCATTTTTGATGAGACGCTGAATAAAAGAAGTTTAATCGCCGGCAAACGAAAACCCGCGATTTCCCGTATATCCCGGGCTTGGCCCGTATAGTCAAAAGTATACAAAGAAAGTACCCAGGGAGTAAACTCATTTCCCGAACGATTTTTTATATTATTTTTTTACCACTAAACGCATGAGACTTGTAGTTTTCAAAAATATTTTCATATTTGATGGGACGCTGAATAAAAGAAGTTTAATCGCCGGCAAACGAAAATCCGCGATTTCCCGTAAATCCCGGACTCGGCCCGTATAGTCAAAAGTATACAAAGAAAGTACGCAGGGAGTAAACTCATTTCCCGAACGATTTTTAAAATTATTTTTTCACCACTAAAACGCATGAGACTTGTAGTTTTCAAAAATGTTTTCATTTTTGATGAGACGCTTAATGAAAGAGGTTTAATCGCCGGCAAACGAAATCCTGCGTTTTCCCGTAAATCCAGGGCTTGGCCCGTATAGTCGAATGTATACAAAGAAAGTACCCAGGGAGTAAACTCATTTCCCGAACGATTTTTTAAATTTTTTTTTCACCACTAAAACGCATGAGACTTGTAGTTTTTAAAAATGTTTTCATTTTTGATGAGACGCTTAATGAAAGAGGTTTAATCGCCGGAAAACGAAAACCCGCGATTTCCCGTAAATCCCGGGCTTGGCCCGTATAGTCGAATGTATACAAAGAAAGTACCCTGTGAGTAAACTCATTTCCAGAACGATTTTTTAAATTATTTTTTCACCACTAAAACGCATAAGACTTGTAGTTTTTAAAAATGTTTTCATTTTTGATGAGACGCTGAATAAAAGAAGTTTAATCGCCGGCAAACGAAAACCTGCGATTTCCCGTAAATCCTGGACTCTGCCCGTATAGTCAAAAGTATACAAAGAAAGTACCAAGGGAGTAAACTCATTTCCTAAACGATTTTTTAAATTATTATTTCACCACTAAAACGCATGAGACTTGTAGTTTTCAAGAATGTTTTCATTTTTGATGAGACGCTGAATAAAAGCAGTTTAAACGCCGGCAAACGAAAACCCGCGATTTCCCGTAAATCCCGGGCTTGGCACGTATAGTCGAAAGTATATAAAGAAAGTACCCTGTGAGTAAACTCATTTCCAGAACGATTTTTTAAATTATTTTTTCACCACTAAAACGCATAAGACCTGTAGTTTTTAAAAATGTTTTCATTTTTGATGAGACGCTGAATAAAAGAAGTTTAATCGCCGGCAAACGAAAACCCGCGATTTCCCGTATATCCCGGGCTTGGCCCGTATAGTCAAAAGTATACAAAGAAAGTACCCAGGGAGTAAACTCATTTGCCGAACGATTTTTTATATTATTTTTTACCACTAAACGCATGAGACTTGTAGTTTTCAAAAATATTTTCATATTTGATGGGACGCTGAATAAAAGAAGTTTAATCGCCGGCAAACGAAAATCTGCGATTTCCCGTAAATCCCGGACTCGGCCCGTATAGTCAAAAGTATACAAAAAAAGTACCCAGGGAGTAAACTCATTTCCGGAACGATTTTTCAAATTATTTTTTCACCACTAAAACGCATGAGACTTGTAGTTTTCAAAATTGTTTTCATTTTTGATGAGACGCCTAATGAAAGAGGTTTAATCGCCGGCAAACGAAATCCCGCGTTTTCCCGTAAATCCAGGGCTTTGCCCGTATAGTCGAATGTATACAAAGAAAGTACCCAGGGAGTAAACTCATTTCCCGAACGATTTTTTAAATTTTTTTTTCACCACTAAAACGCATGAGACTTGTAGTTTTTAAAAATGTTTTCATTTTTGATGAGACGCTTAATGAAAGAGGTTTAATCGCCGGAAAACGAAAACCCGCGATTTCCCGTAAATCCCGGGCTTGGCCCGTATAGTCGAATGTATACAAAGAAAGTACCCTGTGAGTAAACTCATTTCCAGAACGATTTTTTAAATTATTTTTTCACCACTAAAACGCATAAGACTTGTAGTTTTTAAAAATGTTTTCATTTTTGATAAGACGCTTAATAAAAAAACGTTTAATCGCCGGCAAACGAAAACCCGCGATTTCCCGTAAATCCCGGCTTGGCCCGTATAGTCAAAAGTATACAAAGAAAGTACCCAGGGAGCAAACTCATTTCCCGAACGATTTTTTAAACTACTTTTTCACCACTAAAACGCATGAGACTTGCAGTTTTTAAAAATGTTTTCATTTTTGATGAGACGCTGAATAAAAGAAGTTTAATCGCCGGCAAACGAAAACCTGCGATTTCCCGTAAATCCTGGACTCTGCCCGTATAGTCAAAAGTATACAAAGAAAGTACCAAGGGAGTAAACTCATTTCCCAAACGATTTTTTAAATTATTATTTCACCACTATAACGCATGAGACTTGTAGTTTTCAAGAATGTTTTCATTTTTGATGAGACGCTGAATAAAAGCAGTTTAATCGCCGGCAAACGAAAAACCGCGATTTCCCGTAAATCCCGGGCTTGGCACGTATAGTCGAATGTATATAAAGAAAGTACCCTGTGAGTAAACTCATTTCCAGAACGATTTCTTAAATTATTTTTTCACCACTAAAACGCATAAGACCTGTAGTTTTTAAAAATGTTTTCATTTTTGATGAGACGCTGAATAAAAGAAGTTTAATCGCCGGCAGACGAAAACCCGCGATTTCCCGTAAATCCCGGCTTGGCCCGTATATTCAAAAGTATACAAAGAAAGTACCCAGGGAGTAAACTCATTTCCCGAACGATTTTTTAAATTATTATTTCACCACTAAAACGCATGAGACTTGTAGTTTTCAAGAATGTTTTCATTTTTGATGAGACGCTGAATAAAAGCAGTTTAATCGCCGGCAAACGAAAAGCTGCGATTTCCCTAAATCCCGGACTCGGCCCGTATAGTCAAAAGTATACAAAGAAAGTACCCAGGGAGTAAACTCATTTCCAGAACGATTTTTTAAATTATTTTTTCACCACTAAAACGCATAAGACTTGTAGTTTTTAAAAATGTTTTCATTTTTGATGAGACGCTGAATAAAAGAAGTTTAATCGCTGGCAAACGAAAACCCGCGATTTCCCGTATATCCCGGCTTGGCCCGTATAGTCAAAAGTATACAAAGAATGTACCCAGGGAGTAAACTCATTTCCCGAACGATTTTTTATATTATTTTTTTACCACTAAACGCATGAGACTTGTAGTTTTCAAAAATATTTTCATATTTGATGGGACGCTGAATAAAAGAAGTTTAATCGCCGGCAAACGAAAATCCGCGATTTCCCGTAAATCCCGGACTCGGCCCGTATAGTCAAAAGTATACAAAGAAAGTACCCTGTGAGTAAACTCATTTCCCGAACGATTTTTTAAATTATTTTTTCACCACTAAAACGCATAAGACCTGTAGTTTTTAAAAATGTTTTCATTTTTGATGAGACGCTGAATAAAAGAAGTTTAATCGCCGGCAAACGACAACCCGCGATTTCCCGTAAATAACGGCTTGGCCCGTATATTCAAAAGTATACAAAGAAAGTACCCAGGGAGTAAACTCATTTCCCGAACGATTTTTTAAATTACTTTTTCACCACTAAAACGCATGAGACTTGCAGTTTTTAAAAATTTTTTCATTTTTGATGAGACGCTGAATAAAAGACGTTTAATCGCCGGCAAACAAAAACCTGCGATTTCCCGTAAATCCTGGACTCTGCCCATATAGTCAAAAGTATACAAAGAAAGTACCAAGGGAGTAAACTCATTTCCCAAACGATTTTTTAAATTATTATTTCCCCACTAAAACGCATGAGACTTGTAGTTTTCAAGAATGTTTTTATTTTTGATGAGACGCTGAATAAAAGCAGTTTAATCGCCGGCAAACGAAAACCCGCGATTTCCCGTAAATCCCGGGCTTGGCACGTATAGTCGAATGTATATAAAGAAAGTACCCTGTGAGTAAACTCATTTCCAGAACGATTTTTTAAATTATTTTTTCACCACTAAAACGCATAAGACCTGTAGTTTTTAAAAATGTTTTCATTTTTGATGAGACGCTGAATAAAAGAAGTTTAATCGCCGGCAAACGAAAACCCGCGATTTCCCGTATATCCCGGGCTTGGCCCGTATAGTCAAAAGTATACAAAGAAAGTACCCAGGGAGTAAACTCATTTGCCGAACGATTTTTTATATTATTTTTTACCACTAAACGCATGAGACTTGTAGTTTTCAAAAATATTTTCATATTTGATGGGACGCTGAATAAAAGAAGTTTAATCGCCGGCAAACGAAAATCTGCGATTTCCCGTAAATCCCGGACTCGGCCCGTATAGTCAAAAGTATACAAAAAAAGTACCCAGGGAGTAAACTCATTTCCGGAACGATTTTTCAAATTATTTTTTCACCACTAAAACGCATGAGACTTGTAGTTTTCAAAATTGTTTTCATTTTTGATGAGACGCCTAATGAAAGAGGTTTAATCGCCGGCAAACGAAATCCCGCGTTTTCCCGTAAATCCAGGGCTTTGCCCGTATAGTCGAATGTATACAAAGAAAGTACCCAGGGAGTAAACTCATTTCCCGAACGATTTTTTAAATTTTTTTTTCACCACTAAAACGCATGAGACTTGTAGTTTTTAAAAATGTTTTCATTTTTGATGAGACGCTTAATGAAAGAGGTTTAATCGCCGGAAAACGAAAACCCGCGATTTCCCGTAAATCCCGGGCTTGGCCCGTATAGTCGAATGTATACAAAGAAAGTACCCTGTGAGTAAACTCATTTCCAGAACGATTTTTTAAATTATTTTTTCACCACTAAAACGCATAAGACTTGTAGTTTTTAAAAATGTTTTCATTTTTGATAAGACGCTTAATAAAAAAACGTTTAATCGCCGGCAAACGAAAACCCGCGATTTCCCGTAAATCCCGGCTTGGCCCGTATAGTCAAAAGTATACAAAGAAAGTACCCAGGGAGCAAACTCATTTCCCGAACGATTTTTTAAACTACTTTTTCACCACTAAAACGCATGAGACTTGCAGTTTTTAAAAATGTTTTCATTTTTGATGAGACGCTGAATAAAAGAAGTTTAATCGCCGGCAAACGAAAACCTGCGATTTCCCGTAAATCCTGGACTCTGCCCGTATAGTCAAAAGTATACAAAGAAAGTACCAAGGGAGTAAACTCATTTCCCAAACGATTTTTTAAATTATTATTTCACCACTATAACGCATGAGACTTGTAGTTTTCAAGAATGTTTTCATTTTTGATGAGACGCTGAATAAAAGCAGTTTAATCGCCGGCAAACGAAAAACCGCGATTTCCCGTAAATCCCGGGCTTGGCACGTATAGTCGAATGTATATAAAGAAAGTACCCTGTGAGTAAACTCATTTCCAGAACGATTTCTTAAATTATTTTTTCACCACTAAAACGCATAAGACCTGTAGTTTTTAAAAATGTTTTCATTTTTGATGAGACGCTGAATAAAAGAAGTTTAATCGCCGGCAGACGAAAACCCGCGATTTCCCGTAAATCCCGGCTTGGCCCGTATATTCAAAAGTATACAAAGAAAGTACCCAGGGAGTAAACTCATTTCCCGAACGATTTTTTAAATTATTATTTCACCACTAAAACGCATGAGACTTGTAGTTTTCAAGAATGTTTTCATTTTTGATGAGACGCTGAATAAAAGCAGTTTAATCGCCGGCAAACGAAAAGCTGCGATTTCCCTAAATCCCGGACTCGGCCCGTATAGTCAAAAGTATACAAAGAAAGTACCCAGGGAGTAAACTCATTTCCAGAACGATTTTTTAAATTATTTTTTCACCACTAAAACGCATAAGACTTGTAGTTTTTAAAAATGTTTTCATTTTTGATGAGACGCTGAATAAAAGAAGTTTAATCGCTGGCAAACGAAAACCCGCGATTTCCCGTATATCCCGGCTTGGCCCGTATAGTCAAAAGTATACAAAGAATGTACCCAGGGAGTAAACTCATTTCCCGAACGATTTTTTATATTATTTTTTTACCACTAAACGCATGAGACTTGTAGTTTTCAAAAATATTTTCATATTTGATGGGACGCTGAATAAAAGAAGTTTAATCGCCGGCAAACGAAAATCCGCGATTTCCCGTAAATCCCGGACTCGGCCCGTATAGTCAAAAGTATACAAAGAAAGTACCCTGTGAGTAAACTCATTTCCCGAACGATTTTTTAAATTATTTTTTCACCACTAAAACGCATAAGACCTGTAGTTTTTAAAAATGTTTTCATTTTTGATGAGACGCTGAATAAAAGAAGTTTAATCGCCGGCAAACGACAACCCGCGATTTCCCGTAAATAACGGCTTGGCCCGTATATTCAAAAGTATACAAAGAAAGTACCCAGGGAGTAAACTCATTTCCCGAACGATTTTTTAAATTACTTTTTCACCACTAAAACGCATGAGACTTGCAGTTTTTAAAAATTTTTTCATTTTTGATGAGACGCTGAATAAAAGACGTTTAATCGCCGGCAAACAAAAACCTGCGATTTCCCGTAAATCCTGGACTCTGCCCATATAGTCAAAAGTATACAAAGAAAGTACCAAGGGAGTAAACTCATTTCCCAAACGATTTTTTAAATTATTATTTCCCCACTAAAACGCATGAGACTTGTAGTTTTCAAGAATGTTTTTATTTTTGATGAGACGCTGAATAAAAGCAGTTTAATCGCCGGCAAACGAAAACCCGCGATTTCCCGTAAATCCCGGGCTTGGCACGTATAGTCGAATGTATATAAAGAAAGTACCCTGTGAGTAAACTCATTTCCAGAACGATTTTTTAAATTATTTTTTCACCACTAAAACGCATAAGACCTGTAGTTTTTAAAAATGTTTTCATTTTTGATGAGACGCTGAATAAAAGAAGTTTAATCGCCGGCAGACGAAAACCCGCGATTTCCCGTAAATCCTGGCTTGGCCCATATATTCAAAAGTATACAAAGAAAGTACCCAGGGAGTAAACTCATTTCCCGAACGATTTTTTAAATTATTATTTCACCACTAAAACGCATGAGACTTGTAGTTTTTAAGAATGTTTTCATTTTTGATGAGACGCTGAATAAAAGCAGTTTAATCGCCGGCAAACGAAAACCTGCGATTTCCCTAAATCCCGGACTCGGCCCGTATAGTCAAAAGTATACAAAGAAAGTACCCAGGGAGTAAACTCATTTTCAGAACGATTTTTTAAATTATTTTTTCACCACTAAAACGCATAAGACTTGTAGTTTTTAAAAATGTTTTCATTTTTGATGAGACGCTGAATAAAAGAAGTTTAATCGCTGGCAAACGAAAACCCGCGATTTCCCGTATATCCCGGGCTTGGCCCGTATAGTCAAAAGTATACAAAGAAAGTACCCAGGGAGTAAACTCATTTCCCGAACGATTTTTTATATTATTTTTTTACCACTAAACGCATGAGACTTGCAGTTTTCAAAAATATATTCATATTTGAAAGGACGCTGAATAAAAGAAGTTTAATCGGCGGCAAACGAAAATCCGCGATTTCCCGTAAATCCCGGACTCGGCCCGTATAGTCAAAAGTATACAAAGAAAGTACCCAGGGAGTAAACTCATTTCCCGAACGATTTTTTAAATTACTTTTTCACCACTAAAACGCATTAGCCTTGTAGTTTTTAAAAATGTTTTCATTTTTGATAAGACGCTGAATAAAAGAAGTTTAATCGCCGGCAAACGAAAACCTGCGATTTCCCGTAAATCCTGGACTAGGCCGTATAGTCAAAAGTATACAAAGAAAGTACCCAGGGAGTAAACTCATTTCCCGAACGATTTTTTAAATTACTTTTTCACCACTAAAACGCATTAGCCTTGTAGTTTTTAAAAATGTTTTCATTTTTGATAAGACGCTGAATAAAAGAAGTTTAATCGCCGGCAAACGAAAACCTGCGATTTCCCGTAAATCCTGGACTAGGCCGTATAGTCAAAAGTATACAAAGAAAGTACCCAGGGAGTAAACTCATTTCCCAAACGATTTTTTAAATTATTATTTCACCACTAAAACGCAAGAGACTTGTAGTTTTCAAGAATGTTTTCATTTTTGATGATACGCCGAATAAAAGCAGTTTAATCGCCGGCAAACGAAAACCCGCGATTTCCCGTAAATCCCGGGCTTGGCCCGTATAGTCAAAAGTATACAAAGAAAGTACCCAGGGAGTAAACTCATTTCCCGAACGATTTTTTAAATTACTTTTTCACCACTAAAACGCATGAGACTTGTAGTTTTCAAAAATGTTTTCATTTTTGATGAGACGCTGAATAAAAGCAGTTTAATCGCCGGCAAACGAAAACCTGCGATTTCCCTAAATCCCGGACTCGGCCCGTATAGTCAAAAGTATACAAAGAAAGTACCCAGGGAGTAAACTCATTTCCCAAACGATTTTTTAAATTATTATTTCACCACTAAAACTCATAAGACTTGTAGTTTTCAAGAATGTTTTCATTTTTGATGAGATGCTGAATAAAAGCAGTTTAATCGCCGGCAAACGAAAACCCGCGATTTCCCGTAAATCCCGGGCTTGGCCCGTATAGTCAAAAATATACAAAGAAAGTACCCAGGGAGTAAACTCATTTCCCGAACGATTTTTTAAATTTTTTTTTCACCACTAAAACGCATGAAACTTGTGGTTTTCAAAAATGTTTTCAATTTTGATGAGACGCTTAATGAAAGAGGTTTAATCGCCGGAAAACGAAAACCCGCGATTTCCCGTAAATCCTGGGCTTGGCCCGTATAGTCGAATGTATACAAAGAAAGTACCCTGTGAGTAAACTCATTTCCAGAACGATTTTTTAAATTATTTTTTCACCACTAAAACGCATAAGACTTGTAGTTTTTAAAAATGTTTTCATTTTTGATGAGACGCTGAATAAAAGAAATTTAATCGCCGGCAAACGAAAACCCGCGATTTCCCGTAAATCCCGGCTTGGCCCGTATAGTCAAAAGTATACAAAGAAAGTACCCAGGGAGTAAACTCATTTCCCAAACGATTTTTTAAATTATTATTTCACCACTAAAACGCATGAGACTTGTAGTTTTCAAGAATGTTTTAATTTTTGATGAGACGCTGAATAAAAGAAGTTTAATCGCTGGCAAACGAAAACCCGCGATTTCCCGTAAATCCCGGGCTTGGCCCGTATAATCAAAAGTATACAAAGAAAGTACCCAGGGAGTAAACTCATTTCCCGAACGATTTTTTAAATTACTTTTTCACCACTAAAACGCATGAGACTTGTAGTTTTCAAAAATGTTTTCATTTTTATTATTATTATTATTATTATTCATTTATTTATAGTTGACTAAGTATAAATACATATATAGCTAATAAAAGCTAGTTAATGTCAACTTGAAAAGAAAGATTTTAAAATATACAGTATAAATATAAGGCATAAAATATTTTTAGATATATACAATTTTTTAAACATTTGTGGTTGTATAAATTAAGTGAGTGTATAAGCAAATATGAAATTAGCGAGAGTACATCCGCGAGTCATATAAAACCAATTTGTGGGATGTATTTTTTACATAGTCTGCAGGAGCAGTTTGGTACCCACTTTTTAATTTGGGATTTAAAGGATTGCAAGGATGACATTTCTTTGATTCTTACCGGAATTTGTTGCCATATTTTTTAACCGATAAAGGATAAAGTTTCTGTACCATAGTAAACTGATTTAGCATTACGGCCAGTAAATTCTCGATTATTTCTTAGATTGTATTTTGGATTATAAACAGGAAAAATATCTTGCATTATTTCTGGAGCCATGTCGTTTTTTATTTTGTACATCTCAGTTGCAAGAGATTGTAGGTTTCGTTGGTGTACCGTAACAGAGCTGTCCTTATGAAGGAGGTCTGTGAAGGAAGAAGAACTGTCGCTATAGACTATCCGCAGTGCTTTTTCATGTATTCGATTAATACGATTGTTTAGAGCTCTGTTGTGAAACATCCAAACTAGAGGGCAGTAATTGAATTGCGAAATTACGAAGGAATTCATTAATAGTTTCTTCTTATTAAAGTTCATAAAAGATGTCATCCTTGTAAGCGCATTTAGTTTCTGACTCGCTTTTGCACAGAGTTTAGACACATGCAGATCAAATTTAAGTTTGTTATCGATAATGACTCCAAGTAGGCGTCCATGAGTGCTGCCTTTTATTACTGAGTTGCCTATCTGTGTACTTAATATTTCATTATCGCTTAAAAGCAAATGACACTTGTCATCATTTGCTTTCATTGCATTATTGTCAAACCATGTAAACACTTTTTCAGAAATGTTTTGAAGTTTAGTAACGACTTCCTTTGAGTCGTTACCGATAACTTATGGTGTTGTGTCGTCTGCATAGCTCGCAAATTCAATGTCATTAAAATCAAATTCAACTGAGAAAAGATCGCAGATAAATATGTTAAAAAGTAACGGGCCTAGAATAGATCCTTGCGGCACGCCAAACAATATTTCAAGCCATGAGTTATACGAATTTTTTATCTTTACTCTTTGAAATCTTCCACTCACATAACTCATAATTAGGCGTAGGGAATACATGTCAAATCCATATGCATGAAGTTTTGCGATCAGTAAATCATGTAGGAGACAGTCAAATGCTTTAGATAAATCAGTCAGAAGGGCTCCACATGCTTTACCTTCATCAACAGCCTTTTTCCATGTTTCAAGCATAACAGTGAGACAGTGCTGAGCACTGTAGCCTTTCCTAAATCCACACTGAAACTTACTTAAGTATCGGTTAAAATAATCTTCAATCTGACGATACAGACATCTTTCAAAGATTTTTGAAAGGTTACTAAGAATGCTTATAGGTCTGTAGTTTGATTTGTTAGATCTGTCTTTTTCTTTAAAAAGTGGTGTCACATCTGCCCTTTTCAAAAATTCTGGGTATTTACACAGATCAATTGCAGAGTTAACAGAGAAATGTAAAATTTCTAAATACTGATCTTCGTTTTCCTTAATTATTTTTGTTGGTATATCGGTTTCTTGGCATGCCTTATGAATATTCAAATTTCGTATCTCTCTCCTGATTTCAGCTTTTTCTACATGATTGAAGGAAAAACCAGGATTGTAATCACCAATGTTTTTTTTTATATTCAGTATACTTGGATGGTTTTCATATCGTTTAATAGCCTTCAAAACAGGGTCATCTACGTTTGAGCAAATTACAAGGATTGTGTCAGATATTGTAAGATCCAGATTTTTTACAATATTCGTGAAGAAAGTGTTGAAAATGTTTGCAACCTTTTCATCATCCGATATGATTTCTTCTTTTTCTATCAGTGTTATAATTTGGGTCGATGGTCCTTTATCGGACAAGAAAGGTTTTATAGTTTTCCAAAATGTCTTATTATCGGTAATTTTTTTAACATTTAGATTGTTGTAATAATCATATTTTTCTTTTCGAAATAGCGTGACACAAATATTTCTTTGTTGATTAAAAGCTAATCTATTTTCTTCTGTTCTATTTTTTAAGTATTTATTTCTAAGCCTACTTCTTTTCATAACAGCCTTATGCAGGGTCCTATTCATGAACGGTGATTGGTTTGCTCTTACGTATTTTTTTTTTAATGGCGCAATTTTGTTAAGGACTGATTTTGCACATTCATGAAAGTTTTCTAACTCATCATCTATCTTTTTTTTCGATTTTTCTATATTTTGAAGTCGACATGTTAGCTCATAACAAAAACGTTCATTTGAAAAGTTTTTGTAATTCCTATATTTGATGATATGAGATTTTTTTTTCTGAAAATATATTTTCATTACAGTGATGGCCATTTTATGGAAATCGGAGAGACCTGTTTCCAATGTGCTGGTGTTTTGGAAATAGTTATATCGATTTGTGAGAAAAAGATCAATACACGATGGGTTATCAGGGTTTTTAAAGCATGTGGGGCCCTTCACGAGGCACTTAAGGTTGTAGAGTTCAGCAAATTCTGTCATGCTATTTTCGTTAATTTCCGCATTAAAATCTCCTAATAGTAATATGTTGTCATAATTTGCAGACAAAACATCAAGACCGTTACCAATATTTTTTAGATGTTCAGATATAGCATTTTTGTGGTGGTTGTATGAGCAACAGAGCAGCCATTTTTTTTTTCGCAGGTTTAGTTCGACAAAAAATCCTTCAAAATTGTCCGTACTAGTACTAGTTGGATGCAACTGTTTTGATGGAATATCTTGACGTACATATAAGAGCATACCTCCACCTTTACTATTACGATCCAGACGAAAAGGCTTTGTGTAACCGTCAATTTTAAATTGAGCGGTAGGAAAAGAGCTATCAATTTTAGTTTCAGAGATTAAAAGAACATCAAGGTTTCCATCAATTGCATCAACTAGACAGTCGAATTTATTTCGTACGGAATTAATGTTAATTTGTCCAAGAATAATCCTATTTAAGTTTTGTAGACGTAAGTTTTTTAAGCAGGAAGAGAACGATATATCATTTTCTATCGTTTCTAGAGTTTTATTTATATTAAATGGTGCAATTGCATTAGGAAGAGTTGCTTCTTTTTTGTTAGATATTTTTGTGGGGATACTATTGCTCATACAAACACCAAGTCAATCCTTAGAAATAAAATTTAAAAAAGAATTAGCCAGTGTTACCGATCCATATTGGTTCAAATGTAGTTTACTTCTGTTAAGGTGACGATTCCGATCCATCTGCTGATAGTGATTTATGAATGCGATATTTCGTTCAGCACATCCTTTATATAGGTGGTCATTGAGTTCGTCACATCTAATACCTTGATCGTCATTTCTTGGAGTCAGACCAGATACGGATACGTTCATATTCGAGTTAATCAATGATGTTGCTAAATTAATTATATCGTTAGCTATAACCTCTGGTGCTACGTTTCTAGAAAGATCATTTGTGCCAACATGAAGGATGATGTTATCTGGCTTTTTCTTCATGGTTGGTTTGACGTATTCATACATGTCTTCTGTCGTAGCTCCAGGAAAGGATTTTAGTATAACTCTCTTGTTTTGGTTGTAGTCAAGGGATTTGGTCATCTTGTAACCGTTGATGCCTTTTATTATACTATCTCCTAGTATACATGTAATTTTTTTAGTGTTAATAATGTTATTAGCGTTATTAAGTGATTGCCTTTTTGTTGGAATGTTTTCTTTATTATTATGTACAATTATGTCTTCATTATTATGTACAATTATGTCTTCTCTATTATGTACAATTAGTTCCTCATTATTATGTATAAAGTTATTATTATTATAAGTATCACCTCTAAAACTTTCTGTTATTTCAGAGTGATCATTATTCTCATTATACAGATGTTCAAATCGATTTCGATGAACAAAGCTTTGGTTGTTATGGCGACTAACAGCTTCATTGTTGTTGCTAATGATTGTGCTTCTATTTTTATTTTTTTTATTAACTGTTTGAAATGAATTAAAATTTTCTTGCTGTAGCGATTTTGTAGAATAGTTATGCTCGACTGAGTTTTCAACTAAAATTTTTATGATTTCGTTTTTACTTTGAATTTCTTGTCGCAAAAACTGAATTTCTTCCAATAAATTTGATTCCAGTTTATCCGTTCGGTCATCCTTATGAGCAACTGAACAATTATTGACAAGTTTTGAAATTTGATTTGAGATAAGAGTGTTTATCTCACCTTTTACGTCTTCAAGGATAGAATCTCTCAGTGCGCTATATCTAGTTTTTTCATAGTGCTTATCGATAAAATCTTCTGCATTCAAAGTTGTATTGAGCTCTTTATATACACCTTTTTTAACAGTTACATTATTATGTTCAATATTCATCTCTTCATTAATATCCTCAAGCACTTTGTTAAAAATATTTTCCTCGTCCGTTTTTACGTCCGTCGCCGCCATTATTAAGAAGCTTCTCTTTGATGAGACGCTGAATAAAAGAAGTTTAATCGCCGGCAAACGAAAACCCGCAATTTCCCGTAAATCTCGGGCTTGGCACGTATAGTCGAATGTATACAAAGAAAGTACCCTGTGAGTAAACTCATTTCCAGAACGATTTTTAAATTATTTTTTCACCACTAAAACGCATAAGACCTGTAGTTTTTAAAAATGTTTTCATTTTTGATGAGACGCTGAATAAAAACAGTTTAATCGCCGGCAAACGAAAACCCGCGATTTCCCGTAAATCCCGGGCTTGGCCCGTATAGTCAAAAGTATACAAAGAAAGTACCCAGGGAGTAAACTCATTTCCCGAACGATTTTTTAAATTTTTTTTTTCACCACTAAAACGCATGAAACTTGTAGTTTTCAAAAATGTTTTCAATTTTGATGAGACGCTTAATGAAAGAGGTTTAATCGCCGGAAAACGAAAACCCGCGATTTCCCGGAAATCCCGGGCTTGGCCCGTATAGTCGAATGTATACAAAGAAAGTACCCTGTGAGTAAACTCATTTCCAGAACGATTTTTTAAATTATTTTTTCACCACTAAAACGCATGAAACTTGTAGTTTTTAAAAATGTTTTCATTTTTGATGAGACGCTGAATAAAAGAAGTTTAATCGCCGGCAAACGAAAACCCGCGATTTCCCGTATATCCCGGGCTTGGCCCGTATAGTCAAAAGTATACAAAGAAAGTACCCAGGGAGTAAACTCATTTCCCGGACGATTTTTTATATTATTTTTTTACCACTAAACGCATGAGACCTGTAGTTTTCAAAAATGTTTTCATTTTTGATGAGAAGCTTAATGAAAGAGGTTTAATCGCCGGCAAACGAAAACCTGCGATTTCCCGTAAATCCTGGACTCGGCCCGTGTAGTCAAAAGTATACAAAGAAAGTACCCAGGGAGTAAACTCATTTCCCAAACGATTTTTTAAATTATTATTTCACCACTAAAACGCATGAGACTTGTAGTTTTCAAGAATGGTTTTTATTTTTGATGAGACGCTGAATAAAAGCAGTTTAATCGCCGGCAAACGAAAACCCGCGATTTCCCGTAAATCCCGGGCTTGGCACGTATAGTCGAATGTATATAAAGAAAGTACCCTGTGAGTAAACTCATTTCCAGAACGATTTTTTAAATTATTTTTTCACCACTAAAACGCATAAGACCTGTAGTTTTTAAAAATGTTTTCATTTTTGATGAGACGCTGAATAAAAGAAGTTTAATCGCCGGCAGACGAAAACCCGCGATTTCCCGTAAATCCTGGCTTGGCCCATATATTCAAAAGTATACAAAGAAAGTACCCAGGGAGTAAACTCATTTCCCGAACGATTTTTTAAATTATTATTTCACCACTAAAACGCATGAGACTTGTAGTTTTCAAGAATGTTTTCATTTTTGATGAGACGCTGAATAAAAGCAGTTTAATCGCCGGCAAACGAAAACCTGCGATTTCCCTAAATCCCGGACTCGGCCCGTATAGTCAAAAGTATACAAAGAAAGTACCCAGGGAGTAAACTCATTTTCAGAACGATTTTTTAAATTATTTTTTCACCACTAAAACGCATAAGACTTGTAGTTTTTAAAAATGTTTTCATTTTTGATGAGACGCTGAATAAAAGAAGTTTAATCGCTGGCAAACGAAAACCCGCGATTTCCCGTATATCCCGGGCTTGGCCCGTATAGTCAAAAGTATACAAAGAAAGTACCCAGGGAGTAAACTCATTTCCCGAACGATTTTTTATATTATTTTTTTACCACTAAACGCATGAGACTTGTAGTTTTCAAAAATATATTCATATTTGAAAGGACGCTGAATAAAAGAAGTTTAATCGCCGGCAAACGAAAATCCGCGATTTCCCGTAAATCCCGGACTCGGCCCGTATAGTCAAAAGTATACAAAGAAAGTACCCTGTGAGTACACTCATTTCCCGAACGATTTTTTAAATTATTTTTTCACCACTAAAACGCATAAGACCTGTAGTTTTTAAAAATGTTTTCATTTTTGATGAGACGCTGAATAAAAGAAGTTTAATCGCCGGCAAACGACAACCCGCGATTTCCCGTAAATAACGGCTTGGCCCGTATATTCAAAAGTATACAAAGAAAGTACCCAGGGAGTAAACTCATTTCCCGAACGATTTTTTAAATTACTTTTTCACCACTAAAACGCATTAGCCTTGTAGTTTTTAAAAATGTTTTCATTTTTGATAAGACGCTGAATAAAAGAAGTTTAATCGCCGGCAAACGAAAACCTGCGATTTCCCGTAAATCCTGGACTAGGCCGTATAGTCAAAAGTATACAAAGAAAGTACCCAGGGAGTAAACTCATTTCCCGAACGATTTTTTAAATTACTTTTTCACCACTAAAACGCATGAGACTTGTAGTTTTCAAAAATGTTTTCATTTTTGATGAGACGCTGAATAAAAGCAGTTTAATAGCCGGCAAACGAAAACCTGCGATTTCCCTAAATCCCGGACTCGGCCCGTATAGTCAAAAGTATACAAAGAAAGTACCCAGGGAGTAAACTCATTTCCCAAACGATTTTTTAAATTATTATTTCACCACTAAAACTCATGAGACTTGTAGTTTTCAAGAATGTTTTCATTTTTGATGAGATGCTGAATAAAAGCAGTTTAATCGCCGGCAAACGAAAACCCGCGATTTCCCGTAAATCCCGGGCTTGGCCCGTATAGTCAAAAATATACAAAGAAAGTACCCAGGGAGTAAACTCATTTCCCGAACGATTTTTTAAATTTTTTTTTCACCACTAAAACGCATGAAACTTGTGGTTTTCAAAAATGTTTTCAATTTTGATGAGACGCTTAATGAAAGAGGTTTAATCGCCGGAAAACGAAAACCCGCGATTTCCCGTAAATCCTGGGCTTGGCCCGTATAGTCGAATGTATACAAAGAAAGTACCCTGTGAGTAAACTCATTTCCAGAACGATTTTTTAAATTATTTTTTCACCACTAAAACGCATAAGACTTGTAGTTTTTAAAAATGTTTTCATTTTTGATGAGACGCTGAATAAAAGAAATTTAATCGCCGGCAAACGAAAACCCGCGATTTCCCGTAAATCCCGGCTTGGCCCGTATAGTCAAAAGTATACAAAGAAAGTACCCAGGGAGTAAACTCATTTCCCGAACGATTTTTTAAATTACTTTTTCACCACTAAAACGCATGAGACTTGTAGTTTTTAAAAATGTTTTCATTTTTGATAAGATGCTGAATAAAAGAAGTTTAATCGCTGGCAAACGAAAACCTGCGATTTCCCGTAAATCCTGGACTCAACCCGTATAGTCAAAAGTATACAAAGAAAGTACCCAGGGAGTAAACTCATTTCCGAAACGATTTTTTAAATTATTATTTCACCACTAAAACGCATGAGACTTGTAGTTTTCAAGAATGTTTTAATTTTTGATGAGACGCTGAATAAAAGAAGTTTAATCGCTGGCAAACGAAAACCCGCGATTTCCCGTAAATCCCGGGCTTGGCCCGTATAATCAAAAGTATACAAAGAAAGTACCCAGGGAGTAAACTCATTTTCCGAACGATTTTTTAAATTACTTTTTCACCACTAAAACGCATGAGACTTGTAGTTTTCAAAAATGTTTTCATTTTTATTATTATTATTATTATTCATTTATTTATAGTTGACTAAGTATAAATACATATATAGCTAATAAAAGCTAGTTAATGTCAACTTGAAAAGAAAGATTTTAAAATATACAGTATAAATATAAGGCATAAAATATTTTTAGATATATACAATTTTTTAAACATTTGTGGTTATATAAATTAAGTGAGTGTATAAGCAAATATGAAATTAGCGAGAGTACATCCGCGAGTCATATAAAACCAATTTGTGGGATGTATTTTTTACATAGTCTGCAGGAGCAGTTTGGTACCCACTTTTTAATTTGGGATTTAAAGGATTGCAAGGATGACATTTCTTTGATTCTTACCGGAATTTGTTGCCATATTTTGTAACCGATAAAAGATAAAGTTTCTGTACCATAGTAAACTGATTTAGCATTACGGCCAGTAAATTCTCGATTATTTCTTAGATTGTATTTTGGATTATAAACAGGAAAAATATCTTGCATTATTTCTGGAGCCATGTCGTTTTTTATTTTGTACATCTCAGTTGCAAGAGATTGTAGGTTTCGTTGGTGTACCGTAACAGAGCTGTCCTTATGAAGGAGGTCTGTGAAGGAAGAAGAACTGTCGCTATAGACTATCCGCAGTGCTTTTTCATGTATTCGATTAATACGATTGTTTAGAGCTCTGTTGTGAAACATCCAAACTAGAGGGCAGTAATTGAATTGCGAAATTACGAAGGAATTCATTAATAGTTTCTTCTTATTAAAGTTCATAAAAGATGTCATCCTTGTAAGCGCATTTAGTTTCTGACTCGCTTTTGCACAGAGTTTAGACACATGCAGATCAAATTTAAGTTTGTTATCGATAATGACTCCAAGTAGGCGTCCATGAGTGCTGCCTTTTATTACTGAGTTGCCTATCTGTGTACTTAATATTTCATTATCGCTTAAAAGCAAATGACACTTGTCATCATTTGCTTTCATTGCATTATTGTCAAACCATGTAAACACTTTTTCAGAAATGTTTTGAAGTTTAGTAACGACTTCCTTTGAGTCGTTACCGATAACATATGGTGTTGTGTCGTCTGCATAGCTCGCAAATTCAATGTCATTAAAATCAAATTCAACTGAGAAAAGATCGCAGATAAATATGTTAAAAAGTAACGGGCCTAGAATAGATCCTTGCGGCACGCCAAACAATATTTCAAGCCATGAGCTATACGAATTTTTTATCTTTACTCTTTGAAATCTTCCACTCACATAACTCATAATTAGGCGTAGGGAATACATGTCAAATCCATATGCATGAAGTTTTGCGATCAGTAAATCATGTAGGAGACAGTCAAATGCTTTAGATAAATCAGTCAGAAGGGCTCCACATGCTTTACCTTCATCAGCAGCCTTTTTCCATTTTTCAAGCATAACAGTGAGACAGTGCTGAGCACTGTAGCCTTTCCTAAATCCACACTGAAACTTACTTAAGTATCGGTTAAAATAATCTTCAATCTGACGATACAGACATCTTTCAAAGATTTTTGAAAGGTTACTAAGAATGCTTATAGGTCTTTAGTTTGATTTGTTAGATCTGTCTTTTTCTTTAAAAAGTGGTGTCACATCTGCCCTTTTCAAAAATTCTGGGTATTTACACAGATCAATTGCAGAGTTAACAGAGAAATGTAAAATTTCTAAATACTGATCTTCGTTTTCCTTAATTATTTTTGTTGGTATATCGGTTTCTTGGCATGCCTTATGAATATTCAAATTTCGTATCTCTCTCCTGATTTCAGCTTTTTCTACATGATTGAAGGAAAAACCAGGATTGTAATCACCAATGTTTTTTTTTATATTCAGTATACTTGGATGGTTTTCATATCGTTTAATAGCCTTCAAAACAGGGTCATCTACGTTTGAGCAAATTACAAGGATTGTGTCAGATATTGTAAGATCCAGATTTTTTACAATATTCGTGAAGAAAGTGTTGAAAATGTTTGCAACCTTTTCATCATCCGATATGATTTCTTCTTTTTCTATCAGTGTTATAATTTGGGTCGATGGTCCTTTATCGGACAAGAAAGGTTTTATAGTTTTCCAAAATGTCTTATTATCGGTAATTTTTTTAACATTTAGATTGTTGTAATAATCATATTTTTCTTTTCGAAATAGCGTGACACAAATATTTCTTTGTTGATTAAAAGCTAATCTATTTTCTTCTGTTCTATTTTTTAAGTATTTATTTCTAAGCCTACTTCTTTTCATAACAGCCTTATGCAGGGTCCTATTCATGAACGGTGATTGGTTTGCTCTTACGTATTTTTTTTTTAATGGCGCAATTTTGTTAAGGACTGATTTTGCACATTCATGAAAGTTTTCTAACTCATCATCTATCTTTTTTTTCGATTTTTCTATATTTTGAAGTCGACATGTTAGCTCATAACAAAAACGTTCATTTGAAAAGTTTTTGTAATTCCTATATTTGATGATATGAGATTTTTGTTTCTGAAAATATATTTTCATTACAGTGATGGCCATTTTATGGAAATCGGAGAGACCTGTTTCCAATGTGCTGGTGTTTTGGAAATAGTTATATCGATTTGTGAGAAAAAGATCAATACACGATGGGTTATCAGGGTTTTTAAAGCATGTGGGGCCCTTCACGAGGCACTTAAGGTTGTAGAGTTCAGCAAATTCTGTCATGCTATTTTCGTTAATTTGCGCATTAAAATCTCCTAATAGTAATATGTTGTCATAATTTGCAGACAAAACATCAAGACCGTTACCAATATTTTTTAGATGTTCAGATATAGCATTTTTGTGGTGGTTGTATGAGCAACAGAGCAGCCATTTTTTTTTTCGCAGGTTTAGTTCGACAAAAAATCCTTCAAAATTGTCCGTACTAGTACTAGTTGGATGCAACTGTTTTGATGGAATATCTTGACGTACATATAAGAGCATACCTCCACCTTTACTATTACGATCCAGACGAAAAGGCTTTGTGTAACCGTCAATTTTAAATTGAGCGGTAGGAAAAGAGCTATCAATTTTAGTTTCAGAGATTAAAAGAACATCAAGGTTTCCATCAATTGCATCAACTAGACAGTCGAATTTATTTCGTACGGAATTAATGTTAATTTGTCCAAGAATAATCCTATTTAAGTTTTGTAGACGTAAGTTTTTTAAGCAGGAAGAGAACGATATATCATTTTCTATCGTTTCTAGAGTTTTATTTATATTAAATGGTGCAATTGCATTAGGAAGAGTTGCTTCTTTTTTGTTAGATATTTTTGTGGGGATACTATTGCTCATACAAACACCAAGTCAATCCTTAGAAATAAAATTTAAAAAAGAATTAGCCAGTGTTACCGATCCATATTGGTTCAAATGTAGTTTACTTCTGTTAAGGTGACGATTCCGATCCATCTGCTGATAGTGATTTATGAATGCGATATTTCGTTCAGCACATCCTTTATATAGGTGGTCATTGAGTTCGTCACATCTAATACCTTGATCGTCATTTCTTGGAGCCAGACCAGATACGGATACGTTCATATTCGAGTTAATCAATGATGTTGCTAAATTAATTATATCGTTAGCTATAACCTCTGGTGCTACGTTTCTAGAAAGATCATTTGTGCCAACATGAAGGATGATGTTATCTGGCTTTTTCTTCATGGTTGGTTTGACGTATTCATACATGTCTTCTGTCGTAGCTCCAGGAAAGGATTTTAGTATAACTCTCTTGTTTTGGTTGTAGTCAAGGGATTTGGTCATCTTGTAACCGTTGATGCCTTTTATTATACTATCTCCTAGTATACATGTAATTTTTTTAGTGTTAATAATGTTATTAGCGTTATTAAGTGATTGCCTTTTTGTTGGAATGTTTTCTTTATTATTATGTACAATTATGTCTTCATTATTATGTACAATTATGTCTTCTCTATTATGTACAATTAGTTCCTCATTATTATGTATAAAGTTATTATTATTATAAGTATCACCTCTAAAACTTTCTGTTATTTCAGAGTGATCATTATTCTCATTATACAGATGTTTAAATCGATTTCGATGAACAAAGCTTTGGTTGTTATGGCGACTAACAGCTTCATTGTTGTTGCTAATGATTGTGCTTCTATTTTTATTTTTTTTATTAACTGTTTGAAATGAATTAAAATTTTCTTGCTGTAGCGATTTTGTAGAATAGTTATGCTCGACTGAGTTTTCAACTAAAATTTTTATGATTTCGTTTTTACTTTGTATTTCTTGTCGCAAAAACTGAATTTCTTCCAATAAATTTGATTCCAGTTTATCCGTTCGGTCATCCTTATGAGCAACTGAACAATTATTGACAAGTTTTGAAATTT
Source organism: Hydractinia symbiolongicarpus (assembly GCF_029227915.1). Classification (NCBI taxonomy): domain Eukaryota; kingdom Metazoa; phylum Cnidaria; class Hydrozoa; order Anthoathecata; family Hydractiniidae; genus Hydractinia; species Hydractinia symbiolongicarpus. The sequence continues at coordinate 4,691,778 of NC_079884.1, read as the reverse complement.
GATTTGAGATAAGAGTGTTTATCTCACCTTTTACGTCTTCAAGGATAGAATCTCTCAGTGCGCTATATCTAGTTTTTTCATAGTGCTTATCGATAAAATCTTCTGCATTCAAAGTTGTATTGAGCTCTTTATATACACCTTTTTTAACAGTTACATTATTATGTTCAATATTCATCTCTTCATTAATATCCTCAAGCATTTTGTTAAAAATATTTTCCTCGTCCGTTTTTACGTCCGTCGCCGCCATTATTAAGAAGCTTCTCTTTGATGAGACGCTGAATAAAAGAAGTTTAATCGCCGGCAAACGAAAACCCGCAATTTCCCGTAAATCTCGGGCTTGGCACGTATAGTCGAATGTATACAAAGAAAGTACCCTGTGAGTAAACTCATTTCCAGATCGATTTTTAAATTATTTTTTCACCACTAAAACGCATAAGACCTGTAGTTTTTAAAAATGTTTTCATTTTTGATGAGACGCTGAATAAAAGCAGTTTAATCGCCGGCAAACGAAAACCCGCGATTTCCCGTAAATCCCGGGCTTGGCCCGTATAGTCAAAAGTATACAAAGAAAGTACCCAGGGAGTAAACTCATTTCCCGAACGATTTTTTAAATTACTTTTTCACCACTAAAACGCATGAGACTTGTAGTTTTCAAAAATGTTTTCATTTTTGATGAGACGCTGAATAAAAGCAGTTTAATCGTCGGCAAACGAAAACCTGCGATTTCCCTAAATCCCGGACTCGGCCCGTATAGTCAAAAGTATACAAAGAAAGTACCCAGGGAGTAAACTCATTTCCCAAACGATTTTTTAAATTATTATTTCACCACTAAAACTCATGAGACTTGTAGTTTTCAAGAATGTTTTCATTTTTGATGAGACGCTGAATAAAAGCAGTTTAATCGCCGGCAAACGAAAACCCGCAAATTTCCCGTAAATCCCGGGCTTGGCCCGTATAGTCAAAAGTATACAAAGAAAGTACCCAGGGAGTAAACTCATTTCCTGAACGATTTTTTAAATTTTTTTTTTCACCACTAAAACGCATGAAACTTGTAGTTTTCAAAAATGTTTTCAATTTTGATGAGACGCTTAATGAAAGAGGTTTAATCGCCGGAAAACGAAAACCCGCGATTTCCCGGAAATCCCGGGCTTGGCCCGTATAGTCGAATGTATACAAAGAAAGTACCCTGTGAGTAAGCTCATTTCCAGAACGATTTTTTAAATTATTTTTTCACCACTAAAACGCATGAAACTTGTAGTTTTTAAAAATGTTTTCATTTTTGATGAGACGCTGAATAAAAGAAGTTTAATCGCCGGCAAACGAAAACCCGCGATTTCCCGTATATCCCGGGCTTGGCCCGTATAGTCAAAAGTATACAAAGAAAGTACCCAGGGAGTAAACTCATTTCCCGGACGATTTTTTATATTATTTTTTTACCACTAAACGCATGAGACCTGTAGTTTTCAAAAATGTTTTCATTTTTGATGAGAAGTTTATGAAAGAGGTTTAATCGCCGGCAAACGAAAACCTGCGATTTCCCGTAAATCCTGGACTCGGCCCGTGTAGTCAAAAGTATACAAAGAAAGTACCCAGGGAGTAAACTCATTTCCCAAACGATTTTTTAAATTATTATTTCACCACTAAAACGCATGAGACTTTTAGTTTTCAAGAATGTTTTTATTTTTGATGAGACGCTGAATAAAAGAAGTTTAATCGCCGGCAAACGAAAACCCGCGATTTCCCGTAAATCCCGGGCTTGGCACGTATAGTCGAATGTATATAAAGAAAGTACCCTGTGAGTAAACTCATTTCCAGAACGATTTTTTAAATTATTTTTTCACCACTAAAACGCATAAGACCTGTAGTTTTTAAAAATGTTTTCATTTTTGATGAGACGCTGAATAAAAGCAGTTTAATCGCCGGCAAACGAAAACCCGCGATTTTCCGTAAATCCCGGGCTTGGCCCGTATAGTCAAAAGTATACAAAGAAAGTACCCAGGGAGTAAACTCATTTCCCGAACGATTTTTTAAATTACTTTTTCACCACTAAAACGCATGAGACTTGTAGTTTTCAAAAATGTTTTCATTTTTGATGAGACGCTGAATAAAAGCAGTTTAATCGTCGGCAAACGAAAACCTGCGATTTCCCTAAATCCGGACTCGGCCCGTATAGTCAAAAGTATACAAAGAAAGTACCCAGGGAGTAAACTCATTTCCCAAACGATTTTTTAAATTATTATTTCACCACTAAAACTCATGAGACTTGTAGTTTTCAAGAATGTTTTCATTTTTGATGAGACGCTGAATAAAAGCAGTTTAATCGCCGGCAAACGAAAACCCGCGATTTCCCGTAAATCCCGGGCTTGGCCCGTATAGTCAAAAGTATACAAAGAAAGTACCCAGGGAGTAAACTCATTTCCCGAACGATTTTTTAAATTTTTTTTTCACCACTAAAACGCATGAAACTTGTAGTTTTCAAAAATGTTTTCAATTTTGATGAGACGCTTAATGAAAGAGGTTTAATCGCCGGAAAACGAAAACCCGCGAATTCCCGGAAATCCTGGGCTTGGCCCGTATAGTCGAATGTATACAAAGAAAGTAACCTGTGAGTAAACTCATTTCCAGAACGATTTTTTAAATTATTTTTTCACCACTAAAACTCATAAGACTTGTAGTTTTTAAAAATGTTTTCATTTTTGATGAGACGGTGAATAAAAGAAGTTTAATCGCCGGCAAACGAAAACCCGCGATTTCCCGTATATCCCGGGCTTGGCCCGTATAGTCAAAAGTATACAAAGAAAGTACCCAGGGAGTAAACTCATTTCCCGAACGATTTTTTATATTATTTTTTTACCACTAAACGCATGAGACTTGTAGTTTTCAAAAATATTTTCATATTTGATGGGACGCTGAATAAAAGAAGTTTAATCGCCGGCAAACGAAAATCCGCGATTTCCCGTAAATCCCGGACTCGGCCCGTATAGTCAAAAGTATACAAAGAAAGTACCCAGGAAGTAAACTCATTTCCCGAACGATTTTTAAAATTATTTTTTCACCACTAAAACGCATGAGACTTGTAGTTTTCAAAAATGTTTTCATTTTTCATGAGACGCTTAATGAAAGAGGTTTAATCGCCGGCAAACGAAATCCCGCGTTTTCCCGTAAATCCAGGGCTTGGCCCGTATAGTCGAATGTATACAAAGAAAGTATCCAGGGAGTAAACTCATTTCCCGAACGATTTTTAAAATTTTTTTTTCACCACTAAAACGCATGAGACTTGTAGTTTTTAAAAATGTTTTCATTTTTGATGAGACGCTGAATAAAAAAAAGTTTAATCGCCGGCAAACGAAAACCCGCGATTTCCCGTAAATCCCGGCTTGGCCCGTATAGTCAAAAGTATACAAAGAAAGTACCCAGGGAGTAAACTCATTTCCCAAACGATTTTTTAAATTATTATTTCACCACTAAAACTCATGAGACTTGTAGTTTTCAAGAATGTTTTCATTTTTGATGAGACGCTGAATAAAAGCAGTTTAATCGCCGGCAAACGAAAACCCGCAAATTTCCCGTAAATCCCGGGCTTGGCCCGTATAGTCAAAAGTATACAAAGAAAGTACCCAGGGAGTAAACTCATTTCCTGAACGATTTTTTAAATTTTTTTTTTCACCACTAAAACGCATGAAACTTGTAGTTTTCAAAAATGTTTTCAATTTTGATGAGACGCTTAATGAAAGAGGTTTAATCGCCGGAAAACGAAAACCCGCGATTTCCCGGAAATCCCGGGCTTGGCCCGTATAGTCGAATGTATACAAAGAAAGTACCCTGTGAGTAAACTCATTTCCAGAACGATTTTTTAAATTATTTTTTCACCACTAAAACGCATGAAACTTGTAGTTTTTAAAAATGTTTTCATTTTTGATGAGACGCTGAATAAAAGAAGTTTAATCGCCGGCAAACGAAAACCCGCGATTTCCCGTATATCCCGGGCTTGGCCCGTATAGTCAAAAGTATACAAAGAAAGTACCCAGGGAGTAAACTCATTTCCCGGACGATTTTTTATATTATTTTTTTACCACTAAACGCATGAGACCTGTAGTTTTCAAAAATGTTTTCATTTTTGATGAGAAGCTTAATGAAAGAGGTTTAATCGCCGGCAAACGAAAACCTGCGATTTCCCGTAAATCCTGGACTCGGCCCGTGTAGTCAAAAGTATACAAAGAAAGTACCCAGGGAGTAAACTCATTTCCCAAACGATTTTTTAAATTATTATTTCACCACTAAAACGCATGAGACTTTTAGTTTTCAAGAATGTTTTTATTTTTGATGAGACGCTGAATAAAAGAAGTTTAATCGCCGGCAAACGAAAACCCGCGATTTCCCGTAAATCCCGGGCTTGGCACGTATAGTCGAATGTATATAAAGAAAGTACCCTGTGAGTAAACTCATTTCCAGAACGATTTTTTAAATTATTTTTTCACCACTAAAACGCATAAGACCTGTAGTTTTTAAAAATGTTTTCATTTTTGATGAGACGCTGAATAAAAGCAGTTTAATCGCCGGCAAACGAAAACCCGCGATTTTCCGTAAATCCCGGGCTTGGCCCGTATAGTCAAAAGTATACAAAGAAAGTACCCAGGGAGTAAACTCATTTCCCGAACGATTTTTTAAATTACTTTTTCACCACTAAAACGCATGAGACTTGTAGTTTTCAAAAATGTTTTCATTTTTGATGAGACGCTGAATAAAAGCAGTTTAATCGTCGGCAAACGAAAACCTGCGATTTCCCTAAATCCGGACTCGGCCCGTATAGTCAAAAGTATACAAAGAAAGTACCCAGGGAGTAAACTCATTTCCCAAACGATTTTTTAAATTATTATTTCACCACTAAAACTCATGAGACTTGTAGTTTTCAAGAATGTTTTCATTTTTGATGAGACGCTGAATAAAAGCAGTTTAATCGCCGGCAAACGAAAACCCGCGATTTCCCGTAAATCCCGGGCTTGGCCCGTATAGTCAAAAGTATACAAAGAAAGTACCCAGGGAGTAAACTCATTTCCCGAACGATTTTTTAAATTTTTTTTTCACCACTAAAACGCATGAAACTTGTAGTTTTCAAAAATGTTTTCAATTTTGATGAGACGCTTAATGAAAGAGGTTTAATCGCCGGAAAACGAAAACCCGCGAATTCCCGGAAATCCTGGGCTTGGCCCGTATAGTCGAATGTATACAAAGAAAGTAACCTGTGAGTAAACTCATTTCCAGAACGATTTTTTAAATTATTTTTTCACCACTAAAACTCATAAGACTTGTAGTTTTTAAAAATGTTTTCATTTTTGATGAGACGGTGAATAAAAGAAGTTTAATCGCCGGCAAACGAAAACCCGCGATTTCCCGTATATCCCGGGCTTGGCCCGTATAGTCAAAAGTATACAAAGAAAGTACCCAGGGAGTAAACTCATTTCCCGAACGATTTTTTATATTATTTTTTTACCACTAAACGCATGAGACTTGTAGTTTTCAAAAATATTTTCATATTTGATGGGACGCTGAATAAAAGAAGTTTAATCGCCGGCAAACGAAAATCCGCGATTTCCCGTAAATCCCGGACTCGGCCCGTATAGTCAAAAGTATACAAAGAAAGTACCCAGGGAGTAAACTCATTTCCCGAACGATTTTTAAAATTATTTTTTCACCACTAAAACGCATGAGACTTGTAGTTTTCAAAAATGTTTTCATTTTTCATGAGACGCTTAATGAAAGAGGTTTAATCGCCGGCAAACGAAATCCCGCGTTTTCCCGTAAATCCAGGGCTTGGCCCGTATAGTCGAATGTATACAAAGAAAGTACCCAGGGAGTAAACTCATTTCCCGAACGATTTTTAAAATTTTTTTTTCACCACTAAAGCGCATGAGACTTGCAGTTTTTAAAAATGTTTTCATTTTTGATGAGACGCTTAATGAAAGAGGTTTAATCGCCGGCAAACGAATTCCCGCGTTTTCCCGTAAACCAGGGCTTGGCCTGTATAGTCGAATGTATACAAAGAAAGTACCCAGGGAGTAAACTCATTTCCCGAACGATTTTTTAAATTTTTTTTTCACCACTAAAACGCATGAGACTTGTAGTTTTTAAAAATGTTTTCATTTTTGATGAGACGCTTAATGAAAGAGGTTTAATCGCCGGAAAACGAAAACCCGCGATTTCCCGTAAATCCCGGGCTTGGCCCGTATAGTCGAATGTATACAAAGAAAGTACCCTGTGAGTAAACTCATTTCCAGAACGATTTTTTAAATTATTTTTTCACAACTAAAACGCATAAGACTTGTAGTTTTTAAAAATGTTTTCATTTTTGATGAGACGCTGAATAAAAGAAGTTTAATCGCCGGCAAACGAAAACCCGCGATTTCCCGTATATCCCGGGCTTGGCCGTATAGTCAAAAGTATACAAAGAAAGTACCCAGGGAGTAAACTCATTTCCCGAACGATTTTTTATATTATTTTTTTACCACTAAACGCATGAGACTTGTAGTTTTCAAAAATATTTTCATATTTGATGGGACGCTGAATAAAAGAAGTTTAATCGCCGGCAAACGAAAATCCGCGATTTCCCGTAAATCCCGGACTCGGCCCGTATAGTCAAAAGTATACAAAGAAAGTACCCAGGGAGTAAACTCATTTCCCGAACGATTTTTTAAATTACTTTTTCACCACTAAAACGCATGAGACTTGTAGTTTTTAAAAATGTTTTCATTTTTGATAAGACGCTGAATAAAAGAAGTTTAATCGCCGGCAAACGAAAACCTGCGATTTCCCGTAAATCCTGGACTCGGCCGTATAGTCAAAAGTATACAAAGAAAGTACCCAGGGAGTAAACTCATTTCCCAAACAATTTTTAAATTATTATTTCACCACTAAAACGCAAGAGACTTGTAGTTTTCAAGAATGTTTTCATTTTTGATGAGACGCTGAATAAAAGCAGTTTAATCGCCGGCAAACGAAAACCCGCGATTTCCCGTAAATCCCGGGCTTGGCCCGTATAGTCAAAAGTATACAAAGAAAGTACCCAGGGAGTAAACTCATTTCCCAAACGATTTTTTAAATTATTATTTCACCACTAAAACTCATGAGACTTGTAGTTTTCAAGAATGTTTTCATTTTTGATGAGACGCTGAATAAAAGCAGTTTAATCGCCGGCAAACGAAAACCCGCGATTTCCCGTAAATCCCGGGCTTGGCCCGTATAGTCAAAAGTATACAAAGAAAGTACCCAGGGAGTAAACTCATTTCCCGAACGATTTTTTAAATTTTTTTTTCACCACTAAAACGCATGAAACTTGTAGTTTTCAAAAATGTTTTCAATTTTGATGAGACGCTTAATGAAAGAGGCTTAATCGCCGGAAAACGAAAACCCGCGATTTCCCGGAAATCCTGGGCTTGGCCCGTATAGTCGAATGTATACAAAGAAAGTAACCTGTGAGTAAACTCATTTCCAGAACGATTTTTTAAATTATTTTTTCACCACTAAAACTCATAAGACTTGTAGTTTTTAAAAATGTTTTCATTTTTGATGAGACGCTGAATAAAAGAAGTTTAATCGCCGGCAAACGAAAACCCGCGATTTCCCGTATATCCCGGGCTTGGCCCGTATAGTCAAAAGTATACAAAGAAAGTACCCAGGGAGTAAACTCATTTCCCGAACGATTTTTTATATTATTTTTTTACCACTAAACGCATGAGACTTGTAGTTTTCAAAAATATTTTCATATTTGATGGGACGCTGAATAAAAGAAGTTTAATCGCCGGCAAACGAAAATCCGCGATTTCCCGTAAATCCCGGACTCGGCCCGTATAGTCAAAAGTATACAAAGAAAGTACCCAGGGAGTAAACTCATTTCCCGAACGATTTTTAAAATTATTTTTTCACCACTAAAACGCATGAGACTTGTAGTTTTCAAAAATGTTTTCATTTTTGATGAGACGCTTAATGAAAGAGGTTTAATCGCCGGCAAACGAAATCCCGCGTTTTCCCGTAAATCCAGGGCTTGGCCCGTATAGTCGAATGTATACAAAGAAAGTACCCAGGGAGTAAACTCATTTCCCGAACGATTTTTTAAATTTTTTTTTCACCACTAAAACGCATGAGACTTGTAGTTTTTAAAAATGTTTTCATTTTTGATGAGACGCTGAATAAAAAAAAGTTTAATCGCCGGCAAACGAAAACCCGCGATTTCCCGTAAATCCCGGCTTGGCCCGTATAGTCAAAAGTATACAAAGAAAGTACTCAGGAAGCAAACTCATTTCCCGAACGATTTTTTAAATTACTTTTTCACCACTAAAACGCATGAGACTTGCAGTTTTTAAAAATGTTTTCATTTTTGATGAGACGCTGAATAAAAGAAGTTTAATCGCCGGCAAACGAAAACCTGCCATTTCCCGTAAATCCTGGACTCTGCCAGTATAGTCAAAAGTATACAAAGAAAGTACCAAGGGAGTAAACTCATTTCCCAAACGATTTTTTAAATTATTATTTCACCACTAAAACGCATGAGACTTGTAGTTTTCAAGAATGTTTTCATTTTTGATGAGACGCTGAATAAAAGAAGTTTAATCGCCGGCAAACGAAAACCCGCGATTTCCCGTATATCCCGGGCTTGGCCCGTATAGTCAAAAGTATACAAAGAAAGTACCCAGGGAGTAAACTCATTTCCCGAACGATTTTTTATATTATTTTTTTACCACTAAACGCATGAGACTTGTAGTTTTCAAAAATATTTTCATATTTGATGGGACGCTGAATAAAAGAAGTTTAATCGCCGGCAAACGAAAACCCGCGATTTCCCGTAAATCCCGGCTTGGCCCGTATAGTCAAAAAAATACAAAGAAAGTACCCAGGGAGCAAACTCATTACCCGAACGATTTTTTAAATTACTTTTTCACCACTAAAACGCATGAGACTTGCAGTTTTTAAAAATGTTTTCATTTTTGATGAGACGCTGAATAAAAGAAGTTTAATCGCCGGCAAACGAAAACCTGCGATTTCCCGTAAATCCTGGACTCTGCCCGTATAGTCAAAAGTATACAAAGAAAGTACCAAGGGAGTAAACTCATTTCCCAAACGATTTTTTAAAATATTATTTCACCACTAAAACGCATGAGACTTGTAGTTTTCAAGAATGTTTTCATTTTTGATGAGACGCTGAATAAAAGCAGTTTAATCGCCGGCAAACGAAAACCCGCGATTTCCCGTAAATCCCGGGCTTGGCACGTATAGTCGAATGTATATAAAGAAAGTACCCTGTGAGTAAACTCATTTTCACAACGATTTTTTAAATTATTTTTTCACCACTAAAACGCATAAGACCTGTAGTTTTTAAAAATGTTTTCATTTTTGATGAGACGCTGAATAAAAGAAGTTTAATCGCCGGCAGACGAAAACCCGCGATTTCCCGTAAATCCCGGCTTGGCCCGTATATTCAAAAGTATACAAAGAAAGTACCCAGGGAGTAAACTCATTTCCCGAACGATTTTTTAAATTATTATTTCACCACTAAAACGCATGAGACTTGTAGTTTTCAAGAATGTTTTCATTTTTGATGAGACGCTGAATGAAAGCAGTTTAATCGCCGGCAAACGAAAACCTGCGATTTCCCTAAATCCCGGACTCGGCCCGTATAGTCAAAAGTATACAAAGAAAGTACCCAGGGAGTAAACTCATTTCCCAAACGATTTTTTAAATTATTATTTCACCACTAAAACTCATGAGACTTGTAGTTTTTAAGAATGTTTTCATTTTTGATGAGATGCTGAATAAAAGCAGTTTAATCGCCGGCAAACGAAAACCCGCGATTTCCCGTAAATCCCGGGCTTGGCCCGTATAGTCAAAAATATACAAAGAAAGTACCCAGGGAGTAAACTCATTTCCCGAACGATTTTTTAAATTTTTTTTTCACCACTAAAACGCATGAAACTTGTAGTTTTCAAAAATGTTTTCAATTTTGATGAGACGCTTAATGAAAGAAGTTTAATCGCCGGAAAACGAAAACCCGCGATTTCCCGTAAATCCTGGGCTTGGCCCGTATAGTCGAATGTATACAAAGAAAGTACCCTGTGAGTAAACTCATTTCCAGAACGATTTTTTAAATTATTTTTTCACCACTAAAACGCATAAGACTTGTAGTTTTTAAAAATGTTTTCATTTTTGATGAGACGCTGAATAAAAGAAATTTAATCGCCGGCAAACGAAAACCCGCGATTTCCCGTAAATCCCGGCTTGGCCCGTATAGTCAAAAGTATACAAAGAAAGTACTCAGGGAGCAAACTCATTTCCCGAACGATTTTTTAAATTACTTTTTCACCACTAAAACGCATGAGACTTGCAGTTTTTAAAAATGTTTTCATTTTTGATGAGACGCTGAGTAAAAGAAGTTTAATCGCCGGCAAACGAAAACCTGCCATTTCCCGTAAATCCTGGACTCTGCCCGTATAGTCAAAAGTATACAAAGAAAGTACCAAGGGAGTAAACTCATTTCCCAAACGATTTTTTAAATTATTATTTCACCACTAAAACGCATGAGACTTGTAGTTTTCAAGAATGTTTTCATTTTTGATGAGACGCTGAATAAAAAAAGTTTAATCGCCGGCAAACGAAAACCCGCGATTTCCCGTAAATCCCGGCTTGGCCCGTATAGTCAAAAGTATACAAAGAAAGTACCCAGGGAGCAAACTCATTACCCGAACGATTTTTTAAATTACTTTTTCACCACTAAAACGCATGAGACTTGCAGTTTTTAAAAATGATTTCATTTTTGATGAGACGCTGAATAAAAGAAGTTTAATCGCCGGCAAACGAAAACCTGCGATTTCCCGTAAATCCTGGACTCTGCCCGTATAGTCAAAAGTATACAAAGAAAGTACCAAGGGAGTAAACTCATTTCCCAAACGATTTTTTAAAATATTATTTCACCACTAAAACGCATGAGACTTGTAGTTTTCAAGAATGTTTTCATTTTTGATGAGACGCTGAATAAAAGCAGTTTAATCGCCGGCAAACGAAAACCCGCGATTTCCCGTAAATCCCGGGCTTGGCACGTATAGTCGAATGTATATAAAGAAAGTACCCTGTGAGTAAACTCATTTCCACAACGATTTTTTAAATCATTTTTTCACCACTAAAACGCATAAGACCTGTAGTTTTTAAAAATGTTTTCATTTTTGATGAGACGCTGAATAAAAGAAGTTTAATCGCCGGCAGACGAAAACCCGCGATTTCCCGTAAATCCCGGCTTGGCCCGTATATTCAAAAGTATACAAAGAAAGTACCCAGGGAGTAAACTCATTTCCCGAACGATTTTTTAAATTATTATTTCACCACTAAAACGCATGAGACTTGTAGTTTTCAAGAATGTTTTCATTTTTGATGAGACGCTGAATGAAAGCAGTTTAATCGCCGGCAAACGAAAACCTGCGATTTCCCTAAATCCCGGACTCGGCCCGTATAGTCAAAAGTATACAAAGAAAGTACCCAGGGAGTAAACTCATTTCCCAAACGATTTTTTAAATTATTATTTCACCACTAAAACTCATGAGACTTGTAGTTTTTAAGAATGTTTTCATTTTTGATGAGATGCTGAATAAAAGCAGTTTAATCGCCGGCAAACGAAAACCCGCGATTTCCCGTAAATCCCGGGCTTGGCCCGTATAGTCAAAAATATACAAAGAAAGTACCCAGGGAGTAAACTCATTTCCCGAACGATTTTTTAAATTTTTTTTTCACCACTAAAACGCATGAAACTTGTAGTTTTCAAAAATGTTTTCAATTTTGATGAGACGCTTAATGAAAGAGGTTTAATCGCCGGAAAACGAAAACCCGCGATTTCCCGTAAATCCTGGGCTTGGCCCGTATAGTCGAATGTATACAAAGAAAGTACCCTGTGAGTAAACTCATTTCCAGAACGATTTTTTAAATTATTTTTTCACCACTAAAACGCATAAGACTTGTAGTTTTTAAAAATGTTTTCATTTTTGATGAGACGCTGAATAAAAGAAATTTAATCGCCGGCAAACGAAAACCCGCGATTTCCCGTAAATCCCAGCTTGGCCCGTATAGTCAAAAGTATACAAAGAAAGTACCCAGGGAGTAAACTCATTTCCCGAACGATTTTTTAAATTACTTTTTCACCACTAAAACGCATGAGACTTGTAGTTTTTAAAAATGTTTTCATTTTTGATAAGATGCTGAATAAAAGAAGTTTAATCGCCGGCAAACGAAAACCTGCGATTTCCCGTAAATCCTGGACTCGGCCCGTATAGTCAAAAGTATACAAAGAAAGTACCCAGGGAGTAAACTCATTTCCCAAACGATTTTTTAAATTATTATTTCACCACTAAAACGCATGAGACTTGTAGTTTTTAAAAATGTTTTCATTTTTGATGAGACGCTGAATAAAAGAAACTTAATCGCCGGCAAACGAAAACCCGCGATTTCCCGTAAATCCTGGCTTGGCCCGTATAGTCAAAAGTATACAAAGAAAGTACCCAGGGAGTAAACTCATTTCCCGAACGATTTTTTAAATTACTTTTTCACCACTAAAACGCATGAGACTTGTAGTTTTTAAAAATGTTTTCATTTTTGATAAGATGCTGAATAAAAGAAGTTTAATCGCCGGCAAACGAAAACCTGCGATTTCCCGTAAATCCTGGACTCGGCCCGTATAGTCAAAAGTATACAAAGAAAGTACCCAGGGAGTAAACTCATTTCCCGAACGATTTTTTAAATTACTTTTTCACCACTAAAACGCATGAGACTTGTAGTTTTCAAAAATATTTTCATTTTTGATGAGACGCTGAATAAAAGAAGTTTAATCGCCGGCAAACGAAAACCCGCGATTTCCCGTAAATCTCGGGCTTGGCACGTATAGTCGAATGTATACAAAGAAAGTACCCTGTGAGTAAACTCATTTCCAGAACGATTTTTAAATTATTTTTTCACCACTAAAACGCATAAGACCTGTAGTTTTTAAAAATGTTTTCATTTTTGATGAGACGCTGAATAAAAGAAGTTTAATCGCCGGCAAACGAAAACCCGCGATTTCCCGTAAATCCCGGCTTGGCCCGTATATTCACAAGTATACAAAGAAAGTACCCAGGGAGTAAACTCATTTCCCGAACGATTTTTTAAATTACTTTTTCACCACTAAAACGCATGAGACTTGTAGTTTTTGAAAATGTTTTCATTTTTGATAAGACGCTGAATAAAAGAAGTTTAATCGCCGGCAAACGAAAACCTGCGATTTCCCGTAAATCCTGGACTCGGCCCGTATAGTCAAAAGAATACAAAGAAAGTACCCAGGGAGTAAACTCATTTCCCGAACGACTTTTTAAATTATTTTTTCACCACTAAAACGCATGAGACTTGTAGTTTTCAAAAATGTTTTCATTTTTGATGAGACGCTGAATGAAAGAAGTTTAATCGCCGGCAAACGAAAACCTGCGATTTCCCGTAAATCCCGGACTCGGCCCGTATAGTCAAAAGTATACAAAGAAAGTATCCAAGGTGTAAACTCATTTCCCGAACGATTTTTTAAATTATTATTTCACAATTAAAGCCCATGAGACTTGTAGTTTTTAAAAATGTTTTCATTTTTGATGAGACGCTGAATAAAAGAAGTTTAATCGCCGGCAAACGAAAACCCGCGACTTCCCGTAAATCCCGGTCTCGGCCCGTATAGTCAAACGTATACAAAGAAAGCACCCAGGGAGTAAACTCATTTCCCGAACGATTTTTTAAATTATATTTTCACCACTAAAACGCATGAGACTTGTAGTTTTCAAAAATGTTTTCATTTTTGATGAGACGCTGAATGAAAGAAGTTTAATCGCCAGCAAACGAAAACCTGCGATTTTCCGTAAATCCCGGACTCGGCCCGTATAGTCAAAAGTATACAAAGAAAGTACCGAGGAAGTAAACTCATTTCCCGAACGATTTTTTAAATTACTTTTTCACCACTAAAACGCATGACACTTGTAGTTTTCAAAAATGTTTTCATTTTTGATGAGACGCTGAATAAAAGACGTTTAATCGCCGGCAAACGAAAATCCGCCATTTCCCGTAAACCCCGGACTCGGCCCGCATAGTCAAAATATACAAAGAAAGTACCCAGGGAGTAAACTCATTTCCCGAACGATTTTTTAAATTATTTTTTCAGCACTAAAACGCATGAGACTTGTAGTTTTCAAAAATGTTTTCATTTTTGATGAGACGCTGAATGAAAGAAGTTTAATCGCCGGCAAACGAAAACCTGCGATTTCCCGTAAATCCCGGACTTGGCCCGTATAGTCAAAAGTATACAAAGAAAGTACCCAGGGAGTAAACTCATTTCCCGAACGACTTTTTAAATTAATTTTTCACCACTAAAACGCATGAGACTTGTAGTTTTTAAAAATGTTTTCATTTTTGATAAGATGCTGAATAAAAGAAGTTTAATCGCCGGCAAACGAAAACCTGCGATTTCCCGTAAATCCTGGACTCGGCCCGTATAGTCAAAAGTATACAAAGAAAGTACCCAGGGAGTAAACTCATTTCCCAAACGATTTTTTAAATTATTATTTCACCACTAAAACGCATGAGACTTGTAGTTTTTAAAAATGTTTTCATTTTTGATGAGACGCTGAATAAAAGAAACTTAATCGCCGGCAAACGAAAACCCGCGATTTCCCGTAAATCCCGGCTTGGCCCGTATAGTCAAAAAAATACAAAGAAAGTACCCAGGGAGCAAACTCATTACCCGAACGATTTTTTAAATTACTTTTTCACCACTAAAACGCATGAGACTTGCAGTTTTTAAAAATGTTTTCATTTTTGATGAGACGCTGAATAAAAGAAGTTTAATCGCCGGCAAACGAAAACCTGCGATTTCCCGTAAATCCTGGACTCTGCCCGTATAGTCAAAAGTATACAAAGAAAGTACCAAGGGAGTAAACTCATTTCCCAAACGATTTTTTAAAATATTATTTCACCACTAAAACGCATGAGACTTGTAGTTTTCAAGAATGTTTTCATTTTTGATGAGACGCTGAATAAAAGCAGTTTAATCGCCGGCAAACGAAAACCCGCGATTTCCCGTAAATCCCGGGCTTGGCACGTATAGTCGAATGTATATAAAGAAAGTACCCTGTGAGTAAACTCATTTTCACAACGATTTTTTAAATTATTTTTTCACCACTAAAACGCATAAGACCTGTAGTTTTTAAAAATGTTTTCATTTTTGATGAGACGCTGAATAAAAGAAGTTTAATCGCCGGCAGACGAAAACCCGCGATTTCCCGTAAATCCCGGCTTGGCCCGTATATTCAAAAGTATACAAAGAAAGTACCCAGGGAGTAAACTCATTTCCCGAACGATTTTTTAAATTATTATTTCACCACTAAAACGCATGAGACTTGTAGTTTTCAAGAATGTTTTCATTTTTGATGAGACGCTGAATGAAAGCAGTTTAATCGCCGGCAAACGAAAACCTGCGATTTCCCTAAATCCCGGACTCGGCCCGTATAGTCAAAAGTATACAAAGAAAGTACCCAGGGAGTAAACTCATTTCCCAAACGATTTTTTAAATTATTATTTCACCACTAAAACTCATGAGACTTGTAGTTTTTAAGAATGTTTTCATTTTTGATGAGATGCTGAATAAAAGCAGTTTAATCGCCGGCAAACGAAAACCCGCGATTTCCCGTAAATCCCGGGCTTGGCCCGTATAGTCAAAAATATACAAAGAAAGTACCCAGGGAGTAAACTCATTTCCCGAACGATTTTTTAAATTTTTTTTTCACCACTAAAACGCATGAAACTTGTAGTTTTCAAAAATGTTTTCAATTTTGATGAGACGCTTAATGAAAGAAGTTTAATCGCCGGAAAACGAAAACCCGCGATTTCCCGTAAATCCTGGGCTTGGCCCGTATAGTCGAATGTATACAAAGAAAGTACCCTGTGAGTAAACTCATTTCCAGAACGATTTTTTAAATTATTTTTTCACCACTAAAACGCATAAGACTTGTAGTTTTTAAAAATGTTTTCATTTTTGATGAGACGCTGAATAAAAGAAATTTAATCGCCGGCAAACGAAAACCCGCGATTTCCCGTAAATCCCGGCTTGGCCCGTATAGTCAAAAGTATACAAAGAAAGTACTCAGGGAGCAAACTCATTTCCCGAACGATTTTTTAAATTACTTTTTCACCACTAAAACGCATGAGACTTGCAGTTTTTAAAAATGTTTTCATTTTTGATGAGACGCTGAATAAAAGAAGTTTAATCGCCGGCAAACGAAAACCTGCGATTTCCCGTAAATCCTGGACTCTGCCCGTATAGTCAAAAGTATACAAAGAAAGTACCAAGGGAGTAAACTCATTTCCCAAACGATTTTTTAAAATATTATTTCACCACTAAAACGCATGAGACTTGTAGTTTTCAAGAATGTTTTCATTTTTGATGAGACGCTGAATAAAAGCAGTTTAATCGCCGGCAAACGAAAACCCGCGATTTCCCGTAAATCCCGGGCTTGGCACGTATAGTCGAATGTATATAAAGAAAGTACCCTGTGAGTAAACTCATTTTCACAACGATTTTTTAAATTATTTTTTCACCACTAAAACGCATAAGACCTGTAGTTTTTAAAAATGTTTTCATTTTTGATGAGACGCTGAATAAAAGAAGTTTAATCGCCGGCAGACGAAAACCCGCGATTTCCCGTAAATCCCGGCTTGGCCCGTATATTCAAAAGTATACAAAGAAAGTACCCAGGGAGTAAACTCATTTCCCGAACGATTTTTTAAATTATTATTTCACCACTAAAACGCATGAGACTTGTAGTTTTCAAGAATGTTTTCATTTTTGATGAGACGCTGAATGAAAGCAGTTTAATCGCCGGCAAACGAAAACCTGCGATTTCCCTAAATCCCGGACTCGGCCCGTATAGTCAAAAGTATACAAAGAAAGTACCCAGGGAGTAAACTCATTTCCCAAACGATTTTTTAAATTATTATTTCACCACTAAAACTCATGAGACTTGTAGTTTTTAAGAATGTTTTCATTTTTGATGAGATGCTGAATAAAAGCAGTTTAATCGCCGGCAAACGAAAACCCGCGATTTCCCGTAAATCCCGGGCTTGGCCCGTATAGTCAAAAATATACAAAGAAAGTACCCAGGGAGTAAACTCATTTCCCGAACGATTTTTTAAATTTTTTTTTCACCACTAAAACGCATGAAACTTGTAGTTTTCAAAAATGTTTTCAATTTTGATGAGACGCTTAATGAAAGAAGTTTAATCGCCGGAAAACGAAAACCCGCGATTTCCCGTAAATCCTGGGCTTGGCCCGTATAGTCGAATGTATACAAAGAAAGTACCCTGTGAGTAAACTCATTTCCAGAACGATTTTTTAAATTATTTTTTCACCACTAAAACGCATAAGACTTGTAGTTTTTAAAAATGTTTTCATTTTTGATGAGACGCTGAATAAAAGAAATTTAATCGCCGGCAAACGAAAACCCGCGATTTCCCGTAAATCCCGGCTTGGCCCGTATAGTCAAAAGTATACAAAGAAAGTACTCAGGGAGCAAACTCATTTCCCGAACGATTTTTTAAATTACTTTTTCACCACTAAAACGCATGAGACTTGCAGTTTTTAAAAATGTTTTCATTTTTGATGAGACGCTGAGTAAAAGAAGTTTAATCGCCGGCAAACGAAAACCTGCCATTTCCCGTAAATCCTGGACTCTGCCCGTATAGTCAAAAGTATACAAAGAAAGTACCAAGGGAGTAAACTCATTTCCCAAACGATTTTTTAAATTATTATTTCACCACTAAAACGCATGAGACTTGTAGTTTTCAAGAATGTTTTCATTTTTGATGAGACGCTGAATAAAAAAAGTTTAATCGCCGGCAAACGAAAACCCGCGATTTCCCGTAAATCCCGGCTTGGCCCGTATAGTCAAAAGTATACAAAGAAAGTACCCAGGGAGCAAACTCATTACCCGAACGATTTTTTAAATTACTTTTTCACCACTAAAACGCATGAGACTTGCAGTTTTTAAAAATGTTTTCATTTTTGATGAGACGCTGAATAAAAGAAGTTTAATCGCCGGCAAACGAAAACCTGCGATTTCCCGTAAATCCTGGACTCTGCCCGTATAGTCAAAAGTATACAAAGAAAGTACCAAGGGAGTAAACTCATTTCCCAAACGATTTTTTAAAATATTATTTCACCACTAAAACGCATGAGACTTGTAGTTTTCAAGAATGTTTTCATTTTTGATGAGACGCTGAATAAAAGCAGTTTAATCGCCGGCAAACGAAAACCCGCGATTTCCCGTAAATCCCGGGCTTGGCACGTATAGTCGAATGTATATAAAGAAAGTACCCTGTGAGTAAACTCATTTCCACAACGATTTTTTAAATTATTTTTTCACCACTAAAACGCATAAGACCTGTAGTTTTTAAAAATGTTTTCATTTTTGATGAGACGCTGAATAAAAGAAGTTTAATCGCCGGCAGACGAAAACCCGCGATTTCCCGTAAATCCCGGCTTGGCCCGTATATTCAAAAGTATACAAAGAAAGTACCCAGGGAGTAAACTCATTTCCCGAACGATTTTTTAAATTATTATTTCACCACTAAAACGCATGAGACTTGTAGTTTTCAAGAATGTTTTCATTTTTGATGAGACGCTGAATGAAAGCAGTTTAATCGCCGGCAAACGAAAACCTGCGATTTCCCTAAATCCCGGACTCGGCCCGTATAGTCAAAAGTATACAAAGAAAGTACCCAGGGAGTAAACTCATTTCCCAAACGATTTTTTAAATTATTATTTCACCACTAAAACTCATGAGACTTGTAGTTTTTAAGAATGTTTTCATTTTTGATGAGATGCTGAATAAAAGCAGTTTAATCGCCGGCAAACGAAAACCCGCGATTTCCCGTAAATCCCGGGCTTGGCCCGTATAGTCAAAAATATACAAAGAAAGTACCCAGGGAGTAAACTCATTTCCCGAACGATTTTTTAAATTTTTTTTTCACCACTAAAACGCATGAAACTTGTAGTTTTCAAAAATGTTTTCAATTTTGATGAGACGCTTAATGAAAGAGGTTTAATCGCCGGAAAACGAAAACCCGCGATTTCCCGTAAATCCTGGGCTTGGCCCGTATAGTCGAATGTATACAAAGAAAGTACCCTGTGAGTAAACTCATTTCCAGAACGATTTTTTAAATTATTTTTTCACCACTAAAACGCATAAGACTTGTAGTTTTTAAAAATGTTTTCATTTTTGATGAGACGCTGAATAAAAGAAATTTAATCGCCGGCAAACGAAAACCCGCGATTTCCCGTAAATCCCAGCTTGGCCCGTATAGTCAAAAGTATACAAAGAAAGTACCCAGGGAGTAAACTCATTTCCCGAACGATTTTTTAAATTACTTTTTCACCACTAAAACGCATGAGACTTGTAGTTTTTAAAAATGTTTTCATTTTTGATAAGATGCTGAATAAAAGAAGTTTAATCGCCGGCAAACGAAAACCTGCGATTTCCCGTAAATCCTGGACTCGGCCCGTATAGTCAAAAGTATACAAAGAAAGTACCCAGGGAGTAAACTCATTTCCCAAACGATTTTTTAAATTATTATTTCACCACTAAAACGCATGAGACTTGTAGTT
Source organism: Hydractinia symbiolongicarpus (assembly GCF_029227915.1). NCBI lineage: Eukaryota > Metazoa > Cnidaria > Hydrozoa > Anthoathecata > Hydractiniidae > Hydractinia > Hydractinia symbiolongicarpus. The sequence goes on along the minus strand of NC_079884.1, from coordinate 4,672,082 downwards.
TTTAAAAATGTTTTCATTTTTGATGAGACGCTGAATAAAAGAAACTTAATCGCCGGCAAACGAAAACCCGCGATTTCCCGTAAATCCTGGCTTGGCCCGTATAGTCAAAAGTATACAAAGAAAGTACCCAGGGAGTAAACTCATTTCCCGAACGATTTTTTAAATTACTTTTTCACCACTAAAACGCATGAGACTTGTAGTTTTTAAAAATGTTTTCATTTTTGATAAGATGCTGAATAAAAGAAGTTTAATCGCCGGCAAACGAAAACCTGCGATTTCCCGTAAATCCTGGACTCGGCCCGTATAGTCAAAAGTATACAAAGAAAGTACCCAGGGAGTAAACTCATTTCCCGAACGATTTTTTAAATTACTTTTTCACCACTAAAACGCATGAGACTTGTAGTTTTCAAAAATATTTTCATTTTTGATGAGACGCTGAATAAAAGAAGTTTAATCGCCGGCAAACGAAAACCCGCGATTTCCCGTAAATCTCGGGCTTGGCACGTATAGTCGAATGTATACAAAGAAAGTACCCTGTGAGTAAACTCATTTCCAGAACGATTTTTAAATTATTTTTTCACCACTAAAACGCATAAGACCTGTAGTTTTTAAAAATGTTTTCATTTTTGATGAGACGCTGAATAAAAGAAGTTTAATCGCCGGCAAACGAAAACCCGCGATTTCCCGTAAATCCCGGCTTGGCCCGTATATTCACAAGTATACAAAGAAAGTACCCAGGGAGTAAACTCATTTCCCGAACGATTTTTTAAATTACTTTTTCACCACTAAAACGCATGAGACTTGTAGTTTTTGAAAATGTTTTCATTTTTGATAAGACGCTGAATAAAAGAAGTTTAATCGCCGGCAAACGAAAACCTGCGATTTCCCGTAAATCCTGGACTCGGCCCGTATAGTCAAAAGAATACAAAGAAAGTACCCAGGGAGTAAACTCATTTCCCGAACGACTTTTTAAATTATTTTTTCACCACTAAAACGCATGAGACTTGTAGTTTTCAAAAATGTTTTCATTTTTGATGAGACGCTGAATGAAAGAAGTTTAATCGCCGGCAAACGAAAACCTGCGATTTCCCGTAAATCCCGGACTCGGCCCGTATAGTCAAAAGTATACAAAGAAAGTATCCAAGGTGTAAACTCATTTCCCGAACGATTTTTTAAATTATTATTTCACAATTAAAGCCCATGAGACTTGTAGTTTTTAAAAATGTTTTCATTTTTGATGAGACGCTGAATAAAAGAAGTTTAATCGCCGGCAAACGAAAACCCGCGACTTCCCGTAAATCCCGGTCTCGGCCCGTATAGTCAAACGTATACAAAGAAAGCACCCATGGAGTAAACTCATTTCCCGAACGATTTTTTAAATTATATTTTCACCACTAAAACGCATGAGACTTGTAGTTTTCAAAAATGTTTTCATTTTTGATGAGACGCTGAATGAAAGAAGTTTAATCGCCAGCAAACGAAAACCTGCGATTTTCCGTAAATCCCGGACTCGGCCCGTATAGTCAAAAGTATACAAAGAAAGTACCGAGGAAGTAAACTCATTTCCCGAACGATTTTTTAAATTACTTTTTCACCACTAAAACGCATGACACTTGTAGTTTTCAAAAATGTTTTCATTTTTGATGAGACGCTGAATAAAAGACGTTTAATCGCCGGCAAACGAAAATCCGCCATTTCCCGTAAACCCCGGACTCGGCCCGCATAGTCAAAATATACAAAGAAAGTACCCAGGGAGTAAACTCATTTCCCGAACGATTTTTTAAATTATTTTTTCAGCACTAAAACGCATGAGACTTGTAGTTTTCAAAAATGTTTTCATTTTTGATGAGACGCTGAATGAAAGAAGTTTAATCGCCGGCAAACGAAAACCTGCGATTTCCCGTAAATCCCGGACTTGGCCCGTATAGTCAAAAGTATACAAAGAAAGTACCCAGGGAGTAAACTCATTTCCCGAACGACTTTTTAAATTAATTTTTCACCACTAAAACGCATGAGACTTGTAGTTTTTAAAAATGTTTTCATTTTTGATAAGATGCTGAATAAAAGAAGTTTAATCGCCGGCAAACGAAAACCTGCGATTTCCCGTAAATCCTGGACTCGGCCCGTATAGTCAAAAGTATACAAAGAAAGTACCCAGGGAGTAAACTCATTTCCCAAACGATTTTTTAAATTATTATTTCACCACTAAAACGCATGAGACTTGTAGTTTTTAAAAATGTTTTCATTTTTGATGAGACGCTGAATAAAAGAAACTTAATCGCCGGCAAACGAAAACCCGCGATTTCCCGTAAATCCCGGCTTGGCCCGTATAGTCAAAAGTATACAAAGAAAGTACCCAGGAAGTAAACTCATTTCCCGAACGATTTTTTAAATTACTTTTTCACCACTAAAACGCATGAGACTTGTAGTTTTTAAAAATGTTTTCATTTTTGATAAGATGCTGAATAAAAGAAGTTTAATCGCCGGCAAACGAAAACCTGCGATTTCCCGTAAATCCTGGACTCGGCCCGTATAGTCAAAAGTATACAAAGAAAGTACCCAGGGAGTAAACTCATTTCCCGAACGATTTTTTAAATTACTTTTTCACCACTAAAACGCATGAGACTTGTAGTTTTCAAAAATATTTTCATTTTTGATGAGACGCTGAATAAAAGAAGTTTAATCGCCGGCAAACGAAAACCCGCGATTTCCCGTAAATCTCGGGCTTGGCACGTATAGTCGAATGTATACAAAGAAAGTACCCTGTGAGTAAACTCATTTCCAGAACGATTTTTAAATTATTTTTTCACCACTAAAACGCATAAGACCTGTAGTTTTTAAAAATGTTTTCATTTTTGATGAGACGCTGAATAAAAGAAGTTTAATCGCCGGCAAACGAAAACCTGCGATTTCCCGTAAATCCCGGACTCGGCCCGTATAGTCAAAAGTATACAAAGAAAGTATCCAAGGTGTAAACTCATTTCCCGAACGATTTTTTAAATTATTATTTCACAATTAAAGCCCATGAGACTTGTAGTTTTTAAAAATGTTTTCATTTTTGATGAGACGCTGAATAAAAGAAGTTTAATCGCCGGCAAACGAAAACCCGCGACTTCCCGTAAATCCCGGTCTCGGCCCGTATAGTCAAACGTATACAAAGAAAGCACCCAGGGAGTAAACTCATTTCCCGAACGATTTTTTAAATTATATTTTCACCACTAAAACGCATGAGACTTGTAGTTTTCAAAAATGTTTTCATTTTTGATGAGACGCTGAATGAAAGAAGTTTAATCGCCAGCAAACGAAAACCTGCGATTTTCCGTAAATCCCGGACTCGGCCCGTATTGTCAAAAGTATACAAAGAAAGTACCCAGGAAGTAAACTCATTTCCCGAACGATTTTTTAAATTACTTTTTCACCACTAAAACGCATGACACTTGTAGTTTTCAAAAATGTTTTCATTTTTGATGAGACGCTGAATAAAAGACGTTTAATCGCCGGCAAACGAAAACCCGCCATTTCCCGTAAACCCCGGACTCGGCCCGCATAGTCAAAATATACAAAGAAAGTACCCAGGGAGTAAACTCATTTCCCGAACGATTTTTTAAATTATTTTTTCAGCACTAAAACGCATGAGACTTGTAGTTTTCAAAAATGTTTTCATTTTTGATGAGACGCTGAATGAAAGAAGTTTAATCGCCGGCAAACGAAAACCTGCGATTTCCCGTAAATCCCGGACTTGGCCCGTATAGTCAAAAGTATACAAAGAAAGTACCCAGGGAGTAAACTCATTTCCCGAACGACTTTTTAAATTATTTTTTCACCACTAAAACGCATGAGACTTGTAGTTTTTAAAAATGTTTTCATTTTTGATAAGATGCTGAATAAAAGAAGTTTAATCGCCGGGAAACGAAAACCTGCGATTTCCCGTAAATCCTGGACTCGGCCCGTATAGTCAAAAGTATACAAAGAAAGTACCCAGGGAGTAAACTCATTTCCCAAACGATTTTTTAAATTATTATTTCACCACTAAAACGCATGAGACTTGTAGTTTTTAAAAATGTTTTCATTTTTGATGAGACGCTGAATAAAAGAAACTTAATCGCCGGCAAACGAAAACCCGCGATTTCCCGTAAATCCCGGCTTGGCCCGTATAGTCAAAAGTATACAAAGAAAGTACCCAGGGAGTAAACTCATTTCCCGAACGATTTTTTAAATTACTTTTTCACCACTAAAACGCATGAGACTTGTAGTTTTTAAAAATGTTCTCATTTTTGATAAGATGCTGAATAAAAGAAGTTTAATCGCCGGCAAAGGAAAACCTGCGATTTCCCGTAAATCCTGGATTCGGCCCGTATAGTCAAAAGTATACAAAGAAAGTACCCAGGGAGTAAACTCATTTCCCGAACGATTTTTTAAATTACTTTTTCACCACTAAAACGCATGAGACTTGTAGTTTTCAAAAATATTTTCATTTTTGATGAGACGCTGAATAAAAGAAGTTTAATCGCCGGCAAACGAAAACCCGCGATTTCCCGTAAATCTCGGGCTTGGCACGTATAGTCGAATGTATACAAAGAAAGTACCCTGTGAGTAAACTCATTTCCAGAACGATTTTTAAATTATTTTTTCACCACTAAAACGCATAAGACCTGTAGTTTTTAAAAATGTTTTCATTTTTGATGAGACGCTGAATAAAAGAAGTTTAATCGCCGGCAAACGAAAACCCGCGATTTCCCGTAAATCCCGGCTTGGCCCGTATATTCACAAGTATACAAAGAAAGTACCCAGGGAGTAAACTCATTTCCCGAACGATTTTTTAAATTACTTTTTCACCACTAAAACGCATGAGACTTGTAGTTTTTGAAAATGTTTTCATTTTTGATAAGACGCTGAATAAAAGAAGTTTAATCGCCGGCAAACGAAAACCTGCGATTTCCCGTAAATCCTGGACTCGGCCCGTATAGTCAAAAGTATACAAAGAAAGTACCAAGGGAGTAAACTCATTTCCCGAACGACTTTTTAAATTATTTTTTCACCACTAAAACGCATGAGACTTGTAGTTTTCAAAAATGTTTTCATTTTTGATGAGACGCTGAATGAAAGAAGTTTAATCGCCGGCAAACGAAAACCTGCGATTTCCCGTAAATCCCGGACTCGGCCCGTATAGTCAAACGTATACAAAGAAAGCACCCAGGGAGTAAACTCATTTCCCGAACGATTTTTTAAATTATATTTTCACCACTAAAACGCATGAGACTTGTAGTTTTCAAAAATGTTTTCATTTTTGATGAGACGCTGAATGAAAGAAGTTTAATCGCCAGCAAACGAAAACCTGCGATTTTCCGTAAATCCCGGACTCGGCCCGTATAGTCAAAAGTATACAAAGAAAGTACCCAGGAAGTAAACTCATTTCCCGAACGATTTTTTAAATTACTTTTTCACCACTAAAACGCATGACACTTGTAGTTTTCAAAAATGTTTTCATTTTTGATGAGACGCTGAATAAAAGACGTTTAATCGCCGGCAAACGAAAACCCGCCATTTCCCGTAAACCCCGGACTCGGCCCGCATAGTCAAAATATACAAAGAAAGTACCCAGGGAGTAAACTCATTTCCCGAACGATTTTTTAAATTATTTTTTCAGCACTAAAACGCATGAGACTTGTAGTTTTCAAAAATGTTTTCATTTTTGATGAGACGCTGAATGAAAGAAGTTTAATCGCCGGCAAACGAAAACCTGCGATTTCCCGTAAATCCCGGACTTGGCCCGTATAGTCAAAAGTATACAAAGAAAGTACCCAGGGAGTAAACTCATTTCCCGAACGACTTTTTAAATTATTTTTTCACCACTAAAACGCATGAGACTTGTAGTTTTCAAAAATGTTTTCATTTTTGATGAGACGCTGAATGAAAGAAGTTTAATCGCCGGCAAACAAAAACCTGCGATTTCCCGTAAATCCCGGACTCGGCCCGTATAGTCAAAAGTATACAAAGAAAGTATCCAAGGTGTAAACTCATTTCCCGAACGATTTTTTAAATTATTATTTCACCATTAAAGCCCATGAGACTTGTAGTTTTTAAAAATGTTTTCATTTTTGATGAGACGCTGAATAAAAGAAGTTTAATCGCCGGCAAACGAAAACCCGCGACTTCCCGTAAATCCCGGTCTCGGTCCGTATAGTCAAACGTATACAAAGAAAGCACCCAGGGAGTAAACTCATTTCCCGAACGATTTTTTAAATTTTTATTTTCACCACTAAAACGCATGAGACTTGTAGTTTTCAAAAATGTTTTCATTTTTGATGAGACGCTGAATGAAAGAAGTTTAATCGCCAGCAAACGAAAACCTGCGATTTTCCGTAAATCCCGGACTCGGCCCGTATAGTCAAAAGTATAATAAGAAAGTACCCAGGGTGTAAACTCATTTCCCGAACGATTTTTTAAATTATTACTTCACCACTAAAGCCCATGAGACTTGTAGTTTTTAAAAATGTTTTCATTTTTGATGAGACGCTGAATAAAAGAAGTTTAATCGCCGGCAAACGAAAACCCGCCATTTCCCGTAAACCCTGGACTCGGCCCGCATAATCAAAAGTATACAAAGAAAGTACCCAGGGAGTAAACTCATTTCCCGAACGATTTTTTAAATTACTTTTTCACCACTAAAACGCATGACACTTGTAGTTTTCAAAAATGTTTTCATTTTTGATGAGACGCTGAATAAAAGACGTTTAATCGCCGGCAAACGAAAACCCGCCATTTCCCGTAAACCCCGGACTCGGCCCGCATAGTCAAAATATACAACGAAAGTACCCAGGGAGTAAACTCATTTCCCGAACGATTTTTTAAATTATTTTTTCAGCACTAAAACGCATGAGACTTGTAGTTTTCAAAAATGTTTTCATTTTTGATGAGACGCTGAATGAAAGCAGTTTAATCGCCGGCAAACGAAAACCTGCGATTTCCCGTAAATCCCGGACTTGGCCCGTATAGTCAAAAGTATACAAAGAAAGTATCCAAGGTGTAAACTCATTTCCCGAACGATTTTTTAAATTATTATTTCACCATTAAAGCCCATGAGACTTGTAGTTTTTAAAAATGTTTTCATTTTTGATGAGACGCTGAATAAAAGAAGTTTAATCGCCGGCAAACGAAAACCCGCGACTTCCCGTAAATCCCGGTCTCGGCCCGTATAGTCAAACGTATACAAAGAAAGCACCCAGGGAGTAAACTCATTTCCCGAACGATTTTTTAAATTATATTTTCACCACTAAAACGCATGAGACTTGTAGTTTTCAAAAATGTTTTCATTTTTGATGAGACGCTGAATGAAAGAAGTTTAATCGCCAGCAAACGAAAACCTGCGATTTTCCGTAAATCCCGGACTCGGCCCGTATAGTCAAAAGTATAATAAGAAAGTACCCAGGGTGTAAACTCATTTCCCGAACGATTTTTTAAATTATTACTTCACCACTAAAGCCCATGAGACTTGTAGTTTTTAAAAATGTTTTCATTTTTGATGAGACGCTGAATAAAAGAAGTTTAATCGCCGGCAAACGAAAACCCGCCATTTCCCGTAAACCCTGGACTCGGCCCGTATAATCAAAAGTATACAAAGAAAGTACCCAGGGAGTAAACTCATTTTCAGAATGATTTTTTAAATTATTTTTTCAGCACTAAAACGCATGAGACTTGTAGTTTTTACAAATGTTTTCATTTTTGATGAGAAGGTGAATAAAAGAAGTTTAATCGCCGGCAAACGAAAACCTGCGATTTCCCGTAAATCCTGGACTCGGCCCGTATAGTCAAAAGTATACAAAGAAAGTACCCAGGGAGTAAACTCGTTTCCCAAACGATTTTTTAAATTATTATTTCACCACTAAAACGCATGAGACTTGTAGTTTTTAAAAATGTTTTCATTTTTGATGAGACGCTAAATAAAAGAAGTTTAATCGCCGGCAAACGAAAACCCGCGATTTCCCGTAAATCCTGGGCTTGGCCGGTATAGTCGAATGTATACAAAGAAAGTACCCTGTGAGTAAACTCATTTCCAAAACGATTTTTTAAATTATCTTTTTACCACTAAAACGCATGAGACTTGTAGTTTTCAAAAATGTTTTCATTTTTGATGAGACGCTGAATAAAAGAAGTTTAATCGCCGGCAAACGAAAACCTGCCATTTCCCGTAAACCCCGGACTCGGTCCGTATAATCAAAAGTATACAAAGAAAGTACCCAAGGAGTAATCTCATTTCCCGAACGACTTTTTAAATTATTTTTTCACCACTAAAACGCATGAGACTTGTAGTTTTCAAAAATGTTTTCATTTTTGATGAGACGCTGAATGAAAGAAGTTTAATCGCCGGCAAACGAAAACCTGCGATTTCCCGTAAATCCCGGACTCGGCCCGTATAGTCAAAAGTATACAAAGAAAGTATCCAAGGTGTAAACTCATTTCCCGAACGATTTTTTAAATTATTATTTCACCATTAAAGCCCGTGAGACTTGTAGTTTTTAAAAATAATTTCATTTTTGATGAGACGCTGAATAAAAGAAGTTTAATCGCCGGCAAACGAAAACCCGCGACTTCCCGTTAATCCCGGTCTCGGCCCGTATAGTCAAAAGTATACAAAGAAAGTACCCAGGGAGTAAACTCATTTCCCAAGCGATTTTTTAAATTACTATTTCACCACTAAAGCCCATGAGACTTGTAGTTTTTAAAAATGTTTTCATTTTTGATGAGACGCTGAATAAAAGAAGTTTAATCGCCGGCAAACGAAAACCCGCAATTTCCCGTAAATCCCGTACTCGGCCCGTATAGTCAAAAGTATACAAAGAAAGTACCCAGGGAGTAAACTCATTTTCCAAACGATTTTTTAAATTACTATTTTACCACTAAAGCCCATGAGACTTGTAGTTTTTAAAAATGTTTTCATTTTTGATGAGACGCTGAATAAAAGCAGTTTAATCGCCGGCAAACGAAAACCTGCGATTTCCCTAAATCCCGGACTCGGCCCGTATAGTCAAAATTATACAAAGAAAGTACCCAGGGAGTAAACTCATTTCCCAAACGATTTTTTAAATTATTTTTTCACCACTAAAACGCATGAGACTTGTAGTTTTCAAAAATGTTTTCATTATTGATGAGACGCTTAATGAAAGAAGTTTAATCGCCGGCAAACGAAATCCCGCGTTTTCCCGTAAATCAGGGGCTTGGCCCGTATAGTCAAATGTATACAAAGAAAGTACCCAGGGAGTAAACTCATTTCCCGAACGATTTTTTAAATTCTTTTTTCACCACTAAAACGCATGAGACTTGTAGTTTTTAAAAATGTTTTCATTTTTGATGAGACGCTTAATGAAAGAGGTTTAATCGCCGGCAAACGAAAACCCGCGATTTCCCGTAAATCCCGGGCTTGGCCCGTATAGTCGAATGTATACAAAAAAAATACCCTGTGAGTAAACTCATTTCCAGAACGATTTTTTAAATTATTTTTTCACCACTAAAACGCATAAGACTTGTAGTTTTTAAAAATGTTTTCATTTTTGATGACACGCTGAATAAAAGAGGTTTAATCGCCGGCAAACGAAAATCCGCGATTTCCCGTAAATCCCGGCTTGGCCCGTATAGTCAAAAGTATACAAAGAAAGTACCCAGGGAGTAAACTCATTTCCCGAACGATTTTTTAAATTACTTTTTCACCACTAAAACGCATGAGACTTGTAGTTTTTAAAAATGTTTTCATTTTTGATGAGACGCTGAATAAAAGAAGTTTAATCGCCGGCAAACGAAAACCTGCGATTTCCCGTAAATCCTGGACTCTGCCCGTATAGTCAAAAGTATACAAAGAAAGTACCCAGGGAGTAAACTCATTTCCCAAACGATTTTTTAAATTATTATTTCACCACTAAAACGCATGAGACTTGTAGTTTTCAAGAATGTTTTCATTTTTGATGAGACGCTGAATAAAAGCAGTTTAATCGCCGGCAAACGAAAACCCGCGATTTCCCGTAAATCCCGGGCTTGGCACGTATAGTCGAATGTATACAAAGAAAGTACCCTGTGAGTAAACTCATTTACAGAACGATTTTTAAAATTATTTTTTCACCACTAAAACGCATAAGGCCTGTAGTTTTTAAAAATGTTTTCATTTTTGATGAGACGCTGAATAAAAGACGTTTAATCGCCGGCAAACGAAAACCCGCGATTTCCCGTAAATCCCGGCTTGGCCCGTATATTCAAAAGTATACAAAGAAAGTACCCACGGAGTAAAATCATTTCCCGAACGATTTTTTAAATTACTTTTTCACCACTAAAACGCATGAGACTTGTAGTTTTTAAAAATGTTTTCATTTTTGATGAGACGCTAAATAAAAGAAGTTTAATCGCCGGCAAACGAAAACCCGCGATTTCCCGTAAATCCCGTACTCGGCCCGTATAGTCAAAAGTATACAAAGAAAGTACCCAGGGAGTAAACTCATTTTCCAAACGATTTTTTAAATTACTATTTTACCACTAAAGCCCATGAGACTTGTAGTTTTTAAAAATGTTTTCATTTTTGATGAGACGCTGAATAAAAGCAGTTTAATCGCCGGCAAACGAAAACCTGCGATTTCCCTAAATCCCGGACTCGGCCCGTATAGTCAAAAGTATACAAAGAAAGTACCCAGGGAGTAAACTCATTTTCAGAACGATTTTTTAAATTATTTTTTCACCACTAAAACGCATAAGACTTGTAGTTTTTAAAAATGTTTTCATTTTTGATGAGACGCTGAATAAAAGAAGTTTAATCGCCGGCAAACGAAAACCCGCGATTTCCCGTATATCCCGGGCTTGGCCCGTATAGTCAAAAGTATACAAAGAAAGTACCCAGGGAGTAAACTCATTTTCAGAACGATTTTTTAAATTATTTTTTCACCACTAACACGCATAAGACTTGTAGTTTTTAAAAATGTTTTCATTTTTGATGAGACGCTGAATAAAAGAAGTTTAATCGCCGGCAAACGAAAACCCGCGATTTCCCGTATATCCCGGGCTTGGCCCGTATAGTCAAAAGTATACAAAGAAAGTACCCAGGGAGTAAACTCATTTCCGTAACGATTTTTTAAATTATTTTTTCACCACTAAAACGCATAAGACTTGTAGTTTTTAAAAATGTTTTCATTTTTGATGAGACGCTGAATAAAAGAAGTTTAATCGCCGGCAAACGAAAATCCGCGATTTCCCGTAAATCCCGGACTCGGCCCGTATAGTCAAAATTATACAAAGAAAGTACCCAGGGAGTAAACTCATTTCCCGAACGATTTTTTAAATTATTTTTTCACCACTAAAACGCATGAGACTTGTAGTTTTCAAAAATGTTTTCATTTTTGATGAGACGCTTAATGAAAGAAGTTTAATCGCCGGCAAACGAAATCCCGCCTTTTCCCGTAAATCAGGGGCTTGGCCCGTATAGTCGAATGTATACAAAGAAAGTACCCAGGGAGTAAACTCATTTCCCGAACGATTTTTTAAATTTTTTTTTCACCACTAAAACGCATGAGACTTGTAGTTTTTAAAAATGTTTTCATTTTTGATGAGACGCTTAATGAAAGAGGTTTAATCGCCGGAAAACGAAAACCCGCGATTTCCCGTAAATCCCGGGCTTGGCCCGTATAGTCGAATGTATACAAAAAAAATACCCTGTGAGTAAACTCATTTCCAGAACGACTTTTTAAATTATTTTTTCACCACTAAAACGCATAAGACTTGTAGTTTTTAAAAATGTTTTCATTTTTGATGACACGCTGAATAAAAGAGGTTTAATCGCCGGCAAACGAAAACCCGCGATTTCCCGTAAATCCCGGCTTGGCCCGTATAGTCAAAAGTATACAAAGAAAGTACCCAGGGAGTAAACTCATTTCCCGAACGATTTTTTAAATTACTTTTTCACCACTAAAACGCATGAGACTTGTAGTTTTTAAAAATGTTTTCATTTTTGATGAGACGCTGAATAAAAGAAGTTTAATCGCCGGCAAACGAAAACCTGCGATTTCCCATAAATCCTGGACTCTGCCCGTATAGTCAAAAGTATACAAAGAAAGTACCCAGGGAGTAAACTCATTTCCCAAACGATTTTTTAAATTATTATTTCACCACTAAAACGCATGAGACTTGTAGTTTTCAAGAATGTTTTCATTTTTGATGAGACGCTGAATAAAAGCAGTTTAATCGCCGGCAAACGAAAACCCGCGATTTCCCGTAAATCCCGGGCTTGGCACGTATAGTCGAATGTATACAAAGAAAGTACCCTGTGAGTAAACTCATTTCCAGAACGATTTTTAAAATTATTTTTTCACCACTAAAACGCATAAGGCCTGTAGTTTTTAAAAATGTTTTCATTTTTGATGAGACGCTGAATAAAAGACGTTTAATCGCCGGCAAACGAAAACCCGCGATTTCCCGTAAATCCCGGCTTGGCCCGTATATTCAAAAGTATACAAAGAAAGTACCCAGGGAGTAAAATCATTTCCCGAACGATTTTTTAAATTACTTTTTCACCACTAAAACGCATGAGACTTGTAGTTTTTAAAAATGTTTTCATTTTTGATGAGACGCTAAATAAAAGAAGTTTAATCGCCGGCAAACGAAAACCCGCGATTTCCCGTAAATCCCGGGCTTGGCCGGTATAGTCGAATGTATACAAAGAAAGTACCCTGTGAGTAAACTCATATCCAAAACAATTTTTTAAATTATCTTTTCACCACTAAAACGCATGAGACTTGTAGTTTTCAAAAATGTTTTCATTTTTGATGAGACGCTGAATAAAAGAAGTTTAATCGCCGGCAAACGAAAACCCGCCATTTCCCGTTAACCCCGGACTCGGTCCGTATATTCAAAAGTATACAAAGAAAGTACCCAGGGAGTAAACTCATTTTCCGAACGACTTTTTAAATTATTTTTTCACCACTAAAACGCATGAGACTTTTAGTTTTCGAAAATGTTTTCATTTTTGATGAGACGCTGAATAAAAGAAGTTTAATCGCCGGCAATCGAAAACCTGCGATTTCCCGTAAATCCCGGACTCGGCCCGTATAGTCAAAAGTATACAAAGAAAGTATCCAAGGTGTAAACTCATTTCCCGAACGATTTTTTAAATTATTATTTCACCATTAAAGCCCATGAGACTTGTAGTTTTTAAAAATGTTTTCATTTTTGATGAGACGCTGAATAAAAGAAGTTTAATCGCCGGCAAACGAAAACCCGCGACTTCCCGTAAATCCCGGTCTCGGCCCGTATAGTCAAAAGTATACAAAGAAAGTACCCAGGGAGTAAACTCATTTCCCAAACGATTTTTTAAATTACTATTTCACCACTAAAGCCCATGAGACTTATAGTTTTTAAAAATGTTTTCATTTTTGATGAGACGCTGAATAAAAGAAGTTTAATTGCCGGCAAACGAAAGCCGCAATTTCCCGTAAATCCCGTACTCGGCCCGTATAGTCAAAAGTATACAAAGAAAGTACCCAGGGAGTAAACTCATTTCCCAAACAATTTTTTAAATTACTATTTCACCACTAAAGCCCATGAGACTTGTAGTTTTTAAAAATGTTTTCATTTTTGATGAGACGCTGAATAAAAGCAGTTTAATCGCCGGCAAACGAAAACCTGCGATTTCCCGTAAATCCCGGACTCGGCCCGTATAGTCAAAAGTATACAAAGAAAGTATCCAAGGTGTAAACTCATTTCCCGAACGATTTTTTAAATTATTATTTCACCATTAAAGCCCATGAGACTTGTAGTTTTTAAAAATGTTTTCATTTTTGATGAGACGCTGAATAAAAGAAGTTTAATCGCCGGCAAACGAAAACCCGCGACTTCCCGTAAATCCCGGTCTCGGCCCGTATAGTCAAAAGTATACAAAGAAAGTACCCAGGGAGTAAACTCATTTCCCAAACGATTTTTTAAATTACTATTTCACCACTAAAGCCCATGAGACTTGTAGTTTTTAAAAATGTTTTCATTTTTGATGAGACGCTGAATAAAAGCAGTTTAATCGCCGGCAAACGAAAATCCGCGATTTCCCGTAAATCCCGGACTCGGCCCGTATAGTCAAAAGTATACAAAGAAAGTACCCAGGGAGTAAACTCCTTTCCCAAACGATTTTTTAAATTACTATTTCACCACTAAAGCCCATGAGACTTGTAGTTTTTAAAAATGTTTTCATTTTTGATGAGACGCTGAATAAAAGCAGTTTAATCGCCGGCAAACGAAAACCTGCGATTTCCCTAAATCCCGGACTCGGCCCGTATAGTCAAAAGTATACAAAGAAAGTACCCAGGGAGTAAACTCATTTTCAGAACGATTTTTTAAATTATTTTTTCTCCACTAAAACGCATAAGACTTGTAGTTTTTAAAAATGTTTTCATTTTTGATGAGACGCTGAATAAAAGAAGTTTAATCGCCGGCAAACGAAAACCCGCGATTTCCCGTATATCCCGGGCTTGGCCCGTATAGTCAAAAGTATACAAAGAAAGTACCCAGGGAGTAAACTCATTTCCCGAACGATTTTTTACATTATTTTTTTACCACTAAACGCATGAGACTTGTAGTTTTTAAAAATATTTTCATATTTGATAGGACGCTGAATAAAAGAAGTTTAATCGCCGGCAAACGAAAATCCGCGATTTCCCGTAAATCCCGGACTCGGCCCGTATAGTCAAAAGTATACAAAGAAAGTACCCAGAGAGTAAACTCATTTCCCGGATGATTTTTTAAATTATTTTTTCACCACTAAAACGCATGAGACTTGTAGTTTTCAAAAATGTTTTCATTTTTGATGAGACGCTTAATGAAAGAGGTTTATTCGCCGGCAAACGAAATCCCGCGTTTTCCCGTAAATCCGGGGCTTGGCCCGTATAGTCATATGTATACAAAGAAAGTACCCAGGGAGTAAACTCATTTCCCGAACGATTTTTTAAATTTTTTTTCTCCACTAAAACGCATGAGACTTGTAGTTTTTAAAAATGTTTTCATTTTTGATGAGACGCTGAATAAAAGAAGTTTAATCGCCGGCAAACGAAAACCTGCGATTTCCCGTAAATCCTGGACTCTGCCCGTATAGTCAAAAGTATACAAAGAAAGTACCCAGGGAGTAAACTCATTTCCCAAACGATTTTTTAAATTATTATTTCACCACTAAAACGCATGAGACTTGTAGTTTTCAAGAATGTTTTCATTTTTGATGAGACGCTGAATAAAAGAAGTTTAATCGCCGGCAAACGAAAACCCGCGATTTCCCGTAAATCCCGGCTTGGCCCGTATATTCAAAAGTATACAAAGAAAGTACCCAGGGAGTAAACTCATTTCCCGAACGATTTTTTAAATTACTTTTTCACCACTAAAACGCATGAGACTTGTAGTTTTTAAAAATGTTTTCATTTTTGATAAGACGCTGAATAAAAGAAGTTTAATCGCCGGCAAACGAAAACCTGCGATTTCCCGTAAATCCTGGACTCGGCCCGTATAGTCAAAAGTATACAAAGAAAGTACCCAGGGAGTAAACTCATTTCCAGAACGATTTTTTAAATTATTATTTCACCACTAAAACGCATGAGACTTCTAGTTTTCAAGAATGTTTTCATTTTTGATGAGACGCTGAATAAAAGCAGTTTAATCGCCGGCAAACGAAAACCCGCGATTTCCCGTAAATCCCGGGCTTGGCCCGTATAGTCAAAAGTATACAAAGAAAGTACCCAGGGAGTAAACTCATTTCCCGAGCGATTTTTTAAATTACTTTTTCACCACTAAAACGCATGAGACTTGTAGTTTTTAAAAATGTTTTCATTTTTGATGAGACGCTGAATAAAAGAAGTTTAATCGCCGGCAAACGAAAACCTGCGATTTCCCGTAAATCCCGGACTCTGCCCGTATAGTCAAAAGTATACAAAGAAAGTACCCAGGGAGTAAACTCATTTCCCAAACGATTTTTTAAATTATTATTTCACCACTAAAACGCATGAGACTTGTAGTTTTCAAGAATGTTTTCATTTTTGATGAGACGCTGAATAAAAGAAGTTTAATCGCCGGCAAACGAAAACCCGCGATTTCCTGTAAATCCCGGCTTGGCCCGTATATTCAAAAGTATACAAAGAAAGTACCCAGGGAGTAAACTCATTTCCCGAACGATTTTTTAAATTACTTTTTCACCACTAAAACGCATGAGACTTGTAGTTTTTAAAAATGTTTTCATTTTTGATAAGACGCTGAATAAAAGAAGTTTAATCGCTGGCAAACGAAAACCTGCGATTTCCCGTAAATCCTGGACTCGGCCCGTATAGTCAAAAGTATACAAAGAAAGTACCCAGGGAGTAAACTCATTTCCCAAACGATTTTTTAAATTATTATTTCACCACTAAAACGCATGAGACTTGTAGTTTTCAAGAATGTTTTCATTTTTGATGAGACGCTGAATAAAAGCAGTTTAATCGCCGGCAAACGAAAACCCGCGATTTCCCGTAAATCCCGGGCTTGGCCCGTATAGTCAAAAGTATACAAAGAAAGTACCCAGGGAGGAAACTCATTTCCCGAACGATTTTTTAAATTACTTTTTCACCACTAAAACGCATGAGACTTGTAGTTTTCAAAAATGTTTTCATTTTTGATGAGACGCTGAATAAAAGCAGTTTAATCGCCGGCAAACGAAAACCTGCGATTTCCCTAAATCCCGGACTCGGCCCGTATAGTCAAAAGTATACAAAGAAAGTACCCAGGGAGTAAACTCATTTCCCGAACGATTTTTTAAATTATTTTTTCACCACTAAAACGCATGAGACTTGTAGTTTTCAAAAATGTTTTCATTTTTGACGAGACGCTTAATGAAAGAGGTTTAATCGCCGGCAAACGAAATCCCGCGTTTTCCCGTAAATCCGGGGCTTAGCCCGTATAGTCGAATGTATACAAAGAAAGTACCCAGGGAGTAAACTCATTTCCCGAACGGTTTTTTAAATTTTTTTTTCACCACTAAAACGCATGAGACTTGTAGTTTTCAAAAATGTTTTCATTTTTGATGAGACGCTTAATGAAAGAGGTTTAATCGCCGGAAAACGAAAACCCGCGATTTCCCGTAAATCCCGGGCTTGGCCCGTATAGTCGAATGTATACAAAGAAAGTACCCTGTGAGTAAACTCATTTCCAGAACGATTTTTTAAATTATTTTTTCACCACTAAAACGCATAAGGCTTGTAGTTTTTAAAAATGTTTTCATTTTTGATGAGACGCTGAATAAAAGAAGTTTAATCGCCGGCAAACGAAAACCCGCGATTTCCCGTAAATCCCGGCTTGGCCCGTATAGTCAAAAGTATGCAAAGAAAGTACCCAGGGAGTAAACTCATTTCCCGAGCAATTTTTTAAAATACTTTTTCAACACTAAAACGCATGAGACTTGTAGTTTTTAAAAATGTTTTCATTTTTGATGAGACGCTGAATAAAAGAAGTTTAATCGCCGGCAAACGAAAACCTGCGATTTCCCGTAAATCCTGGACTCTGCCCGTATAGTCAAAAGTATACAAAGAAAGTACCCAGGGAGTAAACTCATTTCCCAAACGATTTTTTAAATTATTATTTCACCACTAAAACTCATGAGACTTGTAGTTTTCAAGAATGTTTTCATTTTTGATGAGACGCTGAATAAAAGAAGTTTAATCGCCGGCAAACGAAAACCCGCGATTTCCCGTAAATCCCGGCTTGGCCCGTATATCCAAAAGTATACAAAGAAAGTACCCAGGGAGTAAACTCATTTCCCGAACGATTTTTTAAATTACTTTTTCACCACTAAAACGCATGAGACTTGTAGTTTTTAAAAATGTTTTCATTTTTGATAAGACGCTGAATAAAAGAAGTTTAATCGCCGGCAATCGAAAACCTGCGATTTCCCGTAAATCCTGGACTCGGCCCGTATAGTCAAAAGTATACAAAGAAAGTACCCAGGGAGTAAACTCATTTCCCAAACGATTTTTTAAATTATTATTTCACCACTAAAACGCATGAGACTTGTAGTTTTCAAAAATGTTTTCATTTTTGATGAGACGCTGAATAAAAGCAGTTTAATCACCGGCAAACGAAAACCCGCAATTTCCCGTAAATCCCGGGCTTGGCCCGTATAGTCAAAAGTATACAAAGAAAGTACCCAGGGAGTAAACTCATTTCCCGAGCGATTTTTTAAATTACTTTTTCACCACTAAAACGCATGAGACTTGTAGTTTTTAAAAATGTTTTCATTTTTGATGAGACGCTGAATAAAAGAAGTTTAATCGCCGGCAAACGAAAACCTGCGATTTCCCGTAAATCCTGGACTCTGCCCGTATAGTCAAAAGTATACAAAGAAAGTACCCAGGGAGTAAACTCATTTCCCAAACGATTTTTTAAATTATTATTTCACCACTAAAACGCATGAAACTTGTAGTTTTAAAGAATGTTTTCATTTTTGATGAGACGCTGAATAAAAGAAGTTTAATCGCCGGCAAACGAAAACCCGCGATTTCCCGTAAATCCCGGCTTGGCCCGTATATTCAAAAGTATACAAAGAAAGTACCCAGGGAGTAAACTCATTTCCCGAACGATTTTTTAAATTACTTTTTCACCACTAAAACGCATGAGACTTGTAGTTTTTAAAAATGTTTTGATTTTTGATAAGAGGCTGAATAAAAGAAGTTTAATCGCCGGCAAACGAAAACCTGCGATTTCCCGTAAATCCTGGACTCGGCCCGTATAGTCAAAAGTATACAAAGAAAGTACCCAGGGAGTAAACTCATTTCCCAAACGATTTTTTAAATTATTATTTCACCACTAAAACGCATGAGACTTGTAGTTTTCAAGAATGTTTTCATTTTTGATGAGACGCGGAATAAAAGCAGTTTAATCGCCGGCAAACGAAAACCCGCGATTTCCCGTAAATCCCGGGCTTGGCCCGTATAGTCAAAAGTATACAAAGAAAGTACCCAGGGAGGAAACTCATTTCCCGAACGATTTTTTAAATTACTTTTTCACCACTAAAACGCATGAGACTTGTAGTTTTTAAAAATGTTTTTATTTTTGATGAGACGCTGAATATAAGCAGTTTAATCGCCGGCAAACGAAAACCTGCGATTTCCCTAAATCCCGGACTCGGCCCGTATAGTGAAAAGTATACAAAGAAAGTACCCAGGGAGTAAACTCATTTCCAGAACGATTTTTTAAATTATTTTTTCACCACTAAAACGCATAAGACTTGTAGTTTTTAAAAATGTTTTCATTTTTGATGAGACGCTGAATAAAAGAAGTTTAATCGCTGGCAAACGAAAACCCGCGATTTCCCGTATATGCCGGGCTTGGCCCGTATAGTCAAAAGTATACAAAGAAAGTACCCAGGGAGTAAACTCATTTCCCGAACGATTTTTTATATTATTTTTTTACCACTAAACGCATGAGACTTGTAGTTTTCAAAAATGTATACAAAGAAAGTACCCAGGGAGTAAACTCATTTCCCGAGCGATTTTTTAAATTACTTTTTCACCACTAAAACGCATGAGACTTGTAGTTTTTAAAAATGTTTTCATTTTTGATGAGACGCTGAATAAAAGAAGTTTAATCGCCGGCAAACGAAAACCTGCGATTTCCCGTAAATCCTGGACTCTGCCCGTATAGTCAAAAGTATACAAAGAAAGTACCCAGGGAGTAAACTCATTTCCCAAACGATTTTTTAAATTATTATTTCACCACTAAAACGCATGAAACTTGTAGTTTTCAAGAATGTTTTCATTTTTGATGAGACGCTGAATAAAAGAAGTTTAATCGCCGGCAAACGAAAACCCGCGATTTCCCGTAAATCCCGGCTTGGCCCGTATATTCAAAAGTATACAAAGAAAGTACCCAGGGAGTAAACTCATTTCCCGAACGATTTTTTAAATTACTTTTTCACCACTAAAACGCATGAGACTTGTAGTTTTTAAAAATGTTTTGATTTTTGATAAGACGCTGAATAAAAGAAGTTTAATCGCCGGCAAACGAAAACCTGCGATTTCCCGTAAATCCTGGACTCGGCCCGTATAGTCAAAAGTATACAAAGAAAGTACCCAGGGAGTAAACTCATTTCCCAAACGATTTTTTAAATTATTATTTCACCACTAAAACGCATGAGACTTGTAGTTTTCAAGAATGTTTTCATTTTTGATGAGACGCGGAATAAAAGCAGTTTAATCGCCGGCAAACGAAAACCCGCGATTTCCCGTAAATCCCGGGCTTGGCCCGTATAGTCAAAAGTATACAAAGAAAGTACCCAGGGAGGAAACTCATTTCCCGAACGATTTTTTAAATTACTTTTTCACCACTAAAACGCATGAGACTTGTAGTTTCAAAAATGTTTTTATTTTTGATGAGACGCTGAATAAAAGCAGTTTAATCGCCGGCAAACGAAAACCTGCGATTTCCCTAAATCCCGGACTCGGCCCGTATAGTGAAAAGTATACAAAGAAAGTACCCAGGGAGTAAACTCATTTCCAGAACGATTTTTTAAATTATTTTTTCACCACTAAAACGCATAAGACTTGTAGTTTTTAAAAATGTTTTCATTTTTGATGAGACGCTGAATAAAAGAAGTTTAATCGCTGGCAAACGAAAACCCGCGATTTCCCGTATATGCCGGGCTTGGCCCGTATAGTCAAAAGTATACAAAGAAAGTACCCAGGGAGTAAACTCATTTCCCGAACGATTTTTTATATTATTTTTTTACCACTAAACGCATGAGACTTGTAGTTTTCAAAAATGTTTTCATATTTGATGGGACGCTGAATAAAAGAAGTTTAATCGCCGGCAAACGAAAATCCGCGATTTCCCGTAAATCCCGGACTCGGCCCGTATAGTCAAAAGTATACAAAGAAAGTACCCTGTGAGTAAACTCATTTCCCGAACGATTTTTTAAATTATTTTTTCACCACTAAAACGCATAAGACCTGTAGTTTTTAAAAATGTTTTCATTTTTGATGAGACGCTGAATAAAAGAAGTTTAATCGCCGGCAAACGAAAACCCGCGATTTCCCGTAAATACCGGCTTGGCCCGTATATTCAAAAGTATACAAAGAAAGTACCCAGGGAGAAAACTCATTTCCCGAACGATTTTTTAAATTACTTTTTCACCACTAAAACGCATGAGACTTGTAGTTTTTAAAAATGTTTTCATTTTTGATAAGACGCTGAATAAAAGAAGTTTAATCGCCGGCAAACGAAAACCTGCGATTTCCCGTAAATCCTGGACTCGGCCAGTATAGTCAAAAGTGTACAAAGAAAGTACCCAGGGAGTAAACTCATTTCCCAAACGATTTTTTAAATTATTATTTCACCACTAAAACGCATGAGACTTGTAGTTTTCAAGAATGTTTTCATTTTTGATGAGACGCTGAATAAAAGCAGTTTAATCGCCGGCAAACGAAAACCTGCGATTTCCCTAAATCCCGGACTCGGCCCGTATAGTGAAAAGTATACAAAGAAAGTACCCAGGGAGTAAACTCATTTCCAGAACGATTTTTTAAATTATTTTTTCACCACTAAAACGCATAAGACTTGTAGTTTTTAAAAATGTTTTCATTTTTGATGAGACGCTGAATAAAAGAAGTTTAATCGCTGGCAAACGAAAACCCGCGATTTCCCGTATATGCCGGGCTTGGCCCGTATAGTCAAAAGTATACAAAGAAAGTACCCAGGGAGTAAACTCATTTCCCGAACGATTTTTTATATTATTTTTTTACCACTAAACGCATGAGACTTGTAGTTTTCAAAAATGTTTTCATATTTGATGGGACGCTGAATAAAAGAAGTTTAATCGCCGGCAAACGAAAATCCGCGATTTCCCGTAAATCCCGGACTCGGCCCGTATAGTCAAAAGTATACAAAGAAAGTACCCTGTGAGTAAACTCATTTCCCGAACGATTTTTTAAATTATTTTTTCACCACTAAAACGCATAAGACCTGTAGTTTTTAAAAATGTTTTCATTTTTGATGAGACGCTGAATAAAAGAAGTTTAATCGCCGGCAAACGAAAACCCGCGATTTCCCGTAAATACCGGCTTGGCCCGTATATTCAAAAGTATACAAAGAAAGTACCCAGGGAGAAAACTCATTTCCCGAACGATTTTTTAAATTACTTTTTCACCACTAAAACGCACGAGACTTGTAGTTTTTAAAAATGTTTTCATTTTTGATAAGACACTGAATAAAAGCAGTTTAATCGCCGGCAAACGAAAACCTGCGATTTCCCTAAATCCCGGGCTTGGCCCGTATAGTCAAAAGTATACAAAGAAAGTACCCAGGGAGTAAACTCATTTCCCAAACGATTTTTTAAATTATTATTTTACCACTAAAACGCACGAGACTTGTAGTTTTCAAAAATGTTTTCATTTTTGATGAGACACTGAATAAAAGCAGTTTAATCGCCGGCAAACGAAAACCTGCGATTTCCCTAAATCCCGGACTCGGCCCGTATAGTCAAAAGTATACAAAGAAAGTACCCAGGGAGTAAACTCATTTCCCAAACGATTTTTTAAATTATTATTTTACCACTAAAACGCATGAGACTTGTAGTTTTCAAGAATGTTTTCATTTTTGATGAGACGCTGAATAAAAGCAGTTTAATCGCCGGCAAACGAAAACCTGCGATTTCCCTAAATCCCGGACTCGGCCCGTATAGTCAAAAGTATACAAAGAAAGTACCCAGGGAGTAAACTCATTTCCCAAACGATTTTTTAAATTATTATTTCACCACTAAAACGCATGAGACTTGTAGTTTTCAAGAATGTTTTCATTTTTGATGAGACGCTGAATAAAAGCAGTTTAATCGCCGGCAAACGAAAACCCGCGATTTCCCGTAAATCCCGGGCTTGGCCCGTATAGTCAAAAAGTATACAAAGAAAGTACCCAGGGAGTAAACTCATTTCCCAAACGATTTTTTAAATTACTATTTCACCACTAAAGCCCATGAGACTTGTAGTTTTTAAAAATGTTTTCATTTTTGATGAGACGCTGAATAAAAGCAGTTTAATCGCCGGCAAACGAAAACCTGCGATTTCCCTAAATCCCGGACTCGGCCCGTATAGTCAAAAGTATACAAAGAAAGTACCCAGGGAGTAAACTCATTTTCAGAACGATTTTTTAAATTATTTTTTCACCACTAAAACGCATAAGACTTGTAGTTTTTAAAAATGTTTTCATTTTTGATGAGACGCTGAATAAAAGAAGTTTAATCGCCGGCAAACGAAAACCCGCGATTTCCCGTATATTCCGGGCTTGGCCCGTATAGTCAAAAGTATACAAAGAAAGTACCCAGGGAGTAAACTCAATTCCCGAACGATTTTTTCAATTATTTTTTCTCCACTAAAACGCATGAGACTTGTAGTTTTCAAAAATGTTTTCATTTTTGATGAGACGCTTAA
Source organism: Hydractinia symbiolongicarpus (assembly GCF_029227915.1). Lineage (NCBI taxonomy): Eukaryota > Metazoa > Cnidaria > Hydrozoa > Anthoathecata > Hydractiniidae > Hydractinia > Hydractinia symbiolongicarpus. The sequence goes on along the minus strand of NC_079884.1, from coordinate 4,648,641 downwards.
TGAAAGAGGTTTAATCGCCGGCAAACGAAATCCCGCGTTTTCCCGTAAATCCGGGGCTTGGCCCGTATAGTCGAATGTATACAAAGAAAGTACCCAGGGAGTAAACTCATTTCCCGAACGATTTTTTAAATTTTTTTTTCACCACTAAAACGCATGAGACTTATAGTTTTTAAAAATGTTTTCATTTTTGATGAGACGCTTAATGAAAGAGGTTTAGTCGCCGGAAAACGAAAACCCGCGATTTCCCGTAAATCCCGGGCTTGGCACGTATAGTCGAATGTATACAAAGAAAGTACCCTGTGAGTAAACTCATTTCCAGAACGATTTTTTAAATTTTTTTTTCACCACTAAAACGCATGAGACTTGTAGTTTTCAAAAATGTTTTCATTTTTGATGAGACGCTTAATGAAAGAGGTTTAGTCGCCGGAAAACGAAAACCCGCGATTTCCCGTAAATCCCGGGCTTGGCACGTATAGTCGAATGTATACAAAGAAAGTACCCAGGGAGTAAACTCATTTCCCGAACAATTTTTTAAATTATTTTTTCACCACTAAAACGCATGAGACTTGTAGTTTTCAAAAATGTTTTCATTTTTGATGAGACGCTTAATGAAAGAGGTTTAATCGCCGGCAAACGAAATCCTGCGTTTTCCCGTAAATCCGGGGCTTGGCCCGTATAGTCGAATGTATACAAAGAAAGTACCCAGGGAGTAAACTCATTTCCCGAACGATTTTTTAAATTTTTTTTTCACCACTAAAACGCATGAGACTTGTAGTTTTCAAAAATGTTTTCATTTTTGATGAGACGCTGAATAAAAGAAGTTTAATCGCCGGCAAACTAAAACCTGCGATTTCCCGTAAATCCTGGACTCTGCCCGTATAGTCAAAAGTAAACAAAGAAAGTACCCAGGGAGTAAACTCATTTCCCAAACGATTTTTTAAATTATTATTTCACCACTAAAACGCATGAGACTTGTAGTTTTCAAGAATGTTTTCATTTTTGATGAGACGCTGAATAAAAGAAGTTTAATCGCCGGCAAACGAAAACCCGCGATTTCCCGTAAATTCCGGCTTGGCCCGTATATTCAAAAGTATACAAAGAAAGTACCCAGGGAGTAAACTCATTTCCCGAACGATTTTTTAAATTACTTTTTCACCACTAAAACGCATGAGACTTGTAGTTTTTAAAAATGTTTTCATTTTTGATAAGACGCTGAATAAAAGAAGTTTAATCGCCGGCAAACGAAAACCTGCGATTTCCCGTAAATCCTGGACTCGGCCCGTATAGTCAAAAGTATACAAAGAAAGTACCCAGGGAGTAAACTCATTTCCCAAACGATTTTTTAAATTATTATTTCACCACTAAAACGCATGAGACTTGTAGTTTTCAAGAATGTTTTCATTTTTGATGAGACGCTGAATAAAAGCAGTTTAATCGCCGGCAAACGAAAACCCGCGATTTCCCGTAAATCCCGGGCTTGGCCCGTATAGTCAAAAGTATACAAAGAAAGTACCCAGGGAGGAAACTCATTTCCCGAACGATTTTTTATATTATTTTTTTACCACTAAACGCATGAGACTTGTAGTTTTCAAAAATATTTTCATATTTGATGGGACGCTGAATAAAAGAAGTTTAATCGCCGGCAAACGAAAATCCGTGATTTCCCGTAAATCCCGGACTCGGCCCGTATAGTCAAAAGTATACAAAGAAAGTACCCTGTGAGTAAACTCATTTCCCGAACGATTTTTTAAATTATTTTTTCACCACCAAAACGCATAAGACCTGTAGTTTTTAAAAATGTTTTCATTTTTGATGAGACGCTGAATAAAAGAAGTTTAATCGCCGGCAAACGAAAACCCGCGATTTCCTGTAAATACTGGCTTGGCCCGTATATTCAAAAGTATACAAAGAAAGTACCCAGGGAGTAAACTCATTTCCCGAACGATTTTTTAAATTACTTTTTCACCACTAAAACGCATGAGATTTGTAGTTTTTAAAAATGTTTTCATTTTTGATAAGACGCTGAATAAAAGAAGTTTAATCGCCGGCAAACGAAAACCTGCGATTTCCCGTAAATCCTGGACTCGGCCCGTATAGTCAAAAGTATACAAAGAAAGTACCCAGGGAGTAAACTCATTTCCAAAACGATTTTTTAAATTATTATTTCACCACTAAAACGCATGAGACTTGTAGTTTTCAAGAATGTTTTCATTTTTGATGAGACGCTGAATAAAAGCAGTTTAATCGCCGGCAAACGAAAACCCGCGATTTCCCGTAAATCCCGGGCTTTGCCCGTATAGTCAAAAGTATACAAAGAAAGTACCCAGGGAGTAAACTCATTTCCCAAACGATTTTTCAAATTACTATTTCACCACTAAAGCCCATGAGATTTGTAGTTTTTAAAAATGTTTTCATTTTTGATGAGACGCTGAATAAAAGCAGTTTAATCGCCAGCAAACGAAAACCTGCGATTTCCCTAAATCCCGGACTCGGCCCGTATAGTCAAAAGTATACAAAGAAAGTACCCAGGGAGTAAACTCATTTCCCGAACGATTTTTTCAATTATTTTTTCTCCACTAAAACGCATGAGACTTGTAGTTTTCAAAAATGTTTTCATTTTTGATGAGACGCTTAATGAAAGAGGTTTAATCGCCGGCAAACGAAATCCCGCGTTTTCCCGTAAATCCGGGGCTTGGCCCGTATAGTCGAATGTATACAAAGAAAGTACCCAGGGAGTAAACTCATTTCCCGAACGATTTTTTAAATTTTTTTTTCACCACAAAAACGCATGAGACTTGTAGTTTTTAAAAATGTTTTCATTTTTGATGAGACGCTTAATGAAAGAGGTTTAATCGCCGGAAAACGAAAACCCGCGATTTCCCGTAAATCCCGGGCCTGGCCCGTATTGTCGAATGTATACAAAGAAAGTACCCTGTGAGTAAACTCATTTCCAGAACGATTTTTTAAATTATTTTTTCACCACTCAAACGCATAAGACTTGTAGTTTTTAAAAATGTTTTCATTTTTGATGACACGCTGAATAAAAGAAGTTTAATCGCCGGCAAACGAAAACCTGCGATTTCCGGTAAATCCTGGACTCTGCCCGTATAGTCAAAAGTATACAAAGAAAGTACCCAGGGAGTAAACTCATTTCCCGAACGATTTTTTATATTATTTTTTTACCACTAAACGCATGAGACTTGTAGTTTTCAAAAATATTTTCATATTTGATGGGACGCTGAATAAAAGAAGTTTAATCGCCGGCAAACGAAAATCCGCGACTTCCCGTAAATCCCGGGCTTGGCACGTATAGTCAAAAGTATACAAAGAAAGTACCCAGGGAGTAAACTCATTTCCCGAACGATTTTTTAAATTACTTTTTCACCACTAAAGCCCATGAGACTTGTAGTTTTTAAAAATGTTTTCATTTTTGATGAGACGCTGAATAAAAGCAGTTTAATCGCCTGCAAACGAAAACCTGCGATTTCCCTAAATCCCGGACTCGGCCCGTATAGTCAAAAGTATACAAAGAAAGTACCCAGGGAGTAAACTCATTTCCCAAACGATTTTTTAAATTATTATTTTACCACTAAAACGCATGAGACTTGTAGTTTTCAAAAATGTTTTCATTTTTGATGAGACACTGAATAAAAGCAGTTTAATCGCCGGCAAACGAAAACCTGCGATTTCCCTAAATCCCGGACTCGGCCGGTATAGTCAAAAGTATACAAAGAAAGTACCCAGGGAGTAAACTCATTTCCCGAACGATTTTTTAAATTACTTTTTCACCACTAAAACGCATGAGACTTGTAGTTTTCAAAAATGTTTTCATTTTTGATGAGACACTGAATAAAAGCAGTTTAATCGCCGGCAAACGAAAACCTGCGATTTCCCTAAATCCCGGACTCGGCCCGTATAGTCAAAAGTATACAAAGAAAGTACCCAGGGAGTAAACTCATTTCCCAAACGATTTTTTAAATTATTATTTTACCACTAAAACGCATGAGACTTTTAGTTTTCAAAAATGTTTTCATTTATGATGAGACACTGAATAAAAGCAGTTTAATCGCCGGCAAACGAAAACCTGCGATTTCCCTAAATCCCGGACTCGGCCCGTATAGTCAAAAGTATACAAAGAAAGTACCCAGGGAGTAAACTCATTTCCCAAACGATTTTTTAAATTATTATTTTACCACTGAAACGCATGAGACTTGTAGTTTTCAAGAATGTTTTCATTTTTGATGAGACGCTGAATAAAAGCAGTTTAATCGCCGGCAAACGAAAACCCGCGATTTCCCGTTAATCCTGGGCTTGGCCCGTATAGTCAAAAGTATACAAAGAAAGTACCCAGGGAGTAAACTCATTTCCCAAACGATTTTTTAAATTACTATTTCACCACTAAAGCCCATGAGACTTGTAGTTTTTAAAAATGTTTTCATTTTTGATGAGACGCTGAATAAAAGCAGTTTAATCGCCGGCAAACGAAAACCTGCGATTTCCCTAAATCCCGGACTCGGCCCGTATAGTCAAAAGTATACAAAGAAAATACCCAGGGAGTAAACTCATTTTTAGAACGATTTTTTAAATTATTTTTTCACCACTAAAACGCATGAGACTTGTAGTTTTCAAAAATGTTTTCATTTTTGATGAGACGCTGAATAAAAGCAGTTTAATCGCCGGCAAACGAAAACCTGCGATTTCCCTAAATCCCGGACTCGGCCCGTATAGTCAAAAGTATACAAAGAAAGTACCCAGGGAGTAAACTCATTTCCCAAACGATTTTTTAAATTATTATTTCACCACTAAAACGCATGAGACTTGTAGTTTTCAAGAATGTTTTCACTTTTGATGAGACGCTGAATAAAAACAGTTTAATCGCCGGCAAACGAAAACCCGCGATTTCCCGTAAATCCCGGGCTTGGCCCGTATAGTCAAAAAGTATACAAAGAAAGTACCCAGGGAGTAAACTCATTTCCCAAACGATTTTTTAAATTACTATTTCACCACTAAAGCCCATGAGACTTGTAGTTTTTAAAAATGTTTTCATTTTTGATGAGACGCTGAATAAAAGCAGTTTAATCGCCGGCAAACGAAAACCTGCGATTTCCCTAAATCCCGGACTCGGCCCGTATAGTCAAAAGTATGCAAAGAAAGTACCCAGGGAGTAAACTCATTTTCAGAACGATTTTTTAAATTATTTTTTCACCACTAAAACGCATAAGACTTGTAGTTTTTAAAAATGTTTTCATTTTTGATGAGACGCTGAATAAAAGAAGTTTAATCGCCGGCAAACGAAAACCCGCGATTTCCCGTATATTCCGGGCTTGGCCCGTATAGTCAAAAGTATACAAAGAAAGTACCCAGGGAGTAAACTCATTTCCCGAACGATTTTTTATATTATTTTTTTACCACTAAACGCATGAGACTTGTAGTTTTCAAAAATATTTTCATATTTCATGGGACGCTGAATAAAAGAAGTTTAATCGCCGGTAAACGAAAATCCGCGATTTCCCGTAAATCCCGGACTCGGCCCGTATAGTCAAAAGTATACAAAGAAAGTACCCAGGGAGTAAACTCATTTCCCGAACGATTTTTTCAATTATTTTTTCTCCACTAAAACGCATGAGACTTGTAGTTTTCAAATATGTTTTCATTTTTGATGAGACGCTGAATAAAAGAAGTTTAATCGCCGGCAAACGAAAACCCGCGATTTCCCGTATATTCCGGGCTTGGCCCGTATAGTCAAAAGTATACAAAGAAAGTACCCAGGGAGTAAACTCATTTCCCGAACGATTTTTTATATTATTTTTTTACCACTAAACGCATGAGACTTGTAGTTTTCAAAAATATTTTCATATTTGATGGGACGCTGAATAAAAGAAGTTTAATCGCCGGCAAACGAAAATCCGCGATTTCCCGTAAATCCCGGACTCGGCCCGTATAGTCAAAAGTATACAAAGAAAGTACCCAGGGAGTAAACTCATTTCCCGAACGATTTTTTCAATTATTTTTTCTCCACTAAAACGCATGAGACTTGTAGTTTTCAAAAATGTTTTCATTTTTGATGAGACGCTTAATGAAAGAGGTTTAATCGCCGGCAAACGAAATCCCGCGTTTCCCCGTAAATCCGGGGCTTGGCCCGTATAGTCGAATGTATACAAAGAAAGTACCCAGGGAGTAAACTCATTTCCCGAACGATTTTTTAAATTTTTTTTTCACCACTAAAACGCATGAGACTTGTAGTTTTTAAAAATGTTTTCATTTTTGATGAGACGCTTAATGAAAGAGGTTTAGTCGCCGGAAAACGAAAACCCGCGATTTCCCGTAAATCCCGGGCTTGGCCCGTATAGTCAAAAGTATACAAAGAAAGTACCCAGGGAGTAAACTCATTTCTCGATCGATTTTTTAAATTATTTTTTCACCACTAAAACGCATGAGACTTGTAGTTTTTAAAAATGTTTTCATTTTTGATGAGACGCTTAATGAAAGAGGTTTAATCGCCGGCAAACGAAATCCCGCGTTTTCCCGTAAATCCGGGGCTTGGCCCGTATAGTCGAATGTATACAAAGAAAGTACCCAGGGAGTAAACTCATTTCCCGAACGATTTTTTAAATTTTTTTTTCACCACTAAAACGCATGGGACTTGTAGTTTTTAAAAATGTTTTCATTTTTGATGAGACGCTTAATGAAAGAGGTTTAATCGCCGGAAAACGAAAACCCGCGATTTCCCGTAAATCCCGGGCTTGGCCCGTATAGTCGAATGTATACAAAGAAAGTACCCTGTGAGTAAACTCATTTCCAGAACGATTTTTTAAATTATTTTTTCACCACTAAAACGCATAAGACTTGTAGTTTTTAAAAATGTTTTCATTTTTGATGAGACGCTGAATAAAAAAAAGTTTAATCGCCGGCAAACGAAAACCCGCGATTTCCCGTAAATCCCGGCTTGGCCCGTATAGTCAAAAGTATACAAAGAAAGTACCCAGGGAGCAAACTCATTTCCCGAACGATTTTTTAAATTACTTTTTCACTACTAAAACGCATGAGACTTGCAGTTTTTAAAAATGTTTTCATTTTTGATGAGACGCTGAAAAAAAGAAGTTTAATCGCCGGCAAACGAAAACCTGCGATTTCTCGTAAATCCTGGACTCTGCCCGTATAGTCAAAAGTATACAAAGAAAGTAACAAGGGAGTAAACTCATTTCCTAAACGATTTTTTAAATTATTATTTCACCACTAAAACGCATGAGACTTGTAGTTTTCAAGAATGTTTTCATTTTTGATGAGACGCTGAATAAAAGCAGTTTAATCGCCGGCAAACGAAAACCTGCGATTTCCCTAAATCCCGGACTCGGCCCGTATAGTCAAAAGTATACAAAGAAAGTACCCAGGGAGTAAACTCATTTCCCAAACGATTTTTTAAATTATTATTTCACCACTAAAACGCATGAGACTTGTAGTTTTCAAGAATGTTTTCATTTTTGATGAGACGCTGAATAAAAACAGTTTAATCGCCGGCAAACGAAAACCCGCGATTTCCCGTAAATCCCGGGCTTGGCCCGTATAGTCAAAAAGTATACAAAGAAAGTACCCAGGGAGTAAACTCATTTCCCAAACGATTTTTTAAATTACTATTTCACCACTAAAGCCCATGAGACTTGTAGTTTTTAAAAATGTTTTCATTTTTGATGAGACGCTGAATAAAAGCAGTTTAATCGCCGGCAAACGAAAACCTGCGATTTCCCTAAATCCCGGACTCGGCCCGTATAGTCAAAAGTATGCAAAGAAAGTACCCAGGGAGTAAACTCATTTTCAGAACGATTTTTTAAATTATTTTTTCACCACTAAAACGCATAAGACTTGTAGTTTTTAAAAATGTTTTCATTTTTGATGAGACGCTGAAAAAAAGAAGTTTAATCGCCGGCAAACGAAAACCCGCGATTTCCCGTATATTCCGGGCTTGGCCCGTATAGTCAAAAGTATACAAAGAAAGTACACAGGGAGTAAACTCATTTCCCGAACGATTTTTTATATTATTTTTTTACCACTAAACGCATGAGACTTGTAGTTTTCAAAAATATTTTCATATTTCATGGGACGCTGAATAAAAGAAGTTTAATCGCCGGCAAACGAAAATCCGCGATTTCCCGTAAATCCCGGACTCGGCCCATATAGTCAAAAGTATAAAAAGAAAGTACCCAGGGAGTAAACTCATTTCCCGAACGATTTTTTCAATTATTTTTTCTCCACTAAAACGCATGAGACTTGTAGTTTTCAAAAATGTTTTCATTTTTGATGAGACGCTGAATAAAAGAAGTTTAATCGCCGGCAAACGAAAACCCGCGATTTCCCGTATATTCCGGGCTTGGCCCGTATAGTCAAAAGTATACAAAGAAAGTACCCAGGGAGTAAACTCATTTCCCGAACGATTTTTTATATTATTTTTTTACCACTAAACGCATGAGACTTGTAGTTTTCAAAAATATTTTCATATTTGATGGGACGCTGAATAAAAGAAGTTTAATCGCCGGCAAACGAAAACCTGCGATTTCCCTAAATCCCGGACTCGGCCCGTATAGTCAAAAGTATACAAAGAAAGTACCCAGGGAGTAAACTCATTTCCAGAACGATTTTTTAAATTATTTTTTCACCACTAAAACGCATAAGACTTGTAGTTTTTAAAAATGTTTTCATTTTTGATGAGACGCTGAATAAAAGAAGTTTAATCGCTGGCAAACGAAAACCCGCGATTTCCCGTATATCCCGGGCTTGGCCCGTATAGTCAAAAGTATACAAAGAAAGTACCCAGGGAGTAAACTCATTTCCCGAACGATTTTTTATATTATTTTTTTACCACTAAACGCATGAGACTTGTAGTTTTCAAAAATATTTTCATATTTGATGGGACGCTGAATAACAGAAGTTTAATCGCCGGCAAACGAAAATCCGCGATTTCCCGTAAATCCCGGACTCGGCCCGTATATTCAAAAGTATACAAAGAAAGTACCCAGGGAGTAAACTCATTTCCCGAACGATTTTTTAAATTACTTTTTCACCACTAAAACGCATGAGACTTGTAGTTTTTAAAAATGTTTTCAATTTTGATAAGACGCTGAATAAAAGAAGTTTAATCGCCGGCAAACGAAAACCTGCGATTTCCCGTAAATCCTGGACTCGGCCGTATAGTCAAAAGTATACAAAGAAAGTACCCAGGGAGTAAATTCATTTCCCAAACGATTTTTTATATTATTATTTCACCACTAAAACGCAAGAGACTTGTAGTTTTCAGGAATGTTTTCATTTTTGATGAGACGCTGAATAAAAGCAGTTTAATCGCCGGCAAACGAAAACCCGCGATTTCCCGTAAATCCCGGGCTTGGCCCGTATAGTCAAAAGTATACAAAGAAAGTACCCAGGGAGTAAACTCATTTCCCGAACGATTTTTTCAATTATTTTTTCTCCACTAAAACGCATGAGACTTGTAGTTTTCAAAAATGTTTTCATTTTTGATGAGACGCTTAATGAAAGAGGTTTAATCGCCGGCAAACGAAATCCCGCGTTTCCCCGTAAATCCGGGGCTTGGCCCGTATAGTCGAATGTATACAAAGAAAGTACCCAGGGAGTAAACTCATTTCCCGAACGATTTTTTAAATTTTTTTTTCACCACTAAAACGCATGAGACTTGTAGTTTTTAAAAATGTTTTCATTTTTGATGAGACGCTTAATGAAAGAGGTTTAGTCGCCGGAAAACGAAAACCCGCGATTTCCCGTAAATCCCGGGCTTGGCCCGTATAGTCAAAAGTATACAAAGAAAGTACCCAGGGAGTAAACTCATTTCTCGAACGATTTTTTAAATTATTTTTTCACCACTAAAACGCATGAGACTTGTAGTTTTTAAAAATGTTTTCATTTTTGATGAGACGCTTAATGAAAGAGGTTTAATCGCCGGCAAACGAAATCCCGCGTTTTCCCGTAAATCCGGGGCTTGGCCCGTATAGTCGAATGTATACAAAGAAAGTACCCAGGGAGTAAACTCATTTCCCGAACGATTTTTTAAATTTTTTTTTCACCACTAAAACGCATGGGACTTGTAGTTTTTAAAAATGTTTTCATTTTTGATGAGACGCTTAATGAAAGAGGTTTAATCGCCGGAAAACGAAAACCCGCGATTTCCCGTAAATCCCGGGCTTGGCCCGTATAGTCGAATGTATACAAAGAAAGTACCCTGTGAGTAAACTCATTTCCAGAACGATTTTTTAAATTATTTTTTCACCACTAAAACGCATAAGACTTGTAGTTTTTAAAAATGTTTTCATTTTTGATGAGACGCTGAATAAAAAAAAGTTTAATCGCCGGCAAACGAAAACCCGCGATTTCCGGTAAATCCCGGCTTGGCCCGTATAGTCAAAAGTATACAAAGAAAGTACCCAGGGAGCAAACTCATTTCCCGAACGATTTTTTAAATTACTTTTTCACTACTAAAACGCATGAGACTTGCAGTTTTTAAAAATGTTTTCATTTTTGATGAGACGCTGAAAAAAAGAAGTTTAATCGCCGGCAAACGAAAACCTGCGATTTCTCGTAAATCCTGGACTCTGCCCGTATAGTCAAAAGTATACAAAGAAAGTAACAAGGGAGTAAACTCATTTCCTAAACGATTTTTTAAATTATTATTTCACCACTAAAACGCATGAGACTTGTAGTTTTCAAGAATGTTTTCATTTTTGATGAGACGCTGAATAAAAGCAGTTTAATCGCCGGCAAACGAAAACCTGCGATTTCCCTAAATCCCGGACTCGGCCCGTATAGTCAAAAGTATACAAAGAAAGTACCCAGGGAGTAAACTCATTTCCCAAACGATTTTTTAAATTATTATTTCACCACTAAAACGCATGAGACTTGTAGTTTTCAAGAATGTTTTCATTTTTGATGAGACGCTGAATAAAAACAGTTTAATCGCCGGCAAACGAAAACCCGCGATTTCCCGTAAATCCCGGGCTTGGCCCGTATAGTCAAAAAGTATACAAAGAAAGTACCCAGGGAGTAAACTCATTTCCCAAACGATTTTTTAAATTACTATTTCACCACTAAAGCCCATGAGACTTGTAGTTTTTAAAAATGTTTTCATTTTTGATGAGACGCTGAATAAAAGCAGTTTAATCGCCGGCAAACGAAAACCTGCGATTTCCCTAAATCCCGGACTCGGCCCGTATAGTCAAAAGTATGCAAAGAAAGTACCCAGGGAGTAAACTCATTTTCAGAACGATTTTTTAAATTATTTTTTCACCACTAAAACGCATAAGACTTGTAGTTTTTAAAAATGTTTTCATTTTTGATGAGACGCTGAATAAAAGAAGTTTAATCGCCGGCAAACGAAAACCCGCGATTTCCCGTATATTCCGGGCTTGGCCCGTATAGTCAAAAGTATACAAAGAAAGTACACAGGGAGTAAACTCATTTCCCGAACGATTTTTTATATTATTTTTTTACCACTAAACGCATAAGACTTGTAGTTTTCAAAAATATTTTCATATTTCATGGGACGCTGAATAAAAGAAGTTTAATCGCCGGCAAACGAAAATCCGCGATTTCCCGTAAATCCCGGACTCGGCCCATATAGTCAAAAGTATAAAAAGAAAGTACCCAGGGAGTAAACTCATTTCCCGAACGATTTTTTCAATTATTTTTTCTCCACTAAAACGCATGAGACTTGTAGTTTTCAAAAATGTTTTCATTTTTGATGAGACGCTGAATAAAAGAAGTTTAATCGCCGGCAAACGAAAACCCGCGATTTCCCGTATATTCCGGGCTTGGCCCGTATAGTCAAAAGTATACAAAGAAAGTACCCAGGGAGTAAACTCATTTCCCGAACGATTTTTTATATTATTTTTTTACCACTAAACGCATGAGACTTGTAGTTTTCAAAAATATTTTCATATTTGATGGGACGCTGAATAAAAGAAGTTTAATCGCCGGCAAACGAAAACCTGCGATTTCCCTAAATCCCGGACTCGGCCCGTATAGTCAAAAGTATACAAAGAAAGTACCCAGGGAGTAAACTCATTTCCAGAACGATTTTTTAAATTATTTTTTCACCACTAAAACGCATAAGACTTGTAGTTTTTAAAAATGTTTTCATTTTTGATGAGACGCTGAATAAAAGAAGTTTAATCGCTGGCAAACGAAAACCCGCGATTTCCCGTATATCCCGGGCTTGGCCCGTATAGTCAAAAGTATACAAAGAAAGTACCCAGGGAGTAAACTCATTTCCCGAACGATTTTTTATATTATTTTTTTACCACTAAACGCATGAGACTTGTAGTTTTCAAAAATATTTTCATATTTGATGGGACGCTGAATAACAGAAGTTTAATCGCCGGCAAACGAAAATCCGCGATTTCCCGTAAATCCCGGACTCGGCCCGTATATTCAAAAGTATACAAAGAAAGTACCCAGGGAGTAAACTCATTTCCCGAACGATTTTTTAAATTACTTTTTCACCACTAAAACGCATGAGACTTGTAGTTTTTAAAAATGTTTTCAATTTTGATAAGACGCTGAATAAAAGAAGTTTAATCGCCGGCAAACGAAAACCTGCGATTTCCCGTAAATCCTGGACTCGGCCGTATAGTCAAAAGTATACAAAGAAAGTACCCAGGGAGTAAATTCATTTCCCAAACGATTTTTTATATTATTATTTCACCACTAAAACGCAAGAGACTTGTAGTTTTCAGGAATGTTTTCATTTTTGATGAGACGCTGAATAAAAGCAGTTTAATCGCCGGCAAACGAAAACCCGCGATTTCCCGTAAATCCCGGGCTTGGCCCGTATAGTCAAAAGTATACAAAGAAAGTACCCAGGGAGTAAACTCATTTCCCGAACGATTTTTTAAATTACTTTTTCACCACTAAAACGCATGAGACTTGTAGTTTTCAAAAATGTTTTCATTTTTGATGAGACGCAGAATAAAAGAAGTTTAATCGCCGGCAAACGAAAACCTGCGATTTCCCGTAAATCCTGGACTCGGCCGTATAGTCAAAAGTATACAAAGAAAGTACCCAGGGAGTAAATTCATTTCCCAAACGATTTTTTATATTATTATTTCACCACTAAAACGCAAGAGACTTGTAGTTTTCAGGAATGTTTTCATTTTTGATGAGACGCTGAATAAAAGCAGTTTAATCGCCGGCAAACGAAAACCCGCGATTTCCCGTAAATCCCGGGCTTGGCCCGTATAGTCAAAAGTATACAAAGAAAGTACCCAGGGAGTAAACTCATTTCCCGAACGATTTTTTAAATTACTTTTTCACCACTAAAACGCATGAGACTTGTAGTTTTCAAAAATGTTTTCATTTTTGATGAGACGCTGAAAAAAAGCAGTTTAATCGCCGGCAAACGAAAACCTGCGATTTCCCTAAATCCCGGACTCGGCCCGTATAGTCATAAGTATACAAAGAAAGTACCCAGGGAGTAAACTCATTTCCCAAACGATTTTTTAAATTATTATTTCACCACTAAAACTCATGAGACTTGTAGTTTTCAAGAATGTTTTCATTTTTGATGAGACGCTGAATAAAAGCAGTTTAATCGCCGGCAAACGAAAACCCGCGATTTCCCGTAAATCCCGGGCTTGGCCCGTATAGTCAAAAGTATACAAAGAAAGTACCCAGGGAGTAAACTCATTTCCCAAACGATTTTTTAAATTACTATTTCACCACTAAAGCCCATGAGACTTGTAGTTTTTAAAAATATTTTCATTTTTGATGAGACGCTGAATAAAAGCAGTTTAATCGCCGGCAAACGAAAACCTGCGATTTCCTTAAATCCCGGACTCGGCCCGTATAGTCAAAAGTATACAAAGAAAGTACCCAGGGAGTAAACTCATTTTCAGAACGATTTTTTAAATTATTTTTTCACCACTAAAACGCATGAGACTTGTAGTTTTCAAAAATGTTTTCATTTTTGATGAGACGCTGAATAAAAGCAGTTTAATCGCCGGCAAACGAAAACCTGCGATTTCCCTAAATCCCGGACTCGGCCCGTATAGTCAAAAGTATACAAAGAAAGTACCCAGGGAGTAAACTCATTTCCCAAACGATTTTTTAAATCATTATTTCACCACTAAAACGCATGAGACTTGTAGTTTTCAAGAATGTTTTCATTTTTGATGAGACGCTGAATAAAAACAGTTTAATCGCCGGCAAACGAAAACCCGCGATTTCCCGTAAATCCCGGGCTTGGCCCGTATAGTCAAAAAGTATACAAAGAAAGTACCCAGGGAGTAAACTCATTTCCCAAACGATTTTTTAAATTACTATTTCACCACTAAAGCCCATGAGACTTGTAGTTTTTAAAAATGTTTTCATTTTTGATGAGACGCTGAATAAAAGCAGTTTAATCGCCGGCAAACGAAAACCTGCGATTTCCCTAAATCCCGGACTCGGCCCGTATAGTCAAAAGTATACAAAGAAAGTACCCAGGGAGTAAACTCATTTTCAGAACGATTTTTTAAATTATTTTTTCACCACTAAAACGCATAAGACTTGTAGTTTTTAAAAATGTTTTCATTTTTGATGGGACGCTGAATAAAAGAAGTTTAATCGCCGGCAAACGAAAATCCGCGATTTCCCGTAAATCCCGGACTCGGCCCGTATAGTCAAAAGTATACAAAGAAAGTACCCAGGGAGTAAACTCATTTCCCGAACGATTTTTTCAATTATTTTTTCTCCACTAAAACGCATGAGACTTGTAGTTTTCAAAAATGTTTTCATTTTTGATGAGACGCTTAATGAAAGAGGTTTAATCGCCGGCAAACGAAATCCCGCGTTTTCCCGTAAATCCGGGGCTTGGCCCGTATAGTCGAATGTATACAAAGAAAGTACCCAGGGAGTAAACTCATTTCCCGAACGATTTTTTAAATTTTTTTTTCACCACTAAAACGCATGAGACTTGTAGTTTTTAAAAATGTTTTCATTTTTGATGAGACGCTTAATGAAAGAGGTTTAGTCGCCGGAAAACGAAAACCCGCGATTTCCCGTAAATCCCGGGCTTGGCCCGTATAGTCGAATGTATACAAAGAAAGTACCCTGTGAGTAAAATCATTTTCAGAACGATTTTTTAAATTATTTTTTCACCACTAAAACGCATAAGACTTGTAGTTTTTAAAAATGTTTTCATTTTTGATGAGACGCTGAATAAAAAAAAGTTTAATCGCCGGCAAACGAAAACCCGCGATTTCCCGTAAATCCCGGGCTTGGCACGTATAGTCAAAAGTATACAAAGAAAGTACCCAGGGAGTAAACTCATTTCCCGAACGATTTTTTAAATTATTTTTTCACCACTAAAACGCATGAGACTTGTAGTTTTCAAAAATGTTTTCATTTTTGATGAGACGCTTAATGAAAGAGGTTTAATCGCCGGCAAACGAAATCCCGCGTTTTCCCGTAAATCCGGGGCTTGGCCCGTATAGTCGAATGTATACAAAGAAAGTACCCAGGGAGTAAACTCATTTCCCAAACGATTTTTTAAATCATTATTTCACCACTAAAACGCATGAGACTTGTAGTTTTCAAGAATGTTTTCATTTTTGATGAGACGCTGAATAAAAACAGTTTAATCGCCGGCAAACGAAAACCCGCGATTTCCCGTAAATCCCGGGCTTGGCCCGTATAGTCAAAAAGTATACAAAGAAAGTACCCAGGGAGTAAACTCATTTCCCAAACGATTTTTTAAATTACTATTTCACCACTAAAGCCCATCAGACTTGTAGTTTTTAAAAGTGTTTTCATTTTTGATGAGACGCAGAATAAAAGCAGTTTAATCGCCGGCAAACGAAAACCTGCGATTTCCCTAAATCCCGGACTCGGCCCGTATAGTCAAAAGTATACAAAGAAAGTACCCAGGGAGTAAACTCATTTTCAGAACGATTTTTTAAATTATTTTTTCACCACTAAAACGCATAAGACTTGTAGTTTTTAAAAATGTTTTCATTTTTGATGGGACGCTGAATAAAAGAAGTTTAATCGCCGGCAAACGAAAATCCGCGATTTCCCGTAAATCCCGGACTCGGCCCGTATAGTCAAAAGTATACAAAGAAAGTACCCAGGGAGTAAACTCATTTCCCGAACGATTTTTTCAATTATTTTTTCTCCACTAAAACGCATGAGACTTGTAGTTTTCAAAAATGTTTTTATTTTTGATGAGACGCTTAATGAAAGAGGTTTAATCGCCGGCAAACGAAATCCCGCGTTTTCCCGTAAATCCGGGTCTTGGCCCGTATAGTCGAATGTATACAAAGAAAGTACCCAGGGAGTAAACTCATTTCCCAAACGATTTTTTAAATTTTTTTTTCACCACTAAAACGCATGAGACTTGTAGTTTTTAAAAATGTTTTCATTTTTGATGAGACGCTTAATGAAAGAGGTTTAGTCGCCGGAAAACGAAAACCCGCGATTTCCCGTAAATCCCGGGCTTGGCCCGTATAGTCGAATGTATACAAAGAAAGTACCCTGTGAGTAAACTCATTTTCAGAACGATTTTTTAAATTATTTTTTCACCACTAAAACGCATAAGACTTGTAGTTTTTAAAAATGTTTTCATTTTTGATGAGACGCTGAATAAAAAAAAGTTTAATCGCCGGCAAACGAAAACCCGCGATTTCCCGTAAATCCAGGGCTTGGCACGTATAGTCAAAAGTATACAAAGAAAGTACCCAGGGAGTAAACTCATTTCCCGAACGATTTTTTAAATTATTTTTTCACCACTAAAACGCATGAGACTTGTAGTTTTCAAAAATGTTTTCATTTTTGATGAGACGCTTAATGAAAGAGGTTTAATCGCCGGCAAACGAAATCCCGCGTTTTCCCGTAAATCCGGGGCTTGGCCCGTATAGTCGAATGTATACAAAGAAAGTACCCAGGGAGTAAACTCATTTCCCGAACGATTTTTAAAATTATTTTTTCACCACTAAAACGCATGAGACTTTTAGTTTTCAAAAATGTTTTCATTTTTGATGAGACGCTTAATGAAAGAGGTTTAATCGCCGGCAAACGAAATCCCGCGTTTTCCCGTAAATCCGGGGCTTGGCCCGTATAGTCGAATGTATACAAAGAAAGTACCCAGGGAGTAAACTCATTTCCCGAACGATTTTTTAAATTTTTTTTTCACCACTAAAACGCATGGGACTTGTAGTTTTTAAAAATGTTTTCATTTTTGATGAGACGCTTAATGAAAGAGGTTTAATCGCCGGAAAACGAAAACCCGCGATTTCCCGTAAATCCCGGGCTTGGCCCGTATAGTCGAATGTATACAAAGAAAGTACCCTGTGAGTAAACTCATTTCCAGAACGATTTTTTAAATTATTTTTTCACCACTAAAACGCATAAGACTTGTAGTTTTTAAAAATGTTTTCATTTTTGATGAGACGCTGAATAAAAAAAAGTTTAATCGCCGGCAAACGAAAACCCGCGATTTCCCGTAAATCCCGGGCTTGGCACGTATAGTCAAAAGTATACAAAGAAAGTACCCAGGGAGTAAACTCATTTCCCGAACGATTTTTTAAATTATTTTTTCACCACTAAAACGCATGAAACTTGTAGTTTTCAAAAATGTTTTCATTTTTGATGAGACGCTTAATGAAAGAGGTTTAATCGCCGGCAAACGAAATCCCGCGTTTTCCCGTAAATCCGGGGCTTGGCCCGTATAGTCGAATGTATACAAAGAAAGTACCCAGGGAGTAAACTCATTTCCCGAACGATTTTTTAAATTTTTTTTTCACCACTAAAACGCATAAGACTTGTAGTTTTTAAAAATGTTTTCATTTTTGATGAGACGCTGAATAAAAGAAGTTTAATCGCTGGCAAACGAAAACCCGCGATTTCCCGTATATCCGGGGCTTGGCCCGTATAGTCAAAAGTATACAAAGAAAGTACCCAGGGAGTAAACTCATTTCCCGAACGATTTTTTATATTATTTTTTTACCACTAAACGCATGAGACTTGTAGTTTTCAAAATTATTTTCATATTTGATGGGACGCTGAATAAAAGAAGTTTAAACGCCGGCAAACGAAAATCCGCGATTTCCCGTAAATCCCGGACTCGGCCCGTATATTCAAAAGTATACAAAGAAAGTACCCAGGGAGTAAACTCATTTCCCGAACGATTTTTTAAATTACTTTTTCACCACTAAAACGCATGAGACTTGTAGTTTTTAAAAATGTTTTCATTTTTGATAAGACGCTGAATAAAAGAAGTTTAATCGCCGGCAAACGAAAACCCGCGATTTTCCGTATATTCCGGGCTTGGCCCGTATAGTCAAAAGTATACAAAGAAAGTACCCAGGGAGTAAACTCATTTCCCGAACGATTTTTTATATTATTTTTTTACCATTAAACGCATGAGACTTGTAGTTTTCAAAAATATTTTCATATTTGATGGGACGCTGAATAAAAGAAGTTTAATCGCCGGCAAACGAAATGCCGCGATTTCCCGTAAATCCCGGACTCGGCCCGTATAGTCAAAAGTATACAAAGAAAGTACCCAGGGAGTAAACTCATTTCCCGAACGATTTTTTCAATTATTTTTTCTCCACTAAAACGCATGAGACTTGTAGTTTTCAAAAATGTTTTCATTTTTGATGAGACGCCTAATGAAAGAGGTTTAATCGCCGGCAAACGAAATCCCGCGTTTTCCCGTAAATCCGGGGCTTGGCCCGTATAGTCGAATGTATACAAAGAAAGTACCCAGGGAGTAAACTCATTTCCCGAACGATTTTTTAAATTTTTTTTTCACCATTAAAACGCATGAGACTTGTAGTTTTTAAAAATGTTTTCATTTTTGATGAGACGCTTAATGAAAGAGGTTTAGTCGCCGGAAAACGAAAACCCGCGATTTCCCGTAAATCCCGGGCTTGGCCCGTATAGTCGAATGTATACAAAGAAAGTACCCTGTGAGTAAACTCATTTTCAGAACGATTTTTTAAATTATTTTTTCACCACTAAAACGCATAAGACTTGTAGTTTTTAAAAATGTTTTCATTTTTGATGAGACGCTGAATAAAAAAAAGTTTAATCGCCGGCAAACGAAAACCCGCGATTTCCCGTAAATCCCGGGCTTGGCCCGTATAGTCGAATGTATACAAAGAAAGTACCCTGTGAGTAAACTCATTTTCAGAACGATTTTTTAAATTTTTTTTTCACCACTAAAACGCATGGAACTTGTAGTTTTTAAAAATGTTTTCATTTTTGATGAGACGCTTAATGAAAGAGGTTTAATCGCCGGAAAACGAAAACCCGCGATTTGCCGTAAATCCCGGGCATGGCCCGTATAGTCGAATGTATACAAAGAAAGTACCCTGTGAGTAAACTCATTTCCAGAACGATTTTTTAAATTATTTTTTCACCACTAAAACGCATAAGACTTGTAGTTTTTAAAAATGTTTTCATTTTTGATGAGACGCTGAATAAAAAAAAGTTTAATCGCCGGCAAACGAAAACCCGCGATTTCCCGTAAATCCCAGCTTGGCCCGTATAGTCAAAAGTATACAAAGAAAGTACCCAGGGAGCAAACTCATTTCCTGAACGATTTTTTAAATTACTTTTTCACCACTAAAACGCATGAGACTTGCAGTTTTTAAAAATGTTTTCATTTTTGATGAGACGCTGAATAAAAGAAGTTTAATCGCCGGCAAACGAAAACCTGCGATTTCCCGTAAATCCTGGACTCTGCCCGTATAGTCAAAAGTATACAAAGAAAGTACCAAGGGAGTAAACTCATTTCCCAAACGATTTTTTAAATTATTATTTCACCACTAAAACGCATGAGACTTGTAGTTTTCAAGAATGTTTTCATTTTTGATGAGACGCTGAATAAAAGCAGTTTAATCGCCGGCAAACGAAAACCCGCGATTTCCCGTAAATCCCGGACTTGGCACGTATAGTCGAATGTATATAAAGAAAGTACCCTGTGAGTAAACTCATTTCCAGAACGATTTTTTAAATTATTTTTTCACCACTAAAACGCATAAGACCTGTAGTTTTTAAAAATGTTTTCATTTTTGATGAGACGCTGAATAAAAGAAGTTTAATCGCCAACAAACGAAAACCTGCGATTTCCCTAAATCCCGGACTCGGCCCGTATAGTCAAAAGTATACAAAGAAAGTACCCAGGGAGTAAACTCATTTCCAGAACGATTTTTTAAATTATTTTTTCACCACTAAAACGCATAAGACTTGTAGTTTTTAAAAATGTTTTCATTTTTGATGAGACGCTGAATAAAAGAAGTTTAATCGCTGGCAAACGAAAACCCGCGATTTCCCGTATATCCCGGGCTTGGCCCGTATAGTCAAAAGTATACAAAGAAAGTACCCAGGGAGTAAACTCATTTCCCGAACGATTTTTTATATTATTTTTTTACCACTAAACGCATGAGACTTGTAGTTTTCAAAAATATTTTCATATTTGATGGGACGCTGAATAAAAGAAGTTTAATCGCCGGCAAACGAAAATCCGCGATTTCCCGTAAATCCCAGACTCAGCCCGTGTATTCAAAAGTATACAAAGAAAGTACCCAGGGAGTAAACTCATTTCCCGAACGATTTTTTAAATTACTTTTTCACCACTAAAACGCATGAGACTTGTAGTTTTTAAAAATGTTTTCATTTTTGATAAGACGCTGAATAAAAGAAGTTTAATCGCCGGCAAACGAAAACCTGCGATTTCCCGTAAATCCTGGACTCGGCCGTATAGTCAAATGTATACAAAGAAAGTACCCAGGGAGTAAACTCATTTCCCGAACGATTTTTTAAATTACTTTTTCACCACTAAAACGCATGAGACTTGTAGTTTTCAAAAATGTTTTCATTTTTGATGAGACGCTGAATAAAAGCAGTTTAATCGCCGGAAACGAAAACCTGCGATTTCCCTAAATCCCGGACTCGGCCCGTATAGTCAAAAGTATACAAAGAAAGTACCCAGGGAGTAAACTCATTTCCAGAACGATTTTTTAAATTATTTTTTCACCACTAAAACGCATAAGACTTGTAGTTTTTAAAAATGTTTTCATTTTTGATGAGACGCTGAATAAAAGAAGTTTAATCGCAGGCAAACGAAAACCCGCGATTTCCCGTATATCCCGGGCTTGGCCCGTATAGTCAAAAGTATACAAAGAAAGTACCCAGGGAGTGAACTCATTTCCCGAACGATTTTTTATATTATTTTTTTACCACTAAACGCATGAGACTTGTAGTTTTCAAAAATATTTTCATATTTGATGGGACGCTGAATAAAAGAAGTTTAATCGCCGGCAAACGAAAATCCGGGAATTCCCGTAAATCCCGGACTCGGCCCGTATATTCAAAAGTATACAAAGAAAGTACCCAGGGAGTAAACTCATTTCCCGAACGATTTTTTAAATTACTTTTTCACCACTAAAACGCATGAGACTTGTAGTTTTTAAAAATGTTTTCATTTTTGATAAGACGCTGAATAAAAGAAGTTTAATCGCCGGCAAACGAAAACCTGCGATTTCCCGTAAATCCTGGACTCGGCCGTATAGTCAAAAGTATACAAAGAAAGTACCCAGGGAGTAAACTCATTTCCAAAACGATTTTTTAAATTATTATTTCACCACTAAAACGCAAGAGACTTGTAGTTTTCAAGAATGTTTTCATTCTTGATGAGACGCTGAATAAAAGCAGTTTAATCGCCGGCAAACGCAACCCGCGATTTCCCGTAAATCCCGGGCTTGGCCCGTATAGTCAAAAGTATACAAAGAAAGTACCCTGTGAGTAAACTCATTTCCAGAACGATTTTTTAAATTATTTTTTCACCACTAAAACGCATAAGACTTGTAGTTTTTAAAAATGTTTTCATTTTTGATGAGACGCTGAATAAAAAAAAGTTTAATCGCCGGCAAACGAAAACCCGCGATTTCCCGTAAATCCCAGCTTGGCCCGTATAGTCAAAAGTATACAAAGAAAGTACCCAGGGAGCAAACTCATTTCCTGAACGATTTTTTAAATTACTTTTTCACCACTAAAACGCATGAGACTTGCAGTTTTTAAAAATGTTTTCATTTTTGATGAGACGCTGAATAAAAGAAGTTTAATCGCCGGCAAACGAAAACCTGCGATTTCCCGTAAATCCTGGACTCTGCCCGTATAGTCAAAAGTATACAAAGAAAGTACCAAGGGAGTAAACTCATTTCCAGAACGATTTTTTAAATTATTTTTTCACCACTAAAACGCATAAGACCTGTAGTTTTTAAAAATGTTTTCATTTTTGATGAGACGCTGAATAAAAGAAGTTTAATCGCCAACAAACGAAAACCTGCGATTTCCCTAAATCCCGGACTCGGCCCGTATAGTCAAAAGTATACAAAGAAAGTACCCAGGGAGTAAACTCATTTCCAGAACGATTTTTTAAATTATTTTTTCACCACTAAAACGCATAAGACTTGTAGTTTTTAAAAATGTTTTCATTTTTGATGAGACGCTGAATAAAAGAAGTTTAATCGCTGGCAAACGAAAACCCGCGATTTCCCGTATATCCCGTGCTTGGCCCGTATAGTCAAAAGTATACAAAGAAAGTACCCAGGGAGTAAACTCATTTCCCGAACGATTTTTTATATTATTTTTTTACCACTAAACGCATGAGACTTGTACTTTTCAAAAATATTTTCATATTTGATGGGACGCTGAATAAAAGAAGTTTAATCGCCGGCAAACGAAAATCCGCGATTTCCCGTAAATCCCAGACTCAGCCCGTGTATTCAAAAGTATACAAAGAAAGTACCCAGGGAGTAAACTCATTTCCCGAACGATTTTTTAAATTACTTTTTCACCACTAAAACGCATGAGATTTGTAGTTTTTAAAAATGTTTTCATTTTTGATAAGACGCTGAATAAAAGAAGTTTAATCGCCGGCAAACGAAAACCTGCGATTTCCCGTAAATCCTGGACTCGGCCGTATAGTCAAAAGTATACAAAGAAAGTACCCAGGGAGTAAACTCATTTCCCGAACGATTTTTTAAATTACTTTTTCACCACTAAAACGCATGAGACTTGTAGTTTTCAAAAATGTTTTCATTTTTGATGAGACGCTGAATAAAAGCAGTTTAATCGCCGGAAACGAAAACCTGCGATTTCCCTAAATCCCGGACTCGGCCCGTATAGTCAAAAGTATACAAAGAAAGTACCCAGGGAGTAAACTCATTTCCAGAACGATTTTTTAAATTATTTTTTCACCACTAAAACGCATAAGACTTGTAGTTTTTAAAAATGTTTTCATTTTTGATGAGACGCTGAATAAAAGAAGTTTAATCGCTGGCAAACGAAAACCCGCGATTTCCCGTATATCCCGGGCTTGGCCCGTATAGTCAAAAGTATACAAAGAAAGTACCCAGGGAGTGAACTCATTTCCCGAACGATTTTTTATATTATTTTTTTACCACTAAACGCATGAGACTTGTAGTTTTCAAAAATATTTTCATAATTGATGGGACGCTGAATAAAAGAAGTTTAATCGCCGGCAAACGAAAATCCGGGAATTCCCGTAAATCCCGGACTCGGCCCGTATATTCAAAAGTATACAAAGAAAGTACCCAGGGAGTAAACTCATTTCCCGAACGATTTTTTAAATTACTTTTTCACCACTAAAACGCATGAGACTTGTAGTTTTTAAAAATGTTTTCATTTTTGATAAGACGCTGGATAAAAGAAGTTTAATCGCCGGCAAACGAAAACCTGCGATTTCCCGTAAATCCTGGACTCGGCCGTATAGTCAAAAGTATACAAAGAAAGTACCCAGGGAGTAAACTCATTTCCAAAACGATTTTTTAAATTATTATTTCACCACTAAAACGCAAGAGACTTGTACTTTTCAAGAATGTTTTCATTCTTGATGAGACGCTGAATAAAAGCAGTTTAATCGCCGGCAAACGCAACCCGCGATTTCCCGTAAATCCCGGGCTTGGCCCGTATAGTCAAAAGTATACAAAGAAAGTACCCAGGGAGCAAACTCATTTTCCGAACGATTTTTTAAATTACTTTTTCACCACTAAAACGCATGAGACTTGTAGTTTTTAAAAATGTTTTCATTTTTGATGAGACGCTGAATAAAAGAAGTTTAATCGCTGGCAAACGAAAACCCGCGATTTCCCGTATATCCCGGGCTTGGCCCGTATATTCAAAAGTATACAAAGAAAGTACCCAGGGAGTAAACTCATTTCCCGAACGATTTTTTATATTATTTTTTTACCACTAAACGCATGAGACTTGTAGTTTTCAAAAATATTTTCATATTTGATGGGACGCTGAATAAAAGAAGTTTAATCGCCGGCAAACGAAAATCCGCGATTTCCCGTAAATCCCGGACTCGGCCCGTGTATTCAAAAGTATACAAAGAAAGTACCCAGGGAGTAAACTCATTTCCCGAACGATTTTTTAAATTACTTTTTCAGCACTAAAACGCATGAGACTTGTAGTTTTTAAAAATGTTTTCATTTTTGATAAGACGCTGAATAAAAGAAGTGTAATCGCCGGCAAACGAAAACCTGCGACTTCCCGTAAATCCTGGACTCGGCCGTATAGTCAAAAGTATACAAAGAAAGTACCCAGGGAGTAAACTCATTTCCCGAACGATTTTTTAAATTACTTTTTCACCACTAAAACGCATGAGACTTGTAGTTTTCAAAAATGTTTTCATTTTTGATGAGACGCTGAATAAAAGCTGTTTAATCGCCGGCAAACGAAAACCTGCGATTTCCCTAAATCCCGGACTCGGCCCGTATAGTCAAAAGTATACAAAGAAAGTACCCAGGGAGTAAACTCATTTCCAGAACGATTTTTTAAATTATTTTTTCACCACTAAAACGCATAAGACTTGTAGTTTTTAAAAATGTTTTCATTTTTGATGAGACGCTGAATAAAAGAAGTTTAATCGCTGGCAAACGAAAACCCGCGATTTCCCGTATATCCCGGGCTTGGCCCGTATAGTCAAAAGTATACAAAGAAAGTACCCAGGGAGTAAACTCATTTCCCGAACGATTTTTTATATTATTTTTTTACCACTAAACGCATGAGACTTGTAGTTTTCAAAAATATTTTCATATTTGATGGGACGCTGAATAAAAGAAGTTTAATCGCCGGCAAACGAAAATCCGCGATTTCCCGTAAATCCCGGACTCGGCCCGTATATTCAAAAGTATACAAAGAAAGTACCCAGGGAGTAAACTCATTTCCCGAACGATTTTTTAAATTACTTTTTCACCACTAAAACGCATGAGACTTGTAGTTTTTAAAAATGTTTTCATTTTTGATAAGACGCTGAATAAAAGAAGTTTAATCGCCGGCAAACGAAAACCTGCGATTTCCCGTAAATCCTGGACTCGGCCGTATAGTCAAAAGTATACAAAGAAAGTACCCAGGGAGTAAACTCATTTCCCAAACGATTTTTTAAATTATTATTTCACCACTAAAACGCAAGAGACTTGTAGTTTTCAAGAATGTTTTCATTTTTGATGAGACGCTGAATAAAAGCAGTTTAATCGCCGGCAAACGAAAACCTGCGATTTCCCTAAATCCTGGACTCGGTCCGTATAGTCAAAAGTATACAAAGAAAGTACCCAGGGAGTAAACTCATTTCCAGAACGATTTTTTAAATTATTTTTTCACCACTAAAACGCATAAGACTTGTAGTTTTTAAAAATGTTTTCATTTTTGATGAGACGCTGAATAAAAGAAGTTTAATCGCTGGCAAACGAAAACCTGCGATTTCCCGTAAATCCTGGACTCGGCCGTATAGTCAAAAGTATACAAAGAAAGTACCCAGGGAGTAAACTCATTTCCCAAACGATTTTTTAAATTATTATTTCACCACTAAAACGCAAAAGACTTGTAGTTTTCAAGAATGTTTTCATTTTTGATGAGACGCTGAATAAAAGCAGTATAATCGCCGGCAAACGAAACCCACGATTTCCCGAAAATCCCGGGCTTAGCCCGTATAGTCAAAAGTATACAAAGAAAGTACCCAGGGAGCAAACTCATTTTCCGAACGATTTTTTAAATTACTTTTTCACCACTAAAACGCATGACACTTGCAGTTTTTAAAAATGTTTTCATTTTTGATGAGACGCTGAATAAAAGAAGTTTAATCGCCGGCAAACGAAAACCTGCGATTTCCCGTAAATCCTGGACTCTGCCCGTATAGTCAAAAGTATACAAAGAAAGTACCAAGGGAGTAAACTCATTTCCCAAACGATTTTTTAAATTATTATTTCACCACTAAAACGCATGAGACTTGTAGTTTTCAAGAATGTTTTCATTTTTGATGAGACGCTGAATAAAAGCAGTTTAATCGCCGGCAAACGAAAACCCGCGATTTCCCGTAAATCCCGGACTTGGCACGTATAGTCGAATGTATATAAAGAAAGTACCCTGTGAGTAAACTCATTTCCAGAACGATTTTTTAAATTATTTTTTCACCACTAAAACGCATAAGACCTGTAGTTTTTAAAAATGTTTTCATTTTTGATGAGACGCTGAATAAAAGAAGTTTAATCGCCGGCAAACGAAAACCTGCGATTTCCCTAAATCCCGGACTCGGCCCGTATAGTCAAAAGTATACAAAGAAAGTACCCAGGGAGTAAACTCATTTCCCGAACGATTTTTTATATTATTTTTTTACCACTAAACGCATGAGACATGTAGTTTTTAAAAATGTTTTCATTTTTGATAAGACGCTGAATAAAAGAAGTTTAATCGCCGGCAAACGAAAACCTGCGATTTCCCGTAAATCCTGGACTCGGCCGTATAGTCAAAAGTATACAAAGAAAGTACCCAGGGAGTAAACTCATTTCCCGAACGATTTTTTAAATTACTTTTTCACCACTAAAACGCATGAGACTTGTAGTTTTCAAAAATGTTTTCATTTTTGATAAGACGCTGAATAAAAGAAGTTTAATCGCCGGCAAACGAAAACCTGCGATTTCCCGTAAATCCTGGACTCGGCCGTATAGTCAAAAGTATACAAAGAAAGTACCCAGGGAGTAAACTCATTTCCCGAACGATTTTTTATATTATTTTTTTACCACTAAACGCATGAGACTTGTAGTTTTCAAAAATATTTTCATATTTGATGGGACGCTGAATAAAAGAAGTTTAATCGCCGGCAAACGAAAATCCGCGATTTCCCGTAAATCCCGGACTCGGCCCGTATATTCAAAAGTATTCAAAGAAAGTACCCAGGGAGTAAACTCATTTCCCGAACGATTTTTTAAATTACTTTTTCACCACTAAAACGCATGAGACTTGTAGTTTTTAAAAATGTTTTCATTTTTGATAAGACGCTGAATAAAAGAAGTTTAATCGCCGGCAAACGAAAACCTGCGATTTCCCGTAAATCCTGGACTCGGCCGTATAGTCAAAAGTATACAAAGAAAGTACCCAGGGAGTAAACTCATTTCCCAAACGATTTTTTAAATTATTATTTCACCACTAAAACGCAAGAGACTTGTAGTTTTCAAGAATGTCTTCATTTTTGATGAGACGCTGAATAAAAGCAGTTTAATCGCCGGCAAACGAAACCCGCGATTTCCCGTAAATCCCGGGCTTGGCCCGTATAGTCAAAAGTATACAAAGAAAGTACCCAGGGAGCAAACTCATTTCCCGAACGATTTTTTAAATTACTTTTTCACCACTAAAACGCATGAGACTTGCAGTTTTTAAAAATGTTTTCATTTTTGATGAGACGCTGAATAAAAGAAGTTTAATCGCCGGCAAACGAAAACCTGCGATTTCCCGTAAATCCTGGACTCTGCCCGTATAGTCAAAAGTATACAAAGAAAGTACCAAGGGAGTAAACTCATTTCCCAAACGATTTTTTAAATTATTATTTCACCACTAAAACGCATGAGACTTGTAGTTTTCAAGAATGTTTTCATTTTTGATGAGACGCTGAATAAAAGCAGTTTAATCGCCGGCAAACGAAAACCTGCGATTTCCCTAAATCCCGGACTCGGCCCGTATAGTCAAAAGTATACAAAGAAAGTACCCAGGGAGTAAACTCATTTCCAGAACGATTTTTTAAATTATTTTTTCACCACTAAAACGCATAAGACTTGTAGTTTTTAAAAATGTTTTCATTTTTGATGAGACGCTGAATAAAAGAGGTTTAATCGCTGGCAAACGAAAACCTGCGATTTCCCGTAAATCCTGGACTCGGCCGTATAGTCAAAAGTATACAAAGAAAGTACCCAGGGAGTAAACTCATTTCCCAAACGATTTTTTAAATTATTATTTCACCACTAAAACGCAAGAGACTTGTAGTTTTCAAGAATGTTTTCATTTTTGATGAGACGCTGAATAAAAGCAGTTTAATCGCCGGCAAACGAAACCCGCGATTTCCCGAAAATCCCGGGCTTGGCCCGTATAGTCAAAAGTATACAAAGAAAGTACCCAGGGAGCAAACTCATTTTCCGAACGATTTTTTAAATTACTTTTTCACCACTAAAACGCATGAGACTTGCAGTTTTTAAAAATGTTTTCATTTTTGATGAGACGCTGAATAAAAGAAGTTTAATCGCCGGCAAACGAAAACCTGCGATTTCCCGTAAATCCCGGACTTGGCACGTATAGTCGAATGTATATAAAGAAAGTACCCTGTGAGTAAACTCATTTCCAGAACGATTTTTTAAATTATTTTTTCACCACTAAAACGCATAAGACCTGTAGTTTTTAAAAATGTTTTCATTTTTGATGAGACGCTGAATAAAAGAAGTTTAATCGCCGGCAAACGAAAACCTGCGATTTCCCAAAATCCCGGACTCGGCCCGTATAGTCAAAAGTATACAAAGAAAGTACCCAGGGAGTAAACTCATTTCCAGAACGATTTTTTAAATTATTTTTTCACCACTAAAACGCATAAGACTTGTAGTTTTTAAAAATGTTTTCATTTTTGATGAGACGCTGAATAAAAGAAGTTTAATCGCTGGCAAACGAAAACCCGCGATTTCCCGTATATCCCGGGCTTGGCCCGTATAGTCAAAGGTATACAAAGAAAGTACCCAGGGAGTAAACTCATTTCCCGAACGATTTTTTATATTATTTTTTTACCACTAACCGCATGAGACTTGTAGTTTTCAAAAATATTTTCATATTTGATGGGACGCTGAATAAAAGAAGTTTAATCGCCGGCAAACGAAAATCCGCGATTTCCCGTAAATCCCGGACTCGGCCCGTGTATTCAAAAGTATACAAAGAAAGTACCCAGGGAGTAAACTCATTTCCCGAACGATTTTTTAAATTACTTTTTCACCACTAAAACGCATGAGACTTGTAGTTTTTAAAAATGTTTTCATTTTTGATAAGACGCTGAATAAAAGAAGTTTAATCGCCGGCAAACGAAAACCTGCGATTTCCCGTAAATCCTGGACTCGGCCGTATAGTCAAAAGTATACAAAGAAAGTACCCAGGGAGTAAACTCATTTCCCGAACGATTTTTTAAATTACTTTTTCACCACTAAAACGCATGAGACTTGTAGTTTTCAAAAATGTTTTCATTTTTGATGAGACGCTGAATAAAAGCAGTTTAATCGCCGGCAAACGAAAACCTGCGATTTCTCTAAATCCCGGACTCGGCCCGTATAGTCAAAAGTATACAAAGAAAGTACCCAGGGAGTAAACTCATTTCCAGAACGATTTTTTAAATTATTTTTTCACCACTAAAACGCATAAGACTTGTAGTTTTTAAAAATGTTTTCATTTTTGATGAGACGCTGAATAAAAGAAGTTTAATCGCTGGCAAACGAAAACCCGCGATTTCCCGTATATCCCGGGCTTGGCCCGTATAGTCAAAAGTATACAAAGAAAGTACCCAGGGAGTAAACTCATTTCCCGAACGATTTTTTATATTATTTTTTTACCACTAAACGCATGAGACTTGTAGTTTTCAAAAATATTTTCATATTTGATGGGACGCTGAATAAAAGAAGTTTAATCGCCGGCAAACGAAAATCCGCGATTTCCCGTAAATCCCGGACTCGGCCCGTATATTGAAAAGTATACAAAGAAAGTACCCAGGGAGTAAACTCATTTCCCGAACGATTTTTTAAATTACTTTTTCACCACTAAAACGCATGAGACTTGTAGTTTTTAAAAATGTTTTCATTTTTGATAAGACGCTGAATAAAAGAAGTTTAATCGCCGGCAAACGAAAACCTGCGATTTCCCGTAAATCCTGGACTCGGCCGTATAGTCAAAAGTATACAAAGAAAGTACCCAGGGAGTAAACTCATTTCCCAAACGATTTTTTAAATTATTATTTCACCACTAAAACGCAAGAGACTTGTAGTTTTCAAGAATGTTTTCATTTTTGATGAGACGCTGAATAAAAGCAGTTTAATCGCCGGCAAACGAAACCCACGATTTCCCGTAAATCCCGGGCTTGGCCCGTATAGTCAAAAGTATACAAAGAAAGTACCCAGGGAGTAAACTCATTTCCCGAACGATTTTTTAAATTACTTTTTCACCACTAAAACGC
The DNA here is from genome assembly GCF_029227915.1 of Hydractinia symbiolongicarpus. NCBI lineage: Eukaryota > Metazoa > Cnidaria > Hydrozoa > Anthoathecata > Hydractiniidae > Hydractinia > Hydractinia symbiolongicarpus. The sequence goes on along the minus strand of NC_079884.1, from coordinate 4,618,106 downwards.
ATGAGACTTGTAGTTTTCAAAAATGTTTTCATTTTTGATGAGACGCTGAATAAAAGCAGTTTAATCGCCGGCAAACGAAAACCTGCGATTTCCCTAAATCCCGGACTCGGCCCGTATAGTCAAAAGTATACAAAGAAAGTACCCAGGGAGTAAACTCATTTCCCAAACGATTTTTTAAATTATTATTTCACCACTAAAACTCATGAGACTTGTAGTTTTCAAGAATGTTTTCATTTTTGATGAGACGCTGAATAAAAGCAGTTTAATCGCCGGCAAACGAAAACCCGCGATTTCCCGTAAATCCCGGGCTTGGCCCGTATAGTCAAAAGTATACAAAGAAAGTACCCAGGGAGTAAACGCATTTCCCGAACGATTTTTTAAATTTTTTTTTTACCACTAAACGCATGAGACTTGTAGTTTTCAAAAATATTTTCATATTTGATGGGACGCTGAATAAAAGAAGTTTAATCGCCGGCAAACGAAAATCCGCGATTTCCCGTAAATCCCGGACTCGGCCCGTATAGTCAAAAGTATACAAAGAAAGTACCCAGGGAGTAAACTCATTTCCCGAACGATTTTTTAAATTATTTTTTCACCACTAAAACGCATGAGACTTGTAGTTTTCAAAAATGTTTTCATTTTTGATGAGACGCTTAATGAAAGAGGTTTAATCCCCGGCAAACGAAATCCCGCGTTTTCCCGTAAATCCATGGCTTGGCCCGTATAGTCGAATGTATACAAAGAAAGTACCCAGGGAGTAAACTCATTTCCCGAACGATTTTTTAAATTTTTTTTTCACCACTAAAACGCATGAGACTTGTAGTTTTTAAAAATGTTTTCATTTTTGATGAGACGCTTAATGAAAGAGGTTTAATCGCCGGAAAACGAAAACCCGCGATTTCCCGTAAATCCCGGGCTTGGCCCGTATAGTCGAATGTATACAAAGAAAGTACCCTGTGAGTAAACTCATTTCCAGAACGATTTTTTAAATTATTTTTTCACCACTAAAACGAATAAGACTTGTAGTTTTTAAAAATGTTTTCATTTTTGATGAGACGCTGAATAAAAAAAAGTTTAATCGCCGGCAAACGAAAACCCGCGATTTCCCGTAAATCCCGGCTTGGCCCGTATAGTCAAAAGTATACAAAGAAAGTACCCAGGGAGCAAACTCATTTCCCGAACGATTTTTTAAATTACTTTTTCACCACTAAAACGCATGAGACTTGCAGTTTTTAAAAATGTTTTCATTTTTGATGAGACGCTGAATAAAAGAAGTTTAATCGCCGGCAAACGAAAACCTGCGATTTCCCGTAAATCCTGGACTCTGCCCGTATAGTCAAATGTATACAAAGAAAGTACCAAGGGAGTAAAGTTATTTCCCAAACGATTTTTTAAATTATTATTTCACCACTAAAACGCATGAGACTTGTAGTTTTCAAGAATGTTTTTATTTTTGATGAGACGCTGAATAAAAGCAGTTTAATCGCCGGCAAACGAAAACCCGCGATTTCCCGTAAATCCCGGGCTTGGCACGTATAGTCGAATGTATATAAAGAAAGTACCCTGTGAGTAAACTCATTTCCAGAACGATTTTTTAAATTATTTTTTCACCACTAAAACGCATAAGACCTTTAGTTTTTAAAAATGTTTTCATTTTTGATGAGACGCTGAATAAAAGAAGTTTAATCGCCGGCAGACGAAAACCCGCGATTTCCCGTAAATCCCGGCTTGGCCCGTATATTCAAAAGTATACAAAGAAAGTACCCAGGGAGTAAACTCATTTCCCGAACGATTTTTTAAATTATTATTTCACCACTAAAACGCATGAGACTTGTAGTTTTCAAGAATGTTTTCATTTTTGATGAGACGCTGAATAAAAGCAGTTTAATCGCCGGCAAACGAAAACCTGCGATTTCCCTAAATCCCGGACTCGGCCCGTATAGTCAAAAGTATACAAAGAAAGTACCCAGGGAGCAAACTCATTTTCCGAACGATTTTTTAAATTACTTTTTCACCACTAAAACGCATGAGACTTGCAGTTTTTAAAAATGTTTTCATTTTTGATGAGACGCTGAATAAAAGAAGTTTAATCGCCGGCAAACGAAAACCTGCGATTTCCCGTAAATCCTGGACTCTGCCCGTATAGTCAAAAGTATACAAAGAAAGTACCAAGGGAGTAAACTCATTTCCCAAACGATTTTTTAAATTATTATTTCACCACTAAAACGCAAGAGACTTGTAGTTTTCAAGAATGTTTTCATTTTTGATGAGACGCTGAATAAAAGCAGTTTAATCGCCGGCAAACGAAACCCACGATTTCCCGTAAATCCCGGGCTTGGCCCGTATAGTCAAAAGTATACAAAGAAAGTACCCAGGGAGTAAACTCATTTCCCGAACGATTTTTTAAATTACTTTTTCACCACTAAAACGCATGAGACTTGTAGTTTTCAAAAATGTTTTCATTTTTGATGAGACGCTGAATAAAAGCAGTTTAATCGCCGGCAAACGAAAACCTGCGATTTCCCTAAATCCCGGACTCGGCCCGTATAGTCAAAAGTATACAAAGAAAGTACCCAGGGAGTAAACTCATTTCCCAAACGATTTTTTAAATTATTATTTCACCACTAAAACTCATGAGACTTGTAGTTTTCAAGAATGTTTTCATTTTTGATGAGACGCTGAATAAAAGCAGTTTAATCGCCGGCAAACGAAAACCCGCGATTTCCCGTAAATCCCGGGCTTGGCCCGTATAGTCAAAAGTATACAAAGAAAGTACCCAGGGAGTAAACTCATTTCCCGAACGATTTTTTAAATTTTTTTTTTACCACTAAACGCATGAGACTTGTAGTTTTCAAAAATATTTTCATATTTGATGGGACGCTGAATAAAAGAAGTTTAATCGCCGGCAAACGAAAATCCGCGATTTCCCGTAAATCCCGGACTCGGCCCGTATAGTCAAAAGTATACAAAGAAAGTACCCAGGGAGTAAACTCATTTCCCGAACGATTTTTTAAATTATTTTTTCACCACTAAAACGCACGAGACTTGTAGTTTTCAAAAATGTTTTCATTTTTGATGAGACGCTTAATGAAAGAGGTTTAATCCCCGGCAAACGAAATCCCGCGTTTTCCCGTAAATCCATGGCTTGGCCCGTATAGTCGAATGTATACAAAGAAAGTACCCAGGGAGTAAACTCATTTCCCGAACGATTTTTTAAATTTTTTTTTCACCACTAAAACGCATGAGACTTGTAGTTTTTAAAAATGTTTTCATTTTTGATGAGACGCTTAATGAAAGAGGTTTAATCGCCGGAAAACGAAAACCCGCGATTTCCCGTAAATCCCGGGCTTGGCCCGTATAGTCGAATGTATACAAATAAAGTACCCTGTGAGTAAACTCATTTCCAGAACGATTTTTTAAATTATTTTTTCACCACTAAAACGAATAAGACTTGTAGTTTTTAAAAATGTTTTCATTTTTGATGAGACGCTGAATAAAAAAAAGTTTAATCGCCGGCAAACGAAAACCCGCGATTTCCCGTAAATCCCGGCTTGGCCCGTATAGTCAAAAGTATACAAAGAAAGTACCCAGGGAGCAAACTCATTTCCCGAACGATTTTTTAAATTACTTTTTCACCACTAAAACGCATGAGACTTGCAGTTTTTAAAAATGTTTTCATTTTTGATGAGACGCTGAATAAAAGAAGTTTAATCGCCGGCAAACGAAAACCTGCGATTTCCCGTAAATCCTGGACTCTGCCCGTATAGTCAAAAGTATACAAAGAAAGTACCAAGGGAGTAAAGTTATTTCCCAAACGATTTTTTAAATTATTATTTCACCACTAAAACGCATGAGACTTGTAGTTTTCAAGAATGTTTTTATTTTTGATGAGACGCTGAATAAAAGCAGTTTAATCGCCGGCAAACGAAAACCCGCGATTTCCCGTAAATCCCGGGCTTGGCACGTATAGTCGAATGTATATAAAGAAAGTACCCTGTGAGTAAACTCATTTCCAGAACGATTTTTTAAATTATTTTTTCACCACTAAAACGCATAAGACCTGTAGTTTTTAAAAATGTTTTCATTTTTGATGAGACGCTGAATAAAAGAAGTTTAATCGCCGGCAGACGAAAACCCGCGATTTCCCGTAAATCCCGGCTTGGCCCGTATATTCAAAAGTATACAAAGAAAGTACCCAGGGAGTAAACTCATTTCCCGAACGATTTTTTAAATTATTATTTCACCACTAAAACGCATGAGACTTGTAGTTTTCAAGAATGTTTTCATTTTTGATGAGACGCTGAATAAAAGCAGTTTAATCGCCGGCAAACGAAAACCTGCGATTTCCCTAAATCCCGGACTCGGCCCGTATAGTCAAAAGTATACAAAGAAAGTACCCAGGGAGCAAACTCATTTTCCGAACGATTTTTTAAATTACTTTTTCACCACTAAAACGCATGAGACTTGCAGTTTTTAAAAATGTTTTCATTTTTGATGAGACGCTGAATAAAAGCAGTTTAATCGCCGGCAAACGAAAACCTGCGATTTCCCTAAATCCCGGACTCGGCCCGTATAGTCAAAAGTATACAAAGAAAGTACCCAGGGAGTAAACTCATTTCCCAAACGATTTTTTAAATTATTATTTCACCACTAAAACTCATGAGACTTGTAGTTTTCAAGAATGTTTTCATTTTTGATGAGACGCTGAATAAAAGCAGTTTAATCGCCGGCAAACGAAAACCCGCGATTTCCCGTAAATCCCGGGCTTGGCCGGTATAGTCAAAAGTATACAAAGAAAGTACCCAGGGAGTAAACTCATTTCCCGAACGATTTTTTAAATTTTTTTTTCACCACTAAAACGCATGAGACTTGTAGTTTTTAAAAATGTTTTCATTTTTGATGAGACGCTTAATGAAAGAGGTTTAATCGCCGGAAAACGAAAACCCGCGATTTCCCGTAAATCCTGGGCTTGGCCCGTATAGTCGAATGTATACAAATAAAGTACCCTGTGAGTAAACTCATTTCCAGAACGATTTTTTAAATTATTTTTTCACCACTAAAACGAATAAGACTTGTAGTTTTTAAAAATGTTTTCATTTTTGATGAGACGCTGAATAAAAAAAAGTTTAATCGCCGGCAAACGAAAACCCGCGATTTCCCGTAAATCCCGGCTTGGCCCGTATAGTCAAAAGTATACAAAGAAAGTACCCAGGGAGCAAACTCATTTCCCGAACGATTTTTTAAATTACTTTTTCACCACTAAAACGCATGAGACTTGCAGTTTTTAAAAATGTTTTCATTTTTGATGAGACGCTGAATAAAAGAAGTTTAATCGCCGGCAAACGAAAACCTGCGATTTCCCGTAAATCCTGGACTCTGCCCGTATAGTCAAAAGTATACAAAGAAAGTACCAAGGGAGTAAAGTTATTTCCCAAACGATTTTTTAAATTATTATTTCACCACTAAAACGCATGAGACTTGTAGTTTTCAAGAATGTTTTTATTTTTGATGAGACGCTGAATAAAAGCAGTTTAATCGCCGGCAAACGAAAACCCGCGATTTCCCGTAAATCCCGGGCTTGGCACGTATAGTCGAATGTATATAAAGAAAGTACCCTGTGAGTAAACTCATTTCCAGAACGATTTTTTAAATTATTTTTTCACCACTAAAACGCATAAGACCTGTAGTTTTTAAAAATGTTTTCATTTTTGATGAGACGCTGAATAAAAGAAGTTTAATCGCCGGCAGACGAAAACCCGCGATTTCCCGTAAATCCCGGCTTGGCCCGTATATTCAAAAGTATACAAAGAAAGTACCCAGGGAGTAAACTCATTTCCCGAACGATTTTTTATATTATTTTTTCACCACTAAAACGCACGAGACTTGTAGTTTTCAAAAATGTTTTCATTTTTGATGAGACGCTTAATGAAAGAGGTTTAATCCCCGGCAAACGAAATCCCGCGTTTTCCCGTAAATCCATGGCTTGGCCCGTATAGTCGAATGTATACAAAGAAAGTACCCAGGGAGTAAACTCATTTCCCGAACGATTTTTTAAATTTTTTTTTCACCACTAAAACGCATGAGACTTGTAGTTTTTAAAAATGTTTTCATTTTTGATGAGACGCTTAATGAAAGAGGTTTAATCGCCGGAAAACGAAAACCCGCGATTTCCCGTAAATCCCGGGCTTGGCCCGTATAGTCGAATGTATACAAATAAAGTACCCTGTGAGTAAACTCATTTCCAGAACGATTTTTTAAATTATTTTTTCACCACTAAAACGAATAAGACTTGTAGTTTTTAAAAATGTTTTCATTTTTGATGAGACGCTGAATAAAAAAAAGTTTAATCGCCGGCAAACGAAAACCCGCGATTTCCCGTAAATCCCGGCTTGGCCCGTATAGTCAAAAGTATACAAAGAAAGTACCCAGGGAGCAAACTCATTTCCCGAACGATTTTTTAAATTACTTTTTCACCACTAAAACGCATGAGACTTGCAGTTTTTAAAAATGTTTTCATTTTTGATGAGACGCTGAATAAAAGAAGTTTAATCGCCGGCAAACGAAAACCTGCGATTTCCCGTAAATCCTGGACTCTGCCCGTATAGTCAAAAGTATACAAAGAAAGTACCAAGGGAGTAAAGTTATTTCCCAAACGATTTTTTAAATTATTATTTCACCACTAAAACGCATGAGACTTGTAGTTTTCAAGAATGTTTTTATTTTTGATGAGACGCTGAATAAAAGCAGTTTAATCGCCGGCAAACGAAAACCCGCGATTTCCCGTAAATCCCGGGCTTGGCACGTATAGTCGAATGTATATAAAGAAAGTACCCTGTGAGTAAACTCATTTCCAGAACGATTTTTTAAATTATTTTTTCACCACTAAAACGCATAAGACCTGTAGTTTTTAAAAATGTTTTCATTTTTGATGAGACGCTGAATAAAAGAAGTTTAATCGCCGGCAGACGAAAACCCGCGATTTCCCGTAAATCCCGGCTTGGCCCGTATATTCAAAAGTATACAAAGAAAGTACCCAGGGAGTAAACTCATTTCCCGAACGATTTTTTAAATTATTATTTCACCACTAAAACGCATGAGACTTGTAGTTTTCAAGAATGTTTTCATTTTTGATGAGACGCTGAATAAAAGCAGTTTAATCGCCGGCAAACGAAAACCTGCGATTTCCCTAAATCCCGGACTCGGCCCGTATAGTCAAAAGTATACAAAGAAAGTACCCAGGGAGCAAACTCATTTTCCGAACGATTTTTTAAATTACTTTTTCACCACTAAAACGCATGAGACTTGCAGTTTTTAAAAATGTTTTCATTTTTGATGAGACGCTGAATAAAAGAAGTTTAATCGCCGGCAAACGAAAACCTGCGATTTCCCGTAAATCCTGGACTCTGCCCGTATAGTCAAAAGTATACAAAGAAAGTACCAAGGGAGTAAACTCATTTCCCAAACGATTTTTTAAATTATTATTTCACCACTAAAACGCATGAGACTTGTAGTTTTCAAGAATGTTTTCATTTTTGATGAGACGCTGAATAAAAGCAGTTTAATCGCCGGCAAACGAAAACCCGCGATTTCCCGTAAATCCCGGACTTGGCACGTATAGTCGAATGTATATAAAGAAAGTACCCTGTGAGTAAACTCATTTCCAGAACGATTTTTTAAATTATTTTTTCACCACTAAAACGCATAAGACCTGTAGTTTTTAAAAATGTTTTCATTTTTGATGAGACGCTGAATAAAAGAAGTTTAATCGCCGGCAAACGAAAACCTGCGATTTCCCTAAATCCCGGACTCGGCCCGTATAGTCAAAAGTATACAAAGAAAGTACCCAGGGAGTAAACTCATTTCCAGAACGATTTTTTAAATTATTTTTTCACCACTAAAACGCATAAGACTTGTAGTTTTTAAAAATGTTTTCATTTTTGATGAGACGCTGAATAAAAGAAGTTTAATCGCTGGCAAACGAAAACCCGCGATTTCCCGTATATCCCGGGCTTGGCCCGTATAGTCAAAAGTATACAAAGAAAGTACCCAGGGAGTAAACTCATTTCCCGAACGATTTTTTATATTATTTTTTTACCACTAACCGCATGAGACTTGTAGTTTTCAAAAATATTTTCATATTTGATGGGACGCTGAATAAAAGAAGTTTAATCGCCGGCAAACGAAAATCCGCGATTTCCCGTAAATCCCGGACTCGGCCCGTGTATTCAAAAGTATACAAAGAAAGTACCCAGGGAGTAAACTCATTTCCCGAACGATTTTTTAAATTACTTTTTCACCACTAAAACGCATGAGACTTGTAGTTTTTAAAAATGTTTTCATTTTTGATAAGACGCTGAATAAAAGAAGTTTAATCGCCGGCAAACGAAAACCTGCGATTTCCCGTAAATCCTGGACTCGGCCGTATAGTCAAAAGTATACAAAGAAAGTACCCAGGGAGTAAACTCATTTCCCGAACGATTTTTTAAATTACTTTTTCACCACTAAAACGCATGAGACTTGTAGTTTTCAAAAATGTTTTCATTTTTGATGAGACGCTGAATAAAAGCAGTTTAATCGCCGGCAAACGAAAACCTGCGATTTCTCTAAATCCCGGACTCGGCCCGTATAGTCAAAAGTATACAAAGAAAGTACCCAGGGAGTAAACTCATTTCCAGAACGATTTTTTAAATTATTTTTTCACCACTAAAACGCATAAGACTTGTAGTTTTTAAAAATGTTTTCATTTTTGATGAGACGCTGAATAAAAGAAGTTTAATCGCTGGCAAACGAAAACCCGCGATTTTCCGTATATCCTGGGCTTGGCCCGTATAGTCAAAAGTATACAAAGAAAGTACCCAGGGAGTAAACTCATTTCCCGAACGATTTTTTATATTATTTTTTTACCACTAAACGCATGAGACTTGTAGTTTTTAAAAATGTTTTCATTTTTGATAAGACGCTGAATAAAAGAAGTTTAATCGCCGGCAAACGAAAACCTGCGATTTCCCGTAAATCCTGGACTCGGCCGTATAGTCAAAAGTATACAAAGAAAGTACCCAGGGAGTAAACTCATTTCCCAAACGATTTTTTAAATTATTATTTCACCACTAAAACGCAAGAGACTTGTAGTTTTCAAGAATGTTTTCATTTTTGATGAGACGCTGAATAAAAGCAGTTTAATCGCCGGCAAACGAAACCCACGATTTCCCGTAAATCCCGGGCTTGGCCCGTATAGTCAAAAGTATACAAAGAAAGTACCCAGGGAGTAAACTCATTTCCCGAACGATTTTTTAAATTACTTTTTCACCACTAAAACGCATGAGACTTGTAGTTTTCAAAAATGTTTTCATTTTTGATGAGACGCTGAATAAAAGCAGTTTAATCGCCGGCAAACGAAAACCTGCGATTTCCCTAAATCCCGGACTCGGCCCGTATAGTCAAAAGTATACAAAGAAAGTACCCAGGGAGTAAACTCATTTCCCAAACGATTTTTTAAATTATTATTTCACCACTAAAACTCATGAGACTTGTAGTTTTCAAGAATGTTTTCATTTTTGATGAGACGCTGAATAAAAGCAGTTTAATCGCCGGCAAACGAAAACCCGCGATTTCCCGTAAATCCCGGGCTTGGCCCGTATAGTCAAAAGTATACAAAGAAAGTCCCCAGGGAGTAAACTCATTTCCCGAACGATTTTTTAAATTTTTTTTTTACCACTAAACGCATGAGACTTGTAGTTTTCAAAAATATTTTCATATTTGATGGGACGCTGAATAAAAGAAGTTTAATCGCCGGCAAACGAAAATCCGCGATTTCCCGTAAATCCCGGACTCGGCCCGTATAGTCAAAAGTATACAAAGAAAGTACCCAGGGAGTAAACTCATTTCCCGAACGATTTTTTAAATTATTTTTTCACCACTAAAACGCATGAGACTTGTAGTTTTCAAAAATGTTTTCATTTTTGATGAGACGCTTAATGAAAGAGGTTTAATCCCCGGCAAACGAAATCCCGCGTTTTCCCGTAAATCCATGGCTTGGCCCGTATAGTCGAATGTATACAAAGAAAGTACGCAGGGAGTAAACTCATTTCCCGAACGATTTTTTAAATTTTTTTTTCACCACTAAAACGCATGAGACTTGTAGTTTTTAAAAATGTTTTCATTTTTGATGAGACGCTTAATGAAAGAGGTTTAATCGCCGGAAAACGAAAACCCGCGATTTCCCGTAAATCCCGGACTCGGCCCGTATAGTCAAAAGTATACAAAGAAAGTACCCAGGGAGTAAACCCATTTCCCGAACGATTTTTTCAATTATTTTTTCTCCACTAAAACGCATGAGACTTGTAGTTTTCAAAAATGTTTTCATTTTTGATGAGACGCTTAATGAAAGAGGTTTAATCGCCGGCAAACGAAATCCCGCGTTTTCCCGTAAATCCGGGGCTTGGCCCGTATAGTCGAATGTTTACAAAGAAAGTACCCAGGGAGTAAACTCATTTCCCGAACGATTTTTTAAATTTTTTTTTCACCACTAAAACGCATGAGACTTGTAGTTTTTAAAAATGTTTTCATTTTTGATGAGACGCTTAATGAAAGAGGTTTAGTCGCCGGAAAACGAAAACCCGCGATTTCCCGTAAATCCCGGGCTTGGCCCGTATAGTCGAATGTATACAAAGAAAGTACCCTGTGAGTAAACTCATTTCCAGAACGATTTTTTAAATTATTTTTTCACCACTAAAACGCATAAGACTTGTAGTTTTTAAAAATGTTTTCATTTTTGATGAGACGCTGAATAAAAAAAAGTTTAATCGCCGGCAAACGAAAACCCGCGATTTCCCGTAAATCCCGGGCTTGGCACGTATAGTCAAAAGTATACAAAGAAAGTACCCAGGGAGTAAACTCATTTCTCGAACGATTTTTTAAATTATTTTTTCACCACTAAAACGCATGAGACTTGTAGTTTTCAAAAATGTTTTCATTTTTGATGAGACGCTTAATGAAAGAGGTTTAATCGCCGGCAAACGAAATCCCGCGTTTTCCCGTAAATCCGGGGCTTGGCCCGTATAGTCGAATGTATACAAAGAAAGTACCCAGGGAGTAAACTCATTTCCCGAACGATTTTTTAAATTTTTTTTTCACCACTAAAACGCATGGGACTTGTAGTTTTTAAAAATGTTTTCATTTTTGATGAGACGCTTAATGAAAGAGGTTTAATCGCCGGAAAACGAAAACCCGCGATTTCCTGTAAATCCCGGGCTTGGCCCGTATAGTCGAATGTATACAAAGAAAGTACCCTGTGAGTAAACTCATTTCCAGAACGATTTTTTAAATTATTTTTTCACCACTAAAACGCATAAGACTTGTAGTTTTTAAAAATGTTTTCATTTTTGATGAGACGCTGAATAAAAAAAAGTTTAATCGCCGGCAAACGAAAACCCGCGATTTCCCGTAAATCCCGGCTTGGCCCGTATAGTCAAAAGTATACAAAGAAAGTACCCAGGGAGCAAACTCATTTCCCGAACGATTTTTTAAATTACTTTTTCACCACTAAAACGCATGAGACTTGCAGTTTTTAAAAATGTTTTCATTTTTGATGAGACGCTGAATAAAAGAAGTTTAATCGCCGGCAAACGAAAACCTGCGATTTCCCGTAAATCCTGGACTCTGCCCGTATAGTCAAAAGTATACAAAGAAAGTACCAAGGGAGTAAACTCATTTCCCAAACGATTTTTTAAATTATTATTTCACCACTAAAACGCATGAGACTTGTAGTTTTCAAGAATGTTTTCATTTTTGATGAGACGCTTAATAAAAGCAGTTTAATCGCCGGCAAACGAAAACCCGCGATTTCCCGTAAATCCCGGGCTTGGCACGTATAGTCGAATGTATATAAAGAAAGTACCCTGTGAGTAAACTCATTTCCAGAACGATTTTTTAAATTATTTTTTCACCACTAAAACGCATGAGACTTGTAGTTTTCAAAAATGTTTTCATTTTTGATGAGACGCTTAATGAAAGAGGTTTAATCGCCGGCAAACGAAATCCCGCGTTTTCCCGTAAATCCGGGGCTTGGCCCGTATAGTCGAATGTATACAAAGAAAGTACCCAGGGAGTAAACTCATTTCCCGAACGATTTTTTAAATTTTTTTTTCACCACTAAAACGCATGGGACTTGTAGTTTTTAAAAATGTTTTCATTTTTGATGAGACGCTTAATGAAAGAGGTTTAATCGCCGGAAAACGAAAACCCGCGATTTCCCGTAAATCCCGGGCTTGGCCCGTATAGTCGAATGTATACAAAGAAAGTACCCTGTGAGTAAACTCATTTCCAGAACGATTTTTTAAATTATTTTTTCACCACTAAAACGCATAAGACCTGTAGTTTTTAAAAATGTTTTCATTTTTGATGAGACGCTGAATAAAAGAAGTTTAATCGCCGGCAGACGAAAACCCGCGATTTCCCGTAAATCCCGGCTTGGCCCGTATATTCAAAAGTATACAAAGAAAGTACCCAGGGAGTAAACTCATTTCCCGAACGATTTTTTAAATTATTATTTCACCACTAAAACGCATGAGACTTGTAGTTTTCAAGAATGTTTTCATTTTTGATGAGACGCTGAATAAAAGCAGTTTAATCGCCGGCAAACGAAAACCTGCGATTTCCCTAAATCCCGGACTCGGCCCGTATAGTCAAAAGTATACAAAGAAAGTACCCAGGGAGCAAACTCATTTTCCGAACGATTTTTTAAATTACTTTTTCACCACTAAAACGCATGAGACTTGCAGTTTTTAAAAATGTTTTCATTTTTGATGAGACGCTGAATAAAAGAAGTTTAATCGCCGGCAAACGAAAACCTGCGATTTCCCGTAAATCCTGGACTCTGCCCGTATAGTCAAAAGTATACAAAGAAAGTACCAAGGGAGTAAACTCATTTCCCAAACGATTTTTTAAATTATTATTTCACCACTAAAACGCATGAGACTTGTAGTTTTCAAGAATGTTTTCATTTTTGATGAGACGCTGAATAAAAGCAGTTTAATCGCCGGCAAACGAAAACCCGCGATTTCCCGTAAATCCCGGACTTGGCACGTATAGTCGAATGTATATAAAGAAAGTACCCTGTGAGTAAACTCATTTCCAGAACGATTTTTTAAATTATTTTTTCACCACTAAAACGCATAAGACCTGTAGTTTTTAAAAATGTTTTCATTTTTGATGAGACGCTGAATAAAAGAAGTTTAATCGCCGGCAAACGAAAACCTGCGATTTCCCTAAATCCCGGACTCGGCCCGTATAGTCAAAAGTATACAAAGAAAGTACCCAGGGAGTAAACTCATTTCCAGAACGATTTTTTAAATTATTTTTTCACCACTAAAACGAATAAGACTTGTAGTTTTTAAAAATGTTTTCATTTTTGATGAGACGCTGAATAAAAGAAGTTTAATCGCTGGCAAACGAAAACCCGCGATTTCCCGTATATCCCGGGCTTGGCCCGTATAGTCAAAAGTATACAAAGAAAGTACCCAGGGAGTAAACTCATTTCCCGAACGATTTTTTATATTATTTTTTTACCACTAACCGCATGAGACTTGTAGTTTTCAAAAATATTTTCATATTTGATGGGACGCTGAATAAAAGAAGTTTAATCGCCGGCAAACGAAAATCCGCGATTTCCCGTAAATCCCGGACTCGGCCCGTGTATTCAAAAGTATACAAAGAAAGTACCCAGGGAGTAAACTCATTTCCCGAACGATTTTTTAAATTACTTTTTCACCACTAAAACGCATGAGACTTGTAGTTTTTAAAAATGTTTTCATTTTTGATAAGACGCTGAATAAAAGAAGTTTAATCGCCGGCAAACGAAAACCTGCGATTTCCCGTAAATCCTGGACTCGGCCGTATAGTCAAAAGTATACAAAGAAAGTACCCAGGGAGTAAACTCATTTCCCGAACGATTTTTTAAATTACTTTTTCACCACTAAAACGCATGAGACTTGTAGTTTTCAAAAATGTTTTCATTTTTGATGAGACGCTGAATAAAAGCAGTTTAATCGCCGGCAAACGAAAACCTGCGATTTCTCTAAATCCCGGACTCGGCCCGTATAGTCAAAAGTATACAAAGAAAGTACCCAGGGAGTAAACTCATTTCCAGAACGATTTTTTAAATTATTTTTTCACCACTAAAACGCATAAGACTTGTAGTTTTTAAAAATGTTTTCATTTTTGATGAGACGCTGAATAAAAGAAGTTTAATCGCTGGCAAACGAAAACCCGCGATTTTCCGTATATCCTGGGCTTGGCCCGTATAGTCAAAAGTATACAAAGAAAGTACCCAGGGAGTAAACTCATTTCCCGAACGATTTTTTATATTATTTTTTTACCACTAAACGCATGAGACTTGTAGTTTTTAAAAATGTTTTCATTTTTGATAAGACGCTGAATAAAAGAAGTTTAATCGCCGGCAAACGAAAACCTGCGATTTCCCGTAAATCCTGGACTCGGCCGTATAGTCAAAAGTATACAAAGAAAGTACCCAGGGAGTAAACTCATTTCCCAAACGATTTTTTAAATTATTATTTCACCACTAAAACGCAAGAGACTTGTAGTTTTCAAGAATGTTTTCATTTTTGATGAGACGCTGAATAAAAGCAGTTTAATCGCCGGCAAACGAAACCCACGATTTCCCGTAAATCCCGGGCTTGGCCCGTATAGTCAAAAGTATACAAAGAAAGTACCCAGGGAGTAAACTCATTTCCCGAACGATTTTTTAAATTACTTTTTCACCACTAAAACGCATGAGACTTGTAGTTTTCAAAAATGTTTTCATTTTTGATGAGACGCTGAATAAAAGCAGTTTAATCGCCGGCAAACGAAAACCTGCGATTTCCCTAAATCCCGGACTCGGCCCGTATAGTCAAAAGTATACAAAGAAAGTACCCAGGGAGTAAACTCATTTCCCAAACGATTTTTTAAATTATTATTTCACCACTAAAACTCATGAGACTTGTAGTTTTCAAGAATGTTTTCATTTTTGATGAGACGCTGAATAAAAGCAGTTTAATCGCCGGCAAACGAAAACCCGCGATTTCCCGTAAATCCCGGGCTTGGCCCGTATAGTCAAAAGTATACAAAGAAAGTCCCCAGGGAGTAAACTCATTTCCCGAACGATTTTTTAAATTTTTTTTTTACCACTAAACGCATGAGACTTGTAGTTTTCAAAAATATTTTCATATTTGATGGGACGCTGAATAAAAGAAGTTTAATCGCCGGCAAACGAAAATCCGCGATTTCCCGTAAATCCCGGACTCGGCCCGTATAGTCAAAAGTATACAAAGAAAGTACCCAGGGAGTAAACTCATTTCCCGAACGATTTTTTAAATTATTTTTTCACCACTAAAACGCATGAGACTTGTAGTTTTCAAAAATGTTTTCATTTTTGATGAGACGCTTAATGAAAGAGGTTTAATCCCCGGCAAACGAAATCCCGCGTTTTCCCGTAAATCCATGGCTTGGCCCGTATAGTCGAATGTATACAAAGAAAGTACGCAGGGAGTAAACTCATTTCCCGAACGATTTTTTAAATTTTTTTTTCACCACTAAAACGCATGAGACTTGTAGTTTTTAAAAATGTTTTCATTTTTGATGAGACGCTTAATGAAAGAGGTTTAATCGCCGGAAAACGAAAACCCGCGATTTCCCGTAAATCCCGGACTCGGCCCGTATAGTCAAAAGTATACAAAGAAAGTACCCAGGGAGTAAACCCATTTCCCGAACGATTTTTTCAATTATTTTTTCTCCACTAAAACGCATGAGACTTGTAGTTTTCAAAAATGTTTTCATTTTTGATGAGACGCTTAATGAAAGAGGTTTAATCGCCGGCAAACGAAATCCCGCGTTTTCCCGTAAATCCGGGGCTTGGCCCGTATAGTCGAATGTTTACAAAGAAAGTACCCAGGGAGTAAACTCATTTCCCGAACGATTTTTTAAATTTTTTTTTCACCACTAAAACGCATGAGACTTGTAGTTTTTAAAAATGTTTTCATTTTTGATGAGACGCTTAATGAAAGAGGTTTAGTCGCCGGAAAACGAAAACCCGCGATTTCCCGTAAATCCCGGGCTTGGCCCGTATAGTCGAATGTATACAAAGAAAGTACCCTGTGAGTAAACTCATTTCCAGAACGATTTTTTAAATTATTTTTTCACCACTAAAACGCATAAGACTTGTAGTTTTTAAAAATGTTTTCATTTTTGATGAGACGCTGAATAAAAAAAAGTTTAATCGCCGGCAAACGAAAACCCGCGATTTCCCGTAAATCCCGGGCTTGGCACGTATAGTCAAAAGTATACAAAGAAAGTACCCAGGGAGTAAACTCATTTCTCGAACGATTTTTTAAATTATTTTTTCACCACTAAAACGCATGAGACTTGTAGTTTTCAAAAATGTTTTCATTTTTGATGAGACGCTTAATGAAAGAGGTTTAATCGCCGGCAAACGAAATCCCGCGTTTTCCCGTAAATCCGGGGCTTGGCCCGTATAGTCGAATGTATACAAAGAAAGTACCCAGGGAGTAAACTCATTTCCCGAACGATTTTTTAAATTTTTTTTTCACCACTAAAACGCATGGGACTTGTAGTTTTTAAAAATGTTTTCATTTTTGATGAGACGCTTAATGAAAGAGGTTTAATCGCCGGAAAACGAAAACCCGCGATTTCCTGTAAATCCCGGGCTTGGCCCGTATAGTCGAATGTATACAAAGAAAGTACCCTGTGAGTAAACTCATTTCCAGAACGATTTTTTAAATTATTTTTTCACCACTAAAACGCATAAGACTTGTAGTTTTTAAAAATGTTTTCATTTTTGATGAGACGCTGAATAAAAAAAAGTTTAATCGCCGGCAAACGAAAACCCGCGATTTCCCGTAAATCCCGGCTTGGCCCGTATAGTCAAAAGTATACAAAGAAAGTACCCAGGGAGCAAACTCATTTCCCGAACGATTTTTTAAATTACTTTTTCACCACTAAAACGCATGAGACTTGCAGTTTTTAAAAATGTTTTCATTTTTGATGAGACGCTGAATAAAAGAAGTTTAATCGCCGGCAAACGAAAACCTGCGATTTCCCGTAAATCCTGGACTCTGCCCGTATAGTCAAAAGTATACAAAGAAAGTACCAAGGGAGTAAACTCATTTCCCAAACGATTTTTTAAATTATTATTTCACCACTAAAACGCATGAGACTTGTAGTTTTCAAGAATGTTTTCATTTTTGATGAGACGCTTAATAAAAGCAGTTTAATCGCCGGCAAACGAAAACCCGCGATTTCCCGTAAATCCCGGGCTTGGCACGTATAGTCGAATGTATATAAAGAAAGTACCCTGTGAGTAAACTCATTTCCAGAACGATTTTTTAAATTATTTTTTCACCACTAAAACGCATGAGACTTGTAGTTTTCAAAAATGTTTTCATTTTTGATGAGACGCTTAATGAAAGAGGTTTAATCGCCGGCAAACGAAATCCCGCGTTTTCCCGTAAATCCGGGGCTTGGCCCGTATAGTCGAATGTATACAAAGAAAGTACCCAGGGAGTAAACTCATTTCCCGAACGATTTTTTAAATTTTTTTTTCACCACTAAAACGCATGGGACTTGTAGTTTTTAAAAATGTTTTCATTTTTGATGAGACGCTTAATGAAAGAGGTTTAATCGCCGGAAAACGAAAACCCGCGATTTCCCGTAAATCCCGGGCTTGGCCCGTATAGTCGAATGTATACAAAGAAAGTACCCTGTGAGTAAACTCATTTCCAGAACGATTTTTTAAATTATTTTTTCACCACTAAAACGCATAAGACTTGTAGTTTTTAAAAATGTTTTCATTTTTGATGAGACGCTGAATAAAAAAAAGTTTAATCGCCGGCAAACGAAAACCCGCGATTTCCCGTAAATCCCGGCTTGGCCCGTATAGTCAAAAGTATACAAAGAAAGTACCCAGGGAGCAAACTCATTTCCCGAACGATTTTTTAAATTACTTTTTCACCACTAAAACGCATGAGACTTGCAGTTTTTAAAAATGTTTTCATTTTTGATGAGACGCTGAATAAAAGAAGTTTAATCGCCGGCAAACGAAAACCTGCGATTTCCCGTAAATCCTGGACTCTGCCCGTATAGTCAAAAGTATACAAAGAAAGTACCAAGGGAGTAAATTCATTTCCCAAACGATTTTTTAAATTATTATTTCACCACTAAAACGCATGAGACTTGTAGTTTTCAAGAATGTTTTCATTTTTGATGAGACGCTTAATAAAAGCAGTTTAATCGCCGGCAAACGAAAACCCGCGATTTCCCGTAAATCCCGGGCTTGGCACGTATAGTCGAATGTATATAAAGAAAGTACCCTGTGAGTAAACTCATTTCCAGAACGATTTTTTAAATTATTTTTTCACCACTAAAACGCATAAGACCTGTAGTTTTTAAAAATGTTTTCATTTTTGATGAGACGCTGAATAAAAGAAATTTAATCGCCGGCAAACGAAAACCTGCGATTTCCCTAAATCCCGGACTCGGCCCGTATAGTCAAAAGTATACAAAGAAAGTACCCAGGGAGTAAACTCATTTCCAGAACGATTTTTTAAATTATTTTATCACCACTAAAACGCATAAGACTTGTAGTTTTTAAAAATGTTTTCATTTTTGATGAGACGCTGAATAAAAGAAGTTTAATCGCTGGCAAACGAAAACCCGCGATTTCCCGTATATCCCGGGCTTGGCCCGTATAGTCAAAAGTATACAAAGAAAGTACCCAGGGAGTAAACTCATTTCCCGAACGATTTTTTATATTATTTTTTTACCACTAAACGCATGAGACTTGTAGTTTTCAAAAATATTTTCATATTTGATGGGACGCTGAATAAAAGAAGTTTAATCGCCGGCAAACGAAAATCCGCGATTTCCCGTAAATCCCGGACTCGGCCCGTATATTCAAAAGTATACAAAGAAAGTACCCAGGGAGTATACTCATTTCCCGAACGATTTTTTAAATTACTTTTTCACCACTAAAACGCATGAGACTTGTAGTTTTTAAAAATGTTTTCATTTTTGATAAGACGCTGAATAAAAGAAGTTTAATCGCCGGCAAACGAAAACCTGCGATTTACCGTAAATCCTGGACTCGGCCGTAGAGTCAAAAGTATACAAAGAAAGTACCCAGGGAGTAAACTCATTTCCCAAACGATTTTTTAAATTATTATTTCACCACTAAAACGCAAGAGACTTGTAGTTTTCAAGAATGTTTTCATTTTTGATGAGACGCTGAATAAAAGCAGTTTAATCGCCGGCAAACGAAAACCCGCGATTTCCCGTAAATCCCGGGCTTGGCCCGTATAGTCAAAAGTATACAAAGAAAGTACCCAGGGAGTAAACTCATTTCCCGAACGATTTTTTAAATTACTTATTCACCACTAAAACGCATGAGACTTGTAGTTTTCAAAAATGTTTTCATTTTTGATGAGACGCTGAATAAAAGCAGTTTAATCGCCGGCAATCGAAAACCTGCGATTTCCCTAAATCCCGGACTCGGCCCGTATAGTCAAAAGTATACAAAGAAAGTACCCAGGAAGTAAACTCATTTCCAGAACGATTTTTTAAATTATTTTTTCACCACTAAAACGCATAAGACTTGTAGTTTTTAAAAATGTTTTCATTTTTGATGAGACGCTGAATAAAAGAAGTTTAATCGCTGGCAAACGAAAACCCGCGATTTCCCGTATATCCCGGGCTTGGCCCGTATAGTCAAAAGTATACAAAGAAAGTACCCAGGGAGTAAACTCATTTCACGAACGATTTTTTATATTATTTTTTTACCACTAAACGCATGAGACTTGTAGTTTTCAAGAATATTTTCATATTTGATGGGACGCTAAATAAAAGAAGTTTAATCGCCGGCAAACGAAAATCCGCGATTTCCCGTAAATCCCGGACTCGGCCCGTATATTCAAAAGTATACAAAGAAAGTACCCAGGGAGTAAACTCATTTCCCGAACGATTTTTTAAATTACTTTTTCACCACTAAAACGCATGAGACTTGTAGTTTTTAAAAATGTTTTCATTTTTGATAAGACGCTGAATAAAAGAAGTTTAATCGCCGGCAAACGAAAACCTGCGATTTCCCGTAAATGCTGGACTCGGCCGTATAGTCAAAAGTATACAAAGAAAGTACCCAGGGAGTAAACTCATTTCCCAAACGATTTTTTAAATTATTATTTCACCACTAAAACGCAAGAGACTTGTAGTTTTCAAGAATGTTTTCATTTTTGATGAGACGGTGAATAAAAGCAGTTTAATCGCCGGCAAAGGAAAACCCGCGATTTCCCGTAAATCCCGGGCTTGGCCCGTATAGTCAAAAGTATACAAAGAAAGTACCCAGGGAGTAAACTCATTTCCCGAACGATTTTTTAAATTACCTTTTCACCACTAAAACGCATGAGACTTGTAGTTTTCAAAAATGTTTTCATTTTTGATGAGACGCTGAATAAAAGCAGTTTAATCTCCGGCAAACGAAAACCTGCGATTTCCCTAAATCCCGGACTCGGCCCGTATAGTCAAAAGTATACAAAGAAAGTACCCAGGGAGTAAACTCATTTCCCAAACGATTTTTTAAATTATTATTTCACCACTAAAACTCATGAGACTTGTAGTTTTCAAGAATGTTTTCATTTTTGATGAGACGCTGAATAAAAGCAGTTTAATCGCCGGCAAACGAAAACCCGCGATTTCCCGTATATCCCATGCTTGGCCCGTATAGTCAAAAGTATACAAAGAAAGTACCCAGGGAGTAAACTCATTTCCCGAACGATTTTTTAAATTTTTTTTTCACCACTAAAACGCATGAAACTTGTAGTTTTCAAAACTGTTTTCAATTTTGATGAGACGCTTAATGAAAGAGGTTTAATCGCCGGAAAACGAAAACCCGCGATTTCCCGGAAATGCCGGGCTTGGCCCGTATAGTCGAATGTATACAAAGAAAGTACCTTGTGAGTAAACTCATTTCCAGAACGATTTTTTATATTATTTTTTTACCACTAAACGCATGAGACTTGTAGTTTTCAAAAATATTTTCATATTTGATGGGACGCTGAATAAAAGAAGTTTAATCGCCGGCAAACGAAAATCCGCGATTTCCCGTAAATCCCGGACTCGGCCCGTATATTCAAAAGTATACAAAGAAAGTACCCAGGGAGTAAACTCATTTCCCGAACGATTTTTTAAATTACTTTTTCACCACTAAAACGCATGAGACTTGTAGTTTTTAAAAATGTTTTCATTTTTGATAAGACGCTGAATAAAAGAAGTTTAATCGCCGGCAAACGAAAACCTGCGATTTCCCGTAAATGCTGGACTCGGCCGTATAGTCAAAAGTATACAAAGAAAGTACCCAGGGAGTAAACACATTTCCCAAACGATTTTTTAAATTATTATTTCACCACTAAAACGCAAGAGACTTGTAGTTTTCAAGAATGTTTTCATTTTTGATGAGACGCTGAATAAAAGCAGTTTAATCGCCGCCAAACGAAAACCCGCGATTTCCCGTAAATCCCGGGCTTGGCCCGTATAGTCAAAAGTATACAAAGAAAGTACCCAGGGAGTAAACTCATTTCCCGAACGATTTTTTAAATTACTTTTTCACCACTAAAACGCATGAGACTTGTAGTTTTCAAAAATGTTTTCATTTTTGATGAGACGCTGAATAAAAGCAGTTTAATCTCCGGCAAACGAAAACCTGCGATTTCCCTAAATCCCGGACTCGGCCCGTATAGTCAAAAGTATACAAAGAAAGTACCCAGGGAGTAAACTCATTTCCCAAACGATTTTTTAAATTATTATTTCACCACTAAAACTCATGAGACTTGTAGTTTTCAAGAATGTTTTCATTTTTGATGAGACGCTGAATAAAAGCAGTTTAATCGCCGGCAAACGAAAACCCGCGATTTCCCGTATATCCCAGGCTTGGCCCGTATAGTCAAAAGTATACAAAGAAAGTACCCAGGGAGTAAACTCATTTCCCGAACGATTTTTTAAATTTTTTTTTCACCACTAAAACGCATGAAACTTGTAGTTTTCAAAATTGTTTTCAATTTTGATGAGACGCTTAATGAAAGAGGTTTAATCGCCGGAAAACGAAAACCCGCGATTTCCCGGAAATGCCGGGCTTGGCCCGTATAGTCGAATGTATACAAAGAAAGTACCTTGTGAGTAAACTCATTTCCAGAACGATTTTTTAAATTATTTTTTCACCACTAAAACGCATAAGACTTGTAGTTTTTAAAAATGTTTTCATTTTTGATGAGACGCTGAATAAAAGAAGTTTAATCGGCGGCAAACGAAAACCCGCGATTTCCCGTATATCCCGGGCTTGGCCCGTATAGTCAAAAGTATACAAAGAAAGTACCCAGGGAGTAAACTCATTTCCCGAACGATTTTTTATATTATTTTTTCACCACTAAAACGCATGAGACTTGTAGTTTTCAAAAATGTTTTCATTTTTGATGAGACGCTTAATGAAAGAGGTTTAATCGCCGGCAAACGAAATCCCTCGTTTTCCCGTAAATCCAGGGCTTGGCCCGTATAGTCGAATGTATACAAAGAAAGTACCCAGGGAGTAAACTCATTTCCCGAACGATTTTTTAAATTTTTTTTTCACCACTAAAACGCATGAGACTTGTAGTTTTTAAAAATGTTTTCATTTTTGATGAGACGCTGAATAAAAGAAGTTTAATCGCCGGCAAACGAAAACCCGCGATTTCCCGTATATTCCGGGCTTGGCCCGTATAGTCAAAAGTATACAAAGGAAGTACCCAGGGAGTAAACTCATTTCCCGAACGATTTTTTATATTATTTTTTTACCACTAAACGCATGAGACTTGTAGTTTTCAAAAATATTTTCATATTTGATGGGACGCTGAATAAAAGAAGTTTAATCGCCGACAAACGAAAATCCGCGATTTCCCGTATATCCCAGGCTTGGCCCGTATAGTCAAAAGTATACAAAGAAAGTACCCAGGGAGTAAACTCATTTCCCGAACGATTTTTTAAATTTTTTTTTCACCACTAAAACGCATGAAACTTGTAGTTTTCAAAAATGTTTTCAATTTTGATGAGACGCTTAATGAAAGAGGTTTAATCGCCGGAAAACGAAAACCCGCGATTTCCCGGAAATGCCGGGCTTGGCCCGTATAGTCGAATGTATACAAAGAAAGTACCTTGTGAGTAAACTCATTTCCCGAACGATTTTTTATATTATTTTTTCACCACTAAAACGCATGAGACTTGTAGTTTTCAAAAATGTTTTCATTTTTGATGAGACGCTTAATGAAAGAGGTTTAATCGCCGGCAAACGAAATCCCGCGTTTTCCCGTAAATCCAGGGCTTGGCCCGTATAGTCGAATGTATACAAAGAAAGTACCCAGGGAGTAAACTCATTTCCCGAACGATTTTTTTAATTTTTTTTTCACCACTAAAACGCATGAGACTTGTAGTTTTTAAAAATGTTTTCATTTTTGATGAGACGCTGAATAAAAGAAGTTTAATCGCCGGCAAACGAAAACCCGCGATTTCCCGTATATTCCGGGCTTGGCCCGTATAGTCAAAAGTATACAAAGGAAGTACCCAGGGAGTAAACTCATTTCCCGAACGATTTTTTATATTATTTTTTTACCACTAAACGCATGAGACTTGTAGTTTTCAAAAATATTTTCATATTTGATGGGACGCTGAATAAAAGAAGTTTAATCGCCGACAAACGAAAATCCGCGATTTCCCGTATATCCCAGGCTTGGCCCGTATAGTCAAAAGTATACAAAGAAAGTACCCAGGGAGTAAACTCATTTCCCGAACGATTTTTTAAATTTTTTTTTCACCACTAAAACGCATGAAACTTGTAGTTTTCAAAAATGTTTTCAATTTTGATGAGACGCTTAATGAAAGAGGTTTAATCGCCGGAAAACGAAAACCCGCGATTTCCCGGAAATGCCGGGCTTGGCCCGTATAGTCGAATGTATACAAAGAAAGTACCTTGTGAGTAAACTCATTTCCCGAACGATTTTTTATATTATTTTTTCACCACTAAAACGCATGAGACTTGTAGTTTTCAAAAATGTTTTCATTTTTGATGAGACGCTTAATGAAAGAGGTTTAATCGCCGGCAAACGAAATCCCGCGTTTTCCCGTAAATCCAGGGCTTGGCCCGTATAGTCGAATGTATACAAAGAAAGTACCCAGGGAGTAAACTCATTTCCCGAACGATTTTTTTAATTTTTTTTTCACCACTAAAACGCATGAGACTTGTAGTTTTTAAAAATGTTTTCATTTTTGATGAGACGCTGAATAAAAGAAGTTTAATCGCCGGCAAACGAAAACCCGCGATTTCCCGTATATTCCGGGCTTGGCCCGTATAGTCAAAAGTATACAAAGGAAGTACCCAGGGAGTAAACTCATTTCCCGAACGATTTTTTATATTATTTTTTTACCACTAAACGCATGAGACTTGTAGTTTTCAAAAATATTTTCATATTTGATGGGACGCTGAATAAAAGAAGTTTTATCGCCGACAAACGAAAATCCGCGATTTCCCGTATATCCCAGGCTTGGCCCGTATAGTCAAAAGTATACAAAGAAAGTACCCAGGGAGTAAACTCATTTCCCGAACGATTTTTTAAATTTTTTTTTCACCACTAAAACGCATGAAACTTGTAGTTTTCAAAAATGTTTTCAATTTTGATGAGACGCTTAATGAAAGAGGTTTAATCGCCGGAAAACGAAAACCCGCGATTTCCCGGAAATGCCGGGCTTGGCCCGTATAGTCGAATGTATACAAAGAAAGTACCTTGTGAGTAAACTCATTTCCAGAACGATTTTTTAAATTATTTTTTCACCACTAAAACGCATAAGACTTGTAGTTTTTAAAAATGTTTTCATTTTTGATGAGACGCTGAATAAAAGAAGTTTAATCGCCGGCAAACGAAAACCCGCGATTTCCCGTATATCCCGGGCTTGGCCCGTATAGTCAAAAGTATACAAAGAAAGTACCCAGGGAGTAAACTCATTTCCCGAACGATTTTTTATATTATTTTTTCACCACTAAAACGCATGAGACTTGTAGTTTTCAAAAATGTTTTCATTTTTGATGAGACGCTTAATGAAAGAGGTTTAATCGCCGGCAAACGAAATCCCGCGTTTTCCCGTAAATCCAGGGCTTGGCCAGTATAGTCGAATGTATACAAAGAAAGTACCCAGGGAGTAAACTCATTTCCCGAACGATTTTTTAAATTTTTTTTTCACCACTAAAACGCATGAGACTTGTAGTTTTTAAAAATGTTTTCATTTTTGATGAGACGCTGAATAAAAGAAGTTTAATCGCCGGCAAACGAAAACCCGCGATTTCCCGTATATTCCGGGCTTGGCCCGTATAGTCAAAAGTATACAAAGGAAGTACCCAGGGAGTAAACTCATTTCCCGAACGATTTTTTATATTATTTTTTTACCACTAAACGCATGAGACTTGTAGTTTTCAAAAATATTTTCATATTTGATGGGACGCTGAATAAAAGAAGTTTAATCGCCGACAAACGAAAATCCGCGATTTCCCGTAAATCCCGGACTCGGCCCGTATAGTCAAAAGTATACAAAGAAAGTACCCAGGGAGTAAACTCATTTCCCGAACGATTTTTTCAATTATTTTTTCTCCACTAAAACGCATGAGACTTGTAGTTTTCAAAAATGTTTTCATTTTTGATGAGACGCTTAATGAAAGAGGTTTAATCGCCGGCAAACGAAATCCCGCGTTTTCCCGTAAATCCGGGGCTTGGCCCGTATAGTCGAATGTTTACAAAGAAAGTACCCAGGGAGTAAACTCATTTCCCGAACGATTTTTTAAATTTTTTTTTCACCACTAAAACGCATGAGACTTGTAGTTTTTAAAAATGTTTTCATTTTTGATGAGACGCTTAATGAAAGAGGTTTAGTCGCCGGAAAACGAAAACCCGCGATTTCCCGTAAATCCCGGGCTTGGCCCGTATAGTCGAATGTATACAAAGAAAGTACCCTGTGAGTAAACTCATTTCCAGAACGATTTTTTAAATTATTTTTTCACCACTAAAACGCATAAGACTTGTAGTTTTTAAAAATGTTTTCATTTTTGATGAGACGCTGAATAAAAAAAAGTTTAATCGCCGGCAAACGAAAACCCGCGATTTCCCGTAAATCCCGGGCTTGGCCCGTATAGTCAAAAGTATACAAAGAAAGTACCCAGGGAGTAAACTCATTTCCCGAACGATTTTTTAAATTACTTTTTCACCACTAAAACGCATGAGACTTGTAGTTTTCAAAAATGTTTTCATTTTTGATGAGACGCTGAATAAAAGCAGTTTAATCGCCGGCAAACGAAAACCTGCGATTTCCCTAAATCCCGGACTCGGCCCGTATAGTCAAAAGTATACAAAGAAAGTACCCAGGAAGTAAACTCATTTCCAGAACGATTTTTTAAATTATTTTTTCACCACTAAAACGCATGAGACTTGTAGTTTTTAAAAATGTTTTCATTTTTGATGAGACGCTTAATGAAAGAGGTTTAGTCGCCGGAAAACGAAAACCCGCGATTTCCCGTAAATCCCGGGCTTGGCCCGTATAGTCGAATGTATACAAAGAAAGTACCCTGTGAGTAAACTCATTTCCAGAACGATTTTTTAAATTATTTTTTCACCACTAAAACGCATAAGACTTGTAGTTTTTAAAAATGTTTTCATTTTTGATGAGACGCTGAATAAAAAAAAGTTTAATCGCCGGCAAACGAAAACCCGCGATTTCCCGTAAATCCCGGGCTTGGCCCGTATAGTCAAAAGTATACAAAGAAAGTACCCAGGGAGTAAACTCATTTCCCGAACGATTTTTTAAATTACTTTTTCACCACTAAAACGCATGAGACTTGTAGTTTTCAAAAATGTTTTCATTTTTGATGAGACGCTGAATAAAAGCAGTTTAATCGCCGGCAAACGAAAACCTGCGATTTCCCTAAATCCCGGACTCGGCCCGTATAGTCAAAAGTATACAAAGAAAGTACCCAGGAAGTAAACTCATTTCCAGAACGATTTTTTAAATTATTTTTTCACCACTAAAACGCATAAGACTTGTAGTTTTTAAAAATGTTTTCATTTTTGATGAGACGCTGAATAAAAGAAGTTTAATCGCTGGCAAACGAAAACCCGCGATTTCCCGTATATCCCGGGCTTGGCCCGTATAGTCAAAAGTATACAAAGAAAGTACCCAGGGAGTAAACTCATTTCCCGAACGATTTTTTATATTATTTTTTTACCACTAAACGCATGAGACTTGTAGTTTTCAAAAATATTTTCATATTTGATGGGACGCTGAATAAAAGAAGTTTAATCGCCGGCAAACGAATATCCGCGATTTCCCGTAAATCCCGGACTCGGGCCGTATATTCAAAAGTATACAAAGAAAGTACCCAGGGAGTAAACTCATTTCCCGAACGATTTTTTAAATTACTTTTTCACCACTAAAACGCATGAGACTTGTAGTTTTTAAAAATGTTTTCATTTTTGATAAGACGCTGAATAAAAGAAGTTTAATCGCCGGCAAACGAAAACCTGCGATTTCCCGTAAATCCTGGACTCGGCCGTATAGTCAAAAGTATACAAAGAAAGTACCCAGGGAGTAAACTCATTTCCCAAACGATCTTTTAAATTATTATTTCACCACTAAAACGCAAGAGACTTGTAGTTTTCAAGAATGTTTTCATTTTTGATGAGACGCTGAATAAAAGAAGTTTAATCGCCGGCAAACGAATATCCGCGATTTCCCGTAAATCCCGGACTCGGGCCGTATATTCAAAAGTATACAAAGAAAGTACCCAGGGAGTAAACTCATTTCCCGAACGATTTTTTAAATTACTTTTTCACCACTAAAACGCATGAGACTTGTAGTTTTTAAAAATGTTTTCATTTTTGATAAGACGCTGAATAAAAGAAGTTTAATCGCCGGCAAACGAAAACCTGCGATTTCCCGTAAATCCTGGACTCGGCCGTATAGTCAAAAGTATACAAAGAAAGTACCCAGGGAGTAAACTCATTTCCCAAACGATCTTTTAAATTATTATTTCACCACTAAAACGCAAGAGACTTGTAGTTTTCAAGAATGTTTTCATTTTTGATGAGACGCTGAATAAAAGCAGTTTAATCGCCGGCAAACGAAAACCCGCGATTTCCCTAAATCCCGGACTCGGCCCGTATAGTCAAAAGTATACAAAGAAAGTACCCAGGAAGTAAACTCATTTCCAGAACGATTTTTTAAATTATTTTTTCACCACTAAAACGCATGAGACTTGTAGTTTTTAAAAATGTTTTCATTTTTGATGAGACGCTTAATGAAAGAGGTTTAGTCGCCGGAAAACGAAAACCCGCGATTTCCCGTAAATCCCGGGCTTGGCCCGTATAGTCGAATGTATACAAAGAAAGTACCCTGTGAGTAAACTCATTTCCAGAACGATTTTTTAAATTATTTTTTCACCACTAAAACGCATAAGACTTGTAGTTTTTAAAAATGTTTTCATTTTTGATGAGACGCTGAATAAAAAAAAGTTTAATCGCCGGCAAACGAAAACCCGCGATTTCCCGTAAATCCCGGGCTTGGCCCGTATAGTCAAAAGTATACAAAGAAAGTACCCAGGGAGTAAACTCATTTCCCGAACAATTTTTTAAATTACTTTTTCACCACTAAAACGCATGAGACTTGTAGTTTTCAAAAATGTTTTCATTTTTGATGAGACGCTGAATAAAAGCAGTTTAATCGCCGGCAAACGAAAACCTGCGATTTCCCTAAATCCCGGACTCGGCCCGTATAGTCAAAAGTATACAAAGAAAGTACCCAGGAAGTAAACTCATTTCCAGAACGATTTTTTAAATTATTTTTTCACCACTAAAACGTATAAGACTTGTAGTTTTTAAAAATGTTTTCATTTTTGATGAGACGCTGAATAAAAGAAGTTTAATCGCTGGCAAACGAAAACCCGCGATTTCCCGTATATCCCGGGCTTGGCCCGTATAGTCAAAAGTATACAAAGAAAGTACCCAGGGAGTAAACTCATTTCCCGAACGATTTTTTATATTATTTTTTTACCACTAAACGCATGAGACTTGTAGTTTTCAAAAATATTTTCATATTTGATGGGACGCTGAATAAAAGAAGTTTAATCGCCGGCAAACGAAAATCCGCGATTTCCCGTAAATCCCGGACTCGGGCCGTATATTCAAAAGTATACAAAGAAAGTACCCAGGGAGTAAACTCATTTCCCGAACGATTTTTTAAATTACTTTTTCACCACTAAAACGCATGAGACTTGTAGTTTTTAAAAATGTTTTCATTTTTGATAAGACGCTGAATAAAAGAAGTTTAATCGCCGGCAAACGAAAACCTGCGATTTTCCGTAAATCCTGGACTCGGCCGTATAGTCAAAAGTATACAAAGAAAGTACCCAGGGAGTAAACTCATTTCCCAAACGATCTTTTAAATTATTATTTCACCACTAAAACGCAAGAGACTTGTAGTTTTCAAGAATGTTTTCATTTTTGATGAGACGCTGAATAAAAGCAGTTTAATCGCCGGCAAACGAAAACCCGCGATTTCCCGTAAATCCCGGGCTTGGCCCGTATAGTCAAAAGTATACAAAGAAAGTACCCATGGAGTAAACTCATTTCCCGAACGATTTTTTAAATTACTTTTTCACCACTAAAACGCATGAGACTTGTAGTTTTCAAAAATGTTTTCATTTTTGATGAGACGCTGAATAAAAGCAGTTTAATCGCCGGCAAACGAAAACCTGCGATTTCCCTAAATCCCGGACTCGGCCCGTATAGTCAAAAGTATACAAAGAAAGTACCCAGGGAGTAAACTCATTTCCCAAACGATTTTTTAAATTATTATTTCACCACTAAAACTCATGAGACTTGTAGTTTTCAAGAATGTTTTCATTTTTGATGAGACGCTGAATAAAATCAGTTTAATCGCCGGCAAACGAAAACCCGCGATTTCCCGTATATCCCAGGCTTGGCCCGTATAGTCAAAAGTATACAAAGAAAGTACCCAGGGAGTAAACTCATTTCCCGAACGATTTTTTAATTTTTTTTTCACCACTAAAACGCATGAAACTTGTAGTTTTCAAAAATGTTTTCAATTTTGATGAGACGCTAAATGAAAGAGGTTTAATCGCCGGAAAACGAAAACCCGCGATTTCCCGGAAATGCCGGGCTTGGCCCGTATAGTCGAATGTATACAAAGAAAGTACCTTGTGAGTAAACTCATTTCCAGAACGATTTTTTAAATTATTTTTTCACCACTAAAACGCATAAGACTTGTAGTTTTTAAAAATGTTTTCATTTTTGATGAGACGCTGAATAAAAGAAGTTTAATCGCCGGCAAACGAAAACCCGCGATTTCCCGTATATCCCGGGCTTGGCCCGTATAGTCAAAAGTATACAAAAAAAGTACCCAGGGAGTAAACTCATTTCCCGAACGATTTTTTATATTATTTTTTCACCACTAAAACGCATGAGACTTGTAGTTTTCAAAAATGTTTTCATTTTTGATGAGACGCTTAATGAAAGAGGTTTAATCGCCGGCAAACGAAATCCCGCGTTTTCCCGTAAATCCAGGGCTTGGCCCGTATAGTCGAATGTATACAAAGAAAGTACCCAGGGAGTAAACTCATTTCCCGAACGATTTTTTAAATTTTTTTTTCACCACTAAAACGCATGAGACTTGTAGTTTTTAAAAATGTTTTCATTTTTGATGAGACGCTTAATGAAAGAGGTTTAATCGCCGGAAAACGAAAACCCGCGATTTCCCGTAAATCCCGGGCTTGGCCCGTATAGTCGAATGTATACAAAGAAAGTACCCTGTGAGTAAACTCATTTCCAGAACGATTTTTTAAATTATTTTTTCACCACTAAAACGAATAAGACTTGTAGTTTTTAAAAATGTTTTCATTTTTGATGAGACGCTGAATAAAAAAAAGTTTAATCGCCGGCAAACGAAAACCCGCGATTTCCCGTAAATCCCGGCTTGTCCCGTATAGTCAAAAGTATACAAAGAAAGTACCCAGGGAGCAAACTCATTTCCCGAACGATTTTTTAAATTACTTTTTCACCACTAAAACGCATGAGACTTGCAGTTTTTAAAAATGTTTTCATTTTTGATAAGACGCTGAATAAAAGAAGTTTAATCGCCGGCAAACGAAAACCTGCGATTTACCGTAAATCCTGGACTCGGCCGTAGAGTCAAAAGTATACAAAGAAAGTACCCAGGGAGTAAACTCATTTCCCAAACGATTTTTTAAATTATTATTTCACCACTAAAACGCAAGAGACTTGTAGTTTTCAAGAATGTTTTCATTTTTGATGAGACGCTGAATAAAAGCAGTTTAATCGCCGGCAAACGAAAACCCGCAATTTCCCGTAAATCCCGGGCTTGGTCCGTATAGTCAAAAGTATACAAAGAAAGTACCCAGGGAGTAAACTCATTTCCCGAACGATTTTTTAAATTACTTTTTCACCACTAAAACGCATGAGACTTGTAGTTTTCAAAAATGTTTTCATTTTTGATGAGACGCTGAATAAAAGCAGTTTAATCGCCGGCAAACGAAAACCTGCGATTTCCCTAAATCCCGGACTCGGCCCGTATAGTCAAAAGTATACAAAGAAAGTACCCAGGGAGTAAACTCATTTCCCAAACGATTTTTTAAATTATTATTTCACCACTAAAACTCATGAGACTTGTAGTTTTCAAGAATGTTTTCATTTTTGATGAGACGCTGAATAAAATCAGTTTAATCGCCGGCAAACGAAAACCCGCGATTTCCCGTATATCCCAGGCTTGGCCCGTATAGTCAAAAGTATACAAAGAAAGTACCCAGGGAGTAAACTCATTTCCCGAACGATTTTTTAATTTTTTTTTCACCACTAAAACGCATGAAACTTGTAGTTTTCAAAAATGTTTTCAATTTTGATGAGACGCTAAATGAAAGAGGTTTAATCGCCGGAAAACGAAAACCCGCGATTTCCCGGAAATGCCGGGCTTGGCCCGTATAGTCGAATGTATACAAAGAAAGTACCTTGTGAGTAAACTCATTTCCAGAACGATTTTTTAAATTATTTTTTCACCACTAAAACGCATAAGACTTGTAGTTTTTAAAAATGTTTTCATTTTTGATGAGACGCTGAATAAAAGAAGTTTAATCGCCGGCAAACGAAAACCCGCGATTTCCCGTATATCCCGGGCTTGGCCCGTATAGTCAAAAGTATACAAAAAAAGTACCCAGGGAGTAAACTCATTTCCCGAACGATTTTTTATATTATTTTTTCACCACTAAAACGCATGAGACTTGTAGTTTTCAAAAATGGTTTCATTTTTGATGAGACGCTTAATGAAAGAGGTTTAATCGCCGGCAAACGAAATCCCGCGTTTTCCCGTAAATCCAGGGCTTGGCCCGTATAGTCGAATGTATACAAAGAAAGTACCCAGGGAGTAAACTCATTTCCCGAACGATTTTTTAAATTTTTTTTTCACCACTAAAACGCATGAGACTTGTAGTTTTTAAAAATGTTTTCATTTTTGATGAGACGCTTAATGAAAGAGGTTTAATCGCCGGAAAACGAAAACCCGCGATTTCCCGTAAATCCCGGGCTTGGCCCGTATAGTCGAATGTATACAAAGAAAGTACCCTGTGAGTAAACTCATTTCCAGAACGATTTTTTAAATTATTTTTTCACCACTAAAACGAATAAGACTTGTAGTTTTTAAAAATGTTTTCATTTTTGATGAGACGCTGAATAAAAAAAAGTTTAATCGCCGGCAAACGAAAACCCGCGATTTCCCGTAAATCCCGGCTTGGCCCGTATAGTCAAAAGTATACAAAGAAAGTACCCAGGGAGCAAACTCATTTCCCGAACGATTTTTTAAATTACTTTTTCACCACTAAAACGCATGAGACTTGCAGTTTTTAAAAATGTTTTCATTTTTGATAAGACGCTGAATAAAAGAAGTTTAATCGCCGGCAAACGAAAACCTGCGATTTACCGTAAATCCTGGACTCGGCCGTAGAGTCAAAAGTATACAAAGAAAGTACCCAGGGAGTAAACTCATTTCCCAAACGATTTTTTAAATTATTATTTCACCACTAAAACGCAAGAGACTTGTAGTTTTCAAGAATGTTTTCATTTTTGATGAGACGCTGAATAAAAGCAGTTTAATCGCCGGCAAACGAAAACCCGCAATTTCCCGTAAATCCCGGGCTTGGTCCGTATAGTCAAAAGTATACAAAGAAAGTACCCAGGGAGTAAACTCATTTCCCGAACGATTTTTTAAATTACTTTTTCACCACTAAAACGCATGAGACTTGTAGTTTTCAAAAATGTTTTCATTTTTGATGAGACGCTGAATAAAAGCAGTTTAATCGCCGGCAAACGAAAACCTGCGATTTCCCTAAATCCCGGACTCGGCCCGTATAGTCAAAAGTATACAAAGAAAGTACCCAGGGAGTAAACTCATTTCCAGAACGATTTTTTAAATTATTTTTTCACCACTAAAACGCATAAGACTTGTAGTTTTTAAAAATGTTTTCATTTTTGATGAGACGCTGAATAAAAGAAGTTTAATCGCTGGCAAACGAAAACCCGCGATTTCCCGTATATCCCGGGCTTGGCCCGTATAGTTAAAAGTATACAAAGAAAGTACCCAGGGAGTAAACTCATTTCCCGAACGATTTTTTATATTATTTTTTTAACACTAAACGCATGAGACTTGTAGTTTTCAAAAATATTTTCATATTTGATGGGACGCTGAATAAAAGAAGTTTAATCGCCGGCAAACGAAAACCTGCGATTTCCCGTAAATCCTGGACTCGGCCGTATAGTCAAAAGTATACAAAGAAAGTACCCAGGGAGTAAACTCATTTCCCAAACGATTTTTTAAATTATTATTTCACCACTAAAACGCAAGAGACTTGTAGTTTTCAAGAATGTTTTCATTTTTGATGAGACGCTGAATAAAAGCAGTTTAATCGCCGGCAAACGAAAACCCGCGATTTCCCGTAAATCCCGGGCTTGGCTCGTATAGTCAAAAGTATACAAAGAAAGTACCCATGGAGTAAACTCATTTCCCGAACGATTTTTTAAATTACTTTTTCACCACTAAAACGCATGAGACTTGTAGTTTTCAAAAATGTTTTCATTTTTGATGAGACGCTGAATAAAAGCAGTTTAATCGCCGGCAAACGAAAACCTGCGATTTCCCAAAATCCCGGACTCGGCGCGTATAGTCAAAAGTATACAAAGAAAGTACCCAGGGAGTAAACTCATTTCCCAAACGATTTTTTAAATTATTATTTCACCACTAAAACTCATGAGACTTGTAGTTTTCAAGAATGTTTTCATTTTTGATGAGACGCTGAATAAAAGCAGTTTAATCGCCGGCAAACGAAAACCCGCGATTTCCCGTATATCCCAGGCTTGGCCCGTATAGTCAAAAGTATACAAAGAAAGTACCCAGGGAGTAAACTCATTTCCCGAACGATTTTTTAAATTTTTTTTTCACCACTAAAACGCATGAAACTTGTAGTTTTCAAAAATGTTTTCAATTTTGATGAGACGCTTAATGAAAGAGGTTTAATCGCCGGAAAATGAAAACCCGCGATTTCCCGGAAATGCCGGGCTTGGCCCGTATAGTCGAATGTATACAAAGAAAGTACGTTGTGAGTAAACTCATTTCCAGAACGATTTTTTAAATTATTTTTTCACCACTAAAACGCATAAGACTTGTAGTTTTTAAAAATGTTTTCATTTTTGATGAGACGCTGAATAAAAGAAGTTTAATCGCCGGCAAACGAAAACCCGCGATTTCCCGTATATCCCGGGCTTGGCCCGTATAGTCAAAAGTATACAAAGAAAGTACCCAGGGAGTAAACTCATTTCCCGAACGATTTTTTATATTATTTTTTCACCACTAAAACGCATGAGACTTGTAGTTTTCAAAAATGTTTTCATTTTTGATGAGACGCTTAATGAAAGAGGTTTAATCGCCGGCAAACGAAATCCCGCGTTTTCCCGTAAATCCAGGGCTTGGCCCGTATAGTCGAATGTATACAAAGAAAGTACCCAGGAAGTAAACTCATTTCCCGAACGATTTTTTAAATTTTTTTTCACCACTAAAACGCATGAGACATGTAGTTTTTAAAAATGTTTTCATTTTTGATGAGACGCTTAATGAAAGAGGTTTAATCGCCGGAAAACGAAAACCCGCGATTTCCCGTAAATCCCGGGCTTGGCCCGTATAGTCGAATGTATACAAAGAAAGTACCCTGTGAGTAAACTCATTTCCAGAACGATTTTTTAAATTATTTTTTCACCACTAAAACGAATAAGACTTGTAGTTTTTAAAAATGTTTTCATTTTTGATGAGACGCTGAATAAAAAAAAGTTTAATCGCCGGCAAACGAAAACCCGCGATTTCCCGTAAATCCCGGCTTGGCCCGTATAGTCAAAAGTATACAAAGAAAGTACCCAGGGAGCAAACTCATTTCCCGAACGATTTTTTAAATTTTTTTTTCACCACTAAAACGCATGAGACTTGCAGTTTTTAAAAATGTTTTCATTTTTGATGAGACGCTGAATAAAAGAAGTTTAATCGCCGGCAAACGAAAACCTGCGATTTACCGTAAATCCTGGACTCGGCCGTAGAGTCAAAAGTATACAAAGAAAGTACCCAGGGAGTAAACTCATTTCCCAAACGATTTTTTAAATTATTATTTCACCACTAAAACGCAAGAGACTTGTAGTTTTCAAGAATGTTTTCATTTTTGATGAGACGCTGAATAAAAGCAGTTTAATCGCCGGCAAACGAAAACCCGCAAATTCCCGTAAATCCCGGGCTTGGCCCGTATAGTCAAAAGTATACAAAGAAAGTACCCAGGGAGTAAACTCATTTCCCGAACGATTTTTTAAATTACTTTTTCACCACTAAAACGCATGAGACTTGTAGTTTTCAAAAATGTTTTCATTTTTGATGAGACGCTGAATAAAAGCAGTTTAATCGCCGGCAAACGAAAACCTGCGATTTCCCTAAATCCCGGACTCGGCCCGTATAGTCAAAAGTATACAAAGAAAGTACCCAGGGAGTAAACTCATTTCCAGAACGATTTTTTAAATTACTTTTTCACCACTAAAACGCATGAGACTTGCAGTTTTTAAAAATGTTTTCATTTTTGATGAGACGCTGAATAAAAGAAGTTTAATCGCTGGCAAACGAAAACCCGCGATTTCCCGTAAATCCCGGCTTGGCCCGTATAGTCAAAAGTATACAAAGAAAGTACCCAGGGAGTAAACTCATTTCCCGAACGATTTTTTATATTATTTTTTTACCACTAAACGCATGAGACTTGTAGTTTTCAAAAATATTTTCATATTTGATGGGACGCTGAATAAAAGAAGTTTAATCGCCGGCAAACGAAAATCCGCGATTTCCCGTAAATCCCGGACTCGGCCCGTATATTCAAAAGTATACAAAGAAAGTACCCAGAGAGTAAACTCATTTCCCGAACGATTTTTTAAATTACTTTTTCACCACTAAAGCCCATGAGACTTGTAGTTTTTAAAAATGTTTTCATTTTTGATGAGACGCTTAATAAAAGCAGTTTAATCGCCGGCAAACGAAAACCTGCGATTTCCCTAAATCCCGGACTCGGCCCGTATAGTCAAAAGTATACAAAGAAAGTACCCAGGGAGTAAACTCATTTCCAGAACGATTTTTTAAATTATTTTTTCACCACTAAAACGCATAAGACTTGTAGTTTTTAAAAATGTTTTCATTTTTGATGAGACGCTGAATAAAAGAAGTTTAATCGCTGGCAAACGAAAACCCGCGATTTCCCGTATATCCCGGGCTTGGCCCGTATAGTCAAAAGTATACAAAGAAAGTACCCAGGGAGTAAACTCATTTCCCGAACGATTTTTTATATTATTTTTTTACCACTAAACGCATGAGACTTGTAGTTTTCAAAAATATTTTCATATTTGATGGGACGCTGAATAAAAGAAGTTTAATCGCCGGCAAACGAAAATCCGCGATTTCCCGTAAATCCCGGACTCGGCCCGTATATTCAAAAGTATACAAAGAAAGTACCCAGGGAGTAAACTCATTTCCCGAACGATTTTTTAAATTACTTTTTCACCACTAAAACGCATGAGACTTGTAGTTTTTAAAAATGTTTTCATTTTTGATAAGACGCTGAATAAAAGAAGTTTAATCGCCGGCAAACGAAAACCTGCGATTTACCGTAAATCCCGGGCTTGGCCCGTATAGTCAAAAGTATACAAAGAAAGTACCCAGGGAGTAAACTCATTTCCCGAACGATTTTTTAAATTACTTTTTCACCACTAAAACGCATGAGACTTGTAGTTTTCAAAAATGTTTTCATTTTTGATGAGACGCTGAATAAAAGCAGTTTAATCGCCGGCAAACGAAAACCTGCGATTTCCCTAAATCCCGGACTCGGCCCGTATAGTCAAAAGTATACAAAGAAAGTACCCAGGGACTAAACTCATTTCCAGAACGATTTTTTAAATTACTTTTTCACCACTTAAACGCATGAGACTTGCAGTTTTTAAAAATGTTTTCATTTTTGATGAGACACTGAATAAAAGAAGTTTAATCGCTGGCAAACGAAAACCCGCGATTTCCCGTAAATCCCGGCTTGGCCCGTATAGTCAAAAGTATACAAAGAAAGTACCCAGGGAGTAAACTCATTTCCCGAACGATTTTTTATATTATTTTTTTACCACTAAACGCATGAGACTTGTAGTTTTCAAAAATATTTTCATATTTGATGGGACGCTGAATAAAAGAAGTTTAATCGCCGGCAAACGAAAATCCGCGATTTCCCGTAAATCCCGGACTCGGCCCGTATATTCAAAAGTATACAAAGAAAGTACCCAGAGAGTAAACTCATTTCCCGAACGATTTTTTAAATTACTTTTTCACCACTAAAGCCCATGAGACTTGTAGTTTTTAAAAATGTTTTCATTTTTGATGAGACGCTTAATAAAAGCAGTTTAATCGCCGGCAAACGAAAACCTGCGATTTCCCTAAATCCCGGACTCGGCCCGTATAGTCAAAAGTATACAAAGAAAGTACCCAGGGAGTAAACTCATTTCCAGAACGATTTTTTAAATTATTTTTTCACCACTAAAACGCATAAGACTTGTAGTTTTTAAAAATGTTTTCATTTTTGATGAGACGCTGAATAAAAGAAGTTTAATCGCTGGCAAACGAAAACCCGCGATTTCCCGTATATCCCGGGCTTGGCCCGTATAGTCAAAAGTATACAAAGAAAGTACCCAGGGAGTAAACTCATTTCCCGAACGATTTTTTATATTATTTTTTTACCACTAAACGCATGAGACTTGTAGTTTTCAAAAATATTTTCATATTTGATGGGACGCTGAATAAAAGAAGTTTAATCGCCGGCAAACGAAAATCCGCGATTTCCCGTAAATCCCGGACTCGGCCCGTATATTCAAAAGTATACAAAGAAAGTACCCAGGGAGTAAACTCATTTCCCGAACGATTTTTTAAATTACTTTTTCACCACTAAAACGCATGAGACTTGTAGTTTTTAAAAATGTTTTCATTTTTGATAAGACGCTGAATAAAAGAAGTTTAATCGCCGGCAAACGAAAACCTGCGATTTACCGTAAATCCTGGACTCGGCCGTAGAGTCAAAAGTATACAAAGAAAGTACCCAGGGAGTAAACTCATTTCCCAAACGATTTTTTAAATTATTATTTCACCACTAAAACGCAAGAGACTTGTAGTTTTCAAGAATGTTTTCATTTTTGATGAGACGCTGAATAAAAGCAGTTTAATCGCCGGCAAACGAAAACCCGCGATTTCCCGTAAATCCCGGGCTTGGCCCGTATAGTCAAAAGTATACAAAGAAAGTACCCAGGGAGTAAACTCATTTCCCGAACGATTTTTTAAATTACTTTTTCACCACTAAAACGCATGAGACTTGTAGTTTTCAAAAATGTTTTCATTTTTGATGAGACGCTGAATAAAAGCAGTTTAATCGCCGGCAAACGAAAACCTGCGATTTCCCTAAATCCCGGACTCGGCCCGTATAGTCAAAAGTATACAAAGAAAGTACCCAGGGAGTAAACTCATTTCCAGAACGATTTTTTAAATTATTTTTTCACCACTATAACGCATAAGACTTGTAGTTTTTAAAAATGTTTTCATTTTTGATGAGACGCTGAATAAAAGAAGTTTAATCGCTGGCAAACGAAAACCCGCGATTTCCCGTATATCCCGGGCTTGGCCCGTATAGTCAAAAGTATACAAAGAAAGTACCCAGGGAGTAAACTCATTTCCCGAACGATTTTTTAAATTATTATTTCACCACTAAAACGCATGAGACTTGTAGTTTTCAAGAATGTTTTCATTTTTGATGAGACGCTGAATAAAAGCAGTTTAATCGCCGGCAAACGAAAACCTGCGATTTCCCTAAATCCCGGACTCGGCCCGTATAGTCAAAAGTATACAAAGAAAGTACCCAGGGAGTAAACTCATTTCCAGAACGATTTTTTAAATTATTTTTTCACCACTAAAACGCATAAGACTTGTAGTTTTTAAAAATGTTTTCATTTTTGATGAGACGCTAAATAAAAGAAGTTTAATCGCTGGCAAACGAAAACCCGCGATTTCCCGTATATCCCGGGCTTGGCCCGTATAGTCAAAAGTATACAAAGAAAGTACCCAGGGAGTAAACTCATTTCCCGAGCGATTTTTTGTATTATTTTTTTACCACTAAACGCATGAGACTTGTAGTTTTCAAAAATATTTTCATATTTGATGGGACGCTGAATAAAAGAAGTTTAATCGCCGGCAAACGAAAATCCGCGATTTCCCGTAAATCCCGGACTCGGCCCGTATATTCAAAAGTATACAAAGAAAGTACCCAGGAAGTAAACTCATTTCCCGAACGATTTTTTAAATTACTTTTTCACCACTAAAACGCATGAGACTTGTAGTTTTTAAAAATGTTTTCATTTTTGATAAGACGCTGAATAAAAGAAGTTTAATCGCCGGCAAACGAAAACCTGCGATTTACCGTAAATCCTGGACTCGGCCGTAGAGTCAAAAGTATACAAAGAAAGTACCCAGGGAGTAAACTCATTTTCCAAACGATTTTTTAAATTATTATTTCACCACTAAAACGCAAGAGACTTGTAGTTTTCAAGAATGTTTTCATTTTTGATGAGACGCTGAATAAAAGCAGTTTAATCGCCGGCAAACGAAAACCCGCAATTTCCCGTAAATCCCGGGCTTGGCCCGTATAGTCAAAAGTATACAAAGAAAGTACCCAGGGAGTAAACTCATTTCCCGAACGATTTTTTAAATTACTTTTTCACCACTAAAACGCATGAGACTTGTAGTTTTCAAAAATGTTTTCATTTTTGATGAGACGCTGAATAAAAGCAGTTTAATCGCCGGCAAACGAAAACCTGCGATTTCCCTAAATCCCGGACTCGGCCCGTATAGTTAAAAGTATACAACGAAAGTACCCAGGGAGTAAACTCATTTCCAGAACGATTTTTTAAATTATTTTTTCACCACTAAAACGCATAAGACTTGTAGTTTTTAAAAATGTTTTCATTTTTGATGAGACGCTGAATAAAAGAAGTTTAATCGCTGGCAAACGAAAACCCGCGATTTCCCGTATATCCCGGGCTTGGCCCGTATAGTCAAAAGTATACAAAGAAAGTACCCAGGGAGTAAACTCATTTCCCGAACGATTTTTTATATTATTTTTTTACCACTAAACGCATGAGACTTGTAGTTTTCAAAAATATTTTCATATTTGATGGGACGCTGAATAAAAGAAGTTTAATCGCCGGCAAACGAAAATCCGCGATTTCCCGTAAATCCCGGACTCGGCCCGTATATTCAAAAGTATACAAAGAAAGTACCCAGAGAGTAAACTCATTTCCCGAACGATTTTTTAAATTACTTTTTCACCACTAAAGCCCATGAGACTTGTAGTTTTTAAAAATGTTTTCATTTTTGATGAGACGCTGAATAAAAGCAGTTTAATCGCCGGCAAACGAAAACCTGCGATTTCCCTAAATCCCGGACTCGGCCCGTATAGTCAAAAGTATACAAAGAAAGTACCCAGGGAGTAAACTCATTTCCAGAACGATTTTTTAAATTATTTTTTCACCACTAAAACGCATAAGACTTGTAGTTTTTAAAAATGTTTTCATTTTTGATGAGACGCTGAATAAAAGAAGTTTAATCGCTGGCAAACGAAAACCCGCGATTTCCCGTATATCCCGGGCTTGGCCCGTATAGTCAAAAGTATACAAAGAAAGTACCCAGGGAGTAAACTCATTTCCCGAACGATTTTTTATATTATTTTTTTACCACTAAACGCATGAGACTTGTAGTTTTCAAAAATGTTTTCATTTTTGATGAGACGCTGAATAAAAGAAGTTTAATCGCTGGCAAACGAAAACCTGCGATTTCCCGTATATCCCGGGCTTGGCCCGTATAGTCAAAAGTATACAAAGAAAGTACCCAGGGAGTAAACTCATTTCCCGAACGATTTTTTATATTATTTTTTTACCACTAAACGCATGAGACTTGTAGTTTTCAAAAATATTTTCATATTTGATGGGACGCTGAATAAAAGAAGTTTAATCGCCGGCAAACGAAAATCCGCGATTTCCCGTAAATCCCGGACTCGGCCCGTATATTCAAAAGTATACAAAGAAAGTACCCAGGGAGTAAACTCATTTCCCGAACGATTTTTTAAATTACTTTTTCACCACTAAAACGCATGAGACTTGTAGTTTTTAAAAATGTTTTCATTTTTGATAAGACGCTGAATAAAAGAAGTTTAATCGCCGGCAAACGAAAACCTGCGATTTCCCGCAAATCCTGGACTCGGCCGTATAGACAAAAGTATACAAAGAAAGTACCCAGGGAGTAAACTCATTTCCCAAACGATTTTTTAAATTATTATTTCACCACTAAAACGCAAGAGACTTGTAGTTTTCAAGAATGTTTTCATTTTTGATGAGACGCTGAATAAAAGCAGTTTAATCGCCGGCAAACGAAAACCCGCGATTTCCCGTAAATCCCGGGCTTGGCCCGTATAGTCAAAAGTATACAAAGAAAGTACCCAGGGAGTAAACTCATTTCCCGAACGATTTTTTAAATTACTTTTTCACCACTAAAACGCATGAGACTTGTAGTTTTCAAAAATGTTTTCATTTTTGATGAGACGCTGAATAAAAGCAGTTTAATCGCCGGCAAACGAAAACCTGCGATTTCCCTAAATCCCGGACTCGGCCCGTATAGTCAGAAATATACAAAGAAAGTACCCAGGGAGTAAACTCATTTCCCAAACGATTTTTTAAATTATTATTTCACCACTAAAACTCATGAGACTTGTAGTTTTCAAGAATGTTTTCATTTTTGATGAGACGCTGAATAAAAGCAGTTTAATCGCCGGCAAACGAAAACCCGCGATTTCCCGTATATCCCGGGCTTGGCTTGTATAGTCAAAAGTATACAAAGAAAGTACCCAGGGAGTAAACTCATTTCCCGAACGATTTTTTATATTATTTTTTTACCACTAAACGCATGAGACTTGTAGTTTTCAAAAT
The DNA here is from genome assembly GCF_029227915.1 of Hydractinia symbiolongicarpus. Classification (NCBI taxonomy): domain Eukaryota; kingdom Metazoa; phylum Cnidaria; class Hydrozoa; order Anthoathecata; family Hydractiniidae; genus Hydractinia; species Hydractinia symbiolongicarpus. The sequence goes on along the minus strand of NC_079884.1, from coordinate 4,575,336 downwards.
TATTTTCATATTTGATGGGACGCTGAATAAAAGAAGTTTAATCGCCGGCAAACGAAAATCCGCGATTTCCCGTAAATCCCGGACTCGGCCCGTATATTCAAAAGTATACAAAGAAAGTACCCAGAGAGTAAACTCATTTCCCGAACGATTTTTTAAATTACTTTTTCACCACTAAAGCCCATGAGACTTGTAGTTTTTAAAAATGTTTTCATTTTTGATGAGACGCTGAATAAAAGCAGTTTAATCGCCGGCAAACGAAAACCTGCGATTTCCCTAAATCCCGGACTCGGCCCGTATAGTCAAAAGTATACAATGAAAGTACCCAGGGAGTAAACTCATTTCCAGAACGATTTTTTAAATTATTTTTTCACCACTAAAACGCATAAGACTTGTAGTTTTTAAAAATGTTTTCATTTTTGATGAGACGCTGAATAAAAGAAGTTTAATCGCTGGCAAACGAAAACCCGCGATTTCCCGTATATCCCGGGCTTGGCCCGTATAGTCAAAAGTATACAAAGAAAGTACCCAGGGAGTAAACTCATTTCCCGAACGATTTTTTATATTATTTTTTTACCACTAAACGCATGAGACTTGTAGTTTTCAAAAATATTTTCATATTTGATGGGACGCTGAATAAAAGAAGTTTAATCGCCGGCAAACGAAAATCCGCGATTTCCCGTAAATCCCGGACTCGGCCCGTATATTCAAAAGTATACAAAGAAAGTACCCAGGGAGTAAACTCATTTCCCGAACGATTTTTTAAATTACTTTTTCACCACTAAAACGCATGAGACTTGTAGTTTTTAAAAATGTTTTCATTTTTGATAAGACGCTGAATAAAAGAAGTTTAATCGCCGGCAAACGAAAACCTGCGATTTACCGTAAATCCTGGACTCGTCCGTAGAGTCAAAAGTATACAAAGAAAGTACCCAGGGAGTAAACTCATTTCCCAAACGATTTTTTAAATTATTATTTCACCACTAAAACGCAAGAGACTTGTAGTTTTCAAGAATGTTTTCATTTTTGATGAGACGCTGAATAAAAGCAGTTTAATCGACGGCAAACGAAAACCCGCGATTTCCCGTAAATCCCGGGCTTGGCCCGTATAGTCAAAAGTATACAAAGAAAGTACCCAGGGAGTAAACTTATTTCCCGAACGATTTTTTAAATTACTTTTTCACCACTAAAACGCATGAGACTTGTAGTTTTCAAAAATGTTTTCATTTTTGATGAGACGCTGAATAAAAGCAGTTTAATCGCCGGCAAACGAAAACCTGCGATTTCCCTAAATCCCGGACTCGGCCCGTATAGTCAAAAGTATACAAAGAAAGTACCCAGGGAGTAAACTCATTTCCAGAACGATTTTTTAAATTATTTTTTCACCACTAAAACGCATAAGACTTGTAGTTTTTAAAAATGTTTTCATTTTTGATGAGACGCTGAATAAAAGAAGTTTAATCGCTGGCAAACGAAAACCTGCGATTTCCCGTATATCCCGGGCTTGGCCCGTATAGTCAAAAGTATACAAAGAAAGTACCCAGGGAGTAAACTCATTTCCCGCACGATTTTTTATATTATTTTTTTACCACTAAACGCATGAGACTTGTAGTTTTCAAAAATATTTTCATATTTGATGGGACGCTGAATAAAAGAAGTTTAATCGCCGGCAAACGAAAATCCGCGATTTCCCGTAAATCCCGGACTCGGCCCGTATATTCAAAAGTATACAAAGAAAGTACCCAGGGAGTAAACTCATTTCCCGAACGATTTTTTAAATTACTTTTTCACCACTAAAACGCATGAGACTTGTAGTTTTTAAAAATGTTTTCATTTTTGATAAGACGCTGAATAAAAGAAGTTTAATCACCGGCAAACGAAAACCTGCGATTTCCCGCAAATCCTGGACTCGGCCGTATAGACAAAAGTATACAAAGAAAGTACCCAGGGAGTAAACTCATTTCCCAAACGATTTTTTAAATTATTATTTCACCACTAAAACGCAAGAGACTTGTAGTTTTCAAGAATGTTTTCATTTTTGATGAGACGCTGAATAAAAGCAGTTTAATCGCCGGCAAACGAAAACCCGCGATTTCCCGTAAATCCCGGGCTTGGCCCGTATAGTCAAAAGTATACAAAGAAAGTACCCAGGGAGTAAACTCATTTCCCGAACGATTTTTTAAATTACTTTTTCACCACTAAAACGCATGAGACTTGTAGTTTTCAAAAATGTTTTCATTTTTCATGAGACGCTGAATAAAAGCAGTTCAATCGCCGGCAAACGAAAACCTGCGATTTCCCTAAATCCCGGACTCGGCCCGTATAGTCAGAAATATACAAAGAAAGTACCCAGGGAGTAAACTCATTTCCCAAACGATTTTTTAAATTATTATTTCACCACTAAAACTCATGAGACTTGTAGTTTTCAAGAATGTTTTCATTTTTGATGAGACGCTGAATAAAAGCAGTTTAATCGCCGGCAAACGAAAACCCGCGATTTCCCGTATATCCCGGGCTTGGCCAGTATAGTCAAAAGTATACAAAGAAAGTACCCAGGGAGTAAACTCATTTCCCGAACGATTTTTTAAATTTTTTTTTCACCACTAAAACGCATGAAACTTGTAGTTTTCAAAAATGTTTTCAATTTTGATGAGACGCTTAATGAAAGAGGTTTAATCGCCGGAAAACGAAAACCCGCGATTTCCCGGAAATGCCGGGCTTGGCCCGTATAGTCGAATGTATACAAAGAAAGTACCCTGTGAGTAAACTCATTTCCAGAACGATTTTTTAAATTATTTTTTCACCACTAAAACGCATAAGACTTGTAGTTTTTAAAAATGTTTTCATTTTTGATGAGACGCTGAATAAAAGAAGTTTAATCGCCGGCAAACGAAAACCCGCGATTTCCCGTATATCCCGGGCTTGGCCCGTATAGTCAAAAGTATACAAAGAAAGTACCCAGGGAGTAAACTCATTTCCCGAACGATTTTTTATATTATTTTTTCACCACTAAAACGCATGAGACTTGTAGTTTTCAAAAATGTTTTCATTTTTGATGAGACGCTTAATGAAAGAGGTTTAATTGCCGGCAAACGAAATCCCGCGTTTTCCCGTAAATCCAGGGCTTGGCCCGTATAGACGAATGTATACAAAGAAAGTACCCAGGGAGTAAACTCATTTCCCGAACGATTTTTTAAATTTTTTTTTCACCACTAAAACGCATGAGACTTGTAGTTTTTAAAAATGTTTTCATTTTTGATGAGACGCTCAATGAAAGAGATTTAATCGCCGGAAAACGAAAACCCGCGATTTCCCGTAAATCCCGGGCTTGGCCCGTATAGTCGAATGTATACAAAGAAAGTACCCTGTGAGTAAACTCATTTCCAGAACGATTTTTTAAATTATTTTTTCACCACTAAAACGAATAAGACTTGTAGTTTTTAAAAATGTTTTCATTTTTGATGAGACGCTGAATAAAAGAAGTTTAATCGCCGGCAAACGAAAATCCGCGATTTCCCGTAAATCCCGGACTCGGCCCGTATATTCAAAAGTATACAAAGAAAGTACCCAGGGAGTAAACTCATTTCCCAAACGATTTTTTAAATTATTATTTCACCACTAAAAGTCATGAGACTTGTAGTTTTCAAGAATGTTTTCATTTTTGATGAGACGCTGAATAAAAGCAGTTTAATCGCCGGCAAACGAAAACCCGCGATTTCCCGTATATCCCGGGCTTGGCTTGTATAGTCAAAAGTATACAAAGAAAGTACCCAGGGAGTAAACTCATTTCCCGAACGATTTTTTATATTATTTTTTTACCACTAAACGCATGAGACTTGTAGTTTTCAAAAATATTTTCATATTTGATGGGACGCTGAATAAAAGAAGTTTAATCGCCGGCAAACGAAAATCCGCGATTTCCCGTAAATCCCGGACTCGGCCCGTATATTCAAAAGTATACAAAGAAAGTACCCAGAGAGTAAACTCATTTCCCGAACGATTTTTTAAATTACTTTTTCACCACTAAAGCCCATGAGACTTGTAGTTTTTAAAAATGTTTTCATTTTTGATGAGACGCTGAATAAAAGCAGTTTAATCGCCGGCAAACGAAAACCTGCGATTTCCCTAAATCCCGGACTCGGCCCGTATAGTCAAAAGTATACAAAGAAAGTACCCAGGGAGTAAACTCATTTCCAGAACGATTTTTTAAATTATTTTTTCACCACTAAAACGCATAAGACTTGTAGTTTTTAAAAATGTTTTCATTTTTGATGAGACGCTGAATAAAAGAAGTTTAATCGCTGGCAAACGAAAACCCGCGATTTCCCGTATATCCCGGGCTTGGCCCGTATAGTCAAAAGTATACAAAGAAAGTACCCAGGGAGTAAACTCATTTCCCGAACGATTTTTTATATTATTTTTTTACCACTAAACGCATGAGACTTGTAGTTTTCAAAAATATTTTCATATTTGATGGGACGCTGAATAAAAGAAGTTTAATCGCCGGCAAACGAAAATCCGCGATTTCCCGTAAATCCCGGACTCGGCCCGTATATTCAAAAGTATGCAAAGAAAGTACCCAGGGAGTAAACTCATTTCCCGAACGATTTTTTAAATTACTTTTTCACCACTAAAACGCATGAGACTTGTAGTTTTTAAAAATGTTTTCATTTTTGATAAGACGCTGAATAAAAGAAGTTTAATCGCCGGCAAACGAAAACCTGCGATTTACCGTAAATCCTGGACTCGTCCGTAGAGTCAAAAGTATACAAAGAAAGTACCCAGGGAGTAAACTCATTTCCCAAACGATTTTTTAAATTATTATTTCACCACTAAAACGCAAGAGACTTGTAGTTTTCAAGAATGTTTTCATTTTTGATGAGACGCTGAATAAAAGCAGTTTAATCGACGGCAAACGAAAACCCGCGATTTCCCGTAAATCCCGGGCTTGGCCCGTATAGTCAAAAGTATACAAAGAAAGTACCCAGGGAGTAAACTTATTTCCCGAACGATTTTTTAAATTACTTTTTCACCACTAAAACGCATGAGACTTGTAGTTTTCAAAAATGTTTTCATTTTTGATGAGACGCTGAATAAAAGCAGTTTAATCGCCGGCAAACAAAAACCTGCGATTTCCCTAAATCCCGGACTCGGCCCGTATAGTCAAAAGTATACAAAGAAAGTACCCAGGGAGTAAACTCATTTCCAGAACGATTTTTTAAATTATTTTTTCACCACTAAAACGCATAAGACTTGTAGTTTTTAAAAATGTTTTCATTTTTGATGAGACGCTGAATAAAAGAAGTTTAATCGCTGGCAAACGAAAACCTGCGATTTCCCGTATATCCCGGGCTTGGCCCGTATAGTCAAAAGTATACAAAGAAAGTACCCAGGGAGTAAACTCATTTCCCGAACGATTTTTTATATTATTTTTTTACCACTAAACGCATGAGACTTGTAGTTTTCAAAAATATTTTCATATTTGATGGGACGCTGAATAAAAGAAGTTTAATCGCCGGCAAACGAAAATCCGCGATTTCCCGTAAATCCCGGACTCGGCCCGTATATTCAAAAGTATACAAAGAAAGTACCCAGGGAGTAAACTCATTTCCCGAACGATTTTTTAAATTACTTTTTCACCACTAAAACGCATGAGACTTGTAGTTTTTAAAAATGTTTTCATTTTTGATAAGACGCTGAATAAAAGAAGTTTAATCACCGGCAAACGAAAACCTGCGATTTCCCGCAAATCCTGGACTCGGCCGTATAGACAAAAGTATACAAAGAAAGTACCCAGGGAGTAAACTCATTTCCCAAACGATTTTTTAAATTATTATTTCACCACTAAAACGCAAGAGACTTGTAGTTTTCAAGAATGTTTTCATTTTTGATGAGACGCTGAATAAAAGCAGTTTAATCGCCGGCAAACGAAAACCCGCGATTTCCCGTAAATCCCGGGCTTGGCCCGTATAGTCAAAAGTATACAAAGAAAGTACCCAGGGAGTAAACTCATTTCCCGAACGATTTTTTAAATTACTTTTTCACCACTAAAACGCATGAGACTTGTAGTTTTCAAAAATGTTTTCATTTTTGATGAGACGCTGAATAAAAGCAGTTTAATCGCCGGCAAACGAAAACCTGCGATTTCCCTAAATCCCGGACTCGGCCCGTATAGTCAGAAATATACAAAGAAAGTACCCAGGGAGTAAACTCATTTCCCAAACGATTTTTTAAATTATTATTTCACCACTAAAACTCATGAGACTTGTAGTTTTCAAGAATGTTTTCATTTTTGATGAGACGCTGAATAAAAGCAGTTTAATCGCCGGCAAACGAAAACCCGCGATTTCCCGTATATCCCGGGCTTGGCCAGTATAGTCAAAAGTATACAAAGAAAGTACCCAGGGAGTAAACTCATTTCCCGAACGATTTTTTAAATTTTTTTTTCACCACTAAAACGCATGAAACTTGTAGTTTTCAAAAATGTTTTCAATTTTGATGAGACGCTTAATGAAAGAGGTTTAATCGCCGGAAAACGAAAACCCGCGATTTCCCGGAAATGCCGGGCTTGGCCCGTATAGTCGAATGTATACAAAGAAAGTACCCTGTGAGTAAACTCATTTCCAGAACGATTTTTTAAATTATTTTTTCACCACTAAAACGCATAAGACTTGTAGTTTTTAAAAATGTTTTCATTTTTGATGAGACGCTGAATAAAAGAAGTTTAATCGCCGGCAAACGAAAACCCGCGATTTCCCGTATATCCCGGGCTTGGCCCGTATAGTCAAAAGTATACAAAGAAAGTACCCAGGGAGTAAACTCATTTCCCGAACGATTTTTTATATTATTTTTTCACCACTAAAACGCATGAGACTTGTAGTTTTCAAAAATGTTTTCATTTTTGATGAGACGCTTAATGAAAGAGGTTTAATTGCCGGCAAACGAAATCCCGCGTTTTCCCGTAAATCCAGGGCTTGGCCCGTATAGTCGAATGTATACAAAGAAAGTACCCAGGGAGTAAACTCATTTCCCGAACGATTTTTTAAATTTTTTTTTCACCACTAAAACGCATGAGACTTGTAGTTTTTAAAAATGTTTTCATTTTTGATGAGACGCTCAATGAAAGAGATTTAATCGCCGGAAAACGAAAACCCGCGATTTCCTGTAAATCCCGGGCTTGGCCCGTATAGTCGAATGTATACAAAGAAAGTACCCTGTGAGTAAACTCATTTCCAGAAGGATTTTTTAAATTATTTTTTCACCACTAAAACGAATAAGACTTGTAGTTTTTAAAAATGTTTTCATTTTTGATGAGACGCTGAATAAAAGAAGTTTAATCGCCGGCAAACGAAAATCCGCGATTTCCCGTAAATCCCGGACTCGGCCCGTATATTCGAAAGTATACAAAGAAAGTACCCAGGGAGTAAACTCATTTCCCGAACGATTTTTTAAATTACTTTTTCACCACTAAAACGCATGAGACTTGTAGTTTTTAAAAATGTTTTCATTTTTGATAAGACGCTGAATAAAAGAAGTTTAATCGCCGGCAAACGAAAACCTGCGATTTCCCGCAAATCCTGGACTCGGCCGTATAGACAAAAGTATACAAAGAAAGTACCCAGGGAGTAAACTCATTTCCCAAACGATTTTTTAAATTATTATTTCACCACTAAAACGCAAGAGACTTGTAGTTTTCAAGAATGTTTTCATTTTTGATGAGACGCTGAATAAAAGCAGTTTAATCGCCGGCAAACGAAAACCCGCGATTTCCCGTAAATCCCGGGCTTGGCCCGTATAGTCAAAAGTATACAAAGAAAGTACCCAGGGAGTAAACTCATTTCCCGAACGATTTTTTAAATTACTTTTTCACCACTAAAACGCATGAGACTTGTAGTTTTCAAAAATGTTTTCATTTTTGATGAGACGCTGAATAAAAGCAGTTTAATCGCCGGCAAACGAAAACCTGCGATTTCCCTAAATCCCGGACTCGGCCCGTATAGTCAGAAATATACAAAGAAAGTACCCAGGGAGTAAACTCATTTCCCAAACGATTTTTTAAATTATTATTTCACCACTAAAACGCATGAAACTTGTAGTTTTCAAAAATGTTTTCAATTTTGATGAGACGCTTAATGAAAGAGGTTTAATCGCCGGAAAACGAAAACCCGCGATTTCCCGGAAATGCCGGGCTTGGCCCGTATAGTCGAATGTATACAAAGAAAGTACCCTGTGAGTAAACTCATTTCCAGAACGATTTTTTAAATTATTTTTTCACCACTAAAACGCATAAGACTTGTAGTTTTTAAAAATGCTTTCATTTTTGATGAGACGCTGAATAAAAGAAGTTTAATCGCCGGCAAACGAAAACCCGCGATTTCCCGTATATCCCGGGCTTGGCCCGTATAGTCAAAAGTATACAAAGAAAGTACCCAGGGAGTAAACTCATTTCCAGAACGATTTTTTATATTATTTTTTCACCACTAAAACGCATGAGACTTGTAGTTTTCAAAAATGTTTTCATTTTTGATGAGACGCTTAATGAAAGAGGTTTAATTGCCGGCAAACTAAATCCCGCGTTTTCCCGTAAATCCAGGGCTTGGCCCGTATAGTCGAATGTATACAAAGAAAGTACCCAGGGAGTAAACTCATTTCCCGAACGATTTTTTAAATTTTTTTTCACCACTAAAACGCATGAGACTTGTAGTTTTTAAAAATGTTTTCATTTTTGATGAGACGCTCAATGAAAGAGATTTAAACGCCGGAAAACGAAAACCCGCGATTTCCCGTAAATCCCGGGCTTGGCCCGTATAGTCGAATGTATACAAAGAAAGTACCCTGTGAGTAAACTCATTTCCAGAACGATTTTTTAAATTATTTTTTCACCACTAAAACGAATAAGACTTGTAGTTTTTAAAAATGTTTTCATTTTTGATGAGACGCTGAATAAAAAAAAGTTTAATCGCCGGAAAACGAAAACCCGCGATTTCCCGTAAATCCCGGCTTGGCCCGTATAGTCAAAAGTATACAAAGAAAGTACCCAGGGAGCAAACTCATTTCCCGAACGATTTTTTAAATTACTTTTTCACCACTAAAACGCATGAGACTTGCAGTTTTTAAAAATGTTTTCATTTTTGATGAGACGCTGAATAAAAGAAGTTTAATCGCCGGCAAACGAAAACCTGCGATTTCCCGTAAATCCTGGACTCTGCCCGTATAGTCAAAAGTATACAAAGAAAGTACCAAGGGAGTAAACTCATTTCCCAAACGATTTTTTAAATTATTATTTCACCATTAAAACGCATGAGACTTGTAGTTTTCAAGAATGTTTTTATTTTTGATGAGACGCTGAATAAAAGCAGTTTAATCGCCGGCAAACGAAAACCCGCGATTTCCCGTAAATCCCGGGCTTGGCACGTATAGTCGAATGTATATAAAGAAAGTACCCTGTGAGTAAACTCATTTCCAGAACGATTTTTTAAATTATTTTTTCACCACTAAAACGCATAAGACCTGTAGTTTTTAAAAATGTTTTCATTTTTGATGAGACGCTGAATAAAAGAAGTTTAATCGCCGGCAGACGAAAACCCGCGATTTCCCGTAAATCCCGGCTTGGCCCGTATATTCAAAAGTATACAAAGAAAGTACCCAGGGAGTAAACTCATTTCCCGAACGATTTTTTAAATTATTATTTCACCACTAAAACGCATGAGACTTGTAGTTTTCAAGAATGTTTTCATTTTTGATGAGACGCTGAATAAAAGCAGTTTAATCGCCGGCAAACGAAAACCTGCGATTTCCCTAAATCCTGGAGTCGGCCCGTATAGTCAAAAGTATACAAAGAAAGTACCCAGGGAGTAAACTCATTTCCAGAACGATTTTTTAAATTATTTTTTCACCACTAAAACGCATAAGATTTGTAGTTTTTAAAAATGTTTTCATTTTTGATGAGACGCTGAATAAAAGAAGTTCAATCGCTGGCAAACGAAAACCCGCGATTTCCCGTATATCCCGGGCTTCGCCCGTATAGTCAAAAGTATACAAAGAAAGTACCCAGGGAGTAAACTCATTTCCCGAACGATTTTTTATATTATTTTTTTACCACTAAACGCATGAAACTTGTAGTTTGCAAAAATATTTTCATATTTGATGGGACGCTGAATAAAAGAAGTTTAATCACCGGCAAACGAAAATCCGCGATTTCCCGTAAATTCCGGACTCGGCCCGTATAGTCAAAAGTATACAAAGAAAGTACCCTGTGAGTAAACTCATTTCCCGAACGATTTTTTAAATTATTTTTTCACCACTAAAACGCATAAGACCTGTAGTTTTTAAAATGTTTTCATTTTTGATGAGACGCTGAATAAAAGAAGTTTAATCGCCGGCAAACGACAACCCGCGATTTCCCGTAAATCCTGGACTCTGCCCATATAGTCAAAAGTATAAAAAGAAAGTACCAAGGGAGTAAACTCATTTCCCAAACGATTTTTTAAATTATTATTTCACCACTAAAACGCATGAGACTTGTAGTTTTCAAGAATGTTTTCATTTTTGATGAGACGCTAAATATAAGCAGTTTAATCGCCGGCAAACGAAAACCCGCGATTTCCTGTAAATCCCGGGCTTGGCACGTATAGTCGAATGTATATAAAGAAAGTACCCTGTGAGTAAACTCATTTCCAGAACGATTTTTTAAATTATTTTTTCACCACTAAAACGCATAAGACCTGTAGTTTTTAAAAATGTTTTCATTTTTGATGAGACGCTGAATAAAAGAAGTTTAATCGCCGGCAGACGAAAACCCGCGATTTCCCGTAAATCCCAGCTTGGCCCGTATATTCAAAAGTATACAAAGAAAGTACCCAGGGAGTAAACTCATTTCCCGAACGATTTTTTAAATTATTATTTCACCACTAAAACGCATGAGACTTGTAGTTGTCAAAAATATTTTCATATTTGATGGGACGCTGAATAAAAGAAGTTTAATTGCCGGCAAACGAAAATCCGCGATTTCCCGTAAATCCCGGACTCGGCCCGTATAGTCAAAAGTATACAAAGAAAGTACCCTGTGAGTAAACTCATTTCCCGAACGATTTTTTAAATTATTTTTTCACCACTAAAACGCATAAGACCTGTAGTTTTTAAAAATGTTTTCATTTTTGATGAGACGCTGAATAAAAGAAGTTTAATCGCCGGCAAACGACAACCCGCGATTTCCCGTAAATAACGGCTTGGCCCGTATATTCAAAAGTATACAAAGAAAGTACCCAGGGAGTAAACTCATTTCCCGAACGATTTTTTAAATTACTTTTTCACCACTAAAACGCATGAGACTTGCAGTTTTTAAAAATGTTTTCTTTTTTGATGAGACGCTGAATAAAAGAAGTTTAATCGCCGGCAAACGAAAACCTGCGATTTCCCGTAAATCCTGGACTCTGCCCATATAGTCAAAAGTATACAAAGAAAGTACCAAGGGAGTAAACTCATTTCCCAAACGATTTTTTAAATTATTATTTCACCACTAAAACGCATGAGACTTGTAGTTTTCAAGAATGTTTTCATTTTTGATGAGACGCTAAATAAAAGCAGTTTAATCGCCGGCAAACGAAAACCCGCGATTTCCTGTAAATCCCGGGCTTGGCACGTATAGTCGAATGTATATAAAGAAAGTACCCTGTGAGTAAACTCATTTCCAGAACGATTTTTTAAATTATTTTTTCACCACTAAAACGCATAAGACCTGTAGTTTTTAAAAATGTTTTCATTTTTGATGAGACGCTGAATAAAAGAAGTTTAATCGCCGGCAGACGAAAACCCGCGATTTCCCGTAAATCCCAGCTTGGCCCGTATATTCAAAAGTATACAAAGAAAGTACCCAGGGAGTAAACTCATTTCCCGAACGATTTTTTAAATTATTATTTCACCACTAAAACGCATAAGACTTGTAGTTTTCAAGAATGTTTTCATTTTTGATGAGACGCTGAATAAAAGCAGTTTAATCGCCGGCAAACGACAACCCGCGATTTCCCGTAAATAACGGCTTGGCCCGTATATTCAAAAGTATACAAAGAAAGTACCCAGGGAGTAAACTCATTTCCCGAACGATTTTTTAAATTACTTTTTCACCACTAAAACGCATGAGACTTGCAGTTTTTAAAAATGTTTTCTTTTTTGATGAGACGCTGAATAAAAGAAGTTTAATCGCCGGCAAACGAAAACCTGCGATTTCCCGTAAATCCTGGACTCTGCCCATATAGTCAAAAGTATACAAAGAAAGTACCAAGGGAGTAAACTCATTTCCCAAACGATTTTTTAAATTATTATTTCACCACTAAAACGCATGAGACTTGTAGTTTTCAAGAATGTTTTCATTTTTGATGAGACGCTAAATAAAAGCAGTTTAATCGCCGGCAAACGAAAACCCGCGATTTCCTGTAAATCCCGGGCTTGGCACGTATAGTCGAATGTATATAAAGAAAGTACCCTGTGAGTAAACTCATTTCCAGAACGATTTTTTAAATTATTTTTTCACCACTAAAACGCATAAGACCTGTAGTTTTTAAAAATGTTTTCATTTTTGATGAGACGCTGAATAAAAGAAGTTTAATCGCCGGCAGACGAAAACCCGCGATTTCCCGTAAATCCCAGCTTGGCCCGTATATTCAAAAGTATACAAAGAAAGTACCCAGGGAGTAAACTCATTTCCCGAACGATTTTTTAAATTATTATTTCACCACTAAAACGCATAAGACTTGTAGTTTTCAAGAATGTTTTCATTTTTGATGAGACGCTGAATAAAAGCAGTTTAATCGCCGGCAAACGAAAACCTGCGATTTCCCTAAATCCCGGACTCGGCCCGTATAGTCAAAAGTATACAAAGAAAGTACCCAGGGAGTAAACTCATTTCCAGAACGATTTTTTAAATTATTTTTTCACCACTAAAACGCATAAGACTTGTAGTTTTTAAAAATGTTTTCATTTTTGATGAGACGCTGAATAAAAGAAGTTTAATCGCTGGCAAACGAAAACCCGCGATTTCCCGTATATCCCGGGCTTGGCCCGTATAGTCAAAAGTATACAAAGAAAGTACCCAGGGAGTAAACTCATTTCCCGAACGATTTTTTATATTATTTTTTTAACACTAAACGCATGAGACTTGTAGTTTTCAAAAATATATTCATATTTGATGGGACGCTGAATAAAAGAAGTTTAATCACCGGCAAACGAAAATCCGCGATTTCCCGTAAATCCCGGACTCGGCCCGTATAGTCAAAAGTATACAAAGAAAGTACCCAGGGAGTAAACTCATTTCCCAAACGATTTTTTAAATTATTATTTCACCACTAAAACGCAAGAGACTTGTAGTTTTCAAGAATGTTTTCATTTTTGATGAGACGCTGAATAAAAGCAGTTTAATTGCCGGCAAACGAAAACCCGCGATTTCCCGTAAATCCCGGGCTTGGCACGTATAGTCGAATGTATATAAAGAAAGTACCCTGTGAGTAAACTCATTTCCAGAACGATTTTTTAAATTATTTTTTCACCACTAAAACGCATAAGACCTGTAGTTTTTAAAAATGTTTTCATTTTTGATGAGACGCTGAATAAAAGAAGTTTAATCGCCGGCAGACGAAAACCCGCGATTTCCCGTAAATCCCAGCTTGGCCCGTATATTCAAAAGTATACAAAGAAAGTACCCAGGGAGTAAACTCATTTCCCGAACGATTTTTTAAATTATTATTTCACCACTAAAACGCATGAGACTTGTAGTTGTCAAAAATATTTTCATATTTGATGGGACGCTGAATAAAAGAAGTTTAATCGCCGGCAAACGAAAATCCGCGATTTCCCGTAAATCCCGGACTCGGCCCGTATAGTCAAAAGTATACAAAGAAAGTACCCTGTGAGTAAACTCATTTCCCGAACGATTTTTTAAATTATTTTTTCACCACTAAAACGCATAAGACCTGTAGTTTTTAAAAATGTTTTCATTTTTGATGAGACGCTGAATAAAAGAAGTTTAATCGCCGGCAAACGACAACCCGCGATTTCCCGTAAATAACGGCTTGGCCCGTATATTCAAAAGTATACAAAGAAAGTACCCAGGGAGTAAACTCATTTCCCGAACGATTTTTTAAATTACTTTTTCACCACTAAAACGCATGAGACTTGCAGTTTTTAAAAATGTTTTCTTTTTTGATGAGACGCTGAATAAAAGAAGTTTAATCGCCGGCAAACGAAAACCTGCGATTTCCCGTAAATCCTGGACTCTGCCCATATAGTCAAAAGTATACAAAGAAAGTACCAAGGGAGTAAACTCATTTCCCAAACGATTTTTTAAATTATTATTTCACCACTAAAACGCATGAGACTTGTAGTTTTCAAGAATGTTTTCATTTTTGATGAGACGCTAAATAAAAGCAGTTTAATCGCCGGCAAACGAAAACCCGCGATTTCCTGTAAATCCCGGGCTTGGCACGTATAGTCGAATGTATATAAAGAAAGTACCCTGTGAGTAAACTCATTTCCAGAACGATTTTTTAAATTATTTTTTCACCACTAAAACGCATAAGACCTGTAGTTTTTAAAAATGTTTTCATTTTTGATGAGACGCTGAATAAAAGAAGTTTAATCGCCGGCAGACGAAAACCCGCGATTTCCCGTAAATCCCAGCTTGGCCCGTATATTCAAAAGTATACAAAGAAAGTACCCAGGGAGTAAACTCATTTCCCGAACGATTTTTTAAATTATTATTTCACCACTAAAACGCATAAGACTTGTAGTTTTCAAGAATGTTTTCATTTTTGATGAGACGCTGAATAAAAGCAGTTTAATCGCCGGCAAACGACAACCCGCGATTTCCCGTAAATAACGGCTTGGCCCGTATATTCAAAAGTATACAAAGAAAGTACCCAGGGAGTAAACTCATTTCCCGAACGATTTTTTAAATTACTTTTTCACCACTAAAACGCATGAGACTTGCAGTTTTTAAAAATGTTTTCTTTTTTGATGAGACGCTGAATAAAAGAAGTTTAATCGCCGGCAAACGAAAACCTGCGATTTCCCGTAAATCCTGGACTCTGCCCATATAGTCAAAAGTATACAAAGAAAGTACCAAGGGAGTAAACTCATTTCCCAAACGATTTTTTAAATTATTATTTCACCACTAAAACGCATGAGACTTGTAGTTTTCAAGAATGTTTTCATTTTTGATGAGACGCTAAATAAAAGCAGTTTAATCGCCGGCAAACGAAAACCCGCGATTTCCTGTAAATCCCGGGCTTGGCACGTATAGTCGAATGTATATAAAGAAAGTACCCTGTGAGTAAACTCATTTCCAGAACGATTTTTTAAATTATTTTTTCACCACTAAAACGCATAAGACCTGTAGTTTTTAAAAATGTTTTCATTTTTGATGAGACGCTGAATAAAAGAAGTTTAATCGCCGGCAGACGAAAACCCGCGATTTCCCGTAAATCCCAGCTTGGCCCGTATATTCAAAAGTATACAAAGAAAGTACCCAGGGAGTAAACTCATTTCCCGAACGATTTTTTAAATTATTATTTCACCACTAAAACGCATAAGACTTGTAGTTTTCAAGAATGTTTTCATTTTTGATGAGACGCTGAATAAAAGCAGTTTAATCGCCGGCAAACGAAAACCTGCGATTTCCCTAAATCCCGGACTCGGCCCGTATAGTCAAAAGTATACAAAGAAAGTACCCAGGGAGTAAACTCATTTCCAGAACGATTTTTTAAATTATTTTTTCACCACTAAAACGCATAAGACTTGTAGTTTTTAAAAATGTTTTCATTTTTGATGAGACGCTGAATAAAAGAAGTTTAATCGCTGGCAAACGAAAACCCGCGATTTCCCGTATATCCCGGGCTTGGCCCGTATAGTCAAAAGTATACAAAGAAAGTACCCAGGGAGTAAACTCATTTCCCGAACGATTTTTTATATTATTTTTTTACCACTAAACGCATGAGACTTGTAGTTTTCAAAAATATATTCATATTTGATGGGACGCTGAATAAAAGAAGTTTAATCACCGGCAAACGAAAATCCGCGATTTCCCGTAAATCCCGGACTCGGCCCGTATAGTCAAAAGTATACAAAGAAAGTACCCAGGGAGTAAACTCATTTCCCAAACGATTTTTTAAATTATTATTTCACCACTAAAACGCAAGAGACTTGTAGTTTTCAAGAATGTTTTCATTTGTGATGAGACGCTGAATAAAAGCAGTTTAATTGCCGGCAAACGAAAACCCGCGATTTCCCGTAAATCCCGGGCTTGGCCCGTATAGTCAAAAGTATACAAAGAAAGTATCCAGGGAGTAAACTCATTTCCCGAACGATTTTTTAAATTACTTTTTCACCACTAAAACGCATGAGACTTGTAGTTTTCAAAAATGTTTTCATTTTTGATGAGACGCTGAATAAAAGAAGTTTAATCGCCGGCAAACGAAAACCCGCGATTTCCCGTAAATCCCGGGCTTGGCACGTATAGTCGAATGTATACAAAGAAAGTACCCTGTGAGTAAACTCATTTCCAGAACGATTTTTTAAATTATTTTTTCACCACTAAAACGCATAAGACCTGTAGTTTTTAAAAATGTTTTCATTTTTGATGAGACGCTGAATAAAAGAAGTTTAATCGCCGGCAAACGAAAACCCGCGATTTCCCGTAAATCCCGGCTTGGCCCGTATATTCTCAAGTATACAAAGAAAGTACCCAGGGAATAAAACTCATTTCCCGAACGATTTTTTAAATTACTTTTTCACCACTAAAACGCATGAGACTTGTAGTTTTTAAAAATGTTTTCATTTTTGATAAGACGCTGAGTAAAAGAAGTTTAATCGCCGGCAAACGAAAACCTGCGATTTCCCGTAAATCCTAGACTCGGCCCGAATTGTCAAAATTTTACAAAGAAAGTACCCAGGGAGTAAACTCATTTCCCAAACGATTTTTTAAATTATTATTTCACCACTAAAACGCATGAGACTTGTAGTTTTCAAGAATGTTTTAATTTTTGATGAGACGCTGAATAAAAGAAGTTTAATCGCCGGCAAACGAAAACCCGCGATTTCCCGTAAATCCCGGGCTTGGCCCGTATAGTCAAAAGTATACAAAGAAAGTACCCAGGGAGTAAACTCATTTCCCGAACGATTTTTTAAATTACTTTTTCACCACTAAAACGCATGAGACTTGTAGTTTTCAAAAATGTTTTCATTTTTAATGAGACGCTGAATAAAAAAAAGTTTAATCGCCGGCAAACGAAAACCCGCGATTTCCCGTAAATCCCGGCTTGGCCCGTATAGTCAAAAGTATACAAAGAAAGTACCCAGGGAGTAAACTCATTTCCCGAACGATTTTTTAAATTACTTTTTCACCACTAAAACGCATGAGACTTGCAGTTTTTAAAAATGTTTTCATTTTTGATGAGACGCTGAATAAAAGAAGTTTAATCGGCGGCAAACGAAAACCTGCGATTTCCCGTAAATCCTGGACTCTGCCGTATAGTCAAAAGTATACAAAGAAAGTACCAAGGGAGTAAACTCATTTCCCAAACGATTTTTTACATTATTATTTACCACTAAAACGCATGAGACTTGTAGTTTTCAAGAATGTTTTCATTTTTGATGAGACGCTGAATAAAAGCAGTTTAATCACCGGCAAACGAAAACCCGCGATTTCCCGTAAATGCCGGGCTTGGCACGTATAGTCGAATGTATATAAAGAAAGTACCCTGTGAGTAAGCTCATTTCCAGAACGATTTTTTAAATTATTTTTTCACCACTAAAACGCATAAGACCTGTAGTTTTTAAAAATGTTTTCATATTTGATGAGACGCTGAATAAAAGAAGTTTAATCGCCGGCAGACGAAAACCCGCGATTTCCCGTAAATCCCGGCTTGGCCCGTATATTCAAAAGTATACAAAGAAAGTACCCAGGGAGTAAACTCATTTCCCGAACGATTTTTTAAATTATTATTTCACCACTAAAACGCATGAGACTTGTAGTTTTCAAGAATGTTTTCATTTTTGATATGACGCTGAATAAAAGCAGTTTAATCGCCGGCAAACGAAAACCTGCGATTTCCCTAAATCCCGGACTCGGCCCGTATAGTCAAAAGTATACAAAGAAAGTACCCAGGGAGTAAACTCATTTCCAGAACGATTTTTTAAATTATTTTTTCACCACTAAAACGCATAAGACCTGTAGTTTTTAAAAATGTTTTTATTTTTGATGAGACGCTGAATAAAAGAAGTTTAATCGCCGGCAAACGAAAACCCGCGATTTCCCGTAAATCCTGGCTTGGCCCGTATATTCACAAGTATACAAAGAAAGTACCCAGGGAATAAAACTCATTTCCCGAACGATTTTTTAAATTACTTTTTCACCACTAAAACGCATGAGACTTGTAGTTTTTAAAAATGTTTTCATTTTTGATAAGACGCTGAATAAAAGAAGTTTAATCGCCGGCAAACGAAAACCTGCGATTTCCCGTAAATCCTAGACTCGGCCCGAATAGTCAAAATTTTACAAAGAAAGTACCCAGGGAGTAAACTCATTTCCCAAACGATTTTTTAAATTATTATTTCACCACTAAAACGCATGAGACTTGTAGTTTTCAAGAATGTTTTAATTTTTGATGAGACGCTGAATAAAAGAAGTTTAATCGCCGGCAAAAGAAAACCCGCGATTTCCCGTAAATCCCGGGCTTGGCCCGTATAGTCAAAAGTATACAAAGAAAGTACCCAGGGAGTAAACTCATTTCCCGAACGATTTTTTAAATTACTTTTTCACCACTAAAACGCATGAGACTTGTAGTTTTCAAAAATGTTTTCATTTTTAATGAGACGCTGAATAAAAAAAAGTTTAATCGCCGGCAAACGAAAACCCGCGATTTCCCGTAAATCCCGGCTTGGCCCGTATAGTCAAAAGTATACAAAGAAAGTACCCAGGGAGTAAACTCATTTCCCGAACGATTTTTTTAATTACTTTTTCACCACTAAAACGCATGAGACTTGCAGTTTTTAAAAATGTTTTCATTTTTGATGAGACGCTGAATAAAAGAAGTTTAATCGCCGGCAAACGAAAACCTGCGATTTCCCGTAAATCCTGGACTCTGCCGTATAGTCAAAAGTATACAAAGAAAGTACCAAGGGAGTAAACTCATTTCCCAAACGATTTTTTACATTATTATTTACCACTAAAACGCATGAGACTTGTAGCTTTCAAGAATGTTTTCATTTTTGATGAGACGCTGAATAAAAGCAGTTTAATCGCCGGCAAACGAAAACCCGCGATTTCCCGTAAATGCCGGGCTTGGCACGTATAGTCGAATGTATATAAAGAAAGTACCCTGTGAGTAAACTCATTTCCAGAACGATTTTTTAAATTATTTTTTCACCACTAAAACGCATAAGACCTGTAGTTTTTAAAAATGTTTTCATTTTTGATGAGACGCTGAATAAAAGAAGTTTAATCGCCGGCAGACGAAAACCCGCGATTTCCCGTAAATCCCGGCTTGGCCCGTATATTCAAAAGTATACAAAGAAAGTACCCAGGGAGTAAACTCATTTCCCGAACGATTTTTTAAATTATTATTTCACCACTAAAACGCATGAGACTTGTAGTTTTCAAGAATGTTTTCATTTTTGATATGACGCTGAATAAAAGCAGTTTAATCGCCGGCAAACGAAAACCTGCGATTTCCCTAAATCCCGGACTCGGCCCGTATAGTCAAAAGTATACAAAGAAAGTACCCAGGGAGTAAACTCATTTCCAGAACGATTTTTTAAATTATTTTTTCACCACTAAAACGCATAAGACTTGTAGTTTTTAAAAATGTTTTCATTTTTGATGAGACGCTGAATAAAAGCAGTTTAATCGCCGGCAAACGAAAACCCGCGATTTCCCGTAAATGCCGGGCTTGGCACGTATAGTCGAATGTATATAAAGAAAGTACTCTGTGAGTAAACTCATTTCCAGAACGATTTTTTAAATTATTTTTTCACCACTAAAGCGCATAAGACCTGTAGTTTTTAAAAATGTTTTCATTTTTGATGAGACGCTGAATAAAAGAAGTTTAATCGCCGGCAGACGAAAACCCGCGATTTCCCGTAAATCCCGGCTTGGCCCGTATATTTAAAAGTATACAAAGAAAGTACCCAGGGAGTAAACTCATTTCCCGAACGATTTTTTAAATTATTATTTCACCACTAAAACGCATGAGAATTGTAGTTTTCAAGAATGTTTTCATTTTTGATGGGACGCTGAATAAAAGCAGTTTAATCGCCGGCAAACGAAAACCTGCGATTTCCCTAAATCCCGGACTCGGCCCGTATAGTCAAAAGTATACAAAGAAAGTACCCAGGGAGTAAACTCATTTCCCGAACGATTTTTTAAATTATTTTTTCACCACTAAAACGCATAAGACCTGTAGTTTTTAAAAATGTTTTCATTTTTGATGAGACGCTGAATAAAAGAAGTTTAATCGCCGGCAAACGACAACCCGCGATTTCCCGTAAATACCGGCTTGGCCCGTATATTCAAAAGTATACAAAGAAAGTACCCAGGGAGTAAACTCATTTCCCAAACGATTTTTTGAATTATTATTTCACCACTAAAACGCAAGAGACTTGTAGTTTTCAAGAATGTTTTCATTTTTGACGAGACGCTGAATAAAAGCAGTTTAATCGCCGGCAAACGAAAACCCGCGATTTCCCGTAAATCCCGGGCTTGGCCCGTATAGTCAAAAGTATACAAAGAAAGTACCCAGGGAGTAAACTCATTTCCCGAACGATTTTTTAAATTATTTTTTCACCACTAAAACGCATAAGACCTGTAGTTTTTAAAAATGTTTTCATTTTTGATGAAACGCTGAATAAAAGAAGTTTAATCGCCGGCAAACGAAAACCTGCGACTTCCCGTAAATCCTTGACTCTGCCCGTATAGTCAAAAGTATACAAAGAAAGTACCCAGGGAGTAAACTCATTTCCCAAACGATTTTTTAAATTATTATTTCACCACTAAAACGCAAGAGACTTGTAGTTTTCAAGAATGTTTTCATTTTTGATGAGACGCTGAATAAAAGCAGTTTAATCGCCGGCAAACGAAAACCCGCGATTTCCCGTAAATCCCGGGCTTGGCACGTATAGTCAAAAGTATACAAAGAAAGTACCCAGGGAGTAAACTCATTTCCCGAACGATTTTTTAAATTACTTTTTCACCACTAAAACGCAGGAGACTTGTAGTTTTCAAAAATGTTTTCATTTTTGATAAGACGCTGAATAAAAGAAGTTTAAAGTAAAGTAAAGGGAGTAAACTCATTTCCCGAACGATTTTTTAAATTACTTTTTCACCACTAAAACGCATGAGAATTGTAGTTTTCAAGAATGTTTTCATTTTTGATGGGACGCTGAATAAAAGCAGTTTAATCGCCGGCAAACGAAAACCTGCGATTTCCCTAAATCCCGGACTCGGCCCGTATAGTCAAAAGTATACAAAGAAAGTACCCAGGGAGTAAACTCATTTCCAGAACGATTTTTTAAATTATTTTTTCACCACTAAAACGCATAAGACTTGTAGTTTTTAAAAATGTTTTCATTTTTGATGAGACGCTGAATAAAAGAAGTTTAATCGCTGGCAAACGAAAACCCGCGATTTCCCGTATATCCCGGGCTTGGCCCGTATAGTCAAAGTATACAAAGAAAGTACCCAGGGAGTAAACTCATTTCCCGAACGATTTTTTATATTATTTTTTTACCACTAAACGCATGAGACTTGTAGTTTTCAAAAATATTTTCATATTTGATGGGACGCTGAATAAAAGAAGTTTCATCGCCGGCAAACGAAAATCCGCGATTTCCCGTAAATCCCGGACTCGGCCCGAATAGTCAAAAGTATACAAAGAAAGTACCCTGTGAGTAAACTCATTTCCCAAACGATTTTTTAAATTATTTTTTCACCACTAAAACGCATAAGACCTGTAGTTTTTAAAAATGTTTTCATTTTTGATGAAACGCTGAATAAAAGAAGTTTAATCGCCGGCAAACGACAACACGCGATTTCCCGTAAATACCGGCTTGGCCCGTATATTCAAAAGTATACAAAGAAAGTACCCAGGGAGTAAACTCATTTCCCAAACGATTTTTTGAATTATTATTTCACCACTAAAACGCAAGAGACTTGTAGTTTTCAAGAATGTTTTCATTTTTGATGAGACGCTGAATAAAAGCAGTTTAATCGCCGGCAAACGAAAAACCGCGATTTCCCGTAAATCCCGGGCTTGGCCCGTATAGTCAAAAGTATACAAAGAAAGTACCCAGGGAGTAAACTCATTTCCCGAACGATTTTTTAAATTACTTTTTCACCACTAAAACGCAGGAGACTTGTAGTTTTCAAAAATGTTTTCATTTTTGATGAGACGCTGAATAAAAGCAGTTTAATCGCCGGCAAACGAAAACCTGCGATTTCCCTAAATCCCGGACTCGGCCCGTATAGTCAAAAGTATACAAAGAAAGTACCCAGGGAGTAAACTCATTTCCCAAACGATTTTTTGAATTATTATTTCACCACTAAAACGCAAGAGACTTGTAGTTTTCAAGAATGTTTTCATTTTTGATGAGACGCTGAATAAAAGCAGTTTAATCGCCGGCAAACGAAAAACCGCGATTTCCCGTAAATCCCGGGCTTGGCCCGTATAGTCAAAAGTATACAAAGAAAGTACCCAGGGAGTAAACTCATTTCCCGAACGATTTTTTAAATTACTTTTTCACCACTAAAACGCAGGAGACTTGTAGTTTTCAAAAATGTTTTCATTTTTGATGAGACGCTGAATAAAAGCAGTTTAATCGCCGGCAAACGAAAACCTGCGATTTCCCTAAATCCCGGACTCGGCCCGTATAGTCAAAAGTATACGAAGAAAGTACCCAGGGAGTAAACTCATTTCCCAAACGATTTTTTAAATTATTATTTCACCACTAAAACGCATGAGACTTGTAGTTTTCAAGAATGTTTTCATTTTTGATGAGACGCTGAATAAAAGCAGTTTAATCGCCGGTAAACGAAAACCCGCGATTTCCCGTAAATCCCGGGCTTGGCCCGTATAGTCAAAAGTATACAAAGAAAGTACCCAGGGAGTAAACTCATTTCCCGAACGATTTTTTAAATTTTTTTTTCACCACTAAAACGCATGAAACTTGTAGTTTTCAAAAATGTTTTCATTTTTGATGAGACGCTTAATGAAAGAGGTTTAATCGCCGGAAAACGAAAACCCGCGATTTCCCGTAAATCCCGGGCTTCGCCCGTATAGTCGAATGTGTACAAACAAAGTACCCAGGGAGTAAACTCATTTCCCGAACGATTTTTTAAATTACTTTTTCACCACTAAAACGCATGAGACTTGTAGTTTTTAAAAATGTTTTCATTTTTGATGAGACGCTGAATAAAAGAAGTTTAATCGCCGGCAAACGAAAACCTGCGACTTCCCGTAAATCCTTGACTCTGCCCGTATAGTCAAAAGTATACAAAGAAAGTACCCAGGGAGTAAACTCATTTCCCAAACGATTTTTTAAATTATTATTTCACCACTAAAACGCATGAGACTTGTAGTTTTCAAGAATGTTTTCATTTTTGATGAGACGCTGAATAAAAGCAGTTTAATCGCCGGCAAACGAAAACCCGCGATTTCCCGTAAATCCCGGGCTTGGCACGTATAGTCGAATGTATACAAAGAAATTACCCTGTGAGTAAACTCATTTCCAGAACGATTTTTTAAATTATTTTTTCACCACTAAAACGCATAAGACCTGTAGTTTTTAAAAATGTTTTCATTTTTGATGAGACGCTGAATAAAAGAAGTTTAATCGCCGGCAAACGAAAACCCGCGATTTCCCGTAAATCCCGGCTTGGCCCGTATATTCACAAGTATACAAAGAAAGTACCCAGGGAGTAAACTCATTTCCCGAACGATTTTTTAAATTACTTTTTCACCACTAAAACGCATGAGACTTGTAGTTTTTAAAAATGTTTTCATTTTTGATAAGACGCTGAATAAAAGAAGTTTAATCGCCGGCAAACGAAAACCTGCGATTTCCCGTAAATCCTGGACTCGGCCCGTATAGTCAAAAGTATACAAAGAAAGTACCCAGGGAGTAAACTCATTTCCCGAACGATTTTTTAAATTACTTTTTCACCACTAAAACGCATGAGACTTGTAGTTTTTAAAAATGTTTTCATTTTTGATAAGACGCTGAATAAAAGAAGTTTAATCGCCGGCAAACGAAAACCTGCGATTTCCCGTAAATCCTGGACTCGGCCCGTATAGTCAAAAGTATACAAAGAAAGTACCCAGGGAGTAAACTCATTTCACAAACGATTTTTTAAATTATTATTTCACCACTAAAACGCATGAGACTTGTAGTTTTCAAGAATGTTTTAATTTTTGATGAGACGCTGAATAAAATAAGTTTAATTGCCGGCAAACGAAAACCCGCGATTTCCCGTAAATCCCGGGCCTGGCCCGTATAGTTAAAAGTATACAAAGAAAGTACCCAGGGAGTAAACTCATTTCCCGAACGATTTTTTAAATTTTTTTTTCACCACTAAAACGCATGAAACTTGTAGTTTTCAAAAATGTTTTCATTTTTGATGAGACGCTTAATGAAAGAGGTTTAATCGCCGGAAAACGAAAACCCGCGATTTCCCGTAAATCCCGGGCTTCGCCCGTATAGTCGAATGTATACAAACAAAGTACCCAGGGAGTAAACTCATTTCCCGAACGATTTTTTAAATTACTTTTTCACCACTAAAACGCATGAGACTTGTAGTTTTTAAAAATGTTTTCATTTTTGATGAGACGCTGAATAAAAGAAGTTTAATCGCCGGCAAACGAAAACCTGCGACTTCCCGTAAATCCTTGACTCTGCCCGTATAGTCAAAAGTATACAAAGAAAGTACCCAGGGAGTAAACTCATTTCCCAAACGATTTTTTAAATTATTATTTCACCACTAAAACGCATGAGACCTGTAGTTTTCAAGAATGTTTTCATTTTTGATGAGACGCTGAATAAAAGCAGTTTAATCGCCGGCAAACGAAAACCCGCGATTTCCCGTAAATCCCGGGCTTGGCACGTATAGTCGAATGTATACAAAGAAAGTACCCTGTGAGTAAACTCATTTCCAGAACGATTTTTTAAATTATTTTTTCACCACTAAAACGCATAAGACCTGTAGTTTTTAAAAATGTTTTCATTTTTGATGAGACGCTGAATAAAAGAAGTTTAATCGCCGGCAAACGAAAACCTGCGACTTCCCGTAAATCCTTGACTCTGCCCGTATAGTCAAAAGTATACAAAGAAAGTACCCAGGGAGTAAACTCATTTCCCGAACGATTTTTTAAATTTTTTTTTCACCACTAAAACGCATGAAACTTGTAGTTTTCAAAAATGTTTTCATTTTTGATGAGACGCTTAATGAAAGAGGTTTAATCGCCGGAAAACGAAAACCCGCGATTTCCCGTAAATCCCGGGCTTCGCCCGTATAGTCGAATGTGTACAAACAAAGTACCCAGGGAGTAAACTCATTTCCCGAACGATTTTTTAAATTACTTTTTCACCACTAAAACGCATGAGACTTGTAGTTTTTAAAAATGTTTTCATTTTTGATGAGACGCTGAATAAAAGAAGTTTAATCGCCGGCAAACGAAAACCTGCGATTTCCCGTAAATCCTGGACTCGGCCCGTATAGTCAAAAGTATACAAAGAAAGTACCCAGGGAGTAAACTCATTTCCCAAACGATTTTTTAAATTATTATTTCACCACTAAAACGCATGAGACTTGTAGTTTTCAAGAATGTTTTAATTTTTGATGAGACGCTGAATAAAATAAGTTTAATTGCCGGCAAACGAAAACCCGCGATTTCCCGTAAATCCCGGGCTTGGCCCGTATAGTTAAAAGTATACAAAGAAAGTACCCAGGTAGTAAACTCATTTCCCGAACGATTTTTTAAATTACTTTTTCACCACTAAAACGCATGAGACTTGTAGTTTTCAAAAATGTTTTCATTTTTAATGAGACGCTGAATAAAAGCAGTTTAATCGCTGGCAAACGAAAACCCGCGATTTCCCGTATATCCCGGGCTTGGCCCGTATAGTCAAAAGTATACAAAGAAAGTACCCAGGGAGTAAACTCATTTCCAGAACGATTTTTTAAATTATTTTTTCACCACTAAAACGCATAAGACTTATAGTTTTTAAAAATGTTTTCATTTTTGATGAGACGCTGAATAAAAGAAGTTTAATCGCTGGCAAACGAAAACCCGCGATTTCCCGTATATCCCGGGCTTGGCCCGTATAGTCAAAAGTATACAAAGAAAGTACCCAGGGAGTAAACTCATTTCCCGAACGATTTTTTATATTATTTTTTTACCACTAAACGCATGAGACTTGTAGTTTTCAAAAATATTTTCATATTTGATGGGACGCTGAATAAAAGAAGTTTAATCGCCGGCAAACGAAAATCCGCGATTTCCCGTAAATCCCGGACTCGGCCCGTATAGTCAAAAGTATACAAAGAAAGTACCCTGTGAGTAAACTCATTTCCCGAACGATTTTTTAAAATATTTTTTCACCACTAAAACGCATAAGACCTGTAGTTTTTAAAAATGTTTTCATTTTTGATGAGACGCTGAATAAAAGCAGTTTAATCGCCGGCAAACGAAAACCCGCGATTTCCCGTAAATCCCGGGCTTGGCACGTATAGTCGAATGTATACAAAGAAAGTACCCTGTGAGTAAACTCATTTCCAGAACGATTTTTTAAATTACTTTTTCACCACTAAGACGCATAAGACTTGTAGTTTTTAAAAATGTTTTCATTTTTGATGAGACGCTGAATAAAAGAAGTTTAATCGCCGGCAAACGAAAACCCGCCATTTCCCGTAAACCCCGGACTCGGCCCGCATAGTCAAAAGTATACAAAGAAAGTACCCAGGGAGTAAACTCATTTTCCGAACGATTTTTTAAATTATTTTTTCAGCACTAACACGCATGAGACTTGTAGTTTTTAAAAATGTTTTCATTTTTGATGAGACGGTGAATAAAAGAAGTTTAATCGCCGGCAAACGAAAACCTGCGATTTCCCGTAAATCCTGGACTCGGCCCGTATAGTCAAAAGTAGACAAAGAAAGTACCCAGGGAGTAAACTCATTTCCCAAACGATTTTTTAAATTATTATTTCACCACTAAAACTCATGAGACTTGTAGTTTTCAAGAATGTTTTCATTTTTGATGAGACGCTGAATAAAAGCAGTTTAATCGACGGCAAACGAAAACCTGCGATTTCCCGTAAATCCCGGACTCGGCCCATATAGTCAAAAGTATACAAAGAAAGTACCCAGGGAGTAAACTCATTTCCAGAACGATTTTTTAAATTATTGTTTCACCACTAAAACGCATAAGACTTGTAGTTTTTAAAAATGTTTTCATTTTTGATGAGACGCTGCATAAAAGAAGTTTAATCGCCGGCAAACGAAAACCCGCGATTTCCCGTAAATCCCGAGCTTGGCCCGTATAGTCAAAAGTATACAAAGAAAGTACCCAGGGAGTAAACTCATTTCCCGAACGATTTTTTAAATTATTATTTCACCACTAAAACGCATGAGACCTGTAGTTTTTAAAAATGTTTTCATTTTTGATGAGACGCTGAATAAAAGAAGTTTAATCGCCGGCAAACGAAAACCTGCGATTTCCCGTAAATCCTGGACTCGGCCCGTATAGTCAAAAGTATACAAAGAAAGTACCCAGGGAGTAAACTCATTTCCCAAACGATTTTTTAAATTATTTTTTCACCACTAAAACGCATCAGACCTGTAGTTTTTAAAAATGTTTTCATTTTTGATGAGACGCTGAATAAAAGAAGTTTAATCGCCGGCAAACGAAAACCCGCGATTTCCCGTAAATACCGGCTTGGCCGGTATATTCAAAAGTATACAAAGAAAGTACCCAGGGAGTAAACTCATTTCCCGAACGATTTTTTAAATTACTTTTTCACCACTAAAACGCATGAGACTTGTATTTTTTAAAAATGTTTTCATTTTTGATAAGACGCTGAATAAAAGAAGTTTAATCGCCGGCAAACGAAAACCTGCGATTTCCCGAAAATCCTGGACTCGGCCCGTATAGTCAAAAGTATACAAAGAAAGTACCAAGGGAGTAAACTCATTTCCCAAACGATTTTTTAAATTATTATTTCACCACTAAAACGCATGAGACTTGTAGTTTTCAAGAATGTTTTCATTTTTGATAAGACGCTGAATAAAAGCAGTTTAATCGCTGGCAAACGAAAACCCGCGATTTCCCGTAAATCCCGGGCTTGGCCCGTATAGTCAAAAGTATACAAAGAAAGTACCCAGGGAGTAAACTCATTTCCCGAACGATTTTTTAAATTACTTTTTCACCACTAAAACGCATGAGACTTGTAGTTTTCAAAAATGTTTTCATTTTTGATGAGACGCTGAATAAAAGCAGTTTAATCGCCGGCAAACGAAAACCCGCGATTTCCCGTAAATCCCGGGCTTGGCCCGTATAGTCAAAAGTATACAAAGAAAGTACCCAGGGAGTAAACTCATTTCCCGAACGATTTTTTATATTATTTTTTTACCACTAAACGCATGAGACTTGTAGTTTTCAAAAATATTTTCATATTTGATGGGACGATGAATAAAAGAAGTTTAATCGCCGGCAAACGAAAATCCGCGATTTCCCGTAAATCCCGGACTCGGCCCGTATAGTCAAAAGTATACAAAGAAAGTACCCAGGGAGTAAACTCATTTCCCGAACGATTTTTTAAATTATGTTTTCACCACTAAAACGCATGAGACTTGTAGTTTTCAAAAATGTTTTCATTTTTGATGAGACGCTTAATGAAAGAGGTTTAATCGCCGGCAAACGAAAACCTGCGATTTCCCGTAAATCCTGGACTCGGCCCGTATAGTCAAAAGTATACAAAGAAAGTACCCAGGGAGTAAACTCATTTCCCAAACGATTTTTTAAATTATTATTTCACCATTAAAACTCGTGAGACTTGTAGTTTTCAAGAATGTTTTCATTTTTGATGAGACGCTGAATAAAAGTGGTTTAATCGCCGGCAAACGAAAACCGCGATTTCCCGTAAATCCCGGTCTTGGCACGTATAGTCGAATGTATACAAAGAAAGTACCCTGTGAGTAAACTCATTTCCAGAACGATTTTTTAAATTATTTTTTCACCACTAAAACGCATAAGACCTGTAGTTTTTAAAAATGTTTTCATTTTTGATGAGACGCTGAATAAAAGAAGTTTAATCGTCGGCAAACGAAAACCCGCGATTTCCCGTAAATCCCGGCTTGGCCCGTATATTCAAAAGTATACAAAGAAAGTACCCAGGAAGTAAACTCATTTCCCAAACGATTTTTTAAATTATTATTTCACCACTAAAACGCATGAGACTTGTAGTTTTCAAGAATGTTTTCATTTTTGATGAGACGCTGAATAAAAGCAGTTTAATCGCCGGCAAACGAAAACCCGCGATTTCCCGTAAATCCCGGGCTTGGCACGTATAGTCGAATGTATACAAAGAAAGTACCCTGTGAGTAAACTCATTTCCAGAACGATTTTTTAAATTACTTTTTCACCACTAAGACGCATAAGACTTGTAGTTTTTAAAAATGTTTTCATTTTTGATGAGACGCTGAATAAAAGAAGTTTAATCGCCGGCAAACGAAAACCCGCCATTTCCCGTAAACCCCGGACTCGGACCGCATAGTCAAAAGTATACAAAGAAAGTACCCAGGGAGTAAACTCATTTCCCGAACGATTTTTTAAATTATTTTTTCAGCACTAAAACGTATGAGACTTGTATTTTTTAAAAATGTTTTCATTTTTGATGAGACGGTGAATAAAAGAAGTTTAATCGCCGGCAAACGAAAACCTGCGATTTCCCGTAAATCCTGGACTCGGCCCGTATATTTAAAAGTATACAAAGAAAGTACCCAGGGAGTAAACTCATTTCCCAAACGATTTTTTAAATTATTATTTCACCACTAAAACTCATGAGACTTGTAGTTTTCAAGAATGTTTTCATTTTTGATGAGACGCTGAATAAAAGCAGTTTAATCGCCGGCAAACGAAAACCTGCGATTTCCCGTAAATCCCGGACTCGGCCCGTATAGTCAAAAGTACACAAAGAAAGTACCCAGGGACTAAACTCATTTCCAGAACGATTTTTTAAATTATTTTTTCACCACTAAAACGCATAAGACTTGTAGTTTTTAAAAATGTTTTCATTTTTGATGAGACGCTGAATAAAAGAAGTTTAATCGCCGGCAAACGAAAACCCGCGATTTCCCGTAAATCCCGGGCTTGGCCCGTATAGTCAAAAGTATACAAAGAAAGTACCCAGGGAGTAAACTCATTTCCCGAACGATTTTTTAAATTATTATTTTACCACTAAAACGCATGAGACCTGTAGTATTTAAAAATGTTTTCATTTTTGATGAGACGCTGAATAAAAGAAGTTTAATCGCCGGCAGACGAAAACCTGCGATTTCCCGTAAATCCTGGACTCGGCCCGTATAGTCAAAAGTATACAAAAAAAGTACCCAGGGAGTAAACTCATTTCCCAAACGATTTTTTAAATTATTATTTCACCACTAAAGCCCACGAGACTTGTAGTTTTTAAAAATGTTTTCATTTTTAATGAGACGCTGAATAAAAGAAGTTTAATCGCGGGCAAACGAAAACCCGCGATTTCCCGTAAATCCCGGGCTTGGCCCGTATAGTCAAAAGTATACAAAGAAAGTACCCAGGGAGTAAACTCATTTCCCGAACGATTTTTTAAATTACTTTTTCACCACTAAAACGCATGAGACTTGTAGTTTTCAAAAATGTTTTCATTTTTGATGAGACGCTGAATAAAAGCAGTTTAATCGCCGGCAAACGAAAACCCGCGATTTCCCGTATATCCCGGGCTTGACCCGTATAGTCAAAAGTATACAAAGAAAGAACCCAGGGAGTAAACTCATTTCCCGAACAATTTTTTATATTATTTTTTTACCACTAAACGCATGAGACTTGTAGTTTTCAAAAATATTTTCATATTTGATGGGAAGCTGAATAAAAGAAGTTTAATCGCCGGCAAACGAAAATCCGCGATTTCCCGTAAATCCCGGACTCGGCCCGTATAGTCAAAAGTATACAAAGAAAGTACCCAAGGAGTAAACTCATTTCCCGAACGATTTTTTAAATTATTTTTTCACCACTAAAACGCATGAGACTTGTAGTTTTCAAAAATGTTTTCATTTTTGATGAGACGCTTAATGAAAGAGGTTTAATCGCCGGAAAACGAAAACCCGCGATTTCCCGTAAATCCCGGCTTGGCCCGTATAGTCAAAAGTATAATAAGAAAGTACCCAGGGAGTAAACTCATTTCCCGAACGATTTTTTAAATTACTTTTTCACCACTAAAACGCATGAGACTTGTAGTTTTTAAAAATGTTTTCATTTTTGATGAGACGCTGAATAAAAGAAGTTTAATCGCCGGCAAACGAAAACCTGCGATTTCCCGTAAATCCTGGACTCGGCCCGTATAGTCAAAAGTATACAAAGAAAGTACCCAGGGAGTAAACTCATTTCCCAAACGATTTTTTAAATTATTATTTCACCACTAAAACTCGTGAGACTTGTAGTTTTCAAGAATGTTTTCATTTTTGATGAGACGCTGAATAAAAGTGGTTTAATCGCCGGCAAACGAAAACCCGCGTTTTCCCGTAAATCCGGGACTTGGCCCGTATAGTCAAATGTATACAAAGAAAGTACCCAGGGAGGAAACTCATTTCCCGAACGATTTTTTAAATTTTTTTTCCACCACTAAAACGCATGAGACTTGTAGTTTTCAAGAATGTTTTCATTTTTGATGAGACGCTGAATAAAAGTGGTTTAATCGCCGGCTAACGAAAACCCGCGTTTTCCCGTAAATCCGGGGCTTGGCCCGTATAGTCGAATGTATACAAAGAAAGTACCCAGGGAGGAAACTCATTTCCCGAACGATTTTTTAAATTTTTTTTTCACCACTAAAACGCATGAGACTTGTAGTTTTCAAAAATGTTTTCATTTTTGATGAGACGCTTAATGAAAGAAGTTTAATCGTCGGCAAACGAAAACCCGCGATTTCCCGTAAATCCCGGCTTGGCCCGTATATTCAAAAGTATACAAAGAAAGTACCCAGGAAGTAAACTCATTTCCCAAACGATTTTTTAAATTATTATTTCACCACTAAAACGCATGAGACTTGTAGTTTTCAAGAATGTTTTCATTTTTGATGAGACGCTGAATAAAAGCAGTTTAATCGCCGGCAAACGAAAACCCGCGATTTCCCGTAAATCCCGGGCTTGGCACGTATAGTCGAATGTATACAAAGAAAGTACCCTGTGAGTAAACTCATTTCCAGAACGATTTTTTAAATTACTTTTTCACCACTAAGACGCATAAGACTTGTAGTTTTTAAAAATGTTTTCATTTTTGATGAGACGCTGAATAAAAGAAGTTTAATCGCCGGCAAACGAAAACCCGCCATTTCCCGTAAACCCCGGACTCGGCCCGCATAGTCAAAAGTATACAAAGAAAGTACCCAGGAAGTAAACTCATTTCCCGAACGATTTTTTAAATTATTTTTTCAGCACTAAAACGCATGAGACTTGTAGTTTTTAAAAATGTTTTCATTTTTGATGAGACGGTGAATAAAAGAAGTTTAATCGCCGGCAAACGAAAACCTGCGATTTCCCGTAAATCCTGGACTCGGCCCGTATAGTCAAAAGTATACAAAGAAAGTACCCAGGGACTAAACTCATTTCCCGAACGATTTTTTAAATTATTATTTCACCACTAAAACTCATGAGACTTGTAGTTTTCAAGAATATTTTCATTTTTGATGAGACGCTGAATAAAAGAAGTTTAATCGCCGGCAAACGAAAACCCGCGATTTCCCGTAAATCCCGGGCTTGGCCCGTATAGTCAAAAGTATACAAAGAAAGTACCCAGGGAGTAAACTCATTTCCCGAACGATTTTTTAAATTATTATTTTACCACTAAAACGCATGAGACCTGTAGTATTTAAAAATGTTTTCATTTTTGATGAGACGCTGAATAAAAGAAGTTTAATCGCCGGCAAACGAAAACCTGCGATTTCCCGTAAATCCTGGACTCGGCCCGTATAGTCAAAAGTATACAAAAAAAGTACCCAGGGAGTAAACTCATTTCCCAAACGATTTTTTAAATTATTATTTCACCACTAAAGCCCACGAGACTTGTAGTTTTTAAAAATGTTTTCATTTTTAATGAGACGCTGAATAAAAGAAGTTTAATCGCGGGCAAACGAAAACCCGCGATTTCCCGTAAATCCCGGGCTTGGCCCGTATAGTCAAAAGTATACAAAGAAAGTACCCAGGGAGTAAACTCATTTCCCGAACGATTTTTTAAATTACTTTTTCACCACTAAAACGCATGAGACTTGTAGTTTTCAAAAATGTTTTCATTTTTGATGAGACGCTGAATAAAAGCAGTTTAATCGCCGGCAAACGAAAACCCGCGATTTCCCGTATATCCCGGGCTTGACCCGTATAGTCAAAAGTATACAAAGAAAGAACCCAGGGAGTAAACTCATTTCCCGAACGATTTTTTATATTATTTTTTTACCACTAAACGCATGAGACTTGTAGTTTTCAAAAATATTTTCATATTTGATGGGACGCTGAATAAAAGAAGTTTAATCGTCGGCAAACGAAAACCCGCGATTTCCCGTAAATCCCGGCTTGGCCCGTATATTCAAAAGTATACAAAGAAAGTACCCAGGAAGTAAACTCATTTCCCAAACGATTTTTTAAATTATTATTTCACCACTAAAACGCATGAGACTTGTAGTTTTCAAGAATGTTTTCATTTTTGATGAGACGCTGAATAAAAGCAGTTTAATCGCCGGCAAACGAAAACCCGCGATTTCCCGTAAATCCCGGGCTTGGCACGTATAGTCGAATGTATACAAAGAAAGTACCCTGTGAGTAAACTCATTTCCAGAACGATTTTTTAAATTACTTTTTCACCACTAAGACGCATAAGACTTGTAGTTTTTAAAAATGTTTTCATTTTTGATGAGACGCTGAATAAAAGAAGTTTAATCGCCGGCAAACGAAAACCCGCCATTTCCCGTAAACCCCGGACTCGGCCCGCATAGTCAAAAGTATACAAAGAAAGTACCCAGGAAGTAAACTCATTTCCCGAAAGATTTTTTAAATTATTTTTTCAGCACTAAAACGCATGAGACTTGTAGTTTTTAAAAATGTTTTCATTTTTGATGAGACGGTGAATAAAAGAAGTTTAATCGCCGGCAAACGAAAACCTGCGATTTCCCGTAAATCCTGGACTCGGCCCGTATAGTCAAAAGTATACAAAGAAAGTACCCAGGGACTAAACTCATTTCCCGAACGATTTTTTAAATTATTATTTCACCACTAAAACTCATGAGACTTGTAGTTTTCAAGAATATTTTCATTTTTGATGAGACGCTGAATAAAAGAAGTTTAATCGCCGGCAAACGAAAACCCGCGATTTCCCGTAAATCCCGGGCTTGGCCCGTATAGTCAAAAGTATACAAAGAAAGTACCCAGGGAGTAAACTCATTTCCCGAACGATTTTTTAAATTATTATTTTACCACTAAAACGCATGAGACCTGTAGTATTTAAAAATGTTTTCATTTTTGATGAGACGCTGAGTAAAAGAAGTTTAATCGCCGGCAAACGAAAACCTGCGATTTCCCGTAAATCCTGGACTCGGCCCGTATAGTCAAAAGTATACAAAAAAAGTACCCAGGGAGTAAACTCATTTCCCAAACGATTTTTTAAATTATTATTTCACCACTAAAGCCCACGAGACTTGTAGTTTTTAAAAATGTTTTCATTTTTAATGAGACGCTGAATAAAAGAAGTTTAATCGCGGGCAAACGAAAACCCGCGATTTCCCGTAAATCCCGGGCTTGGCCCGTATAGTCAAAAGTATACAAAGAAAGTACCCAGGGAGTAAACTCATTTCCCGAACGATTTTTTAAATTACTTTTTCACCACTAAAACGCATGAGACTTGTAGTTTTCAAAAATGTTTTCATTTTTGATGAGACGCTGAATAAAAGCAGTTTAATCGCCGGCAAACGAAAACCCGCGATTTCCCGTATATCCCGGGCTTGACCCGTATAGTCAAAAGTATACAAAGAAAGAACCCAGGGAGTAAACTCATTTCCCGAACGATTTTTTATATTATTTTTTTACCACTAAACGCATGAGACTTGTAGTTTTCAAAAATATTTTCATATTTGATGGGACGCTGAATAAAAGAAGTTTAATCGCCGGCGAACGAAAATCCGCGATTTCCCGTAAATCCCGGACTCGGCCCGTATAGTCAAAAGTATACAAAGAAAGTACCCAAGGAGTAAACTCATTTCCCGAACGATTTTTTAAATTATTTTTTTACCACTAAAACGCATGAGACTTGTAGTTTTCAAAAATGTTTTCATTTTTGATGAGACGCTTAATGAAAGAGGTTTAATCGCCGGAAAACGAAAACCCGCGATTTCCCGTAAATCCCGGCTTGGCCCGTATAGTCAAAAGTATAATAAGAAAGTACCCAGGGAGTAAACTCATTTCCCGAACGATTTTTTAAATTACTTTTTCACCACTAAAACGCATGAGACTTGTAGTTTTTAAAAATGTTTTCATTTTTGATGAGACGCTGAATAAAAGAAGTTTAATCGCCGGCAAACGAAAACCTGCGATTTCCCGTAAATCCTGGACTCGGCCCGTATAGTCAAAAGTATACAAAGAAAGTACCCAGGGAGTAAACTCATTTCCCAAACGATTTTTTAAATTATTATTTCACCACTAAAACTCGTGAGACTTGTAGTTTTCAAGAATGTTTTCATTTTTGATGAGACGCTGAATAAAAGTGGTTTAATCGCCGGCAAACGAAAACCCGCGTTTTCCCGTAAATCCGGGACTTGGCCCGTATAGTCGAATGTATACAAAGAAAGTACCCAGGGAGGAAACTCATTTCCCGAACGATTTTTTAAATTTTTTTTTCACCACTAAAACGCATGAGACTTGTAGTTTTCAAAAATGTTTTCATTTTTGATGAGACGCTTAATGAAAGAAGTTTAATCGTCGGCAAACGAAAACCCGCGATTTCCCGTAAATCCCGGCTTGGCCCGTATATTCAAAAGTATACAAAGAAAGTACCCAGGAAGTAAACTCATTTCCCAAACGATTTTTTAAATTATTATTTCACCACTAAAACGCATGAGACTTGTAGTTTTCAAGAATGTTTTCATTTTTGATGAGACGCTGAATAAAAGCAGTTTAATCGCCGGCAAACGAAAACCCGCGATTTCCCGTAAATCCCGGGCTTGGCACGTATAGTCGAATGTATACAAAGAAAGTACCCTGTGAGTAAACTCATTTCCAGAACGATTTTTTAAACTACTTTTTCACCACTAAGACGCATAAGACTTGTAGTTTTTAAAAATGTTTTCATTTTTGATGAGACGCTGAATAAAAGAAGTTTAATCGCCGGCAAACGAAAACCCGCCATTTCCCGTAAACCCCGGACTCGGCCGGCATAGTCAAAAGTATACAAAGAAAGTAACCAGGAAGTAAACTCATTTCCCGAACGATTTTTTAAATTATTTTTTCAGCACTAAAACGCATGAGACTTGTAGTTTTTAAAAATGTTTTCATTTTTGATGAGACGGTGAATAAAAGAAGTTTAATCGCCGGCAAACGAAAACCTGCGATTTCCCGTAAATCCTGGACTCGGCCCGTATAGTCAAAAGTATACAAAGAAAGTACCCAGGGAGTAAACTCATTTCCCGAACGATTTTTTAAATTACTTTTTCACCACTAAAACGCATGAGACTTGTAGTTTTTAAAAATGTTTTCATTTTTGATGAGACGCTGAATAAAAGAAGTTTAATCGCCGGCAAACGAAAACCTGCGATTTCCCGTAAATCCTGGACTCGGCCCGTATAGTCAAAAGTATACAAAGAAAGTACCCAGGGAGTAAACTCATTTCCCAAACGATTTTTTAAATTATTATTTCACCACTAAAACTCGTGAGACTTGTAGTTTTCAAGAATGTTTTCATTTTTGATGAGACGCTGAATAAAAGTGGTTTAATCGCCGGCAAACGAAAACCCGCGTTTTCCCGTAAATCCGGGGCTTGGCCCGTATAGTCGAATGTATACAAAGAAAGTACCCAGGGAGGAAACTCATTTCCCGAACGATTTTTTAAATTTTTTTTTTACCACTAAAACGCATGAGACTTGTAGTTTTCAAAAATGTTTTCATTTTTGATGAGACGCTTAATGAAAGAAGTTTAATCGTCGGCAAACGAAAACCCGCGATTTCCCGTAAATCCCGGGCTTGGCCCGTATATTCAAAAGTATACAAAGAAAGTACCCAGGAAGTAAACTCATTTCCCAAACGATTTTTTAAATTATTATTTCACCACTGAAACGCATGAGACTTGTAGTTTTCAAGAATGTTTTCATTTTTGATGAGACGCTGAATAAAAGCAGTTTAATCGCCGGCAAACGAAAACCCGCAATTTCCCGTAAATCCCGGGCTTGGCACGTATAGTCGAATGTATACAAAGAAAGTACCCTGTGAGTAAACTCATTTCCAGAACGATTTTTTAAATTACTTTTTCACCACTAAGACGCATAAGACTTGTAGTTTTTAAAAATGTTTTCATTTTTGATGAGACGCTGAATAAAAGAAGTTTAATCGCCGGCAAACGAAAACCCGCCACTTCCCGTAAACCCCGGACTCGGCCTGCATAGTCAAAAGTATACAAAGAAAGTACCCAGGAAGTAAACTCATTTCCCGAACGATTTTTTCAAATTATTTTTTCAGCACTAAAACGCATGAGACTTGTAGTTTTTAAAAATGTTTTCATTTTTGATGAGAAGGTGAATAAAAGAAGTTTAATCGCCGGCAAACGAAAACCTGCGATTTCCCGTAAATCCTGGACTCGGCCGTATAGTCAAAAGTATACAAAGAAAGTACCCAGGGAGTAAACTCATTTCCCAGACGATTTTTTAAATTATTATTTCACCACTAAAACTCATGAGACTTGTAGT
Source organism: Hydractinia symbiolongicarpus (assembly GCF_029227915.1). Classification (NCBI taxonomy): domain Eukaryota; kingdom Metazoa; phylum Cnidaria; class Hydrozoa; order Anthoathecata; family Hydractiniidae; genus Hydractinia; species Hydractinia symbiolongicarpus. The sequence continues at coordinate 4,537,116 of NC_079884.1, read as the reverse complement.
TTTCAAGAATGTTTTCATTTTTGATGAGACGCTGAATAAAAGCAGTTTAATCACCGGCAAACGAAAACCTGCGATTTCCCGTAAATCCCGGACTCGGCCCGTATACTCAAAAGTATACAAAGAAAGTACCCAGGGAGTAAACTCATTTCCAGAACGATTTTTTAAATTATTTTTTCACCACTAAAACGCATAAGACTTGTAGTTTTTAAAAATGTTTTCATTTTTGATGAGACGCTGAATAAAAGAAGTTTAATCGCCGGCAAACGAAAACCCGCGATTTCCCGTAAATCCCGGGCTTGGCCCGTATAGTCAAAAGTATACAAAGAAAGTACCCAGGGAGTAAACTTATTTCCCGAACGATTTTTTAAATTATTATTTCACCACTAAAACGCATGAGACCTGTAGTTTTTAAAAATGTTTTCATTTTTGATGAGACGCTGAATAAAAGAAGTTTAATCGCCGGCAAACGAAAACCTGCGATTTCCCGTAAATCCTGGACTCGGCCCGTATAGTCAAAAGTATACAAAGAAAGTACCCAGGGAGTAAACTCATTTCCCAAACGATTTTTTAAATTATTATTTCACCACTAAAGCCCACGAGACTTGTAGTTTTTAAAAATGTTTTCATTTTTAATGAGACGCTGAATAAAAGAAGTTTAATCGCGGGCAAACGAAAACCCGCGATTTCCCGTAAATCCCGGACTCGGCCCGTATAATTAAAAGTATACAAGGAAAGTACCCAGTGAGTAAACTCATTTCCTGAACGAATTTTTAAATTATTTTTTCACCACTAAAACGCATGAGACTTGTAGTTTTCAAAAATGTTTTCATTTTTGATGAGACGCTTAATGAAAGAAGTTTAATCGTCGGCAAACGAAAACCCGCGATTTCCCGTAAATCCCGGCTTGGCCCGTATATTCAAAAGTATACAAAGAAAGTACCCAGGAAGTAAACTCATTTCCCAAACGATTTTTTAAATTATTATTTCACCACTAAAACGCATGAGACTTGTAGTTTTCAAGAATGTTTTCATTTTTGATGAGACGCTGAATAAAAGCAGTTTAATCGCCGGCAAACGAAAACCCGCGATTTCCCGTAAATCCCGGGCTTGGCACGTATAGTCGAATGTATACAAAGAAAGTACCCTGTGAGTAAACTCATTTCCAGAACGATTTTTTAAACTACTTTTTCACCACTAAGACGCATAAGACTTGTAGTTTTTAAAAATGTTTTCATTTTTGATGAGACGCTGAATAAAAGAAGTTTAATCGCCGGCAAACGAAAACCCGCCATTTCCCGTAAACCCCGGACTCGGCCGGCATAGTCAAAAGTATACAAAGAAAGTAACCAGGAAGTAAACTCATTTCCCGAACGATTTTTTAAATTATTTTTTCAGCACTAAAACGCATGAGACTTGTAGTTTTTAAAAATGTTTTCATTTTTGATGAGACGGTGAATAAAAGAAGTTTAATCGCCGGCAAACGAAAACCTGCGATTTCCCGTAAATCCTGGACTCGGCCCGTATAGTCAAAAGTATACAAAGAAAGTACCCAGGGAGTAAACTCATTTCCCGAACGATTTTTTAAATTACTTTTTCACCACTAAAACGCATGAGACTTGTAGTTTTTAAAAATGTTTTCATTTTTGATGAGACGCTGAATAAAAGAAGTTTAATCGCCGGCAAACGAAAACCTGCGATTTCCCGTAAATCCTGGACTCGGCCCGTATAGTCAAAAGTATACAAAGAAAGTACCCAGGGAGTAAACTCATTTCCCAAACGATTTTTTAAATTATTATTTCACCACTAAAACTCGTGAGACTTGTAGTTTTCAAGAATGTTTTCATTTTTGATGAGACGCTGAATAAAAGTGGTTTAATCGCCGGCAAACGAAAACCCGCGTTTTCCCGTAAATCCGGGGCTTGGCCCGTATAGTCGAATGTATACAAAGAAAGTACCCAGGGAGGAAACTCATTTCCCGAACGATTTTTTAAATTTTTTTTTTACCACTAAAACGCATGAGACTTGTAGTTTTCAAAAATGTTTTCATTTTTGATGAGACGCTTAATGAAAGAAGTTTAATCGTCGGCAAACGAAAACCCGCGATTTCCCGTAAATCCCGGGCTTGGCCCGTATATTCAAAAGTATACAAAGAAAGTACCCAGGAAGTAAACTCATTTCCCAAACGATTTTTTAAATTATTATTTCACCACTGAAACGCATGAGACTTGTAGTTTTCAAGAATGTTTTCATTTTTGATGAGACGCTGAATAAAAGCAGTTTAATCGCCGGCAAACGAAAACCCGCAATTTCCCGTAAATCCCGGGCTTGGCACGTATAGTCGAATGTATACAAAGAAAGTACCCTGTGAGTAAACTCATTTCCAGAACGATTTTTTAAATTACTTTTTCACCACTAAGACGCATAAGACTTGTAGTTTTTAAAAATGTTTTCATTTTTGATGAGACGCTGAATAAAAGAAGTTTAATCGCCGGCAAACGAAAACCCGCCACTTCCCGTAAACCCCGGACTCGGCCTGCATAGTCAAAAGTATACAAAGAAAGTACCCAGGAAGTAAACTCATTTCCCGAACGATTTTTTCAAATTATTTTTTCAGCACTAAAACGCATGAGACTTGTAGTTTTTAAAAATGTTTTCATTTTTGATGAGAAGGTGAATAAAAGAAGTTTAATCGCCGGCAAACGAAAACCTGCGATTTCCCGTAAATCCTGGACTCGGCCGTATAGTCAAAAGTATACAAAGAAAGTACCCAGGGAGTAAACTCATTTCCCAGACGATTTTTTAAATTATTATTTCACCACTAAAACTCATGAGACTTGTAGTTTTCAAGAATGTTTTCATTTTTGATGAGACGCTGAATAAAAGCAGTTTAATCACCGGCAAACGAAAACCTGCGATTTCCCGTAAATCCCGGACTCGGCCCGTATACTCAAAAGTATACAAAGAAAGTACCCAGGGAGTAAACTCATTTCCAGAACGATTTTTTAAATTATTTTTTCACCACTAAAACGCATAAGACTTGTAGTTTTTAAAAATGTTTTCATTTTTGATGAGACGCTGAATAAAAGAAGTTTAATCGCCGGCAAACGAAAACCCGCGATTTCCCGTAAATCCCGGGCTTGGCCCGTATAGTCAAAAGTATACAAAGAAAGTACCCAGGGAGTAAACTTATTTCCCGAACGATTTTTTAAATTATTATTTCACCACTAAAACGCATGAGACCTGTAGTTTTTAAAAATGTTTTCATTTTTGATGAGACGCTGAATAAAAGAAGTTTAATCGCCGGCAAACGAAAACCTGCGATTTCCCGTAAATCCTGGACTCGGCCCGTATAGTCAAAAGTATACAAAGAAAGTACCCAGGGAGTAAACTCATTTCCCAAACGATTTTTTAAATTATTATTTCACCACTAAAGCCCACGAGACTTGTAGTTTTTAAAAATGTTTTCATTTTTAATGAGACGCTGAATAAAAGAAGTTTAATCGCGGGCAAACGAAAACCCGCGATTTCCCGTAAATCCCGGACTCGGCCCGTATAATTAAAAGTATACAAGGAAAGTACCCAGTGAGTAAACTCATTTCCTGAACGAATTTTTAAATTATTTTTTCACCACTAAAACGCATGAGACTTGTAGTTTTTAAAAATGTTTTCATTCTTGATGAGACGCTGAATAAAAGAAGTATAATCGCCGGCAAACGAAAACCTGCGATTTCCCGTAAATCCCGGACTCGGCCCGTATAGTCGAATGTATACAAAGAAAGTACCCTGTGAGTAAACTCATTTCCAGAACGATTTTTTAAATTATTTTTTCACCACTAAAACGCATAAGACTTGTAGTTTTTAAAAATGTTTTCATTTTTGATGAGACGCTGAATAAAAGCAGTTTAATCACCGGCAAACGAAAACCTGCGATTTCCCGTAAATCCCGGACTCGGCCCGTATACTCAAAAGTATACAAAGAAAGTACCCAGGGAGTAAACTCATTTCCAGAACGATTTTTTAAATTATTTTTTCACCACTAAAACGCATAAGACTTGTAGTTTTTAAAAATGTTTTCATTTTTGATGAGACGCTGAATAAAAGAAGTTTAATCGCCGGCAAACGAAAACCCGCGATTTCCCGTAAATCCCGGGCTTGGCCCGTATAGTCAAAAGTATACAAAGAAAGTACCCAGGGAGTAAACTTATTTCCCGAACGATTTTTTAAATTATCTTTCCACCACTAAATCGCATAAGACTTGTAGTTTTCAAAAATGTTTTCATTTTTGATGAGACGCTGAATAAAAGAAGTTTAATCGCCGGCAAACAAAAACCTGCGATTTCCCGTAAATCACAGACTCGGCCCGTATAGTCAAAAGTAAACAAAGAAAGTACCCAGGGAGTAAACTCATTTCCCGAACGATTTTTTAAATTATTTTTTCACCACTAAAACGCATCAGACTTGTAGTTTTTAAAAATGTTTTCACTTTGATGAGACGCTTAATGAAAGAGATTTAATCGCCGGCAAACGAAAACAAGCGATTTCCCCTAAATCCCGGGCTTGGCCCGTGTAGTCGAATGTATACAAATAAAGTACCCAAGGAGTAAACTGATTTCCCGAACGAATTTTTAAATTATTTTTTCACCACTAAAACGCATGAGACTTGTAGTTTTCAAAAATGTTTTCATTTTTGATGAGACGCTGAATAAAAGAAGTTTAATCGCCGGCAAACGAAAACCTGCGATTTCCCGTAAATCCCGGACTCGGCCCGTATAGTCAAAAGTATACAAAGAAAGTACCCAGGGAGTAAACTCATTTCCCAAACGATTTTTTAAATTATTATTTCACCACTAAAGCCCATGAGACTTGTAGTTTTTAAAAATGTTTTCATTTTTAATGAGACGCTGAATAAAAGAAGTTTAATCGCCGGCAAACGAAAACCCGCAATTTCCCGTAAATCCCGGTCTTGGCCCGTATAGTCGAATGTATATAAAGAAAGTACCCAGGGAGTAAACTCATTTCCCGAACGATTTTTTAAATTTTTTTTTCACCACTAAAACGCATGAGACTTGTAGTTTTCAAAAATGTTTTCATTTTTGATGAGACGCTGAATAAAAGCAGTTTAATCGCCGGCAAACGAAAAACCGCGATTTCCCGTAAATCCCGGGCTTGGCACGTATAGTCGAATGCATACAAAGAAAGTACCCTGTGAGTAAACTCATTTCCAGAGCGATTTTTTAAATTATCTTTTCACCACTAAATCGCATAAGACTTGTAGTTTTCAAAAATATTTTCACTTTGATGAGACGCTTAATGAAAGAGATTTAATCGCCGACAAACGAAAACAAGCGATTTCCCGTAAATCCTGGACTCGGCCCGTATAGTTAAAAGTATAGAAGGAAAGTACCCAGTGAGTAAACTCATTTCCCGAACGAATTTTTAAATTATTTTTTCACCACTAAAACGCATGAGACTTGTAGTTTTCAAAAATGTTTTCATTTTTGATGAGACGCTGAATAAAAGCAGTTTAAGCGCCAGCAAACGAAAACCTGCGATTTCCCGTAAATCCCGGACTCGGCCCGTATAGTCAAAAGTATACAAAGAAAGTACCCAGGGAGTAAACTAATTTCCCGAACGATTTTTTAAATTTTTTTTTCACCACTAAAACGCATGAGACTTGTAGTTTTCAAGAATGTTTTCATCTTTGATGAGACGCTGAATAAAAGCAGTTTAATCGCCGGCAAACGAAAACCCGCGATTTCCCGTAAATCCCGGGCTTGGCACGTATAGTAGAATGTATACAAAGAAAGTACCCTGTGAGTAAACTCATTTCCAGAACGATTTTTTAAATTACTTTTTCACCACTCAGACGCATAAGACTTGTAGTTTTTAAAAATGTTTTCATTTTTGATGAGACGCTAGATAAAAGAAGTTTAATCGCCGGCAAACGAAAACCCGCCATTTCCCGTAAACCCCGGACTCGGCCCGCATAGTCAAAAGTATACAAAGAAAGTACCCAGGGAGTAAACTCATTTCCCGAACGATTTTTTAAATTATTTTTTCACCACTAAAACGCATGAGACTTGTAGTTTTCAAAAATGTTTTCATTTTTGATGAGACGCTGAATAAAAGAAGTTTAATCGCCGGCAAACGAAAACCTGCGATTTCCCGTAAATCCCGGACTCGGCCCGTATAGTTAAAAGTATAGAAGGAAAGTACCCAGTGAGTAAACTCATTTCCCGAACGAATTTTTAAATTATTTTTTCACCACTAAAACGCATGAGACTTGTAGTTTTCAAAAATGTTTTTATTTTTGATGAGACGCTAAATAAAAGAAGTTTAATCGCCGGCAAACGAAAACCTGCGATTTCCCGTAAATCCCGGACTCGGCCCGTATAGTCAAAAGAATACAAAGGAAGTACCCAGGGTGTAAACTCATTTCCAGAACGATTTTTTAAATTATTTTTTCACCACTAAAACGCATGAGACTTGTAGTTTTCAAAAATGTTTTCATTTTTGATGAGACGCTGAATAAAAGAAGTTTAATCGCCAGCAAACGAAAACCTGCGATTTCCCGTAAATCCCGTACTCGGACCGTATAGTCAAAAGTATACAAAGAAAGTACCCAGGGAGTAAACTCATTTCCCGAACGATTTTTTAAATTATTATTTCACCACTAAAACGCATGAGACCTGTAGTTTTTAAAAATGTTTTCATTTTTGATGAGACGCTGAATAAAAGAAGTTTAATCGCCGGCAAACGAAAACCTGCGATTTCCCGTAAATCCTGGACTCGGCCCGTATAGTCGAAAGTATACAAAGAAAGTACCCAGGGAGTAAACTCATTTCCCAAACGATTTTTTAAATTATTATTTCACCACTAAAGCCTATGAGACTTGTAGTTTTTAAAAATGTTTTCATTTTTAATGAGACGCTGAATAAAAGAAGTTTAATCGCCGGCAACCGAAAACCTGCGATTTCCCGTAAATCCTGGACTCGGCCCGTATAGTCAAAAGTATACAAAGAAAGTACCCAGGGAGTAAACTCATTTCCCAAACGATTTTTTAAATTATTATTTCACCACTAAAGCCCATGAGACTTGTAGTTTTTAAAAATGTTTTCATTTTTAATGAGACGCTGAATAAAAGAAGTTTAATCGCGGGCAAACGAAAACCCGCGATTTCCCGTAAATCCCGGACTCGGCCCGTATAGTTAAAAGTATACAAGGAAAGTACCCAGTGAGTAAACTCATTTCGCGAACGAATTTTTAAATTATTTTTTCACCACTAAAACGCATGAGACTTGTAGTTTTCAAAAATGTTTTCATTTTTGATGAGACGCTGAATAAAAGAAGTTTAATCGCCGGCAAACGAAAACCTGCGATTTCCCGTAAATCCCGGACTCGGCCCGTATAGTCAAAAGTATACAAAGAAAGTACCCAGGGTGTAAACTCATTTCCGAACGATTTTTTAAAATATTATTTCACCACTAAAGCCCATGAGACTTGTAGTTTTTAAAAATGTTTTCATTTTTAATGAGACGCTGAATAAAAGAAGTTTAATCGCCGGCAAACGAAAACCCGCAATTTCCCGTAAATCCCAGTCTCGGCCCGTATAGTCGAATGTATACAAAGAAAGTACCCAGGGAGTAAACTCATTTCCCGAACGATTTTTTAAATTTTTTTTTCACCACTAAAACGCATGAGACTTGTAGTTTTCAAAAATGTTTTCATTTTTGATGAGACGCTTAATGAAAGAGGTTTAATCGCCGGAAAACGAAAACCCGCGATTTCCCGTAAATCCCGGGCTTGGCCCGTATAGTCGAATATATACAAAGAAAGTACCCTGTGAGTAAACTCATTTCCAGAACGATTTTTTAAATTACTTTTTCACCACTCAGACGCATAAGACTTGTAGTTTTTAAAAATGTTTTCATTTTTGATGAGACGCTAGATAAAAGAAGTTTAATCGCCGGCAAACGAAAACCCGCCATTTCCCGTAAACCCCGGACTCGGCCCGCATAGTCAAAAGTATACAAAGAAAGTACCCAGGGAGTAAACTCATTTCCCGAACGATTTTTTAAATTATTTTTTCACCACTAAAACGCATGAGACTTGTAGTTTTCAAAAATGTTTTCATTTTTGATGAGACGCTGAATAAAAGAAGTTTAATCGCCGGCAAACGAAAACCTGCGATTTCCCGTAAATCCCGGACTCGGCCCGTATAGTTAAAAGTATAGAAGGAAAGTACCCAGTGAGTAAACTCATTTCCCGAACGAATTTTTAAATTATTTTTTCACCACTAAAACGCATGAGACTTGTAGTTTTCAAAAATGTTTTTATTTTTGATGAGACGCTAAATAAAAGAAGTTTAATCGCCGGCAAACGAAAACCTGCGATTTCCCGTAAATCCCGGACTCGGCCCGTATAGTCAAAAGAATACAAAGGAAGTACCCAGGGTGTAAACTCATTTCCAGAACGATTTTTTAAATTATTTTTTCACCACTAAAACGCATGAGACTTGTAGTTTTCAAAAATGTTTTCATTTTTGATGAGACGCTGAATAAAAGAAGTTTAATCGCCAGCAAACGAAAACCTGCGATTTCCCGTAAATCCCGTACTCGGACCGTATAGTCAAAAGTATACAAAGAAAGTACCCAGGGAGTAAACTCATTTCCCGAACGATTTTTTAAATTATTATTTCACCACTAAAACGCATGAGACCTGTAGTTTTTAAAAATGTTTTCATTTTTGATGAGACGCTGAATAAAAGAAGTTTAATCGCCGGCAAACGAAAACCTGCGATTTCCCGTAAATCCCGGACTCGGCCCGTATAGTCAAAAGAATACAAAGGAAGTACCCAGGGTGTAAACTCATTTCCAGAACGATTTTTTAAATTATTTTTTCACCACTAAAACGCATGAGACTTGTAGTTTTCAAAAATGTTTTCATTTTTGATGAGACGCTGAATAAAAGAAGTTTAATCGCCAGCAAACGAAAACCTGCGATTTCCCGTAAATCCCGTACTCGGACCGTATAGTCAAAAGTATACAAAGAAAGTACCCAGGGAGTAAACTCATTTCCCGAACGATTTTTTAAATTATTATTTCACCACTAAAACGCATGAGACCTGTAGTTTTTAAAAATGTTTTCATTTTTGATGAGACGCTGAATAAAAGAAGTTTAATCGCCGGCAAACGAAAACCTGCGATTTCCCGTAAATCCTGGACTCGGCCCGTATAGTCGAAAGTATACAAAGAAAGTACCCAGGGAGTAAACTCATTTCCCAAGCGATTTTTTAAATTATTATTTCACCACTAAAGCCCATGAGACTTGTAGTTTTTAAAAATGTTTTCATTTTTAATGAGACGCTGAATAAAAGAAGTTTAATCGCCGGCAACCGAAAACCTGCGATTTCCCGTAAATCCTGGACTCGGCCCGTATAGTCAAAAGTATACAAAGAAAGTACCCAGGGAGTAAACTCATTTCCCAAACGATTTTTTAAATTATTATTTCACCACTAAAGCCCATGAGACTTGTAGTTTTTAAAAATGTTTTCATTTTTAATGAGACGCTGAATAAAAGAAGTTTAATCGCGGGCAAACGAAAACCCGCGATTTCCCGTAAATCCCGGACTCGGCCCGTATAGTTAAAAGTATACAAGGAAAGTACCCAGTGAGTAAACTCATTTCGCGAACGAATTTTTAAATTATTTTTTCACCACTAAAACGCATGAGACTTGTAGTTTTCAAAAATGTTTTCATTTTTGATGAGACGCTGAATAAAAGAAGTTTAATCGCCGGCAAACGAAAACCTGCGATTTCCCGTAAATCCCGGACTCGGCCCGTATAGTCAAAAGTATACAAAGAAAGTACCCAGGGTGTAAACTCATTTCCCGAACGATTTTTTAAAATATTATTTCACCACTAAAGCCCATGAGACTTGTAGTTTTTAAAAATGTTTTCATTTTTAATGAGACGCTGAATAAAAGAAGTTTAATCGCCGGCAAACGAAAACCCGCAATTTCCCGTAAATCCCAGTCTCGGCCCGTATAGTCGAATGTATACAAAGAAAGTACCCAGGGAGTAAACTCATTTCCCGAACGATTTTTTAAATTTTTTTTTCACCACTAAAACGCATGAGACTTGTAGTTTTCAAAAATGTTTTCATTTTTGATGAGACGCTTAATGAAAGAGGTTTAATCGCCGGAAAACGAAAACCCGCGATTTCCCGTAAATCCCGGGCTTGGCCCGTATAGTCGAATATATACAAAGAAAGTACCCTGTGAGTAAACTCATTTCCAGAACGATTTTTTAAATTATTTTTTCACCACTAAAACGCATAAGACTTGTAGTTTTCAATAATATTTTCATTTTTGATGAGACGCTGAATAAAAGAAGTTTAATCGCCGGCAAACGAAAACCTGCGATTTCCCGTAAATCCCGGACTCGGCCCGTATAGTCAAAAGTATACAAAGAAAGTACCCAGGGAGTAAACTCATTTCCAGAACGATTTTTTAAATTATTTTTTTACCACTAAAACGGATAAGACTTGTAGTTTTTAAAAATGTTTTCATATTTGATGAGACGCTGAATAAAAGAAGTTTAATCGCCGGCAAACGAAAACCCGCGATTTCCCGTAAATCCCGGGCTTGGTCCGTATAGTCAAAAGTATACAAAGAAAGTACCCAGGGAGTAAACTGATTTCCCAAACGATTTCTTAAATTACTTTTTCACCATTAAAACGCATGAGACTTGTAGTTTTCAAAAACGTTTTCATTTTTGATGAGACGCTGAATAAAAGCAGTTTAATCGCCGGCAAACGAAAACCTGCGATTTCCCTGAATCCCGGACTCGGCCCGTATAGTCAAAAGTATACAAAGAAAGTACCCAGGGAGTAAACTCATTTCCCGAACGATTTTTTAAATTACTTTTTCACCACTAAAACGCATGAGACTTGTAGTTTTTAAAAATGTTTTCATTTTTGATAAGACGCTGAATAAAAGAAGTTTAATCGCCGGCAAACGAAAACCTGCGATTTCCCGTAAATCCTGGACTCGGCCCATATAGTCAAAAGTATACAAAGAAAGTACCCAGGGAGTAAACTCATTTCCCAAACGATTTTTTAAATTATTATTTCACCACTAAAATGCATGAGACTTGTAGTTTTCAAGAATGTTTTCATTTTTAATGAGACGCTTAATGAAAGAGATTTAATCGCCGGCAAACGAAAACAAGCGATTTCCCCTAAATCCCGGGCTTGGCCCGTGTAGTCGAATGTATACAAAGAAAGTACCCAAGGAGTAAACTGATTTCCCGAACAAATTTTTAAATTATTTTTTCACCACTAAAACGCATGAGACTTGTAGTTTTCAAAAATGTTTTCATTTTTGATGAGACGCTGAATAAAAGAAGTTAAATCGCCGGCAAACGAAAACCTGCGATTTCCCGTAAATCCCGGACTCGGCCCGTATAGTCAAAAGTATACAAAGAAAGTACCCAGGGAGTAAACTCATTTCCCAAACGATTTTTTAAATTATTATTTCACCACTAAAGCCCATGAGACTTGTAGTTTTTAAAAATGTTTTCATTTTTAATGAGACGCTGAATAAAAGAAGTTTAATCGCCGGCAAACGAAAACCCGCAATTTCCCGTAAATCCCGGTCTTGGCCCGTATAGTCGAATGTATATAAAGAAAGTACCCAGGGAGTAAACTCATTTCCCGAACGATTTTTAAAATTTTTTTTTCACCACTAAAACGCATGAGACTTGTAAATTTCAAAAATGTTTTCATTTTAGATGAGACGCTGAATAAAAGCAGTTTAATCGCCGGCAAACGAAAACCCGCGATTTCCCGTAAATCCCGGGCTTGGCACGTATAGTCGAATGTATACAAAGAAAGTACCCTGTGAGTAAACTTATTTCCAGAACGATTTTTTAAATTATCTTTTCACCACTAAATCGCATAAGACTTGTAGTTTTTAAAAATGTTTTCATTTTTGATGAGACGCTGAATAAAAGAAGTTTAATCGCCGGCAAACGAAAACCTGCGATTTCCCGTAAATCCTGGAATCGGCCCATATAGTGAAAAGTAAACAAAGAAAGTACCCAGGGAGTAAACTCATTTCCCGAACGATTTTTTAAATTATTTTTTCACCACTAAAACGCATCAGACTTGTAGTTTTCAAAAATGTTTTCACTTTGATGAGACGCTTAATGAAAGAGATTTAATCGCCGGCAAACGAAAACCTGCGATTTCCCGTAAATCCTGGAATCGGCCCATATAGTGAAAAGTAAACAAAGAAAGTACCCAGGGAGTAAACTCATTTCCCGAACGATTTTTTAAATTATTTTTTCACCACTAAAACGCATCAGACTTGTAGTTTTCAAAAATGTTTTCACTTTGATGAGACGCTTAATGAAAGAGATTTAATCGCCGGCAAACGAAAACAAGCGATTTCCCCTAAATCCCGGGCTTGGCCCGTGTAGTCAAATGTATACAAATAAAGTACCCAAGGAGTAAACTGATTTCCCGAACGAATTTTTAAATTATTTTTTCACCACTAAAACGCATGAGACTTGTAGTTTTCAAAAATGTTTTCATTTTTGATGAGACGCTGACTAAAAGAAGTTTAATCGCCGGCAAACGAAAACCTGCGATTTCCCGTAAATCCCGGACTCGGTCCGTATAGTCAAAAGAATACAAAGAAAGTACCCAGGGTGTAAACTCATTTCCCGAACGATTTTTTAAATTATTTTTTCACCACTAAAACGCATGAGACTTGTAGTTTTCAAAAATGTTTTCATTTTTGATGAGACGCTGAATAAAAGAAGTTTAATCGCCGGCAAACGAAAACCTGCGGTTTCCCGTAAATCCCGGACTCGGCCCGTATAGTTAAAAGTATAGAAGGAAAGTACCCAGTGAGTAAACTCATTTCCCGAACGAATTTTTAAATTATTTTCTCACCACTAAAACGCATGAGACTTGTAGTTTTCAAAAATGTTTTCATTTTTGATGAGACGCTGAATAAAAGAAGTTTAATCGCCGGCAAACGAAAACCTGCGATTTCCCGTAAATCCCGGACTCGGCCCGTATAGTCAAAAGTATACAAAGGAAGTACCCAGGGTGTAAACTCATTTCCCGAACAATTTTTTAAATTATTTTTTCACCACTAAAACGCATGAGACTTGTAGTTTTCAAAAATGTTTTCATTTTTGATGAAACGCTGAATAAAAGAAGTTTAATCGCCAGCAAACGAAATCCTGCGATTTCCCGTAAATCCCGTACTCGGACCGTATAGTCAAAAGTATACAAAGAAAGTACCCAGGGAGTAAACTCATTTCCCAAACGATTTTTTAAATTATTATTTCACCACTAAAGCCCATGAGACTTGTAGTTTTTAAAAATGTTTTCGTTTTTAATGAGACGCTGAATAAAAGAAGTTTAATCGCCGGCAAACGAAAACCCGCAATTTCCCGTAAATCCCGGTCTCGGCCCATATAGTCGAATGTATACAAAGAAAGTACCCAGGGAGTAAACTAATTTCCCGAACGATTTTTTAAATTTTTTTTTCACTACTAAAACGCATGAGACTTGTAGTTTTCAAAAATGTTTTCACTTTGATGAGACGCTTAATGAAAGAGATTTAATCGCCGGCAAACGAAAACAAGCGATTTCCCCTAAATCCCGGGCTTGGCCCGTGTAGTCAAATGTATACAAAGAAAGTACCCAAGGAGTAAACTGATTTCCCGAACGAATTTTTAAATTATTTTTTCACCACTAAAACGCATGAGACTTGTAGTTTTCAAAAATGTTTTCATTTTTGATGAGACGCTGACTAAAAGAAGTTTAATCGCCGGCAAACGAAAACCTGCGATTTCCCGTAAATCCCGGACTCGGTCCGTATAGTCAAAAGAATACAAAGAAAGTACCCAGGGTGTAAACTCATTTCCCGAACGATTTTTTAAATTATTTTTTCACCACTAAAACGCATGAGACTTGTAGTTTTCAAAAATGTTTTCATTTTTGATGAGACGCTGAATAAAAGAAGTTTAATCGCCGGCAAACGAAAACCTGCGGTTTCCCGTAAATCCCGGACTCGGCCCGTATAGTTAAAAGTATAGAAGGAAAGTACCCAGTGAGTAAACTCATTTCCCGAACGAATTTTTAAATTATTTTCTCACCACTAAAACGCATGAGACTTGTAGTTTTCAAAAATGTTTTCATTTTTGATGAGACGCTGAATAAAAGAAGTTTAATCGCCGGCAAACGAAAACCTGCGATTTCCCGTAAATCCCGGACTCGGCCCGTATAGTCAAAAGTATACAAAGGAAGTACCCAGGGTGTAAACTCATTTCCCGAACAATTTTTTAAATTATTTTTTCACCACTAAAACGCATGAGACTTGTAGTTTTCAAAAATGTTTTCATTTTTGATGAAACGCTGAATAAAAGAAGTTTAATCGCCAGCAAACGAAAACCTGCGATTTCCCGTAAATCCCGTACTCGGACCGTATAGTCAAAAGTATACAAAGAAAGTACCCAGGGAGTAAACTCATTTCCCAAACGATTTTTTAAATTATTTTTTCACCACTAAAGCCCATGAGACTTGTAGTTTTTAAAAGCGTTTTCGTTTTTAATGAGACGCTGAATAAAAGAAGTTTAATCGCCGGCAAACGAAAACCCGCAATTTCCCGTAAATCCCGGTCTCGGCCCATATAGTCGAATGTATACAAAGAAAGTACCCAGGGAGTAAACTAATTTCCCGAACGATTTTTTAAATTTTTTTTTCACTACTAAAACGCATGAGACTTGTAGTTTTCAAGAATGTTTTCATCATTGATGAGACGCTGAATAAAAGCAGTTTAATCGCCGGCAAACGAAAACCCGCGATTTCCCGTAAATCCCGGGCTTGGCACGTATAGTCGAATGTATACAAAGAAAGTACCCTGTGAGTAAACTCATTTCCAGAGCGATTTTTTAAATTACTTTTTCACCACGAAGACGCATAAGACTTGTAGTTTTTAAAAATGTTTTCATTTTTGATGAGACGCTGAATAAAAGAAGTTTAATCGCCGGCAAACGAAAACCCGCCATTTCCCGTAAACCCCGGACTCGGCCCGCATAGTCAAAAGTATACAAAGAAAGTACCCAGGGAGTAAACTCATTTCCCGAACGATTTTTTAAATTATTTTTTCACCACTAAAACGCATGAGACTTGTAGTTTTCAAAAATGTTTTCATTTTTGATGAGACGCTGAATAAAAGAAGTTTAATCGCCGGCAAACGAAAACCTGCGATTTCCCGTAAATCCCGGACTCGGCCCGTATAGTCAAAAGTATACAAAGGAAATACCCAGGGTGTAAACCCATTTCCCGAACAATTTTTTAAATTATTTTTTCACCACTAAAACGCATGAGACTTGTAGTTTTCAAAAATGTTTTCATTTTTGATGAGACGCTAAATAAAAGAAGTTTAATCGCCAGCAAACGAAAACCTGCGATTTCCCGTAAATCCCGTACTCGGACCGTATAGTCAAAAGTATACAAAGAAAGTACCCAGGGAGTAAACTCATTTCCCAAACGATTTCTTAAATTATTATTTCACCACTAAAGCCCATGAGACTTGTAGTTTTTAAAAATGTTTTCATTTTTGATGAGACGCTGAATAAAAGAAGTTTAATCGCCGGCAAACGAAAACCCGCAATTTCCCGCAAATCCCGGTCTCGGCCCGTATAGTCGAATGTATACAAAGAAAGTACCCAGGGAGTAAACTAATTTCCCGAACGATTTTTTAAATTTTTTTTTGCACCACTAAAACGCATGAGACTTGTAGTTTTCAAGAATGTTTTCATCTTTGATGAGACGCTGAATAAAAGCAGTTTAATCGCCGGCAAACGAAAACCCGCGATTTCCCGTAAATCCCGGGCTTGGCACGTATAGTCGAATGTATACAAATAAAGTACCCTGTGAGTAAACTCATTTCCAGAACGATTTTTTAAATTACTTTTTCACCACTAATTCGCATAAGACTTGTAGTTTTTAGAAATGTTTTCATTTTTGATGAGACGCTGAATAAAAGAAGTTTAATCGCCGGCAAACGAAAACCCGCCATTTCCCGTAAATCCCGTACTCGGACCGTATAGTCAAAAGTATACAAAGAAAGTACCCAGGGAGTAAACTCATTTCCCAAACGATTTCTTAAATTATTATTTCACCACTAAAGCCCATGAGACTTGTAGTTTTTAAAAATGTTTTCATTTTTGATGAGACGCTGAATAAAAGAAGTTTAATCGCCGGCAAACGAAAACCCGCAATTTCCCGCAAATCCCGGTCTCGGCCCGTATAGTCGAATGTATACAAAGAAAGTACCCAGGGAGTAAACTAATTTCCCGAACGATTTTTTAAATTTTTTTTTCACCACTAAAACGCATGAGACTTGTAGTTTTCAAGAATGTTTTCATCTTTGATGAGACGCTGAATAAAAGCAGTTTAATCGCCGGCAAACGAAAACCCGCGATTTCCCGTAAATCCCGGGCTTGGCACGTATAGTCGAATGTATACAAAGAAAGTACCCTGTGAGTAAACTCATTTCCAGAACGATTTTTTAAATTACTTTTTCACCACTAATTCGCATAAGACTTGTAGTTTTTAGAAATGTTTTCATTTTTGATGAGACGCTGAATAAAAGAAGTTTAATCGCCGGCAAACGAAAACCCGCCATTTCCCGTGAACCCCGGACCCGGCCCGCATAGTCAAAAGTATACAAAGAAAGTACCCAGGGAGAAACTCATTTCCCGAACCATTTTTTAAATTATTTTTTCACCACTAAAACGCATGAGACTTGTAGTTTTCAAAAATGTTTTCATTTTTGATGAGACGCTGAATAAAAAAAGTTTAATCGCCGGCAAACGCAAACCTGCGATTTCCCGTAAATCCCGGACTCGGCCCGAATAGTTAAAAGTATAGAAGGAAAGTACCCAGTGAGTAAACTCATTTCCCGAACGAATTTTTAAATTATTTTTTCACCACTAAAACGCATGAGACTTGTAGTTTTCAAAAATGTTTTCATTTTTGATGAGACGCTGAATAAAAGAAGTTTAATCGCCGGCAAACGAAAACCTGCGATTTCCCGTAAATCCCGGACTCGGCCCGTATAGTCAAAAGTATACAAAGGAAGTACCCAGGGTGTAAACTCATTTCCCGAACGATTTTTTAAATTATTTTTTCACCACTAAAACGCATGTGACTTGTAGTTTTCAAAAATGTTTTCATTTTTGATGAGACGCTGAATAAAAGAAGTTTAATCGCCGGCAAACGAAAACCTGCGATTTCCCGTAAATCCCGGACTCGGCCCGTATAGTCAAAAGTATACAAAGAAAGTACCCAGGGAGTAAACTCATTTCCCGAACGATTTTTTAAATTATTATTTCACCACTAAAACGCATGACACCTGTAGTTTTTAAAAATGTTTTCATTTTTGATGAGACGCTGAATAAAAGAAGTTTAATCGCCGGCAAACGAAAACCTGCGATTTCCCGTAAATCCTGGACTCGGCCCGTATTGTCAAAAGTATACAAAGAAAGTACCCAGGGAGTAAACTCATTTCCCAAACGATTTTTTAAATTATTATTTCACCACTAAATCCCATGAGACTTGTAGTTTTTAAAAATGTTTTCATTTTTGATGAGACGCTGAATAAAAGAAGTTTAATCGCCGGCAAACGGAAACCTGCGATTTCCCGTAAATCCCGGACTCGGCCCGTATAGTCAAAAGTATACAAAGAAAGTACCCAGGGTGTAAACTCATTTCCTGAACGATTTTTTAAATTATTATTTCACCACTAAAGCCCATGAGACTTGTAGTTTTTAAAAATGTTTTCATTTTTAATGAGACGCTGAATAAAAGAAGTTTAATCGCCGGCAAACGAAAACCCGCAATTTCCCGGAAATCCCAGTCTCGGCCCGTATAGTCGAATGTATACAAAGAAAGTACCCAGAGAGTAAACTCATTTCCCGAACGATTTTTTAAATTTTTTTTCACCACTGAAACGCATGAGACTTGTAGTTTTCACAAATGTTTTCATTTTTGATGAGACGCTGAATAAAAGAAGTTTAATCGCCGGCAAACGAAAACCCGCCATTTCCCGTAAACCCCGGACTCGGCCCGCATAGTCAAAAGTATACAAAGAAAGTACCCAGGGAGAAACTCATTTCCCGAACCATTTTTTAAATTATTTTTTCACCACTAAAACGCATGAGACTTGTAGTTTTCAAAAATGTTTTCATTTTTGATGAGACGCTGAATAAAAAAAGTTTAATCGCCGGCAAACGCAAACCTGCGATTTCCCGTAAATCCCGGACTCGGCCCGAATAGTTAAAAGTATAGAAGGAAAGTACCCAGTGAGTAAACTCATTTCCCGAACGAATTTTTAAATTATTTTTTCACCACTAAAACGCATGAGACTTGTAGTTTTCAAAAATGTTTTCATTTTTGATGAGACGCTGAATAAAAGAAGTTTAATCGCCGGCAAACGAAAACCTGCGATTTCCCGTAAATCCCGGACTCGGCCCGTATAGTCAAAAGTATGCAAAGGAAGTACCCAGGGTGTAAACTAATTTCCCGAACGATTTTTTAAATTATTTTTTCACCACTAAAACGCATGTGACTTGTAGTTTTCAAAAATGTTTTCATTTTTGATGAGACGCTGAATAAAAGAAGTTTAATTGCCAGCAAACGAAAACCTGCGATTTCCCGTAAATCCCGTACTCGGACCGTATAGTCAAAAGTATACAAAGAAAGTACCCAGGGAGTAAACTCATTTCCCGAACGATTTTTTAAATTATTATTTCACCACTAAAACGCATCACACCTGTAGTTTTTAAAAATGTTTTCATTTTTGATGAGACGCTGAATAAAAGAAGTTTAATCGCCGGCAAACGAAAACCTGCGATTTCCCGTAAATCCTGGACTCGGCCCGTATTGTCAAAAGTATACAAAGAAAGTACCCAGGGAGTAAACTCATTTCCCAAACGATTTTTTAAATTATTATTTCACCACTAAAGCCCATGAGACTTGTAGTTTTTAAAAATGTTTTCATTTTTGATGAGACGCTGAATAAAAGAAGTTTAATCGCCGGCAAACGAAAACCTGCGATTTCCCGTAAATCCCGGACTCGGCCCGTATAGTCAAAAGTATACAAAGAAAGTACCCAGGGTGTAAACTCATTTCCTGAACGATTTTTTAAATTATTATTTCACCACTAAAGCCCATGAGACTTGTAGTTTTTAAAAATGTTTTCATTTTTAATGAGACGCTGAATAAAAGAAGTTTAATCGCCGGCAAACGAAAACCCGCAATTTCCCGTAAATCCCAGTCTCGGCCCGTATAGTCGAATGTATACAAAGAAAGTACCCAGGGAGTAAACTCATTTCCCGAACGATTTTTTAAATTTTTTTTCACCACTGAAACGCATGAGACTTGTAGTTTTCACAAATGTTTTCATTTTTGATGAGACGCTTAATGAAAGAGGTTTAATCGCCGGAAAACGAAAACCCGCGATTTCCCGTAAATCCCGGGCTTGGCCCGTATAGTCGAATATATACAATGAAAGTACCCTGTGAGTAAACTCATTTCAAGAACGATTTTTTAAATTATTTTTTCACCACTAAAACGCATAAGACTTGTAGTTATCAATAATATTTTCATTTTTGATGAGACGCTGAATAAAAGAAGTTTAATCGCCGGCAAACGAAAACCTGCGATTTCCCGTAAATCCCGGACTCGGCCCGTATAGTCAAAAGTATACAAAGGAAGTACCCAGGGTGTAAACTCATTTCCCGAACGATTTTTTAAATTATTTTTTCACCACTAAAACGCATGTGACTTGTAGTTTTCAAAAATGTTTTCATTTTTGATGAGACGCTGAATAAAAGAAGTTTAATCGCAAAAAACGAAAACCTGCGATTTCCCGTAAATCCCGGACTCGGCCCGTATAGTCAAAAGTATACAAAGAAAGTACCCAGGGAGTAAACTCATTTCCCGAACGATTTTTTAAATTATTATTTCACCACTAAAACGCATGACACCTGTAGTTTTTAAAAATGTTTTCATTTTTGATGAGACGCTGAATAAAAGAAGTTTAATCGCCGGCAAACGAAAACCTGCGATTTCCCGTAAATCCTGGACTCGGCCCGTATTGTCAAAAGTATACAAAGAAAGTACCCAGGGAGTAAACTCATTTCCCAAACGATTTTTTAAATTATTATTTCACCACTAAATCCCATGAGACTTGTAGTTTTTAAAAATGTTTTCATTTTTGATGAGACGCTGAATAAAAGAAGTTTAATCGCCGGCAAACGAAAACCTGCGATTTCCCGTAAATCCCGGACTCGGCCCGTATAGTCAAAAGTATACAAAGAAAGTACCCAGGGTGTAAACTCATTTCCTGAACGATTTTTTAAATTATTATTTCACCACTAAAGCCCATGAGACTTGTAGTTTTTAAAAATGTTTTCATTTTTAATGAGACGCTGAATAAAAGAAGTTTAATCGCCGGCAAACGAAAACCCGCAATTTCCCGTAAATCCCAGTCTCGGCCCGTATAGTCGAATGTATACAAAGAAAGTACCCAGAGAGTAAACTCATTTCCCGAACGATTTTTTAAATTTTTTTTCACCACTGAAACGCATGAGACTTGTAGTTTTCACAAATGTTTTCATTTTTGATGAGACGCTGAATAAAAGAAGTTTAATCGCCGGCAAACGAAAACCCGCCATTTCCCGTAAACCCCGGACTCGGCCCGCATAGTCAAAAGTATACAAAGAAAGTACCCAGGGAGAAACTCATTTCCCGAACCATTTTTTAAATTATTTTTTCACCACTAAAACGCATGAGACTTGTAGTTTTCAAAAATGTTTTCATTTTTGATGAGACGCTGAATAAAAAAAGTTTAATCGCCGGCAAACGCAAACCTGCGATTTCCCGTAAATCCCGGACTCGGCCCGAATAGTTAAAAGTATAGAAGGAAAGTACCCAGTGAGTAAACTCATTTCCCGAACGAATTTTTAAATTATTTTTTCACCACTAAAACGCATGAGACTTGTAGTTTTCAAAAATGTTTTCATTTTTGATGAGACGCTGAATAAAAGAAGTTTAATCGCCGGCAAACGAAAACCTGCGATTTCCCGTAAATCCCGGACTCGGCCCGTATAGTCAAAAGTATACAAAGGAAGTACCCAGGGTGTAAACTCATTTCCCGAACGATTTTTTAAATTATTTTTTCACCACTAAAACGCATGTGACTTGTAGTTTTCAAAAATGTTTTCATTTTTGATGAGACGCTGAATAAAAGAAGTTTAATTGCCAGCAAACGAAAACCTGCGATTTCCCGTAAATCCCGTACTCGGACCGTATAGTCAAAAGTATACAAAGAAAGTACCCAGGGAGTAAACTCATTTCCCGAACGATTTTTTAAATTATTATTTCACCACTAAAACGCATCACACCTGTAGTTTTTAAAAATGTTTTCATTTTTGATGAGACGCTGAATAAAAGAAGTTTAATCGCCGGCAAACGAAAACCTGCGATTTCCCGTAAATCCTGGACTCGGCCCGTATTGTCAAAAGTATACAAAGAAAGTACCCAGGGAGTAAACTCATTTCCCAAACGATTTTTTAAATTATTATTTCACCACTAAAGCCCATGAGACTTGTAGTTTTTAAAAATGTTTTCATTTTTGATGAGACGCTGAATAAAAGAAGTTTAATCGCCGGCAAACGAAAACCTGCGATTTCCCGTAAATCCCGGACTCGGCCCGTATAGTCAAAAGTATACAAAGAAAGTACCCAGGGTGTAAACTCATTTCCTGAACGATTTTTTAAATTATTATTTCACCACTAAAGCCCATGAGACTTGTAGTTTTTAAAAATGTTTTCATTTTTAATGAGACGCTGAATAAAAGAAGTTTAATCGCCGGCAAACGAAAACCCGCAATTTCCCGTAAATCCCAGTCTCGGCCCGTATAGTCGAATGTATACAAAGAAAGTACCCAGGGAGTAAACTCATTTCCCGAACGATTTTTTAAATTTTTTTTCACCACTGAAACGCATGAGACTTGTAGTTTTCACAAATGTTTTCATTTTTGATGAGACGCTTAATGAAAGAGGTTTAATCGCCGGAAAACGAAAACCCGCGATTTCCCGTAAATCCCGGGCTTGGCCCGTATAGTCGAATATATACAATGAAAGTACCCTGTGAGTAAACTCATTTCAAGAACGATTTTTTAAATTATTTTTTCACCACTAAAACGCATAAGACTTGTAGTTATCAATAATATTTTCATTTTTGATGAGACGCTGAATAAAAGAAGTTTAATCGCCGGCAAACGAAAACCTGCGATTTCCCGTAAATCCCGGACTCGGCCCGTATAGTCAAAAGTATACAAAGGAAGTACCCAGGGTGTAAACTCATTTCCCGAACGATTTTTTAAATTATTTTTTCACCACTAAAACGCATGTGACTTGTAGTTTTCAAAAATGTTTTCATTTTTGATGAGACGCTGAATAAAAGAAGTTTAATTGCCAGCAAACGAAAACCTGCGATTTCCCGTAAATCCCGTACTCGGACCGTATAGTCAAAAGTATACAAAGAAAGTACCCAGGGAGTAAACTCATTTCCCGAACGATTTTTTAAATTATTATTTCACCACTAAAACGCATCACACCTGTAGTTTTTAAAAATGTTTTCATTTTTGATGAGACGCTGAATAAAAGAAGTTTAATCGCCGGCAAACGAAAACCTGCGATTTCCCGTAAATCCTGGACTCGGCCCGTATTGTCAAAAGTATACAAAGAAAGTACCCAGGGAGTAAACTCATTTCCCAAACGATTTTTTAAATTATTATTTCACCACTAAAGCCCATGAGACTTGTAGTTTTTAAAAATGTTTTCATTTTTGATGAGACGCTGAATAAAAGAAGTTTAATCGCCGGCAAACGAAAACCTGCGATTTCCCGTAAATCCCGGACTCGGCCCGTATAGTCAAAAGTATACAAAGAAAGTACCCAGGGTGTAAACTCATTTCCTGAACGATTTTTTAAATTATTATTTCACCACTAAAGCCCATGAGACTTGTAGTTTTTAAAAATGTTTTCATTTTTAATGAGACGCTGAATAAAAGAAGTTTAATCGCCGGCAAACGAAAACCCGCAATTTCCCGTAAATCCCAGTCTCGGCCCGTATAGTCGAATGTATACAAAGAAAGTACCCAGGGAGTAAACTCATTTCCCGAACGATTTTTTAAATTTTTTTTCACCACTGAAACGCATGAGACTTGTAGTTTTCACAAATGTTTTCATTTTTGATGAGACGCTTAATGAAAGAGGTTTAATCGCCGGAAAACGAAAACCCGCGATTTCCCGTAAATCCCGGGCTTGGCCCGTATAGTCGAATATATACAATGAAAGTACCCTGTGAGTAAACTCATTTCAAGAACGATTTTTTAAATTATTTTTTCACCACTAAAACGCATAAGACTTGTAGTTATCAATAATATTTTCATTTTTGATGAGACGCTGAATAAAAGAAGTTTAATCGCCGGCAAACGAAAACCTGCGATTTCCCGTAAATCCCGGACTCGGCCCGTATAGTCAAAAGTATACAAAGAAAGTACCCAGTGAGTAAACTCATTTCCAGAACGATTTTTTAAATTATTTTTTTACCACTAAAACGGATAAGACTTGTAGTTTTTAAAAATGTTTTCATATTTGATGAGACGCTGAATAAAAGAAGTTTAATCGCCGGCAAACGAAAACCCGCGATTTCCCGTAAATCCCGGGCTTGGCCCGTATAGTCAAAAGTATACAAAGAAAGTACCCAGGGAGTAAACTGATTTCCTAAACGATTTTTTAAATTACTTTTTCACCACTAAAACGCATGAGACTTGTAGTTTTCAAAAACGTTTTCATTTTTGATGAAACGCTGAATAAAAGCAGTTTAATCGCCGGCAAACGAAAACCTGCGATTTCCCTGAATCCCGGACTCGGCCCGTATAGTCAAAAGTATACAAAGAAAGTACCCAGGGAGTAAACTCATTTCCCGAACGATTTTTTAAATTACTTTTTCACCACTAAAACGCATGAGACTTGTAGTTTTCAAAAATGTTTTCATTTTTGATGAGACGCTGAATAAAAAAAGTTTAATCGCCGGCAAACGCAAACCTGCGATTTCCCGTAAATCCCGGACTCGGCCCGTATAGTTAAAAGTATAGAAGGAAAGTACCCAGTGAGTAAACTCATTTCCCGAACGAATTTTTAAATTATTTTTTCACCACTAAAACGCATGAGACTTGTAGTTTTCAAAAATGTTTTCATTTTTGATGAGACGCTGAATAAAAGAAGTTTAATCGCCGGCAAACGAAAACCTGCGATTTCCCGTAAATCCCGGACTCGGCCCGTATAGTCAAAAGTATACAAAGGAAGTACCCAGGGTGTAAACTCATTTCCCGAACGATTTTTTAAATTATTTTTTCACCACTAAAACGCATGAGACTTGTAGTTTTCAAAAATGTTTTCATTTTTGATGAGACGCTGAATAAAAGAAGTTTAATCGCCAGCAAACGAAAACCTGCGATTTCCCGTAAATCCCGTACTCGGACCGTATAGTCAAAAGTATACAAAGAAAGTACCCAGGGAGTAAACTCATTTCCCGAACGATTTTTTAAATTATTATTTCACCACTAAAACGCATGAGACCTGTAGTTTTTAAAAATGTTTTCATTTTTGATGAGACGCTGAATAAAAGAAGTTTAATCGCTGGCAAACGAAAACCTGCGATTTCCCGTAAATCCTGGACTCGGCCCGTATAGTCAAAAGTATACAAAGAAAGTACCCAGGGAGTAAACTCATTTCCCAAACGATTTTTTAAATTATTATTTCACCACTAAAGCCCATGAGACTTGTAGTTTTTAAAAATGTTTTCATTTTTGATGAGACGCTGAATAAAAGAAGTTTAATCGCCGGCAAACGAAAACCTGCGATTTCCCGTAAATCCCGGACTCGGCCCGTATAGTCAAAAGTATACAAAGAAAGTACCCAGGGAGAAAACTCATTTCCCGAACGATTTTTTAAATTACTTTTTCACCACTAAAACGCACGAGACTTGTAGTTTTTAAAAATGTTTTCATTTTTGATAAGACACTGAATAAAAGCAGTTTAATCGCCGGCAAACGAAAACCTGCGATTTCCCTAAATCCCGGACTCGGCCCGTATAGTCAAAAGTATACAAAGAAAGTACCCAGGGAGTAAAGTCATTTCCCGAACGATTTTTTAAATTTTTTCTTCACCACTAAAACGCATGAGACTTGTAGTTTTCACAAATGTTTTCATTTTTGATGAGACGCTTAATGAAAGAGGTTTAATCGCCGGAAAACGAAAACCCGCGATTTCCCGTAAATCCCGGGCTTGGCCCGTATAGTCGAATATATACTAAGAAAGTACCCTGTGAGTAAACTCATTTCCAGAACGATTTTTAAAGTTATTTTTTCACCACTAAAACGCATAAGACTTGTAGTTTTCAATAATATTTTCATTTTTGATGAGACGCTGAATAAAAGAAGTTTAATCGCCAGCAAACGAAAACCTGCGATTTCCCGTAAATCCCGGACTCGGCCCGTATAGTCAAAAGTATACAAAGAAAGTACCCAGGGAGTAAACTCATTTCCAGAACGATTTTTTAAATTATTATTTCACCACTAAAACGCATGAGACCTGTAGTTTTTAAAAATGTTTTCATTTTTGATGAGACGCGAAATAAAAGAAGTTTAATCGCCGGCAAACGAAAACCTGCGATTTCCCGTAAATCCCGGACTCGGCCCGTATAGTCAAAAGTATACAAAGGAAGTACCCAGGGTGTAAACTCATTTCCCGAACGATTTTTTAAATTATTTTTTCACCACTAAAACGCATGAGACTTGTAGTTTTCAAAAATGTTTTCATTTTTGATGAGACGCTGAATAAAAGAAGTTTAATCGCCAGCAAACGAAAACCTGCGATTTCCCGTAAATCCCGTACTCGGACCGTATAGTCAAAAGTATACAAAGAAAGTACCCAGGGAGTAAACTTATTTCCCGAACGATTTTTTAAATTATTATTTCACCACTAAAACGCATGAGACCTCTAGTTTTTAAAAATGTTTTCATTTTTGATGAGACGCTGAATAAAAGAAGTTTAATCGCCGGCAAACGAAAACCTGCGATTTCCCGTAAATCCTGGACTCGGCCCGTATAGTCAAAAGTATACAAAGAAAGTACCCAGGGAGTAAACTCATTTCCCAAACGATTTTTGAAATTATTATTTCACTACTAAAGCCCATGAGACTTGTAGTTTTTAAAAATGTTTTCATTTTTAATAAGACGCTGAATAAAAGAAGTTTAATCGCCGGCAAACGAAAACCCGCAATTTCCCGTAAATCCCAGTCTCGGCCCGTATAGTCGAATGTATACTAAGAAAGTACCCTGTGAGTAAACTCATTTCAAGAACGATTTTTTAAATTATTTTTTCACCACTAAAACGCATAAGACTTGTAGTTTTCAATAATATTTTCATTTTTGATGAGACGCTGAATAAAAGAAGTTTAATCGCCGGCAAACGAAAACCTGCGATTTCCCGTAAATCCCGGACTCGGCCCGTATAGTCAAAAGTATACAAAGAAAGTACCCAGTGAGTAAACTCATTTCCAGAACGATTTTTTAAATTATTTTTTTACCACTAAAACGGATAAGACTTGTAGTTTTTAAAAATGTTTTCATATTTGATGAGACGCTGAATAAAAGAAGTTTAATCGCCGGCAAACGAAAACCCGCGATTTCCCGTAAATCCCGGGCTTGGCCCGTATAGTCAAAAGTATACAAAGAAAGTACCCAGGGAGTAAACTGATTTCCCAAACGATTTTTTAAATTACTTTTTCACCACTAAAACGCATGAGACTTGTAGTTTTCAAAAACGTTTTCATTTTTGATGAGACGCTGAATAAAAGAAGTTTAATCGCGGGCAAACGAAAACCTGCGATTTCCCTGAATCCCGGACTCGGCCCGTATAGTCAAAAGTATACAAAGAAAGTACCCAGGGAGTAAACTCATTTCCCGAACGATTTTTTAAATTACTTTTTCACCACTAAAACGCATGAGACTTGTAGTTTTCAAAAATGTTTTCATTTTTGATGAGACGCTGAATAAAAAAAGTTTAATCGCCGGCCAACGCAAACCTGCGATTTCCAGTAAATCCCGGACTCGGCCCGTATAGTTAAAAGTATAGAAGGAAAGTACCCAGTGAGTAAACTCATTTCCCGAACGAATTTTTAAATTATTTTTTCACCACTAAAACGCATGAGACTTGTAGTTTTCAAAAATTTTTTCATTTTTGATGAGACGCTGAATAAAAGAAGTTTAATCGCCGGCAAACGAAAACCTGCGATTTCCCGTAAATCCCGGACTCGGCCCGAATAGTCAAAAGTATACAAAGGAAGTACCCAGGGTGTAAACTCATTTCCCGAACGATTTTTTAAATTATTTTTTCACCACTAAAACGCATGAGACTTGTAGTTTTCAAAAATGTTTTCATTTTTGATGAGACGCTGAATAAAAGAAGTTTAATCGCCAGCAAACGAAAACCTGCGATTTCCCGTAAATCCCGTACTCGGACCGTATAGTCAAAAGTATACAAAGAAAGTACCCAGGGAGTAAACTCATTTCCCGAACGATTTTTTAAATTATTATTTCACCACTAAAACGCATGAGACCTGTAGTTTTTAAAAATGTTTTCATTTTTGATGAGACGCTGAATAAAAGAAGTTTAATCGCTGGCAAACGAAAACCTGCGATTTCCCGTAAATCCTGGACTCGGCCCGTATAGTCAAAAGTATACAAAGAAAGTACCCAGGGAGTAAACTCATTTCCCAAACGATTTTTTAAATTATTATTTCACCACTAAAGCCCATGAGACTTGTAGTTTTTAAAAATGTTTTCATTTTTGATGAGACGCTGAATAAAAGAAGTTTAATCGCCGGCAAACGAAAACCTGCGATTTCCCGTAAATCCCGGACTCGGCCCGTATAGTCAAAAGTATACAAAGAAAGTACCCAGGGAGAAAACTCATTTCCCGAACGATTTTTTAAATTACTTTTTCACCACTAAAACGCACGAGACTTGTAGTTTTTAAAAATGTTTTCATTTTTGATAAGACACTGAATAAAAGCAGTTTAATCGCCGGCAAACGAAAACCTGCGATTTCCATAAATCCCGGACTCGGCCCGTATAGTCAAAAGTATACAAAGAAAGTACCCAGGGAGTAAAGTCATTTCCCGAACGATTTTTTAAATTTTTTCTTCACCACTAAAACGCATGAGACTTGTAGTTTTCACAAATGTTTTCATTTTTGATGAGACGCTTAATGAAAGAGGTTTAATCGCCGGAAAACGAAAACCCGCGATTTCCCGTAAATCCCGGGCTTGGCCCGTATAGTCGAATATATACTAAGAAAGTACCCTGTGAGTAAACTCATTTCCAGAACGATTTTTAAAGTTATTTTTTCACCACTAAAACGCATAAGACTTGTAGTTTTCAATAATATTTTCATTTTTGATGAGACGCTGAATAAAAGAAGTTTAATCGCCAGCAAACGAAAACCTGCGATTTCCCGTAAATCCCGGACTCGGCCCGTATAGTCAAAAGTATACAAAGAAAGTACCCAGGGAGTAAACTCATTTCCAGAACGATTTTTTAAATTATTATTTCACCACTAAAACGCATGAGACCTGTAGTTTTTAAAAATGTTTTCATTTTTGATGAGACGCGAAATAAAAGAAGTTTAATCGCCGGCAAACGAAAACCTGCGATTTCCCGTAAATCCCGGACTCGGCCCGTATAGTCAAAAGTATACAAAGGAAGTACCCAGGGTGTAAACTCATTTCCCGAACGATTTTTTAAATTATTTTTTCACCACTAAAACGCATGAGACTTGTAGTTTTCAAAAATGTTTTCATTTTTGATGAGACGCTGAATAAAAGAAGTTTAATCGCCAGCAAACGAAAACCTGCGATTTCCCGTAAATCCCGTACTCGGACCGTATAGTCAAAAGTATACAAAGAAAGTACCCAGGGAGTAAACTTATTTCCCGAACGATTTTTTAAATTATTATTTCACCACTAAAACGCATGAGACCTCTAGTTTTTAAAAATGTTTTCATTTTTGATGAGACGCTGAATAAAAGAAGTTTAATCGCCGGCAAACGAAAACCTGCGATTTCCCGTAAATCCTGGACTCGGCCCGTATAGTCAAAAGTATACAAAGAAAGTACCCAGGGAGTAAACTCATTTCCCAAACGATTTTTGAAATTATTATTTCACTACTAAAGCCCATGAGACTTGTAGTTTTTAAAAATGTTTTCATTTTTAATGAGACGCTGAATAAAAGAAGTTTAATCGCCGGCAAACGAAAACCCGCAATTTCCCGTAAATCCCAGTCTCGGCCCGTATAGTCGAATGTATACAAAGAAAGTACCCAGGGAGTAAACTCATTTCCCGAACGATTTTTTAAATTTTTTTTTCACCACTAAAACGCATGAGACTTGTAGTTTTCACAAATGTTTTCATTTTTGATGAGACGCTTAATGAAAGAGGTTTAATCGCCGGAAAACGAAAACCCGCGATTTCCCGTAAATCCCGGGCTTGGCCCGTATAGTCGAATATATACAAAGAAAGTACCCTGTGAGTAAACTCATTTCCAGAACGATTTTTTAAATTATTATTTCACCACTAAAACGCATGAGACCTGTAGTTTTTAAAAATGTTTTCATTTTTGATGAGACGCTGAATAAAAGAAGTTTAATCGCCGGCAAACGAAAACCCGCAATTTCCCGTAAATCCCAGTCTCGGCCCGTATAGTTGAATGTATACAAAGAAAGTACCCAGGGAGTAAACTCATTTCCCGAACGATTTTTTAATTTTTTTTTCACCACTGAAACGCATGAGACTTGTAGTTTTCACAAATGTTTTCATTTTTGATGAGACGCTTAATGAAAGAGGTTTAATCGCCGGAAAACGAAAACCCGCGATTTCCCGTAAATCCCGGGCTTGGCCCGTATAGTCGAATATATACAAAGAAAGTACCCTGTGAGTAAACTCATTTCAAGAACGATTTTTTAAATTATTTTTTCACCACTAAAACGCATAAGACTTGTAGTTTTCAATAATATTTTCATTTTTGATGAGACGCTGAATAAAAGAAGTTTAATCGCCGGCAAACGAAAACCTGCGATTTCCCGTAAATCCCGGACTCGGCCCGTATAGTCAAAAGTATACAAAGAAAGTACCCAGGGAGTAAACTCATTTCCAGAACGATTTTTTAAATTATTTTTTTACCACTAAAACGGAAAAGACTTGTAGTTTTTAAAAATGTTTTCATATTTGATGAGACGCTGAATAAAAGAAGTTTAATCGCCGGCAAACGAAAACCCGCGATTTCCCGTAAATCCCGGGCTTGGCCCGTATAGTCAAAAGTATACAAAGAAAGTACCCAGGGAGTAAACTGATTTCCCAAACGATTTTTTAAATTACTTTTTCACCACTAAAACGCATGAGACTTGTAGTTTTCAAAAACGTTTTCATTTTTGATGAGACGCTGAATAAAAGCAGTTTAATCGCCGGCAAACGAAAACCTGCGATTTCCCTGAATCCCGGACTCGGCCCGTATAGTCAAAAGTATACAAAGAAAGTACCCAGGGAGTAAACTCATTTCCCGAACGATTTTTTAAATTACTTTTTCACCACTAAAACGCATGAGACTTGTAGTTTTCAAAAATGTTTTCATTTTTGATGAGACGCTGAATAAAAAAAGTTTAATCGCCGGCAAACGCAAACCTGCGATTTCCTGTAAATCCCGGACTCGGCCCGTATAGTTAAAAGTATAGAAGGAAAGTACCCAGTGAGTAAACTCATTTCCCGAACGAATTTTTTAATTATTTTTTCACCACTAAAACGCATGAGACTTGTAGTTTTCAAAAATGTTTTCATTTTTGATGAGACGCTGAATAAAAGAAGTTTAATCGCCGGCAAACGAAAACCTGCGATTTCCCGTAAATCCCGGACTCGGCCCGTATAGTCAAAAGTATACAAAGGAAGTACCCAGGGTGTAAACTCATTTCCCGAACGATTTTTTAAATTATTTTTTCACCACTAAAACGCATGAGACTTGTAGTTTTCAAAAATGTTTTCATTTTTGATGAGACGCTGAATAAAAGAAGTTTAATCGCCAGCAAACGAAAACCTGCGATTTCCCGTAAATCCCGTACTCGGACCGTATAGTCAAAAGTATACAAAGAAAGTACCCAGGGAGTAAACTCATTTCCCGAACGATTTTTTAAATTATTATTTCACCACTAAAACGCATGAGACCTGTAGTTTTTAAAAATGTTTTCATTTTTGATGAGACGCTGAATAAAAGAAGTTTAATCGCCGGCAAACGAAAACCTGCGATTTCCCGTAAATCCTGGACTCGACCCGTATAGTCAAAAGTATACAAAGAAAGTACCCAGGGAGTAAACTCATTTCCCAAACGATTTTTTAAATTATTATTTCACCACTAAAGCCCATGAGACTTGTAGTTTTTAAAAATGTTTTCATTTTTGATGAGACGCTGAATAAAAGAAGTTTAATCGCCGGCAAACGAAAACCTGCGATTTCCCGTAAATCCCGGACTCGGCCCGTATAGTCAAAATTATACAAAGAAAGTACCCAGGGTGTAAACTCATTTCCCGAACGATTTTTTAAATTTTTTTTTCACCACTAAAACGCATGAGACTTGTAGTTTTCAAAAATGTTTTCATTTTTAATGAGACGCTGAATAAAAGAAGTTTAATCGCCGGCAAACGAAAACCCGCAATTTCCCGTAAATCCCAGTCTCGGCCCGTATAGTCAAATGTATACAAAGAAAGTACCCAGGGAGTAAACTCATTTCCCGAACGATT
The DNA here is from genome assembly GCF_029227915.1 of Hydractinia symbiolongicarpus. Lineage (NCBI taxonomy): Eukaryota > Metazoa > Cnidaria > Hydrozoa > Anthoathecata > Hydractiniidae > Hydractinia > Hydractinia symbiolongicarpus. The sequence continues at coordinate 4,505,108 of NC_079884.1, read as the reverse complement.
TTTTAAATTTTTTTTTCACCACTAAAACGCATGAGACTTGTAGTTTTCACAAATGTTTTCATTTTTGATGAGACGCTTAATGAAAGAGGTTTAATCGCCGGAAAACGAAAACCCGCGATTTCCCGTAAATCCCGGGCTTGGCCCGTATAGTCAAAAGTATACAAAGAAAGTACCCAGGGAGTAAACTTATTTCCCGAACGATTTTTTAAATTATTATTTCACCACTAAAACGCATGAGACCTCTAGTTTTTAAAAATGTCTTCATTTTTGATGAGACGCTGAATAAAAGAAGTTTAATCGCCGGCAAACGAAAACCTGCGATTTCCCGTAAATCCTGGACTCGGCCCGTGTAGTCAAAAGTATACAAAGAAAGTACCCAGGGAGTAAACTCATTTCCCAAACGATTTTTTAAATTATTATTTCACCACTAAAGCCCATGAGACTTGTAGTTTTTAAAAATGTTTTCATTTTTAATGAGACGCTGAATAAAAGAAGTTTAATCGCCGGCAAACGAAAACCCGCAATTTCCCGTAAATCCCAGTCTCGGCCCGTATAGTCGAATGTATACAAAGAAAGTACCCAGGGAGTAAACTCATTTCCCGAACGATTTTTTAATTTTTTTTTTCACCACTAAAACGCATGAGACTTGTAGTTTTCACAAATGTTTTCATTTTTGATGAGACGCTTAATGAAAGAGGTTTAATCGCCGGAAAACGAAAACCCGCGATTTCCCGTAAATCCCGGGCTTGGCCCGTATAGTCGAATATATACAAAGAAAGTACCCTGTGAGTAAACTCATTTCCAGAACGATTTTTTAAATTATTTTTTCACCACTAAAACGCATAAGACTTGTAGTTTTCAATAATATTTTCATTTTTGATGAGACGCTGAATAAAAGAAGTTTAATCGCCGGCAAACGAAAACCTGCGATTTCCCGTAAATCCCGGACTCGGCCCGTATAGTCAAAAGTATACAAAGAAAGTATGCAGGGAGTAAACTCATTTCCAGAACGATTTTTTAAATTATTATTTCACCACTAAAAAGCATGAGGCCTGTAGTTTTTAAAAATGTTTTCATTTTTGATGAGACGCTGAATAAAAGAAGTTTAATCGCCGGCAAACGAAAACCTGCGATTTCCCGTAAATCCTGGACTCGGCCCGTATAGTCAAAAGTATACAAAGAAAGTACCCAGGGAGTAAACTCATTTCCCAAACGATTTTTTAAATTATTATTTCACCACTAAAGCCCATGAGACTTGTAGTTTTTAAAAATATTTTCATTTTTGATGAGACGCTGAATAAAAGAAGTTTAATCGCCGGCAAACGAAAACCTGCGATTTCCCGTAAATCCCGGACTCGGCCCGTATAGTCAAAAGTATACAAAGAAAGTACCCAGGGTGTAAACTCATTTCCCGAACGATTTTTTAAATTATTATTTCACCACTAAAGTCCATGAGAATTGTAGTTTTTAAAAATGTTTTCATTTTTAATGAGACGCTGAATAAAAGAAGTTTAATCGCCGGCAAACGAAAACCCGCAATTTCCCGTAAATCCCAGTCTCGGCCCGTATAGTCGAATGTATACAAAGAAAGTACCCAGGGAGTAAACTCATTTCCCGAACGATTTTTTAATTTTTTTTTTCACCACTAAAACGCATGAGACTTGTAGTTTTCACAAATGTTTTCATTTTTGATGAGACGCTTAATGAAAGAGGTTTAATCGCCGGAAAACGAAAACCCGCGATTTCCCGTAAATCCCGGGCTTGGCCCGTATAGTCGAATATATACAAAGAAAGTACCCTGTGAGTAAACTCATTTCCAGAACGATTTTTTAAATTATTTTTTCACCACTAAAACGCATAAGACTTGTAGTTTTCAATAATATTTTCATTTTTGATGAGACGCTAAATAAAAGAAGTTTAATCGCCGGCAAACGAAAACCTGCGATTTCCCGTAAATCCCGGACTCGGCCCGTATAGTCAAAAGTATACAAAGAAAGTACCCAGGGAGTAAACTCATTTCCAGAACGATTTTTTAAATTATTTTTTTACCACTAAAACGGATAAGACTTGTAGTTTTTAAAAATGTTTTCATATTTGATGAGACGCTGAATAAAAGAAGTTTAATCGCCGGCAAACGAAAACCCGCGATTTCCCGTAAATCCCGGGCTTGGCCCGTATAGTCAAAAGTATACAAAGAAAGTACCCAGGGAGTAAACTGATTTCTCAAACGATTTTTTAAATTACTTTTTCACCACTAAAACGCATGAGACTTGTAGTTTTCAAAAACGTTTTCATTTTTGATGAGACGCTGAATAAAAGCAGTTTAATCGCCGGCAAACGAAAACCTGCGATTTCCCTGAATCCCGGACTCGGCCCGTATAGTCAAAAGTATACAAAGAAAGTACCCAGGGAGTAAACTTATTTCCCGAACGATTTTTTAAATTACTTTTTCACCACTAAAACGCATGAGACTTGTAGTTTTTAAAAATGTTTTCATTTTTAATAAGACGCTGAATAAAAGAAGTTTAATCGCCGGCAAACGAAAACCTGCGATTTCCCGTAAATCCTGGACTCGGCCCATATAGTCAAAAGTATACAAAGAAAGTACCCAGGGAGTAAACTCATTTCCCAAACGATTTTTTAAATTATTATTTCACCACTAAAACGCATGAGACTTGTAGTTTTCAAGAATGTTTTCATTTTTAATGAGACGCTTAATGAAAGAGATTTAATCGCCGGCAAACGAAAACAAGCGATTTCCCCTAAATCCCGGGCTTGGCCCGTGTAGTCGAATGTATACAAAGAAAGTACCCAAGGAGTAAACTGATTTCCCGAACGAATTTTTAAATTATTTTTTCACCACTAAAACGCATAAGACTTGTAGTTTTCAATAATATTTTCATTTTTGATGAGACGCTGAATAAAAGAAGTTTAATCGCCGGCAAACGAAAACCTGCGATTTCCCGTAAATCCCGGACTCGGCCCGTATAGTCAAAAGTATACAAAGAAAGTATCCAGGGAGTAAACTCATTTCCAGAACGATTTTTTAAATTATTATTTCACCACTAAAACGCATGAGACCTGTAGTTTTTAAAAATGTTTTCATTTTTGATGAGACGCTGAATAAAAGAAGTTTAATCGCCGGCAAACGAAAACCTGCGATTTCCCGTAAATCCTGGACTCGGCCCGTATAGTCAAAAGTATACAAAGAAAGTACCCAGGGAGTAAACTCATTTCCCAAACGATTTTTTATATTATTATTTCACCACTAAAGCCCATGAGACTTGTAGTTTTTAAAAATGTTTTCATTTTTGATGAGACGCTGAATAAAAGAAGTTTAATCGCCGGCAAACGAAAACCTGCGATTTCCCGTAAATCCCGGACTCGGCCCGTATAGTCAAAAGTATACAAAGAAAGTACCCAGGGTGTAAACTCATTTCCCGAACGATTTTTTAAATTATTATTTCACCACTAAAGCCCATGAAAATTGTAGTTTTTAAAAATGTTTTCATTTTTAATGAGACGCTGAATAAAAGAAGTTTAATCGCCGGCAAACGAAAACCCGCAATTTCCCGTAAATCCCAGTCTCGGCCCGTATAGTCGAATGTATACAAAGAAAGTACCCAGGGAGTAAACTCATTTCCCGAACGATTTTTTAAATTTTTTTTTCACCACTAAAACGCATGAGACTTGTAGTTTTCACAAATGTTTTCATTTTTGATGAGACGCTTAATGAAAGAGGTTTAATCGCCGGAAAACGAAAACCCGCGATTTCCCGTAAATCCCGGGCTTGGCCCGTATAGTCGAATATATACAAAGAAAGTACCCTGTGAGTAAACTCATTTCCAGAACGATTTTTTAAATTATTTTTTCACCACTAAAACGCATAAGACTTGTAGTTTTCAATAATATTTTCATTTTTGATGAGACGCTGAATAAAAGAAGTTTAATCGCCGGCAAACGAAAACCTGCGATTTCCCGTAAATCCCGGACTCGGCCCGTATAGTCAAAAGTATACAAAGAAAGTACCCAGGGAGTAAACTGATTTCCCAAACGATTTTTTAAATTACTTTTTCACCACTAAAACGCATGAGACTTGTAGTTTTTAAAAACGTTTTCATTTTTGATGAGACGCTGAATAAAAGCAGTTTAATCGCCGGCAAACGAAAACCTGCGATTTCCCTGAATCCCGGACTCGGCCCGTATAGTCAAAAGTATACAAAGAAAGTACCCAGGGAGTAAACTTATTTCCCGAACGATTTTTTAAATTACTTTTTCACCACTAAAACGCGTGAGACTTGTAGTTTTTAAAAATGTTTTCATTTTTAATAAGACGCTGAATAAAAGAAGTTTAATCGCCGGCAAACGAAAACCTGCGATTTCCCGTAAATCCTGGACTCGGCCCATATAGTCAAAAGTATACAAAGAAAGTACCCAGGGAGTAAACTCATTTCCCAAACGATTTTTTAAATTATTATTTCACCACTAAAACGCATGAGACTTGTAGTTTTCAAGAATGTTTTCATTTTTAATGAGACGCCTAATGAAAGAGATTTAATCGCCGGCAAACGAAAACAAGCGATTTCCCCTAAATCCCGGGCTTGGCCCGTGTAGTCGAATGTATACAAAGAAAGTACCCAAGGAGTAAACTGATTTCCCGAACGAATTTTTAAATTATTTTTTCACCACTAAAACGCATGAGACTTGTAGTTTTCAAAAATGTTTTCATTTTTGATGAGACGCTGAATAAAAGAAGTTTAATCGCCGGCAAACGAAAACCTGCCATTTCCCGTAAATCCCGGACTCGGCCCGTATAGTCAAAAGTATACAAAGAAAGTACCCAGGGAGTAAACTCATTTCCCAAACGATTTTTTAAATTATTATTTCACCACTAAAGCCCATGAGACTTGTAGTTTTTAAAAATGTTTTCATTTTTAATGAGACGCTGAATAAAAGAAGTTTAATCGCCGGCAAACGAAAACCTGCAATTTCCCGTAAATCCCGGTCTTGGCCCGTATAGTCGAATGTATATAAAGAAAGTACCCAGGGAGTAAACTCATTTCCCGAACGATTTTTTAAATTTTTTTTTCACCACTAAAACGCATGAGACTTGTAGTTTTCAAAAATGTTTTCATTTTTGATGAGACGCTGAATAAAAGCAGTTTAATCGCCGGCAAACGAAAACCCGCGATTTCCCGTAAATCCCGGGCTTGGCACGTATAGTCGAATGTATACAAAGAAAGTACCCTGGGAGTAAACTCATTTCCAGAACGATTTTTTAAATTATCTTTTCACCACTAAATCGCATAAGACTTGTAGTTTTTAAAAATGTTTTCATTTTTGATGAGACGCTGAATAAAAGAAGTTTAATCGCCGGCAAACGAAAACCTGCGATTTCCCGTAAATCCTGGACTCGGCCCATATAGTCAAAAGTAAACAAAGAAAGTACCCAGGGAGTAAACTCATTTCCCGAACGATTTTTTAAATTATTTTTTCACCACTAAAACGCATCAGACTTGTAGTTTTCAAAAATGTTTTCACTTTGATGAGACGCTTAATGAAAGAGATTTAATTGCCGGCAAACGAAAACAAGCGATTTCCCCTAAATCCCGGGCTTGGCCCGTGTAGTCAAATGTATACAAAGAAAGTACCCAAGGAGTAAACTGATTTCCCGAACGAATTTTTAAATTATTTTTTCACCACTAAAACGCATGAGACTTGTAGTTTTCAAAAATGTTTTCATTTTTGATGAGACGCTGACTAAAAGAAGTTTAGTCGCCGGCAAACGAAAACCTGCGATTTCCCGTAAATCCCGGACTCGGCCCGTATAGTCAAAAGAATACAAAGAAAGTACCCAGGGTGTAAACTCATTTCCCGAACGATTTTTTAAATTATTTTTTCACCACTAAAACGCATGAGACTTGTAGTTTTCAAAAATGTTTTCATTTTTGATGAGACGCTGAATAAAAGAAGTTTAATCGCCGGCAAACGAAAACCTGCGATTTCCCGTAAATCCCGGACTCGGCCCGTATAGTTAAAAGTATAGAAGGAAAGTACCCAGTGAGTAAACTCATTTCCCGAACGAATTTTTAAATTATTTTTTCACCACTAAAACGCATGAGACTTGTAGTTTTCAAAAATGTTTTCATTTTTGATGAGACGCTAAATAAAAGAAGTTTAATCGCCGGCAAACGAAAACCCGCGATTTCCCGTAAATCCCGGTCTCGGCCCGTCTAATTGAATGTATACAAAGAAAGTACCCAGGGAGTAAACTCATTTCCCGAACGATTTTTTAAATTATTATTTCACCATTAAAACGCATGAGACTTGTAGTTTTTAAAAATGTTTTCATTTTTGATGAGACGCTGAATAAAAGCAGTTTAATCGCCGGCAAACGAAAACCTGCGATTTCCCTGAATCCCGGACTCGGCCCGTATAGTCAAAAGTATACAAAGAAAGTACCCAGGGAGTAAACTTATTTCCCGAACGATTTTTTAAATTACTTTTTCACCACTAAAACGCATGAGACTTGTAGTTTTTAAAAATGTTTTCATTTTTAATAAGACGCTGAATAAAAGAAGTTTAATCGCCGGCAAACGAAAACCTGCGATTTCCCGTAAATCCTGGACTCGGCCCATATAGTCAAAAGTATACAAAGAAAGTACCCAGGGAGTAAACTCATTTCCCAAACGATTTTTTAAATTATTATTTCACCACTAAAACGCATGAGACTTGTAGTTTTCAAGAATGTTTTCATTTTTAATGAGACGCTTAATGAAAGAGATTTAATCGCCGGCAAACGAAAACAAGCGATTTCCCCTAAATCCCGGGCTTGGCCCGTGTAGTCGAATGTATACAAAGAAAGTACCCAAGGAGTAAACTGATTTCCCGAACGAATTTTTAAATTATTTTTTCACCACTAAAACGCATGAGACTTGTAGTTTTCAAAAATGTTTTCATTTTTGATGAGACGCTGAATAAAAGAAGTTTAATCGCCGGCAAACGAAAACCTGCCATTTCCCGTAAATCCCGGACTCGGCCCGTATAGTCAAAAGTATACAAAGAAAGTACCCAGGGAGTAAACTCATTTCCCAAACAATTTTTTAAATTATTATTTCACCACTAAAGCCCATGAGACTTGTAGTTTTTAAAAATGTTTTCATTTTTAATGAGACGCTGAATAAAAGAAGTTTAATCGCCGGCAAACAAAAACCTGCGATTTCCCGTAAATCCTGGAGTCGGCCCATATAGTCAAAAGTATACAAAGAAAGTACCCAGGGAGTAAACTCATTTCCCAAACGATTTTTTAAATTATTATTTCACCACTAAAACGCATGAGACTTGTAGTTTTCAAGAATGTTTTCATTTTTAATGAGACGCTTAATGAAAGAGATTTAATCGCCGGCAAACGAAAACAAGCGATTTCCCCTAAATCCCGGGCTTGGCCCGTGTAGTCGAATGTATACAAAGAAAGTACCCAAGGAGTAAACTGATTTCCCGAACGAATTTTTAAATTATTTTTTCACCGCTAAAACGCATGAGACTTGTAGTTTTCAAAAATGTTTTCATTTTTGATGAGACGCTGAATAAAAGAAGTTTAATCGCCGGCAAACGAAAACCTGCCATTTCCCGTAAATCCCGGACTCGGCCCGTATAGTCAAAAGTATACAAAGAAAGTACCCAGGGAGTAAACTCATTTCCCAAACAATTTTTTAAATTATTATTTCACCACTAAAGCCCATGAGACTTGTAGTTTTTAAAAATGTTTTCATTTTTAATGAGACGCTGAATAAAAGAAGTTTAATCGCCAGCAAACGAAAACCTGCAATTTCCCGTAAATCCCGGTCTTGGCCCGTATAGTCGAATGTATATAAAGAAAGTACCCAGGGAGTAAACTCATTTCCCGAACGATTTTTTAAATTTTTTTTTCACCACTAAAACGCATGAGACTTGTAGTTTTCAAAAATGTTTTCATTTTTGATGAGACGCTGAATAAAAGCAGTTTAATCGCCGGCAAACGAAAACCCGCGATTTCCCGTAAATCCCGGGCTTGGCACGTATAGTCGAATGTATACAAAGAAAGTACCCTGGGAGTAAACTCATTTCCAGAACGATTTTTTAAATTATCTTTTCACCACTAAATCGCATAAGACTTGTAGTTTTTAAAAATGTTTTCATTTTTGATGAGACGCTGAATAAAAGAAGTTTAATCACCGGCAAACGAAAACCTGCGATTTCCCGTAAATCCTGGACTCGGCCCATATAGTCAAAAGTAAACAAAGAAAGTACCCAGGGAGTAAACTCATTTCCCGAACGATTTTTTAAATTATTTTTTCACCACTAAAACGCATCAGACTTGTAGTTTTCAAAAATGTTTTCACTTTGATGAGACACTTAATGAAAGAGATTTAATTGCCGGCAAACGAAAACAAGCGATTTCCCCTAAATCCCGGGCTTGGCCCGTGTAGTCAAATGTATACAAAGAAAGTACCCAAGGAGTAAACTGATTTCCCGAACGAATTTTTAAATTATTTTTTCACCACTAAAACGCATGAGACTTGTAGTTTTCAAAAATGTTTTCATTTTTGATGAGACGCTGACTAAAAGAAGTTTAGTCGCCGGCAAACGAAAACCTGCGATTTCCCGTAAATCCCGGACTCGGCCCGTATAGTCAAAAGAATACAAAGAAAGTACCCAGGGTGTAAACTCATTTCCCGAACGATTTTTTAAATTGTTTTTTCACCACTAAAACGCATGAGACTTGTAGTTTTCAAAAATGTTTTCATTTTTGATGAGACGCTGAATAAAAGAAGTTTAATCGCCGGCAAACGAAAACCTGCGATTTCCCGTAAATCCCGGACTCGGCCCGTATAGTTAAAAGTATAGAAGGAAAGTACCCAGTGAGTAAACTCATTTCCCGAACGAATTTTTAAATTATTTTTTCACCACTAAAACGCATGAGACTTGTAGTTTTCAAAAATGTTTTCATTTTTGATGAGACGCTGAATAAAAGAAGTTTAATCGCCGGCAAACGAAAACCTGCGATTTCCCGTAAATCCCGGACTCGGCCCGTATAGTCAAAAGTATACAAAGGAAGTACCCAGGGTGTAAACTCATTTCCCGAACAATTTTTTAAATTATTTTTTCACCACTAAAACGCATGAGACTTGTAGTTTTCAAAAATGTTTTCATTTTTGATGAGACGCTGAATAAAAGAAGTTTAATCGCCAGCAAACGAAAACCTGCGATTTCCCGTAAATCCCGTACTCGGACCGTATAGTCAAAAGTATACAAAGAAAGTACCCAGGGAGTAAACTCATTTCCCAAACGATTTTTTAAATTATTATTTCACCACTAAAGCCCATGAGACTTGTAGTTTTTAAAAATGTTTTCATTTTTAATGAGACGCTAAATAAAAGAAGTTTAATCGCCGGCAAACGAAAACCCGCAATTTCCCGTAAATCCCGGTCTCGGCCCGTATAGTCGAATGTATACAAAGAAAGTACCCAGGGAGTAAACTAATTTCCCGAACGATTTTTTAATTTTTTTTTCACCACTAAAACGCATGAGACTTGTAGTTTTCAAGAATGTTTTCATCTTTGATGAGACGGTGAATAAAAGCAGTTTAATCGCCGGCAAACGAAAACCCGCGATTTCCCGTAAATCCCGGGCTTGGCACGTATAGTCGAATGTATACAAAGAAAGTACCCAGGGAGTAAACTCATTTCCAGAACGATTTTTTAAATTACTTTTTCACCACTAAGACGCATAAGACTTGTAGTTTTTAAAAATGTTTTCATTTTTGATGAGACGCTGAATAAAAGAAGTTTAATCGCCGGCAAACGAAAACCCGCCATTTCCCGTAAACCCCGGACTCGGGCCGCATAGTCAAAAGTATACAAAGAAAGTACCCACGGAGTAAACTCATTTCCCGAACGATTTTTTAAATTATTTTTTCTCCACTAAAACGCATGAGACTTGTAGTTTTCAAAAATGTTTTCATTTTTGATGAGACGCTGAATAAAAAAAGTTTAATCGCCGGCAAACGCAAACCTGCGATTTCCCGTAAATCCCGGACTCGGCCCGTATAGTGAAAAGTATAGAAGGAAAGTACCCAGTGAGTAAACTCATTTCCCGAACGAATTTTTAAATTATTTTTTCACCACTAAAACGCATGAGACTTGTAGTTTTCAAAAATGTTTTCATTTTTGATGAGACGCTGAATAAAAGAAGTTTAATCGCCGGCAAACGAAAACCTGCGATTTCCCGTAAATCCCGGACTCGGCCCGTATAGTCAAAAGTATACAAAGGAAGTACCCAGGGTGTAAACTCATTTCCCGAACGATTTTTTAAATTATTTTTTCACCACTAAAACGCATGAGACTTGTAGTTTTCAAAAATGTTTTCATTTTTGATGAGACGCTGAATAAAAGAAGTTTAATCGCCAGCAAACGAAAACCTGCGATTTCCCGTAAATCCCGTACTCGGACCGTATAGTCAAAAGTATACAAAGAAAGTACCCAGGGAGTAAACTCATTTCCCGAACGATTTTTTAAATTATTATTTCACCACTAAAACGCATGAGACCTGTAGTTTTTAAAAATGTTTTCATTTTTGATGAGACGCTGAATAAAAGAAGTTTAATCGCCGGCAAACGAAAACCTGCGATTTCCCGTAAATCCTGGACTCGGCCCGTATAGTCAAAAGTATACAAAGAAAGTACCCAGGGAGTAAACTCATTTCCCAAACGATTTTTTAAATTATTATTTCACCACTAAAGCCCATGAGACTTGTAGTTTTTAAAAATGTTTTCATTTTTAATGAGACGCTGAATAAAAGAAGTTTAATCGCCGGCAAACGAAAACCTGCGATTTCCCTGAATCCCGGACTCGGCCCGTATAGTCGAATGTATACAAAGAAAGTACCCAGGGAGTAAACTAATTTCCCGAACGATTTTTTAATTTTTTTTTTCACCACTAAAACGCATGAGACTTGTAGTTTTCAAAAATGTTTTCATTTTTGATGAGACGCTGAATAAAAGAAGTTTAATCGCCGGCAAACGAAAACCTGCGATTTCCCGTAAATCCCGGACTCGGCCCGTATAGTCAAAAGTATACAAAGGAAGTACCCAGGGTGTAAACTCATTTCCCGAACGATTTTTTAAATTATTTTTTCACCACTAAAACGCATGAGACTTGTAGTTTTCAAAAATGTTTTCATTTTTGATGAGACGCTGAATAAAAGAAGTTTAATCGCCAGCAAACGAAAACCTGCGATTTCCCGTAAATCCCGTACTCGGACCGTATAGTCAAAAGTATACAAAGAAAGTACCCAGGGAGTAAACTCATTTCCCGAACGATTTTTTAAATTATTATTTCACCACTAAAACGCATGAGACCTGTAGTTTTTAAAAATGTTTTCATTTTTGATGAGACGCTGAATAAAAGAAGTTTAATCGCCGGCAAACGAAAACCTGCGATTTCCCGTAAATCCTGGACTCGGCCCGTATAGTCAAAAGTATACAAAGAAAGTACCCAGGGAGTAAACTCATTTCCCAAACGATTTTTTAATTTATTATTTCACCACTAAAGCCCATGAGACTTGTAGTTTTTAAAAATGTTTTCATTTTTAATGAGACGCTGAATAAAAGAAGTTTAATCGCCGGCAAACGAAAACCTGCGATTTCCCTGAATCCCGGACTCGGCCCGTATAGTCGAATGTATACAAAGAAAGTACCCAGGGAGTAAACTAATTTCCCGAACGATTTTTTAATTTTTTTTTTCACCACTAAAACGCATGAGACTTGTAGTTTTCAAAAATGTTTTCATTTTTGATGAGACGCTGAATAAAAGAAGTTTAAACGCCAGCAAACGAAAACCTGCGATTTCCCGTAAATCCCGTACTCGGACCGTATAGTCAAAAGTATACAAAGAAAGTACCCAGGGAGTAAACTCATTTCCCAAACGATTTTTTAAATTATTATTTCACCACTAAAGCCCATGAGACTTGTAGTTTTTAAAAATGTTTTCATTTTTAATGAGACGCTAAATAAAAGAAGTTTAATCGCCGGCAAACGAAAACCCGCAATTTCCCGTAAATCCCGGTCTCGGCCCGTATAGTCGAATGTATACAAAGAAAGTACCCAGGGAGTAAACTAATTTCCCGAACGATTTTTTAATTTTTTTTTCACCACTAAAACGCATGAGACTTGTAGTTTTCAAGAATGTTTTCATCTTTGATGAGACGGTGAATAAAAGCAGTTTAATCGCCGGCAAACGAAAACCCGCGATTTCCCGTAAATCCCGGGCTTGGCACGTATAGTCGAATGTATACAAAGAAAGTACCCAGGGAGTAAACTCATTTCCAGAACGATTTTTTAAATTACTTTTTCACCACTAAGACGCATAAGACTTGTAGTTTTTAAAAATGTTTTCATTTTTGATGAGACGCTGAATAAAAGAAGTTTAATCGCCGGCAAACGAAAACCCGCCATTTCCCGTAAACCCCGGACTCGGGCCGCATAGTCAAAAGTATACAAAGAAAGTACCCAGGGAGTAAACTCATTTCCCGAACGATTTTTTAAATTATTTTTTCTCCACTAAAACGCATGAGACTTGTAGTTTTCAAAAATGTTTTCATTTTTGATGAGACGCTGAATAAAAAAAGTTTAATCGCCGGCAAACGCAAACCTGCGATTTCCCGTAAATCCCGGACTCGGCCCGTATAGTGAAAAGTATAGAAGGAAAGTACCCAGTGAGTAAACTCATTTCCCGAACGAATTTTTAAATTATTTTTTCACCACTAAAACGCATGAGACTTGCAGTTTTCAAAAATGTTTTCATTTTTGATGATACGCTGAATAAAAGAAGTTTAATCGCCGGCAAACGAAAACCTGCGATTTCCCGTAAATCCCGGACTCGGCCCGTATAGTCAAAAGTATACAAAGGAAGTACCCAGGGTGTAAACTCATTTCCCGAACGATTTTTTAAATTATTTTTTCACCACTAAAACGCATGAGACTTGTAGTTTTCAAAAATGTTTTCATTTTTGATGAGACGCTGAATAAAAGAAGTTTAATCGCCAGCAAACGAAAACCTGCGATTTCCCGTAAATCCCGTACTCGGACCGTATAGTCAAAAGTATACAAAGAAAGTACCCAGGGAGTAAACTCATTTCCCGAACGATTTTTTAAATTATTATTTCACCACTAAAACGCATGAGACCTGTAGTTTTTAAAAATGTTTTCATTTTTGATGAGACGCTGAATAAAAGAAGTTTAATCGCCGGCAAACGAAAACCTGCGATTTCCCGTAAATCCTGGACTCGGCCCGTATAGTCAAAAGTATACAAAGAAAGTACCCAGGGAGTAAACTCATTTCCCAAACGATTTTTTAAATTATTATTTCACCACTAAAGCCCATGAGACTTGTAGTTTTTAAAAATGTTTTCATTTTTAATGAGACGCTGAATAAAAGAAGTTTAATCGTCGGCAAACGAAAACCTGCGATTTCCCTGAATCCCGGACTCGGCCCGTATAGTCGAATGTATACAAAGAAAGTACCCAGGGAGTAAACTAATTTCCCGAACGATTTTTTAATTTTTTTTTTCACCACTAAAACGCATGAGACTTGTAGTTTTCAAGAATGTTTTCATCTTTGATGAGACGGTGAATAAAAGCAGTTTAATCGCCGGCAAACGAAAACCCGCGATTTCCCGTAAATCCCGGGCTTGGCACGTATAGTCGAATGTATACAAAGAAAGTACCCAGGGAGTAAACTCATTTCCCAAACGATTTTTTAAATTATTATTTCACCACTAAAGCCCATGAGACTTGTAGTTTTTAAAAATGTTTTCATTTTTAATGAGACGCTGAATAAAAGAAGTTTAATCGTCGGCAAACGAAAACCTGCGATTTCCCTGAATCCCGGACTCGGCCCGTATAGTCGAATGTATACAAAGAAAGTACCCAGGGAGTAAACTAATTTCCCGAACGATTTTTTAATTTTTTTTTTCACCACTAAAACGCATGAGACTTGTAGTTTTCAAGAATGTTTTCATCTTTGATGAGACGGTGAATAAAAGCAGTTTAATCGCCGGCAAACGAAAACCCGCGATTTCCCGTAAATCCCGGGCTTGGCACGTATAGTCAAAAGTATACAAAGAAAGTACCCAGGGAGTAAACTCATTTCCAGAACGATTTTTTAAATTACTTTTTCACCACTAAGACGCATAAGACTTGTAGTTTTTAAAAATGTTTTCATTTTTGATGAGACGCTGAATAAAAGAAGTTTAATCGCCGGCAAACGAAAACCCGCCATTTCCCGTAAACCCCGGACTCGGGCCGCATAGTCAAAAGTATACAAAGAAAGTACCCAGGGAGTAAACTCATTTCCCGAACGATTTTTTAAATTATTTTTTCACCACTAAAACGCATGAGACTTGTAGTTTTCAAAAATGCTTTCATTTTTGATGAGACGCTGAATAAAAAAAGTTTAATCGCCGGCAAACGCAAACCTGCGATTTCCCGTAAATCCCGGACTCGGCCCGTATAGTGAAAAGTATAGAAGGAAAGTACCCAGTGAGTAAACTCATTTCCCGAACGAATTTTTAAATTATTTTTTCACCACTAAAACGCATGAGACTTGTAGTTTTCAAAAATGTTTTCATTTTTGATGAGACGCTGAATAAAAGAAGTTTAATCGCCGGCAAACGAAAACCTGCGATTTCCCGTAAATCCCGGACTCGGCCCGTATAGTCAAAAGTATACAAAGGAAGTACCCAGGGTGTAAACTCATTTCCCGAACGATTTTTTAAATTATTTTTTCACCACTAAAACGCATGAGACTTGTAGTTTTCAAAAATGTTTTCATTTTTGATGAGACGCTGAATAAAAGAAGTTTAATCGCCAGCAAACGAAAACCTGCGATTTCCCGTAAATCCCGTACTCGGACCGTATAGTCAAAAGTATACAAAGAAAGTACCCAGGGAGTAAACTCATTTCCCGAACGATTTTTTAAATTATTATTTCACCACTAAAACGCATGAGACCTGTAGTTTTTAAAAATGTTTTCATTTTTGATGAGACGCTGAATAAAAGAAGTTTAATCGCCGGCAAACGAAAACCTGCGATTTCCCGTAAATCCTGGACTCGGCCCGTATAGTCAAAAGTATACAAAGAAAGTACCCAGGGAGTAAACTCATTTCCCAAACGATTTTTTAAATTATTATTTCACCACTAAAGCCCATGAGACTTGTAGTTTTTAAAAATGTTTTCATTTTTAATGAGACGCTGAATAAAAGAAGTTTAATCGCCGGCAAACGAAAACCTGCGATTTCCCTGAATCCCGGACTCGGCCCGTATAGTCGAATGTATACAAAGAAAGTACCCAGGGAGTAAACTAATTTCCCGAACGATTTTTTAATTTTTTTTTTCACCACTAAAACGCATGAGACTTGTAGTTTTCAAAAATGTTTTCATTTTTGATGAGACGCTGAATAAAAGAAGTTTAAACGCCAGCAAACGAAAACCTGCGATTTCCCGTAAATCCCGTACTCGGACCGTATAGTCAAAAGTATACAAAGAAAGTACCCAGGGAGTAAACTCATTTCCCAAACGATTTTTTAAATTATTATTTCACCACTAAAGCCCATGAGACTTGTAGTTTTTAAAAATGTTTTCATTTTTAATGAGACGCTAAATAAAAGAAGTTTAATCGCCGGCAAACGAAAACCCGCAATTTCCCGTAAATCCCGGTCTCGGCCCGTATAGTCGAATGTATACAAAGAAAGTACCCAGGGAGTAAACTAATTTCCCGAACGATTTTTTAATTTTTTTTTCACCACTAAAACGCATGAGACTTGTAGTTTTCAAGAATGTTTTCATCTTTGATGAGACGGTGAATAAAAGCAGTTTAATCGCCGGCAAACGAAAACCCGCGATTTCCCGTAAATCCCGGGCTTGGCACGTATAGTCGAATGTATACAAAGAAAGTACCCAGGGAGTAAACTCATTTCCAGAACGATTTTTTAAATTACTTTTTCACCACTAAGACGCATAAGACTTGTAGTTTTTAAAAATGTTTTCATTTTTGATGAGACGCTGAATAAAAGAAGTTTAATCGCCGGCAAACGAAAACCCGCCATTTCCCGTAAACCCCGGACTCGGGCCGCATAGTCAAAAGTATACAAAGAAAGTACCCAGGGAGTAAACTCATTTCCCGAACGATTTTTTAAATTATTTTTTCTCCACTAAAACGCATGAGACTTGTAGTTTTCAAAAATGTTTTCATTTTTGATGAGACGCTGAATAAAAAAAGTTTAATCGCCGGCAAACGCAAACCTGCGATTTCCCGTAAATCCCGGACTCGGCCCGTATAGTGAAAAGTATAGAAGGAAAGTACCCAGTGAGTAAACTCATTTCCCGAACGAATTTTTAAATTATTTTTTCACCACTAAAACGCATGAGACTTGTAGTTTTCAAAAATGTTTTCATTTTTGATGATACGCTGAATAAAAGAAGTTTAATCGCCGGCAAACGAAAACCTGCGATTTCCCGTAAATCCCGGACTCGGCCCGTATAGTCAAAAGTATACAAAGGAAGTACCCAGGGTGTAAACTCATTTCCCGAACGATTTTTTAAATTATTTTTTCACCACTAAAACGCATGAGACTTGTAGTTTTCAAAAATGTTTTCATTTTTGATGAGACGCTGAATAAAAGAAGTTTAATCGCCAGCAAACGAAAACCTGCGATTTCCCGTAAATCCCGTACTCGGACCGTATAGTCAAAAGTATACAAAGAAAGTACCCAGGGAGTAAACTCATTTCCCGAACGATTTTTTAAATTATTATTTCACCACTAAAACGCATGAGACCTGTAGTTTTTAAAAATGTTTTCATTTTTGATGAGACGCTGAATAAAAGAAGTTTAATCGCCGGCAAACGAAAACCTGCGATTTCCCGTAAATCCTGGACTCGGCCCGTATAGTCAAAAGTATACAAAGAAAGTACCCAGGGAGTAAACTCATTTCCCAAACGATTTTTTAAATTATTATTTCACCACTAAAGCCCATGAGACTTGTAGTTTTTAAAAATGTTTTCATTTTTAATGAGACGCTGAATAAAAGAAGTTTAATCGTCGGCAAACGAAAACCTGCGATTTCCCTGAATCCCGGACTCGGCCCGTATAGTCGAATGTATACAAAGAAAGTACCCAGGGAGTAAACTAATTTCCCGAACGATTTTTTAATTTTTTTTTTCACCACTAAAACGCATGAGACTTGTAGTTTTCAAGAATGTTTTCATCTTTGATGAGACGGTGAATAAAAGCAGTTTAATCGCCGGCAAACGAAAACCCGCGATTTCCCGTAAATCCCGGGCTTGGCACGTATAGTCGAATGTATACAAAGAAAGTACCCAGGGAGTAAACTCATTTCCAGAACGATTTTTTAAATTACTTTTTCACCACTAAGACGCATAAGACTTGTAGTTTTTAAAAATGTTTTCATTTTTGATGAGACGCTGAATAAAAGAAGTTTAATCGCCGGCAAACGAAAACCCGCCATTTCCCGTAAACCCCGGACTCGGGCCGCATAGTCAAAAGTATACAAAGAAAGTACCCAGGGAGTAAACTCATTTCCCGAACGATTTTTTAAATTATTTTTTCACCACTAAAACGCATGAGACTTGTAGTTTTCAAAAATGCTTTCATTTTTGATGAGACGCTGAATAAAAAAAGTTTAATCGCCGGCAAACGCAAACCTGCGATTTCCCGTAAATCCCGGACTCGGCCCGTATAGTGAAAAGTATAGAAGGAAAGTACCCAGTGAGTAAACTCATTTCCCGAACGAATTTTTAAATTATTTTTTCACCACTAAAACGCATGAGACTTGTAGTTTTCAAAAATGTTTTCATTTTTGATGAGACGCTGAATAAAAGAAGTTTAATCGCCGGCAAACGAAAACCTGCGATTTCCCGTAAATCCCGGACTCGGCCCGTATAGTCAAAAGTATACAAAGGAAGTACCCAGGGTGTAAACTCATTTCCCGAACGATTTTTTAAATTATTTTTTCACCACTAAAACGCATGAGACTTGTAGTTTTCAAAAATGTTTTCATTTTTGATGAGACGCTGAATAAAAGAAGTTTAATCGCCAGCAAACGAAAACCTGTGATTTCCCGTAAATCCCGTACTCGGACCGTATAGTCAAAAGTATACAAAGAAAGTACCCAGGGAGTAAACTCATTTCCCGAACGATTTTTTAAATTATTATTTCACCACTAAAACGCATGAGACCTGTAGTTTTTAAAAATGTTTTCATTTTTGATGAGACGCTGAATAAAAGAAGTTTAATCGCCGGCAAACGAAAACCTGCGATTTCCCGTAAATCCTGGACTCGGCCCGTATAGTCAAAAGTATACAAAGAA
Source organism: Hydractinia symbiolongicarpus (assembly GCF_029227915.1). NCBI lineage: Eukaryota > Metazoa > Cnidaria > Hydrozoa > Anthoathecata > Hydractiniidae > Hydractinia > Hydractinia symbiolongicarpus. The sequence continues at coordinate 4,486,684 of NC_079884.1, read as the reverse complement.
AGTACCCAGGGAGTAAACTCATTTCCCAAACGATTTTTTAAATTATTATTTCACCACTAAAGCCCATGAGACTTGTAGTTTTTAAAAATGTTTTCATTTTTAATGAGACGTTGAATAAAAGAAGTTTAATCGCGGGCAAACGAAAACCCGCGATTTCCCGTAAATCCCGGACTCGGCCCGTATAGTTAAAAGTATACAAGGAAAGTACCCAGTGAGTAAACTCATTTCCCGAACGAATTTTTAAATTATTTTTTCACCACTAAAACGCATAAGACTTGTAGTTTTTAAAAATGTTTTCATTTTTGATGAGACGCTTGATAAAAGAAGTTTAATCGCCGGCAAACGAAAACCCGCGATTTCCCGTAAATCCCGGGCTTGGCCCGTATGGTCAAAAGTACACAAAGAAAGTACCCAGGGAGTAAACTCATTTCCTGAACGATTTTTTATATTATTTTTTTACCACTAAACGCATGAGACTTTTAGTTTTCAAAAATATTTTCATATTTGATGGGACGCTGAATAAAAGAAGTTTAATCGCCGGCAAACGAAAACCTGCGATTTCCCGTAAATCCTGGACTCGGCCCGTATAGTCAAAAGTATACAAAGAAAGTACCCAGGGAGTAAACTCATTTCCCAAACGATTTTTTAAATTATTATTTCACCACTAAAGCCCATGAGACTTGTAGTTTTTAAAAATGTTTTCATTTTTAATGAGACGTTGAATAAAAGAAGTTTAATCGCGGGCAAACGAAAACCCGCGATTTCCCGTAAATCCCGGACTCGGCCCGTATAGTTAAAAGTATACAAGGAAAGTACCCAGTGAGTAAACTCATTTCCCGAACGAATTTTTAAATTATTTTTTCACCACTAAAACGCATAAGACTTGTAGTTTTTAAAAATGTTTTCATTTTTGATGAGACGCTTGATAAAAGAAGTTTAATCGCCGGCAAACGAAAACCCGCGATTTCCCGTAAATCCCGGGCTTGGCCCGTATGGTCAAAAGTACACAAAGAAAGTACCCAGGGAGTAAACTCATTTCCCGAACGATTTTTTAAATTATTTTTTCACCACTAAAACGCATGAGACATGTAGTTTTCAAAAATGTTTTCATTTTTGGTGAGACGCTTAATGAAAGAGGTTTAATCGCCGGCAAACGAAATCCCACGTTTTCCTGTAAATCCGGGGCTTGGCCCGTATAGTCGTATGTATACGAAGAAAGTACCCAGGGAGTAAACTCATTTCCCGAACGATTTTTTAAATTATTTTTTTACCACTAAAACGGATAAGACTTGTAGTTTTTAAAAATGTTTTCATTTTTGATGAGACGCTGAATAAAAGCAGTTTAATCGCCGGCAAACGAAAACCTGCGATTTCCCTAAATCCCGGACTCGGCCCGTATAGTCAAAAATATACAAAGAAAGTACCCAGGGAGTAAACTCATTTCCTGAACGATTTTTTATATTATTTTTTTACCACTAAACGCATGAGACTTTTAGTTTTCAAAAATATTTTCATATTTGATGGGACGCTGAATAAAAGAAGTATAATCGCCGGCAAACGAAAATCTGCGATTTCCCGTAAATCCCGGACTCGGCCCGTATAGTCAAAAGTATACAAAGAAAGTACCCAGGGAGTAAACTCATTTCCCGAACGATTTTTTAAATTATTTTTTCACCACTAAAACGCATGAGACATGTAGTTTTCAAAAATGTTTTCATTTTTGGTGAGACGCTTAATGAAAGAGGTTTAATCGCCGGCAAACGAAATCCCACGTTTTCCCGTAAATCCGGGGCTTGGCCCGTATAGTCGTATGTATACGAAGAAAGTACCCAGGGAGTAAACTCATTTCCCGAACGATTTTTTAAATTATTTTTTCACCACTAAAACGCATGAGACTTGTAGTTTTCAAAAATGTTTTCATTTTTGATGAGACGCTGAATAAAAGCAGTTTAATCGCCGGCAAACGAAAACCTGCGATTTCCCGTAAATCCCGGACTCGGCCCGTATAGTCAAAAGTATACAAAGAAAGTACCCAGGAAGTAAACTCATTTCCAGAACGATTTTTTAAATTATTTTTTCACCACTAAAACGCATAAGACTTGTAGTTTTTAAAAATGTTTTCATTTTTGATGAGACGCTGAATAAAAGAAGTTTAATCGCCGGCAAACGAAAACCCGCGATTTCCCGTAAATCCCGGGCTTGGCCCGTATAGTCAAAAATATACAAAGAAAGTACCCAGGGAGTAAACTCATTTCCCGAACGATTTTTTAAATTACTTTTTCACCACTAAAACGCATGAGACTTGTAGTTTTCAAAAATGTTTTCATTTTTGATGAGACGCTGAATAAAAGAAGTTTAATCGCCGGCAAACGAAAACCCGCCATTTCCCGTAAACCCCGGACTCGGGCCGCATAGTCAAAAGTATACAAAGAAAGTACCCAGGGAGTAAACTCATTTCCCGAACGATTTTTTAAATTATTTTTTCACCACTAAAACGCATGAGACTTGTAGTTTTCAAAAATGCTTTCATTTTTGATGAGACGCTGAATAAAAAAAGTTTAATCGCCGGCAAACGCAAACCTGCGATTTCCCGTAAATCCCGGACTCGGCCCGTATAGTGAAAAGTATAGAAGGAAAGTACCCAGTGAGTAAACTCATTTCCCGAACGAATTTTTAAATTATTTTTTCACCACTAAAACGCATGAGACTTGTAGTTTTCAAAAATGTTTTCATTTTTGATGAGACGCTGAATAAAAGAAGTTTAATCGCCGGCAAACGAAAACCTGCGATTTCCCGTAAATCCCGGACTCGGCCCGTATAGTCAAAAGTATACAAAGGAAGTACCCAGGGTGTAAACTCATTTCCCGAACGATTTTTTAAATTATTTTTTCACCACTAAAACGCATGAGACTTGTAGTTTTCAAAAATGTTTTCATTTTTGATGAGACGCTGAATAAAAGAAGTTTAATCGCCAGCAAACGAAAACCTGTGATTTCCCGTAAATCCCGTACTCGGACCGTATAGTCAAAAGTATACAAAGAAAGTACCCAGGGAGTAAACTCATTTCCCGAACGATTTTTTAAATTATTATTTCACCACTAAAACGCATGAGACCTGTAGTTTTTAAAAATGTTTTCATTTTTGATGAGACGCTGAATAAAAGAAGTTTAATCGCCGGCAAACGAAAACCTGCGATTTCCCGTAAATCCTGGACTCGGCCCGTATAGTCAAAAGTATACAAAGAAAGTACCCAGGGAGTAAACTCATTTCCCAAACGATTTTTTAAATTATTATTTCACCACTAAAGCCCATGAGACTTGTAGTTTTTAAAAATGTTTTCATTTTTAATGAGACGTTGAATAAAAGAAGTTTAATCGCGGGCAAACGAAAACCCGCGATTTCCCGTAAATCCCGGACTCGGCCCGTATAGTTAAAAGTATACAAGGAAAGTACCCAGTGAGTAAACTCATTTCCCGAACGAATTTTTAAATTATTTTTTCACCACTAAAACGCATAAGACTTGTAGTTTTTAAAAATGTTTTCATTTTTGATGAGACGCTTGATAAAAGAAGTTTAATCGCCGGCAAACGAAAACCCGCGATTTCCCGTAAATCCCGGGCTTGGCCCGTATGGTCAAAAGTACACAAAGAAAGTACCCAGGGAGTAAACTCATTTCCTGAACGATTTTTTATATTATTTTTTTACCACTAAACGCATGAGACTTTTAGTTTTCAAAAATATTTTCATATTTGATGGGACGCTGAATAAAAGAAGTTTAATCGCCGGCAAACGAAAACCTGCGATTTCCCGTAAATCCTGGACTCGGCCCGTATAGTCAAAAGTATACAAAGAAAGTACCCAGGGAGTAAACTCATTTCCCAAACGATTTTTTAAATTATTATTTCACCACTAAAGCCCATGAGACTTGTAGTTTTTAAAAATGTTTTCATTTTTAATGAGACGTTGAATAAAAGAAGTTTAATCGCGGGCAAACGAAAACCCGCGATTTCCCGTAAATCCCGGACTCGGCCCGTATAGTTAAAAGTATACAAGGAAAGTACCCAGTGAGTAAACTCATTTCCCGAACGAATTTTTAAATTATTTTTTCACCACTAAAACGCATAAGACTTGTAGTTTTTAAAAATGTTTTCATTTTTGATGAGACGCTTGATAAAAGAAGTTTAATCGCCGGCAAACGAAAACCCGCGATTTCCCGTAAATCCCGGGCTTGGCCCGTATGGTCAAAAGTACACAAAGAAAGTACCCAGGGAGTAAACTCATTTCCTGAACGATTTTTTATATTATTTTTTTACCACTAAACGCATGAGACTTTTAGTTTTCAAAAATATTTTCATATTTGATGGGACGCTGAATAAAAGAAGTATAATCGCCGGCAAACGAAAATCTGCGATTTCCCGTAAATCCCGGACTCGGCCCGTATAGTCAAAAGTATACAAAGAAAGTACCCAGGGAGTAAACTCATTTCCCGAACGATTTTTTAAATTATTTTTTCACCACTAAAACGCATGAGACATGTAGTTTTCAAAAATGTTTTCATTTTTGGTGAGACGCTTAATGAAAGAGGTTTAATCGCCGGCAAACGAAATCCCACGTTTTCCTGTAAATCCGGGGCTTGGCCCGTATAGTCGTATGTATACGAAGAAAGTACCCAGGGAGTAAACTCATTTCCCGAACGATTTTTTAAATTATTTTTTTACCACTAAAACGGATAAGACTTGTAGTTTTTAAAAATGTTTTCATTTTTGATGAGACGCTGAATAAAAGCAGTTTAATCGCCGGCAAACGAAAACCTGCGATTTCCCTAAATCCCGGACTCGGCCCGTATAGTCAAAAATATACAAAGAAAGTACCCAGGGAGTAAACTCATTTCCTGAACGATTTTTTATATTATTTTTTTACCACTAAACGCATGAGACTTTTAGTTTTCAAAAATATTTTCATATTTGATGGGACGCTGAATAAAAGAAGTATAATCGCCGGCAAACGAAAATCTGCGATTTCCCGTAAATCCCGGACTCGGCCCGTATAGTCAAAAGTATACAAAGAAAGTACCCAGGGAGTAAACTCATTTCCCGAACGATTTTTTAAATTATTTTTTCACCACTAAAACGCATGAGACATGTAGTTTTCAAAAATGTTTTCATTTTTGGTGAGACGCTTAATGAAAGAGGTTTAATCGCCGGCAAACGAAATCCCACGTTTTCCCGTAAATCCGGGGCTTGGCCCGTATAGTCGTATGTATACGAAGAAAGTACCCAGGGAGTAAACTCATTTCCCGAACGATTTTTTAAATTATTTTTTCACCACTAAAACGCATGAGACTTGTAGTTTTCAAAAATGTTTTCATTTTTGATGAGACGCTGAATAAAAGCAGTTTAATCGCCGGCAAACGAAAACCTGCGATTTCCCGTAAATCCCGGACTCGGCCCGTATAGTCAAAAGTATACAAAGAAAGTACCCAGGAAGTAAACTCATTTCCAGAACGATTTTTTAAATTATTTTTTCACCACTAAAACGCATAAGACTTGTAGTTTTTAAAAATGTTTTCATTTTTGATGAGACGCTGAATAAAAGAAGTTTAATCGCCGGCAAACGAAAACCCGCGATTTCCCGTAAATCCCGGGCTTGGCCCGTATAGTCAAAAATATACAAAGAAAGTACCCAGGGAGTAAACTCATTTCCCGAACGATTTTTTAAATTACTTTTTCACCACTAAAACGCATGAGACTTGTAGTTTTCAAAAATGTTTTCATTTTTGATGAGACGCTGAATAAAAGAAGTTTAATCGCCGGCAAACGAAAACCTGCGATTTCCCGTTAATCCCGGGCTTGGCCGGTATAGTCAAAAGTATACAAAGAAAGTACCCAGGGAGTAAACTCATTTTCCGAACGATTTTTTAAATTATTTTTTCACCACTAAAACGCATGAGACTTGTAGTTTTCAAAAATGTTTTCATTTTTGATGAGACGCTGAATAAAAGCAGTTTAATCGCCGGCAAACGAAAACCTGCGATTTCCCGTAAATCCCGGACTCGGCCCGTATAGTCAAAAGTATACAAAGAAAGTACCCAGGAAGTAAACTCATTTCCAGAACGATTTTTTAAATTATTTTTTCACCACTAAAACGCATAAGACTTGTAGTTTTTAAAAATGTTTTCATTTTTGATGAGACGCTGAATAAAAGAAGTTTAATCGCCGGCAAACGAAAACCCGCGATTTCCCGTAAATCCCGGGCTTGGCCCGTATAGTCAAAAATATACAAAGAAAGTACCCAGGGAGTAAACTCATTTCCCGAACGATTTTTTAAATTACTTTTTCACCACTAAAACGCATGAGATTTGTAGTTTTCAAAAATGTTTTCATTTTTGATGAGACGCTGAATAAAAGAAGTTTAATCGCCGGCAAACGAAAACCTGCGATTTCCCGTAAATCCTGGACTCGACCCGTATAGTCAAAAGTATACAAAGAAAGTACCCAGGGAGTAAACTCATTTCCCAAACGATTTTTTAAATTATTATTTCACCACTAAAACGCATGAGACTTGTAGTTTTCAAAAATGTTTTCATTTTTGATGTGACGCTGAAAAAAAGCAGTTTAATCGCCGGCAAACGAAAACCTGCGATTTCCCTAAATCCCAGACTCGGCCCGTATAGTCAAAAGTATACAAAGAAAGTACCCTGGGAGTAAACTCACTTCCAGAACGATTTTTTAAATTATTTTTTACCACTAAAACGCATAAGACTTGTAGTTTTTAAAAATGTTTTCATTTTTGATGAGACGCTGAATAAAAGAAGTTTAATCGCCGGCAAACGAAAACCCGCGATTTCCAGTTAATCCCGGGCTTGGCCCGTATAGTCAAAAGTATACAGAGAAAGTACCCAGGGAGTAAACTCATTTTCCGAACGATTTTTTAAATTATTTTTTCACCACTAAAACGCATAAGACATGTAGTTTTCAAAAATGTTTTCATTTTTGATGAGACGCTGAATAAAAGCAGTTTAATCGCCGGCAAACGAAAACCTGCGATTTCCCGTAAATCCCGGACTCGGCTCGTATAGTCAAAAGTATACATAGAAAGTACCCAGGGAGTAAACTCATTTCCAGAACGATTTTTTAAATTATTTTTTCACCACTAAAACGCATAAGACTTGTAGTTTTTAAAAATGTTTTCATTTTTGATGAGACGCTGAATAAAAGAAGTTTAATCGCCGGCAAACGAAAACCCGCGATTTCCAGTAAAATCCCGGGCTTGGCCCGTATAGTCAAAAATATACAAAGAAAGTACCCAGGGAGTAAACTCATTTCCCGAACGATTTTTTAAATTACTTTTTCACCACTAAAACGCATGAGACTTGTAGTTTTCAAAAATGTTTTCATTTTTGATGAGACGCTGAATAAAAGAAGTTTAATCGCCGGCAAACGAAAACCTGCGATTTCCCGTAAATCCTGGACTCGACCCGTATAGTCAAAAGTATACAAAGAAAGTACCCAGGGAGTAAACCAATTTCCCAAACGATTTTTTAAATTATTATTTCACCACTAAAACGCATAAGACTTGTAGTTTTCAAGAATATTTTCATTTTTGATGAGACGCTGAATAAAAGCAGTTTAATCGCCGGCAAACGAAAACCTGCGATTTCCCGTAAATCCCCGACTCGGCCCGTATAGTCAAAAGTATACAAAGAAAGTACCCAGGGAGTAAACGCATTTCCAGAACGATTTTTTAAATTATTTTTTCACCACTAAAACGCATAAGACTTGTAGTTTTTAAAAATGTTTTCATTTTTGATGAGACGCTGAATAAAAGAAGTTTCATCGCCGGCAAACGAAAACCCGCGATTTCCCGTAAATCCCGGGCTTGGCCCGTATAGTCAAAAATATACAAAGAAAGTACCCAGGGAGTAAACTCATTTCCCGAACGATTTTTTAAATTACTTTTTCACCACTAAAACGCATGAGACTTGTAGTTTTCAAAAATGTTTTCATTTTTGATGAGACGCTGAATAAAAGAAGTTTAATCGCCGGCAAACGAAAACCTGCGATTTCCCGTAAATCCTGGACTCGACCCGTATAGTCAAAAGTATACAAAGAAAGTACCCAGGGAGTAAACCAATTTCCCAAACGATTTTTTAAATTATTATTTCACCACTAAAACGCATGAGACTTGTAGTTTTCAAGAATATTTTCATTTTTGATGAGACGCTGAATAAAAGCAGTTTAATCGCCGGCAAACGAAAACCTGCGATTTCCCGTAAATCCCCGACTCGGCCCGTATAGTCAAAAGTATACAAAGAAAGTACCCAGGGAGTAAACGCATTTCCAGAACGATTTTTTAAATTATTTTTTCACCACTAAAACGCATAAGACTTGTAGTTTTTAAAAATGTTTTCATTTTTGATGAGACGCTGAATAAAAGAAGTTTCATCGCCGGCAAACGAAAACCCGCGATTTCCCGTAAATCCCGGGCTTGGCCCGTATAGTCAAAAGTATACAAAAAAAGTATCCAGTGAGTAAACTCATTTCCCGAACGATTTTTTAAATTACTTTTTCACCACTAAAACGCATGAGACTTGTAGTTTTCAAAAATGTTTTCATTTTTGATGAGACGCTGAATAAAAGCAGTTTAATCGCCGGCAAACGAAAACCTGCGATTTCCCTAAATCCCAGACTCGGCCCGTATAGTCAAAAGTATACAAAGAAAGTACCCAGGGAGTAAACTCATTTCCAGAACGATTTTTCAAATTATTTTTTCACCACTAAAACGCATAAGACTTGTAGTTTTTAAAAATGTTTTCATTTTTGATGAGACGCTGAATAAAAGAAGTTTAATCGCCGGCAAACGAAAACCCGCGATTTCCCGTAAATCCCGGGCTTGGCCCGTATAGTCAAAAGTATACAAAGAAAGTACCCAGGGAGTAAACTCATTTCCCGAACGATTTTTTATATTATTTTTTTACCACTAAACGCATGAGACTTGTAGTTTTCAAAAATATTTTCATATTTGATGGGACGCTGAATAAAAGAAGTATAATCGCCGGCAAACGAAAATCCACGATTTCTCGTAAATCCCGTGTTCGGCCCGTATAGTCAAAAGTATACAAAGAAAGTACCCAGGAAGTAAACTCATTTCCCGAACGATTTTTTAAATTATTTTTTCACCACTAAAACGCATGAGACTTGTAGTTTTTAAAAATGTTTTCATTTTTGATGAGACGCTTAATGAAAGAGGTTTAATCGCCGGCAAACGAAATCCGGGGTTCTCCCGTAAATCCGGGGCTTGGCCCGTATAGTCGAACGTATACAAAGAAAGTACCCAGGGAGTAAACTCATTTCCCGAACGATTTTTTAAATTTTTTTTTCACCACTAAAACGCATGAGACTTGTAGTTTTTAAAAATGTTTTCATTTTTGATGAGACGCTGAATAAAAGAAGTTTAATCGCCGGCAAACGAAAACCCGCGATTTCCCGTAAATCCCGGCTTGGCCCGTATAGTCAAAAGTATACAAAGAAAGTACCCAGGGAGTAAACTCATTTCCCAAACGATTTTTTAAATTTCTTTTTCACCACTAAAACGCATGAGACTTGTAGTTTTCAAAAATGTTTTCATTTTTTATGAGACGCTTAATGAAAGAGGTTTAATCGCCGGAAAACGAAAACCCGCGATTTCCCGTAAATCCCGGGCTTGGCCCGTATAGTCGAATGTATACAAAGAAAGTACCCTGTGAGTAAACTCATTTCCAGAACGATTTTTAAAATTATTTTTTCACCACTAAAACGCATAAGACTTGTAGTTTTTAAAAATGTTTTCATTTTTGATGAGACGCTGAATAAAAGTAGTTTAATCGCCGGCAAACGAAAACCCGCGATTTCCCGTAAATCCCGGCTTGGCCCGTATAGTCAAAAGTATACAAAGAATGTACCCAGGGAGTAAACTCATTTCCCGAACGATTTTTTAAATTATTTTTTCACCACTAAAACGCATGAGACTTGTAGTTTTCAAAAATGTTTTCATTTTTGATGAGACGCTGAATAAAAGAAGTTTAATCGCCGGCAAACGAAACCCGCGATTTCCCGTAAATCCCGGGCTTGGCCCGTATAGTCAAAAGTATACAAAGAAAGTACCCAGGGAGTAAACTCATTTCCCGAACGATTTTTTAAATTACTTTTTCACCACTAAAACGCATGAGACTTGCAGTATTTAAAAATATTTTCATTTTTGATGAGACGCTGAATAAAAGAAGTTTAATCGCCGGGAAACGAAAACCTGCGCTTTCCCGTAAATCCTGGACTCGGCCCGTATAGTCAAAAGTATACAAATAAAGTACCCAGGGAGTAAACTCATTTCCCGAACGATTTTTTATATTATTTTTTTACCACTAAACGCATGAGACTTGTAGTTTTCAAAAATATTTTCATATTTGATGGGACGCTGAATAAAAGAAGTATAATCGCCGGCAAACGAAAATCCGCGATGTCCCGTAAATCCCGGGTTCGGTCCGTATAGTCAAAAGTATACAAAGAAAGTACCCAGGGAGTAAACTCATTTCCCGAACGATTTTTTAAATTACTTTTTCACCACTAAAACGCATGAGACTTGTAGTTTTCAAAAATGTTTTCATTTTTGATGAGACGCTGAATAAAAGAAGTTTAATCGCCGGCAAACGAAAACCCGCGATTTCCCGTAAATCCCGGGCTTGGCCCGTATAGTCAAAAGTATACAAAGAAAGTACCCAGGGAGTAAACTCATTTCCCGAACGATTTTTTATATTATTTTTTTACCACTAAACGCATGAGACTTGTAGTTTTCAAAAATATTTTCATATTTGATGGGACGCTGAATAAAAGAAGTATAATCGCCGGCAAACGAAAATCCGCGATGTCCCGTAAATCCCGGGTTCGGTCCGTATAGTCAAAAGTATACAAAGAAAGTACCCAGGGAGTAAACTCATTTCCCGAACGATTTTTTAAATTATTTTTTCACCACTAAAACGCATGAGACTTGTAGTTTTCAAAAATGTTTTCATTTTTGATGAGACGCTGAATAAAAGAAGTTTAATCGCCGGCAAACGAAAACCCGCGATTTCCCGTAAATCCCGGGCTTGGCCCGTATAGTCAAAAGTATACAAAGAAAGTACCCAGGGAGTAAACTCATTTTCCGAACGATTTTTTAAATTACTTTTTCACCACTAAAACGCATGAGACTTGTAGTTTTTAAAAATGTTTTCATTTTTGATGAGACGCTGAATAAAAGTAGTTTAATCGCCGGCAAACGAAAACCCGCGATTTCCCGTAAATCCCGGCTTGGCCCGTATAGTCAAAAGTATACAAAGAAAGTACCCAGGGAGTAAACTCATTTCCCGAACGATTTTTTAAATTATTTTTTCACCACTAAAACGCATGAGACTTGTAGTTTTCAAAAATGTTTTCATTTTTGATGAGACGCTGAATAAAAGAAGTTTAATCGCCGGCAAACGAAAACCCGCGATTTCCCGTAAATCCCGGGCTTGGCCCGTATAGTCAAAAGTATACAAAGAAAGTACCCAGGGAGTAAACTCATTTCCCGAACGATTTTTTAAATTACTTTTTCACCACTAAAACGCATGAGACTTGTAGTTTTTAAAAATGTTTTCATTTTTGATGAGACGCTGAATAAAAGAAGTTTAATCGCCGGGAAACGAAAACCTGCGATTTCCCGTAAATCCTCGACTCGGCCCGTATAGTCAAAAGTATACAAATAAAGTACCCAGGGAGTAAACTCATTTCCCGAACGATTTTTTATATTATTTTTTTACCACTAAACGCATGAGACTTGTAGTTTTCAAAAATATTTTCATATTTGATGGGACGCTGAATAAAAGAAGTATAATCGCCGGCAAACGAAAATCCGCGATGTCCCGTAAATCCCGGGTTCGGTCCGTATAGTCAAAAGTATACAAAGAAAGTACCCAGGGAGTAAACTCATTTCCCGAACGATTTTTTAAATTACTTTTTCACCACTAAAACGCATGAGACTTGTAGTTTTCAAAAATGTTTTCATTTTTGATGAGACGCTGAATAAAAGAAGTTTAATCGCCGGCAAACGAAAACCCGCGATTTCCTGTAAATCCCGGCTTGGCCAGTATAGTCAAAAGTATACAAAGAAAGTACCCAGGGAGTAAACTCATTTCCCGAACGATTTTTTAAATTATTTTTTCACCACTAAAACCGTGAGACTTGTAGTTTTTAAAAATGTTTTCATTTTTGATGAGACGCTGAATAAAAGAAGTTTAATCGCCGGCAAACGAAAACCCGCGATTTCCCGTAAATCCCGGGCTTGGCCCGTATAGTCGAATGTATACAAAGAAAGTACCCAGGGAGTAAACTCATTTCCCGAACGATTTTTTAAATTATTTTTTCACCACTAAAACGCATGAGACTTGTAGTTTTCAAAAATGTTTTCATTTTTGATGAGACGCTGAATAAAAGAAGTTTAATCGCCGGCAAACGAAAACCCGCGATTTCCCGTAAATCCCGGGCTTGGCCCGTATAGTCAAAAGTATACAAAGAAAGTACCCAGGGAGTAAACTCATTTCCCGAACGATTTTTTAAATTACTTTTTCACCACTAAAACGCATGAGACTTGTAGTTTTTAAAAATGTTTTCATTTTTGATGAGACGCTGAATAAAAGAAGTTTAATCGCCGGGAAACGAAAACCTGCGATTTCCCGTAAATCCTGGACTCGGCCCGTATAGTCAAAAGTATACAAAGAAAGTACCCAGGGAGTAAACTCATTTCCCAAACGATTTTTTAAATTATTATTTCACCACTAAAACGCATGAGACTTGTAGTTTTCAAGAATGTTTTCATTTTTGATGAGACGCTAAATAAAAGAAGTTTAATCGCCGGCAAACGAAAACCCGCGATTTTCCGTAAATCCCGGGCTTGGCCCGTATAGTCAAAAGTATACAAAGAAAGTACCCAGGGAGTAAACTCATTTCCCGAACGATTTTTTATATTATTTTTTTACCACTAAACGCATGAGACTTGTAGTTTTCAAAAATATTTTCATATTTGATGGGACGCTGAATAAAAGAAGTATAATCGCCGGCAAACGAAAATCCGCGATGTCCCGTAAATCCCGGGTTCGGCCCGTATAGTCAAAAGTATACAAAGAAAGTACCCAGGGAGTAAACTCATTTCCCGAACGATTTTTTAAATTACTTTTTCACCACTAAAACGCATGAGACTTGTAGTTTTCAAAAATGTTTTCATTTTTGATGAGACGCTTAATGAAAGAGGTTTAATCGCCGGCAAACGAAATCCCGCGTTTTCCCGTAAATCCGGGGCTTGGCCCGTATAGTCGAACGTATACAAAGAAAGTACCCAGGGAGTAAACTCATTTCCCGAACGATTTTTTAAATTTTTTTTTCACCACTAAAACGCATGAGACTTGTAGTTTTTAAAAATGTTTTCATTTTTGATGAGACGCTGAAAAAAAGAAGTTTAATCGCCGGCAAACGAAAACCCGCGATTTCCTGTAAATCCCGGCTTGGCCCGTATAGTCAAAAGTATACAAAGAAAGTACCCAGGGAGTAAACTCATTTCCCGAACGATTTTTTAAATTTTTTTTTCACCACTAAAACGCATGAGACTTGTAGTTTTCAAAAATGTTTTCATTTTTGATGAGACGCTTAATGAAAGAGGTTTAATCGCCGGAAAACGAAAACCCACGATTTCCCGTAAATCCCGGGCTTGGCCCGTATAGTCGAATGTATACAAAGAAAGTACCCTGTGAGTAAACTCATTTCCAGAACGATTTTTTAAATTATTTTTTCACCACTAAAACGCATAGGACTTGTAGTTTTTAAAAATGTTTTCATTTTTGATGAAACGCTGAATAAAAGTAGTTTAATCGCCGGCAAACGAAAACCCGCGATTTCCCGTAAATCCCGGCTTGGCACGTATAGTCAAAAATATACAAAGAAAGTACCCAGGGAGTAAACTCATTTCCTGAACGATTTTTTAAATTATTTTTTCACCACTAAAACGCATGAGACTTGTAGTTTTCAAAAATGTTTTCATTTTTGATGAGACGCTGAATAAAAGAAGTTTAATCGCTGGCAAACGAAAACCCGCGATTTCCCGTAAATCCCGGTCTTGGCCCGTATAGTCAAAAGTATACAAAGAAAGTACCCAGGGAGTAAACTCATTTCCCGAACGATTTTTTAAATTACTTTTTCACCACTAAAACGCATGAGACTTGTAGTTTTTAAAAATGTTTTCATTTTTGATGAGACGCTGAATAAAAGAAGTTTAATCGCCGGGAAACGAAAACCTGCGAGTTCCCGTAAATCCTGGACTCGGCCCGTATAGTCAAAAGTATACAAAGAAGGTACCCAGGGAGTAAACTCATTTCCCAAACGATTTTTTAAATTATTATTTCAACACTAAAACGCATGAGACTTGTAGTTTTCAAGAATGTTTTCATTTTTGATGAGACGCTGAATAAAAGCAGTTTAATCGCCGGCAAACGAAAACCCGCGATTTCCCGTAAATCCCGGGCTTGGCACGTATAGTGGAATGTATACAAAGAAAGTACCCTGTAAGTAAACTCATTTCCAGAACGATTTTTTAAATTATTTTTTCACCACTAAAACGCATAAGACTTGTAGTTTTGAAAAATGTTTTCATTTTTGATGAGACGCTGAATAAAAGAAGTTTAATCGCCGGAAAACGAAAACCCGCGATTTCCCGTAAATCCCGGCTTGGCCCGTATAGTCAAAAGTATACAAAGAAAGTACCCAGGGAGTAAACTCATTTCCCGAACGATTTTTTAAATTATTTTTTCACCACTAAAACGCATGAGACTTGTAGTTTTCAAAAATGTTTTCATTTTTGATGAGACGCTGAATAAAAGAAGTTTAATCGCCGGCAAACGAAAACCCGCGATTTCCCGTAAATCCCGGGCTTGGCCCGTATAGTCAAAAGTATACAAAGAAAGTACCCAGGGAGTAAACTCATTTCCCAAACGATTTTTTAAATTATTATTTCACCACTAAAACGCATGAGACTTGTAGTTTTCAAGAATGTTTTCATTTTTGATGAGACGCTGAATAAAAGTAGTTTAATCGCCGGCAAACGAAAACCCGCCATTTTCCGTAAATCCCGGGCTTGGCACGTATAGTCGAATGTATACAAAGAAAGTACCCTGTGAGTAAACTCATTTCCAGAACGATTTTTTAAATTATTTTTTCACCACTAAAACGCATAAGACTTGTAGTTTTTAAAAATGTTTTCATTTTTGAGGAGACGCTGAATAAAAGAAGTTTAATCGCCGGCAAACGAAAACCCGCGATTTCCTGTAAATCCCGGCTTGGCCCGTATAGTCAAAAGTATACAAAGAAAGTACCCAGGGAGTAAACTCATTTCCCGAAGGATTTTTTAAATTATTTTTTCACCACTAAAACTCATGAGACTTGTAGTTTTTAAAAATGTTTTCATTTTCGATGAGACGCTGAAAAAAAGCAGTTTAATCGCCGGCAAACAAAAACCTGCGATTTCCCTAAATCCCGGGTTTGGCCCGTATAGTCAAAAGTATACAAAGAAAGTACCCAGGGAGTAAACTCATTTCCCGAACGATTTTTTAAATTATTTTTTCACCACTAAAACGCATGAGACTTGTGGTTTTCAAAAATGGTCTCATTTTTGATGAGACGCTCAATAAAAGCAGTTTAATCGCCGGCAAACGAAAACCTGCGATTTCCCGTAAATCCCGGACTCGGCCCGTATAGTCAAAAGTATACAAAGAAAGTACCCAGGGAGTAAACTCATTTCCAGAACGATTTTTTAAATTATTTTTTCACCACTATAACGCATAATACTTGTAGTTTTTAAAAATGTTTTCATTTTTCATGAGACGCTGAATAAAAGAAGTTTAATCGCCGGCAAACGAAAACCCGCGATTTCCCGTAAATCCCGGGCTTGGCCCGTATAGTCAAAAGTATACAAAGAAAGTACCCAGGGAGTAAACTCATTTCCCGAACGATTTTTTAAATTATTTTTTCACCACTAAAACGCATGAGACTTGTAGTTTTCAAAAATGGTCTCATTTTTGATGAGACGCTCAATAAAAGCAGTTTAATCGCCGGCAAACGAAAACCTGCGATTTCCCGTAAATCCCGGACTCGGCCCGTATAGTCAAAAGTATACAAAGAAAGTACCCAGGGAGTAAACTCATTTCCAGAACGATTTTTTAAATTATTTTTTCACCACTATAACGCATAAGACTTGTAGTTTTTAAAAATGTTTTCATTTTTCATGAGACGCTGAATAAAAGAAGTTTAATCGCCGGCAAACGAAAACCCGCGATTTCCCGTAAAGCCCGGGTTTGGCCCGTATAGTCAAAAGTATACAAAGAAAGTACCCAGGGAGTAAACTCATTTCCCGAACAATTTTTTAAATTACTTTTTTACCACTAAACGCATGAGACTTGTAGTTTTCAAAAATATTTTCATATTTGATGGGACGCTGAATAAAAAAGTATAATCGCCGGCAAACGAAAATCCGCGATTTCCCGTAAATCCCGGGTTCGGCCCGTATAGTCAAAAGTATACAAAGAAAGTACCCAGGGAGTAAACTCATTTCCCGAACGATTTTTTAAGTTACTTTTTCACCACTAAAACGCATGAGACTTGTAGTTTTCAAAAATGTTTTCATTTTTGATGAGACGCTTAATGAAAGAGGTTTAATCGCCGGAAAACGAAAACCCGCGATTTCCCGTAAATCCCGGGCTTGGCCCGTATAGTCAAAAGTATACAAAGAAAGTACCCAGGGAGTAAACTCATTTCCCGAACAATTTTTTAAATTACTTTTTTACCACTAAACGCATGAGACTTGTAGTTTTCAAAAATATTTTCATATTTGATGGGACGCTGAATAAAAAAGTATAATCGCCGGCAAACGAAAATCCGCGATTTCCCGTAAATCCCGGGTTCGGCCCGTATAGTCAAAAGTATACAAAGAAAGTACCCAGGGAGTAAACTCATTTCCCGAACGATTTTTTAAATTACTTTTTCACCACTAAAACGCATGAGACTTGTAGTTTTCAAAAATGTTTTCATTTTTGATGAGACGCTTAATGAAAGAGGTTTAATCGCCGGAAAACGAAAACCCGCGATTTCCCGTAAATCCCGGCTTGGCACGTATAGTCAAAAGTATACAAAGAAAGTACCCAGGGAGTGAACTCATTTCCCGAACGATTTTTTAAATTACTTTTTCACCACTAAAACGCATGAGACTTGTAGTTTTTAAAAATGTTTTCATTCTTGATGAGACGCTGAATAAAAGAAGTTTAATCGCCGGGAAACGAAAACCTGCGAGTTCCCGTAAATCCTGGACTCGGCCCGTATAGTCAAAAGTATACAAAGAAAGTACCCAGGGAGTAAACTCATTTCCCAAACGATTTTTTAAATTATTATTTCAACACTAAAACGCATGAGACTTGTAGTTTTTAAGAATGTTTTCATTTTTGATGAGACGCTGAATAAAAGCAGTTTAATCGCCGGCAAACGAAAACCCGCGATTTCCCGTAAATCCCGGGCTTGGCACGTATAGTGGAATGTATACAAAGAAAGTACCCAGGGAGTAAACTCATTTCCCAAACGATTTTTTAAATTATTATTTCATCACTAAAACGTATGAGACTTGTAGTTTTCAAGAATGTTTTCATTTTTGATGAGACGCTGAATAAAAGTAGTTTAATCGCCGGCAAACGAAAACCCGCCATTTTCCGTAAATCCCGGGCTTGGCACGTATAGTCGAATGTATACAAAGAAAGTACCCTGTGAGTAAACTCATTTCCAGAACGATTTTTTAAATTATTTTTTCACCACTAAAACGCATAAGACTTGTAGTTTTTAAAAATGTTTTCATTTTTGAGGAGACGCTGAATAAAAGAAGTTTAATCGCCGGCAAACGAAAACCCGCGATTTCCTGTAAATCCCGGCTTGGCCCGTATAGTCAAAAGTATACAAAGAAAGTACCCAGGGAGTAAACTCATTTCCCGAAGGATTTTTTAAATTATTTTTTCACCACTAAAACTCATGAGACTTGTAGTTTTTAAAAATGTTTTCATTTTCGATGAGACGCTGAAAAAAAGCAGTTTAATCGCCGGCAAACAAAAACCTGCGATTTCCCTAAATCCCGGGTTTGGCCCGTATAGTCAAAAGTATACAAAGAAAGTACCCAGGGAGTAAACTCATTTCCCGAACGATTTTTTAAATTATTTTTTCACCACTAAAACGCATGAGACTTGTAGTTTTCAAAAATGGTCTCATTTTTGATGAGACGCTCAATAAAAGCAGTTTAATCGGCGGCAAACGAAAACCTGCGATTTCCCGTAAATCCCGGACTCGGCCCGTATAGTCAAAAGTATACAAAGAAAGTACCCAGGGAGTAAACTCATTTCCAGAACGATTTTTTAAATTATTTTTTCACCACTATAACGCATAATACTTGTAGTTTTTAAAAATGTTTTCATTTTTCATGAGACGCTGAATAAAAGAAGTTTAATCGCCGGCAAACGAAAACCCGCGATTTCCCGTAAATCCCGGGCTTGGCCCGTATAGTCAAAAGTATACAAAGAAAGTACCCAGGGAGTAAACTCATTTTCCGAACGATTTTTTAAATTATTTTTTCACCACTAAAACGCATGAGACTTGTAGTTTTCAAAAATGGTCTCATTTTTGATGAGACGCTCAATAAAAGCAGTTTAATCGCCGGCAAACGAAAACCTGCGATTTCCCGTAAATCCCGGACTCAACCCGTATAGTCAAATGTATACAAAGAAAGTACCCAGGGAGTAAACTCATTTCCAGAACGATTTTTTAAATTATTTTTTCACCACTAAAACGCATGAGACTTGTAGTTTTCAAAAATGTTTTCATTTTTGATGAGACGCTGAATAAAAGAAGTTTAATCGCTGGCAAACGAAAACCCGCGATTTCCCGTAAATCCCGGGCTTGGCCCGTATAGTCAAAAGTATACAAAGAAAGTACCCAGGGAGTAAACTCATTTCCCGAACGATTTTTTAAATTACTTTTCACCACTAAAACGCATGAGACTTGTAGTTTTTAAAAATGTTTTCATTTTTGATGAGACGCTGAATAAAAGAAGTTTAATCGCCGGGAAACGAAAACCTGCGAGTTCCCGTAAATCCTGGACTCGGCCCGTATAGTCAAAAGTATACAAAGAAAGTACCCAGGGAGTAAACTCATTTCCCAAACGATTTTTTAAATTATTATTTCAACACTAAAACGCATGAGACTTGTAGTTTTCAAGAATGTTTTCATTTTTGATGAGACGCTGAATAAAAGCAGTTTAATCGCCGGCAAACGAAAACCCGCGATTTCCCGTAAATCCCGGGCTTGGCACGTATAGTGGAATGTATACAAAGAAAGTACCCTGTAAGTAAACTCATTTTCCAAACGATTTTTTAAATTATTATTTCAACACTAAAACGCATGAGACTTGTAGTTTTCAAGAATGTTTTCATTTTTGATGAGACGCTGAATAAAAGCAGTTTAATCGCCGGCAAACGAAAACCCGCGATTTCCCGTAAATCCCGGGCTTGGCACGTATAGTGGAATGTATACAAAGAAAGTACCCTGTAAGTAAACTCATTTCCAGAACGATTTTTTAAATTATTTTTTCACCACTAAAACGCATAAGACTTGTAGTTTTGAAAAATGTTTTCATTTTTGATGAGACGCTGAATAAAAGAAGTTTAATCGCCGGCAAACGAAAACCCGCGATTTCCCGTAAATCCCGGCTTGGCCCGTATAGTCAAAAGTATACAAAGAAAGTACCCAGGGAGTAAACTCATTTCCCGAACGATTTTTTAAATTATTTTTTCACCACTAAAACGCATGAGACTTGTAGTTTTCAAAAATGTTTTCATTTTTGATGAGACGCTGAATAAAAGAAGTTTAATCGCCGGCAAACGAAAACCCGCGATTTCCCGTAAATCCCGGGCTTGGCCCGTATAGTCAAAAGTATACAAAGAAAGTACCCAGGGAGTAAACTCATTTCCCGAACGATTTTTTAAATTATTTTTTCACCACTAAAACGCATGAGACTTGTAGTTTTCAAAAATGGTCTCATTTTTGATGAGACGCTCAATAAAAGCAGTTTAATCGCCGGCAAACGAAAACCTGCGATTACCCGTAAATCCCGGACTAGGCCCGTATAGTCAAAAGTATACAAAGAAAGTACCCAGGGAGTAAACTCATTTCCAGAACGATTTTTTAAATTAATTTTTCACCACTATAACGCATAATACTTGTAGTTTTTAAAAATGTTTTCATTTTTCATGAGACGCTGAATAAAAGAAGTTTAATCGCCGGCAAACGAAAACCCGCGATTTCCCGTAAATCCCGGGCTTGGCCCGTATAGTCAAAAGTATACAAAGAAAGTACCCAGGGAGTAAACTCATTTCCCGAACGATTTTTTAAATTATTTTTTCACCACTAAAACGCATGAGACTTGTAGTTTTCAAAAATGTTTTCATTTTTCATGAGACGCTGAATAAAAGAAGTTTAATCGCCGGCAAACGAAAACCCGCGATTTCCCGTAAATCCCGGGCTTGGCCCGTATAGTCGAAAGTATACAAAGAAAGTACCCAGGGAGTAAACTCATTTCCCGAACAATTTTTTAAATTACTTTTTTACCACTAAACGCATGAGACTTGTAGTTTTCAAAAATATTTTCATATTTGATGGGACGCTGAATAAAAAAGTATAATCGCCGGCAAACGAAAATCCGCGATTTCCCGTAAATCCCGGGTTCGGCCCGTATAGTCAAAAGTATACAAAGAAAGTACCCAGGGAGTAAACTCATTTCCCGAACGATTTTTTAAATTACTTTTTCACCACTAAAACGCATGAGACTTGTAGTTTTCAAAAATGTTTTCATTTTTGATGAGACGCTTAATGAAAGAGATTTAATCGCCGGCAAACGAAATCCCGCGTTTTCCCGTAAATCCGGGGCTTGGCCCGTATAGTCGAACGTATACAAAGAAAGTTCCCAGGGAGTAAACTCATTTCCCGAACGATTTTTTAAATTTTTTTTTCACCACTAAAACGCATGAGACTTGTAGTTTTCAAAAATGTTTTCATTTTTGATGAGACGCTTAATGAAAGAGGTTTAATCGCCGGAAAACGAAAACCCGCGATTTCCCGTAAATCCCGGGCTTGGCCCGTATAGTCGAATGTATACAAAGAAAATACCCTGTGAGTAAACTCATTTCCAGAACGATTTTTTAAATTATTTTTTCACCACTAAAACGCATGAGACTTGTAGTTTTCAAAAATGGTCTCATTTTTGATGAGACGCTCAATAAAAGCAGTTTAATCGCCGGCAAACGAAAACCTGCGATTACCCGTAAATCCCGGACTCGGCCCGTATAGTCAAAAGTATACAAAGAAAGTACCCAGGGAGTAAACTCATTTCCAGATCGATTTTTTAAATTAATTTTTCACCACTATAACGCATAATACTTGTAGTTTTTAAAAATGTTTTCATTTTTTATGAGACGCTGAATAAAAGAAGTTTAATCGCCGGCAAACGAAAACCCGCGATTTCCCGTAAATCCCGGGCTTGGCCCGTATAGTCAAAAGTATACAAAGAAAGTACCCAGGGAGTAAACTCATTTCCCGAACGATTTTTTAAATTATTTTTTCACCACTAAAACGCATGAGACTTGTAGTTTTCAAAAATGGTCTCATTTTTGATGAGACGCTCAATAAAAGCAGTTTAATCGCCGGGAAACGAAAACCTGCGATTTCCCGTAAATCCCGGACTCGGCCCGTATAGTCAAAAGTATACAAAGAAAGTACCCAGGGAGTAAACTCATTTCCCGAACGATTTTTTAAATTACTTTTTTACCACTAAACGCATGAGACTTGTAGTTTTCAAAAATATTTTCATATTTGATGGGACGCTGAATAAAAAAGTATAATCGCCGGCAAACGAAAATCCGCGATTTCCCGTAAATCCCGGGTTCGGCCCGTATAGTCAAAAGTATACAAAGAAAGTACCCAGGGAGTTAACTCATTTCCCGAACGATTTTTTAAATTACTTTTTCACCACTAAAACGCATGAGACTTGTAGTTTTCAAAAATGTTTTCATTTTTGTTGAGACGCTTAATGAAAGAGGTTTAATCGCCGGCAAACGAAATCCCGCGTTTTCCCGTAAATCCGGGGCTTGGCCCGTATAGTCGAACGTATACAAAGAAAGTTCCCAGGGAGTAAACTCATTTCCCGAACGATTTTTTAAATTTTTTTTTCACCACTAAAACGCATGAGACTTGTAGTTTTCAAAAATGTTTTCATTTTTGATGAGACGCTTAATGAAAGAGGTTTAATCGCCGGAAAACGAAAACCCGCGATTTCCCGTA
This sequence comes from Hydractinia symbiolongicarpus, assembly GCF_029227915.1. Taxonomy (NCBI): domain Eukaryota; kingdom Metazoa; phylum Cnidaria; class Hydrozoa; order Anthoathecata; family Hydractiniidae; genus Hydractinia; species Hydractinia symbiolongicarpus. The sequence continues at coordinate 4,464,230 of NC_079884.1, read as the reverse complement.
AATCCCGGGCTTGGCCCGTATAGTCGAATGTATACAAAGAAAGTACCCTGTGAGCAAACTCATTTCCAGAACGATTTTTTAAATTATTTTTTCACCACTAAAACGCATAAGACTTGTAGTTTTTAAAAATGTTTTCATTTTTGATGAGACGCTGAATAAAAGTAGTTTAATCGCCGGCAAACGAAAACCCGCAATTTCCCGTAAATCCCGGCTTGGCCCGTATAGTCAAAAGTATACAAAGAAAGTACCCAGGGAGTAAACTCATTTCCCGAACGATTTTTTAAATTATTTTTTCACCACTAAAACGCATGAGACTTGTAGTTTTCAAAAATGTTTTCATTTTTGATGAGACGCTGAATAAAAGAAGTTTAATCGCTGGCAAACGAAAACCCGCGATTTCCCGTAAATCCCGGGCTTAGCCCGTATAGTCAAAAGTATACAAAGAAAGTACCCAGGGAGTAAACTCATTTCCCGAAGGATTTTTTAAATTATTTTTTCACCACTAAAACGCATGAGACTTGTAGTTTTCAAAATTGTTTTCATTTTCGATGAGACGCTGAAAAAAAGCAGTTTAATCGCCGGCAAACGAAAACCTGCGATTTCCCCAAAAAACCGGGCTTGGCCCGTATAGTCAAAAGTATACAAAGAAAGTACCCAGGGAGTAAACTCATTTCCCGAACGATTTTTTAAATTATTTTTTCACCACTAAAACGCATGAGACTTGTAGTTTTCAAAAATGTTTTCATTTTTGATGAGACGCTTAATGAAAGAGGTTTAATCGCCGGCAAACGAAATCCCGCGTTTTCCCGTAAATCCGGGGCTTGGCCCGTATAGTCGAACGTATACAAAGAAATTTCCCAGGGAGTAAACTCATTTCCCGAACGATTTTTTAAATTTTTTTTTCACCACTAAAACGCATGAGACTTGTAGTTTTCAAAAATGTTTTCATTTTTGATGAGACGCTTAATGAAAGAGGTTTAATCGCCGGAAAACGAAAACCCGCGATTTCCCGTAAATCCCGGGCTTGGCCCGTATAGTCGAATGTATACAAAGAAAGTACCCTGTGAGCAAACTCATTTCCAGAACGATTTTTTAAATTATTTTTTCACCACTAAAACGCATAAGACTTGTAGTTTTTAAAAATGTTTTCATTTTTGATGAGACGCTGAATAAAAGTAGTTTAATCGCCGGCAAACGAAAACCCGCAATTTCCCGTAAATCCCGGCTTCGCCCGTATAGTCAAAAGTATACAAAGAAAGTACCCAGGGAGTAAACTCATTTCCCGAACGATTTTTTAAATTTTTTTTTCACCACTAAAACGCATGAGACTTTTAGTTTTCAAAAATGTTTTCATTTTTGATGAGACGCTTAATGAAAGAGGTTTAATCGCCGGAAAACGAAAACCCGCGATTTCCCGTAAATCCCGGGCTTGGCCCGTATAGTCGAATGTATACAAAGAAAATACCCTGTGAGTAAACTCATTTACAGAACGATTTTTTAAATTATTTTTTCACCACTAAAACGCATGAGACTTGTAGTTTTCAAAAATGGTCTCATTTTTGATGAGACGCTCAATAAAAGCAGTTTAATCGCCGGCAAACGAAAACCTGCGATTACCCGTAAATCCCGGACTCGGCCCGTATAGTCAAAAGTATACAAAGAAAGTACCCAGGGAGTAAACTCATTTCCAGAACGATTTTTTAAATTAATTTTTCACCACTATAACGCATAATACTTGTAGTTTTTAAAAATGTTTTCATTTTTTATGAGACGCTGAATAAAAGAAGTTTAATCGCCGGCAAACGAAAACCCGCGATTTCCCGTAAATCCCGGGCTTGGCCCGTGTAGTCAAAAGTATACAAAGAAAGTACCCAGGGAGTAAACTCATTTCCCGAACGATTTTTTAAATTATTTTTTCACCACTAAAACGCATGAGACTTGTAGTTTTCAAAAATGGTCTCATTTTTGATGAGACGCTGAATAAAAGTAGTTTAATCTCCGGCAAACGAAAACCTGCGATTTCCCGTAAATCCCGGCTTGGCCCGTATAGTCAAAAGTATACAAAGAAAGTACCCAGGGAGTAAACTCATTTCCCGAACGATTTTTTAAATTATTTTTTCACCACTAAAACGCATGAGACTTGTAGTTTTCAAAAATGTTTTCATTTTTGATGAGACGCTGAATAAAAGAAGTTTAATCGCTGGCAAACGAAAACCCGCGATTTCCCGTAAATCCCGGGCTTAGCCCGTATAGTCAAAAGTATACAAAGAAAGTACCCAGGGAGTAAACTCATTTCCCGAAGGATTTTTTAAATTATTTTTTCACCACTAAAACGCATGAGACTTGTAGTTTTCAAAATTGTTTTCATTTTCGATGAGACGCTGAAAAAAAGCAGTTTAATCGCCGGCAAACGAAAACCTGCGATTTCCCCAAAAAACCGGGCTTGGCCCGTATAGTCAAAAGTATACAAAGAAAGTACCCAGGGAGTAAACTCATTTCCCGAACGATTTTTTAAATTATTTTTTCACCACTAAAACGCATGAGACTTGTAGTTTTCAAAAATGTTTTCATTTTTGATGAGACGCTTAATGAAAGAGGTTTAATCGCCGGCAAACGAAATCCCGCGTTTTCCCGTAAATCCGGGGCTTGGCCCGTATAGTCGAACGTATACAAAGAAATTTCCCAGGGAGTAAACTCATTTCCCGAACGATTTTTTATATTTTTTTTTCACCACTAAAACGCATGAGACTTGTAGTTTTCAAAAATGTTTTCATTTTTGATGAGACGCTTAATGAAAGAGGTTTAATCGCCGGAAAACGAAAACCCGCGATTTCCCGTAAATCCCGGGCTTGGCCCGTATAGTCGAATGTATACAAAGAAGGTACCCTGTGAGCAAACTCATTTCCAGAACGATTTTTTAAATTATTTTTTCACCACTAAAACGCATAAGACTTGTAGTTTTTAAAAATGTTTTCATTTTTGATGAGACGCTGAATAAAAGTAGTTTAATCGCCGGCAAACGAAAACCCGCAATTTCCCGTAAATCCCGGCTTCGCCCGTATAGTCAAAAGTATACAAAGAAAGTACCCAGGGAGTAAACTCATTTCCCGAACGATTTTTTAAATTTTTTTTTCACCACTAAAACGCATGAGACTTTTAGTTTTCAAAAATGTTTTCATTTTTGATGAGACGCTTAATGAAAGAGGTTTAATCGCCGGAAAACGAAAACCCGCGATTTCCCGTAAATCCCGGGCTTGGCCCGTATAGTCGAATGTATACAAAGAAAATACCCTGTGAGTAAACTCATTTACAGAACGATTTTTTAAATTATTTTTTCACCACTAAAACGCATGAGACTTGTAGTTTTCAAAAATGGTCTCATTTTTGATGAGACGCTCAATAAAAGCAGTTTAATCGCCGGCAAACGAAAACCTGCGATTACCCGTAAATCCCGGACTCGGCCCGTATAGTCAAAAGTATACAAAGAAAGTACCCAGGGAGTAAACTCATTTCCAGAACGATTTTTTAAATTAATTTTTCACCACTATAACGCATAATACTTGTAGTTTTTAAAAATGTTTTCATTTTTTATGAGACGCTGAATAAAAGAAGTTTAATCGCCGGCAAACGAAAACCCGCGATTTCCCGTAAATCCCGGGCTTGGCCCGTGTAGTCAAAAGTATACAAAGAAAGTACCCAGGGAGTAAACTCATTTCCCGAACGATTTTTTAAATTATTTTTTCACCACTAAAACGCATGAGACTTGTAGTTTTCAAAAATGGTCTCATTTTTGATGAGACGCTCAATAAAAGCAGTTTAATCGCCGGCAAACGAAAACCTGCGATTTCCCGTAAATCCAGGACTCAGCCCGTATAGTCAAAAGTATACAAAGAAAGTACCCAGGGAGTAAACTCATTTCCAGAACGATTTTTTAAATTATTTTTTCACCACTATAACGCATAAGACTTGTTGTTTTTAAAAATGTTTTCATTTTTCATGAGACGCTGAATAAAAGAAGTTTAATCGCCGGCAAACGAAAACCCGCGATTTCCCGTAAATCCCGGGCTTGGCCCGTATAGTCAAAAGTATACAAAGAAAGTACCCAGGGAGTAAACTCATTTCCCGAACAATTTTTTAAATTACTTTTTTACCACTAAACGCATGAGACTTGTAGTTTTCAAAAATATTTTCATATTTGATGGGACGCTGAATAAAAAAGTATAATCGCCGGCAAACGAAATCCCGCGTTTTCCCGTAAATCCGGGGCTTGGCCCGTATAGTCGAACGTATACAAAGAAATTTCCCAGGGAGTAAACTCATTTCCCGAACGATTTTTTAAATTTTTTTTTCACCACTAAAACGCATGAGACTTGTAGTTTTCAAAAATGTTTTCATTTTTGATGAGACGCTTAATGAAAGAGGTTTAATCGCCGGAAAACGAAAACCCGCGATTTCCCGTAAATCCCGGGCTTGGCCCGTATAGTCGAATGTATACAAAGAAAGTACCCTGTGAGCAAACTCATTTCCAGAACGATTTTTTAAATTATTTTTTCACCACTAAAACGCATAAGACTTGTAGTTTTTAAAAATGTTTTCATTTTTGATGAGACGCTGAATAAAAGTAGTTTAATCGCCGGCAAACGAAAACCCGCAATTTCCCGTAAATCCCGGCTTCGCCCGTATAGTCAAAAGTATACAAAGAAAGTACCCAGGGAGTAAACTCATTTCCCGAACGATTTTTTAAATTTTTTTTTCACCACTAAAACGCATGAGACTTTTAGTTTTCAAAAATGTTTTCATTTTTGATGAGACGCTTAATGAAAGAGGTTTAATCGCCGGAAAACGAAAACCCGCGATTTCCCGTAAATCCCGGGCTTGGCCCGTATAGTCGAATGTATACAAAGAAAATACCCTGTGAGTAAACTCATTTACAGAACGATTTTTTAAATTATTTTTTCACCACTAAAACGCATGAGACTTGTAGTTTTCAAAAATGGTCTCATTTTTGATGAGACGCTCAATAAAAGCAGTTTAATCGCCGGCAAACGAAAACCTGCGATTACCCGTAAATCCCGGACTCGGCCCGTATAGTCAAAAGTATACAAAGAAAGTACCCAGGGAGTAAACTCATTTCCAGAACGATTTTTTAAATTAATTTTTCACCACTATAACGCATAATACTTGTAGTTTTTAAAAATGTTTTCATTTTTTATGAGACGCTGAATAAAAGAAGTTTAATCGCCGGCAAACGAAAACCCGCGATTTCCCGTAAATCCCGGGCTTGGCCCGTGTAGTCAAAAGTATACAAAGAAAGTACCCAGGGAGTAAACTCATTTCCCGAACGATTTTTTAAATTATTTTTTCACCACTAAAACGCATGAGACTTGTAGTTTTCAAAAATGGTCTCATTTTTGATGAGACGCTGAATAAAAGTAGTTTAATCTCCGGCAAACGAAAACCTGCGATTTCCCGTAAATCCCGGCTTGGCCCGTATAGTCAAAAGTATACAAAGAAAGTACCCAGGGAGTAAACTCATTTCCCGAACGATTTTTTAAATTATTTTTTCACCACTAAAACGCATGAGACTTGTAGTTTTCAAAAATGTTTTCATTTTTGATGAGACGCTGAATAAAAGAAGTTTAATCGCTGGCAAACGAAAACCCGCGATTTCCCGTAAATCCCGGGCTTAGCCCGTATAGTCAAAAGTATACAAAGAAAGTACCCAGGGAGTAAACTCATTTCCCGAAGGATTTTTTAAATTATTTTTTCACCACTAAAACGCATGAGACTTGTAGTTTTCAAAATTGTTTTCATTTTCGATGAGACGCTGAAAAAAAGCAGTTTAATCGCCGGCAAACGAAAACCTGCGATTTCCCCAAAAAACCGGGCTTGGCCCGTATAGTCAAAAGTATACAAAGAAAGTACCCAGGGAGTAAACTCATTTCCCGAACGATTTTTTAAATTATTTTTTCACCACTAAAACGCATGAGACTTGTAGTTTTCAAAAATGTTTTCATTTTTGATGAGACGCTTAATGAAAGAGGTTTAATCGCCGGCAAACGAAATCCCGCGTTTTCCCGTAAATCCGGGGCTTGGCCCGTATAGTCGAACGTATACAAAGAAATTTCCCAGGGAGTAAACTCATTTCCCGAACGATTTTTTATATTTTTTTTTCACCACTAAAACGCATGAGACTTGTAGTTTTCAAAAATGTTTTCATTTTTGATGAGACGCTTAATGAAAGAGGTTTAATCGCCGGAAAACGAAAACCCGCGATTTCCCGTAAATCCCGGGCTTGGCCCGTATAGTCGAATGTATACAAAGAAGGTACCCTGTGAGCAAACTCATTTCCAGAACGATTTTTTAAATTATTTTTTCACCACTAAAACGCATAAGACTTGTAGTTTTTAAAAATGTTTTCATTTTTGATGAGACGCTGAATAAAAGTAGTTTAATCGCCGGCAAACGAAAACCCGCAATTTCCCGTAAATCCCGGCTTCGCCCGTATAGTCAAAAGTATACAAAGAAAGTACCCAGGGAGTAAACTCATTTCCCGAACGATTTTTTAAATTTTTTTTTCACCACTAAAACGCATGAGACTTTTAGTTTTCAAAAATGTTTTCATTTTTGATGAGACGCTTAATGAAAGAGGTTTAATCGCCGGAAAACGAAAACCCGCGATTTCCCGTAAATCCCGGGCTTGGCCCGTATAGTCGAATGTATACAAAGAAAATACCCTGTGAGTAAACTCATTTACAGAACGATTTTTTAAATTATTTTTTCACCACTAAAACGCATGAGACTTGTAGTTTTCAAAAATGGTCTCATTTTTGATGAGACGCTCAATAAAAGCAGTTTAATCGCCGGCAAACGAAAACCTGCGATTACCCGTAAATCCCGGACTCGGCCCGTATAGTCAAAAGTATACAAAGAAAGTACCCAGGGAGTAAACTCATTTCCAGAACGATTTTTTAAATTAATTTTTCACCACTATAACGCATAATACTTGTAGTTTTTAAAAATGTTTTCATTTTTTATGAGACGCTGAATAAAAGAAGTTTAATCGCCGGCAAACGAAAACCCGCGATTTCCCGTAAATCCCGGGCTTGGCCCGTGTAGTCAAAAGTATACAAAGAAAGTACCCAGGGAGTAAACTCATTTCCCGAACGATTTTTTAAATTATTTTTTCACCACTAAAACGCATGAGACTTGTAGTTTTCAAAAATGGTCTCATTTTTGATGAGACGCTCAATAAAAGCAGTTTAATCGCCGGCAAACGAAAACCTGCGATTTCCCGTAAATCCAGGACTCAGCCCGTATAGTCAAAAGTATACAAAGAAAGTACCCAGGGAGTAAACTCATTTCCAGAACGATTTTTTAAATTATTTTTTCACCACTATAACGCATAAGACTTGTTGTTTTTAAAAATGTTTTCATTTTTCATGAGACGCTGAATAAAAGAAGTTTAATCGCCGGCAAACGAAAACCCGCGATTTCCCGTAAATCCCGGGCTTGGCCCGTATAGTCAAAAGTATACAAAGAAAGTACCCAGGGAGTAAACTCATTTCCCGAACAATTTTTTAAATTACTTTTTTACCACTAAACGCATGAGACTTGTAGTTTTCAAAAATATTTTCATATTTGATGGGACGCTGAATAAAAAAGTATAATCGCCGGCAAACGAAAATCCGCGATTTCCCGTAAATCCCGGGTTCGGCCCGTATAGTCAAAAGTATACAAAGAAAGTACCCAGGGAGTAAACTCATTTCCCGAACGATTTTTTAAATTACTTTTTCACCACTAAAACGCATGAGACTTGTAGTTTTCAAAAATGTTTTCATTTTTGATGAGACGCTTAATGAAAGAGGTTTAATCGCCGGCAAACGAAATCCCGCGTTTTCCCGTAAATCCGGGGCTTGGCCCGTATAGTCGAACGTATACAAAGAAAGTTCCCAGGGAGTAAACTCATTTCCCGAACGATTTCTTAAATTTTTTTTTCACCACTAAAACGCATGAGACTTGTAGTTTTCAAAAATGTTTTCATTTTTGATGAGACGCTTAATGAAAGAGGTTTAATCGCCGGAAAACGAAAACCCGCGATTTCCCGTAAATCCCGGGCTTGGCCCGTATAGTCGAATGTATACAAAGAAAGTACCCTGTGAGCAAACTCATTTCCAGAACGATTTTTTAAATTATTTTTTCACCACTAAAACGCATAAGACTTGTAGTTTTTAAAAATGTTTTCATTTTTGATGAGACGCTGAATAAAAGTAGTTTAATCGCCGGCAAACGAAAACCCGCAATTTCCCGTAAATCCCGGCTTGGCCCGTATAGTCAAAAGTATACAAAGAAAGTACCCAGGGAGTAAACTCATTTCCCGAACGATTTTTTAATTTTTTTTTTCACCACTAAAACGCATGAGACTTGTAGTTTTCAAAAATGTTTTCATTTTTGATGAGACGCTTAATGAAAGAGGTTTAATCTCAGGCAAACGAAAACCTGCGATTTCCCGTAAATCCCGGCTTGGCCCGTATAGTCAAAAGTATACAAAGAAAGTACCCAGGGAGTAAACTCATTTCCAGAACGATTTTTTAAATTATTTTTTCACCACTAAAACGCATAAGACTTGTAGTTTTTAAAAATGTTTTCATTTTTGATGAGACGCTGAATAAAAGTAGTTTAATCGCCGGCAAACGAAAACCCGCAATTTCCCGTAAATCCCGGCTTGGCCCGTATAGTCAAAAGTATACAAAGAAAGTACCCAGGGAGTAAACTCATTTCCCGAACGATTTTTTAATTTTTTTTTTCACCACTAAAACGCATGAGACTTGTAGTTTTCAAAAATGTTTTCATTTTTGATGAGACGCTTAATGAAAGAGGTTTAATCTCCGGCAAACGAAAACCTGCGATTTCCCGTAAATCCCGGCTTGGCCCGTATAGTCAAAAGTATACAAAGAAAGTACCCAGGGAGTAAACTCATTTCCAGAACGATTTTTTAAATTATTTTTTCACCACTAAAACGCATGAGACTTGTAGTTTTCAAAAATGTTTTCATTTTTGATGAGACGCTGAATAAAAGAAGTTTAATCGCTGGCAAACGAAAACCCGCGATTTCCCGTAAATCCCGGGCTTAGCCCGTATAGTCAAAAGTATACAAAGAAAGTACCCAGGGAGTAAACTCATTTCCCGAAGGATTTTTTAAATTATTTTTTCACCACTAAAACGCATGAGACTTGTAGTTTTCAAAATTGTTTTCATTTTCGATGAGACGCTGAAAAAAAGCAGTTTAATCGCCGGCAAACGAAAACCTGCGATTTCCCCAAAAAACCGGGCTTGGCCCGTATAGTCAAAAGTATACAAAGAAAGTACCCAGGGAGTAAACTCATTTCCCGAACGATTTTTTAAATTATTTTTTCACCACTAAAACGCATGAGACTTGTAGTTTTCAAAAATGGTCTCATTTTTGATGAGACGCTCAATAAAAGCAGTTTAATCGCCGGCAAACAAAAACCTGCGATTTCCCGTAAATCCCGGACTCGGCCCGTATAGTCAAAAGTATACAAAGAAAGTACCCAGGGAGTAAACTCATTTCCAGAACGATTTTTTAAATTATTTTTTCACCACTATAACGCATAAGACTTGTAGTTTTTAAAAATGTTTTCATTTTTCATGAGACGCTGAATAAAAGAAGTTTAATCGCCGGCAAACGAAAACCTGCGATTTCCCGTAAATCCCGGACTCGGCCCGTATAGTCAAAAGTATACAAAGAAAGTACCCAGGGAGTAAACTCATTTCCAGAACGATTTTTTAAATTATTTTTTCACCACTATAACGCATAAGACTTGTAGTTTTTAAAAATGTTTTCATTTTTCATGAGACGCTGAATAAAAGAAGTTTAATCGCCGGCAAACGAAAACCCGCGATTTCCCGTAAATCCCGGGCTTGGCCCGTATAGTCAAAAGTATACAAAGAAAGTACCCAGGGAGTAAACTCATTTCCGGAACAATTTTTTAAATTACTTTTTTACCACTAAACGCATGAGACTTGTAGTTTTCAAAAATATTTTCATATTTGATGGGACGCTGAATAAAAAAGTATAATCGCCGGCAAACGAAAATCCGCGATTTCCCGTAAATCCCGGGTTCGGCCCGTATAGTCAAAAGTTTACAAAGAAAGTACCCAGGGAGTAAACTCATTTCCCGAACGATTTTTTAAATTACTTTTTCACCACTAAAACGCATGAGACTTGTAGTTTTCAAAAATGTTTTCATTTTTGATGAGACGCTTAATGAAAGAGGTTTAATCGCCGGCAAACGAAATCCCGCGTTTTCCCGTAAATCCGGGGCTTGGCCCGTATAGTGGAACGTATACAAAGAAAGTTCCCAGGGAGTAAACTCATTTCCCGAACGATTTTTTAAATTTTTTTTTCACCACTAAAATGCATGAGACTTGTAGTTTTCAAAAATGTTTTCATTTTTGATGAGACGCTTAATGAAAGAGGTTTAATCGCCGGAAAACGAAAACCCGCAATTTCCCGTAAATCCCGGGCCTGGCCCGTATAGTCGAATGTATACAAAGAAAGTACCCTGTGAGCAAACTCATTTCCAGAACGATTTTCTAAATTATTTTTTCACCACTAAAACGCATAAGACTTGTAGTTTTTAAAAATGTTTTCATTTTTGATGAGACGCTGAATAAAAGTAGTTTAATCGCCGGCAAACGAAAACCCGCAATTTCCCGTAAATCCCGGCTTGGCCCGTATAGTCAAAAGTATACAAAGAAAGTACCCAGGGAGTAAACTCATTTCCCGAACGATTTTTTAAATTTTTTTTTCACCACTAAAACGCATGAGACTTGTAGTTTTCAAAAATGTTTTCATTTTTGATGAGACGCTTAATGAAAGAGGTTTAATCGCCGGAAAACGAAAACCCGCGATTTCCCGTAAATCCCGGGCTTGGCCCGTATAGTCGAACGTATACAAAGAAAGTTCCCAGGGAGTAAACTCATTTCCCGAACGATTTTTTAAATTTTTTTTTCACCACTAAAACGCATGAGACTTGTAGTTTTCAAAAATGTTTTCATTTTTGATGAGACGCTTAATGAAAGAGGTTTAATCGCCGGAAAACGAAAACCCGCGATTTCCCGTAAATCCCGGGCTTGGCCCGTATAGTCGAATGTATACAAAGAAAGTACCCTGTGAGCAAACTCATTTCCAGAACGATTTTTTAAATTATTTTTTCACCACTAAAACGCATAAGACTTGTAGTTTTTAAAAATGTTTTTATTTTTGATGAGACGCTGAATAAAAGTAGTTTAATCTCCGGCAAACGAAAACCTGCGATTTCCCGTAAATCCCGGCTTGGCCCGTATAGTCAAAAGTATACAAAGAAAGTACCCAGGGAGTAAACTCATTTCCCGAACGATTTTTTAAATTATTTTTTCACCACTAAAACGCATGAGACTTGTAGTTTTCAAAAATGTTTTCATTTTTGATGAGACGCTGAATAAAAGAAGTTTAATCGCTGGAAAACGAAAACCCGCGATTTCCCGTAAATCCCGGGCTTAGCCCGTATAGTCAAAAGTATACAAAGAAAGTACCCAGGGAGTAAACTCATTTCCCGAAGGATTTTTTAAATTATTTTTTCACCACTAAAACGCATGAGACTTGTAGTTTTCAAAATTGTTTTCATTTTCGATGAGACGCTGAAAAAAAGCAGTTTAATCGCCGGCAAACGAAAACCTGCGATTTCCCCAAAAAACCGGGCTTGGCCCGTATAGTCAAAAGTATACAAAGAAAGTACCCAGGGAGTAAACTCATTTCCCGAACGATTTTTTAAATTATTTTTTCACCACTAAAACGCATGAGACTTGTAGTTTTCAAAAATGGTCTCATTTTTGATGAGACGCTCAATAAAAGCAGTTTAATCGCCGGCAAACAAAAACCTGCGATTTCCCGTAAATCCCGGACTCGGCCCGTATAGTCAAAAGTATACAAAGAAAGTACCCAGGGAGTAAACTCATTTCCAGAACGATTTTTTAAATTATTTTTTCACCACTATAACGCATAAGACTTGTAGTTTTTAAAAATGTTTTCATTTTTCATGAGACGCTGAATAAAAGAAGTTTAATCGCCGGCAAACGAAAACCTGCGATTTCCCGTAAATCCCGGACTCGGCCCGTATAGTCAAAAGTATACAAAGAAAGTACCCAGGGAGTAAACTCATTTCCAGAACGATTTTTTAAATTATTTTTTCACCACTATAACGCATAAGACTTGTAGTTTTTAAAAATGTTTTCATTTTTCATGAGACGCTGAATAAAAGAAGTTTAATCGCCGGCAAACGAAAACCCGCGATTTCCCGTAAATCCCGGGCTTGGCCCGTATAGTCAAAAGTATACAAAGAAAGTACCCAGGGAGTAAACTCATTTCCGGAACAATTTTTTAAATTACTTTTTTACCACTAAACGCATGAGACTTGTAGTTTTCAAAAATATTTTCATATTTGATGGGACGCTGAATAAAAAAGTATAATCGCCGGCAAACGAAAATCCGCGATTTCCCGTAAATCCCGGGTTCGGCCCGTATAGTCAAAAGTTTACAAAGAAAGTACCCAGGGAGTAAACTCATTTCCCGAACGATTTTTTAAATTACTTTTTCACCACTAAAACGCATGAGACTTGTAGTTTTCAAAAATGTTTTCATTTTTGATGAGACGCTTAATGAAAGAGGTTTAATCGCCGGCAAACGAAATCCCGCGTTTTCCCGTAAATCCGGGGCTTGGCCCGTATAGTGGAACGTATACAAAGAAAGTTCCCAGGGAGTAAACTCATTTCCCGAACGATTTTTTAAATTTTTTTTTCACCACTAAAATGCATGAGACTTGTAGTTTTCAAAAATGTTTTCATTTTTGATGAGACGCTTAATGAAAGAGGTTTAATCGCCGGAAAACGAAAACCCGCGATTTCCCGTAAATCCCGGGCTTGGCCCGTATAGTCGAATGTATACAAAGAAAGTACCCTGTGAGCAAACTCATTTCCAGAACGATTTTCTAAATTATTTTTTCACCACTAAAACGCATAAGACTTGTAGTTTTTAAAAATGTTTTCATTTTTGATGAGACGCTGAATAAAAGTAGTTTAATCGCCGGCAAACGAAAACCCGCAATTTCCCGTAAATCCCGGCTTGGCCCGTATAGTCAAAAGTATACAAAGAAAGTACCCAGGGAGTAAACTCATTTCCCGAACGATTTTTTAAATTTTTTTTTCACCACTAAAACGCATGAGACTTGTAGTTTTCAAAAATGTTTTCATTTTTGATGAGACGCTTAATGAAAGAGGTTTAATCGCCGGAAAACGAAAACCCGCGATTTCCCGTAAATCCCGGGCTTGGCCCGTATAGTCGAACGTATACAAAGAAAGTTCCCAGGGAGTAAACTCATTTCCCGAACGATTTTTTAAATTTTTTTTTCACCACTAAAACGCATGAGACTTGTAGTTTTCAAAAATGTTTTCATTTTTGATGAGACGCTTAATGAAAGAGGTTTAATCGCCGGAAAACGAAAACCCGCGATTTCCCGTAAATCCCGGGCTTGGCCCGTATAGTCGAATGTATACAAAGAAAGTACCCTGTGAGCAAACTCATTTCCAGAACGATTTTTTAAATTATTTTTTCACCACTAAAACGCATAAGACTTGTAGTTTTTAAAAATGTTTTTATTTTTGATGAGACGCTGAATAAAAGTAGTTTAATCTCCGGCAAACGAAAACCTGCGATTTCCCGTAAATCCCGGCTTGGCCCGTATAGTCAAAAGTATACAAAGAAAGTACCCAGGGAGTAAACTCATTTCCCGAACGATTTTTTAAATTATTTTTTCACCACTAAAACGCATGAGACTTGTAGTTTTCAAAAATGTTTTCATTTTTGATGAGACGCTGAATAAAAGAAGTTTAATCGCTGGAAAACGAAAACCCGCGATTTCCCGTAAATCCCGGGCTTAGCCCGTATAGTCAAAAGTATACAAAGAAAGTACCCAGGGAGTAAACTCATTTCCCGAAGGATTTTTTAAATTATTTTTTCACCACTAAAACGCATGAGACTTGTAGTTTTCAAAATTGTTTTCATTTTCGATGAGACGCTGAAAAAAAGCAGTTTAATCGCCGGCAAACGAAAACCTGCAATTTCCCCAAAAAACCGGGCTTGGCCCGTATAGTCAAAAGTATACAAAGAAAGTACCCAGGGAGTAAACTCATTTCCCGAACGATTTTTTAAATTATTTTTTCACCACTAAAACGCATGAGACTTGTAGTTTTCAAAAATGGTCTCTTTTTTGATGAGACGCTCAATAAAAGCAGTTTAATCGCCGGCAAACAAAATCCTGCGATTTCCCGTAAATCCCGGACTCGGCCCGTATAGTCAAAAGTATACAAAGAAAGTACCCAGGGAGTAAACTCATTTCCAGAACGATTTTTTAAATTATTTTTTCACCACTATAACGCATAAGACTTGTAGTTTTCAAAAATAAATAATTTAAAAAATCGTTCTGCAAATGAGTTTACTCCCTGGGTACTTTCTTTGTATACTTTTGACTATACGGGCCGAGTCCGGGATTTACGGGAAATCGCAGGTTTTCGTTTGCCGGCGATTAAACTGCTTTTATTGAGCGTCTCATCAAAAATGAGACCATTTTTGAAAATTACAAGTCTCATGCGTTTTAGTGGTGAAAACATAATTTAAAAAATCGTTCGGGAAATGAGTTTCCTCCCTGGGTACTTTCTTTGTATACTTTTGACTATACGGGCCGAGTCCGGGATTTAGGGAAATCGCAGGTTTTCGTTTGCCGGCGATTAAACTGCTTTTTTTTAGCGTCTCATCGAAAATGAAAACATTTTTGAAAACTACAAGTCTCATGCGTTTTAGTGGTGAAAAAATAATTTAAAAAATCCTTCGGGAAATGAGTTTACTCCCTGGGTACTTTCTTTGTATACTTTTGACTATACGGGCCAAGCCGGGATTTACAGGAAATCGCGGGTTTTCGTTTGCCGGCGATTAAACTTCTTTTATTCAGCGTCTCCTCAAAAATGAAAACATTTTTAAAAACTACAAGTCTTATGCGTTTTAGTGGTGAAAAAATAATTTAAAAATCGTTCTGGAAATGAGTTTACTCACTGGGTACTTTCTTTGTATACATTCGACTATACGTGCCAAGCCCGGGATATACGGGAAGTGGCGGGTTTTCGTTTGCCGGCGATTAAACTACTTTTATTCAGCGTCTCATCAAAAATGAAAACATTCTTGAAAACTACAAGTCTCATGCGTTTTAGTGATGAAATAATAATTTAAAAAATCGTTTGGGAAATGAGTTTACTCCCTGGGCACTTTCTTTGTATACTTTTGACTATACGGGCCGAGTCCAGGATTTACGGGAAATCGCAGGTTTTCGTTTCCCGGCGATTAAACTTCTTTTATTCAGCGTCTCATCAAAAATGAAAACATTTTTAAAAACTACAAGTCTCATGCGCTTTAGTGGTAAAAAAGTTATTTAAAAAATCGTTCGGGAAATGAGTTTACTCCCTGGGTACTTTCTTTGTATACTTTTGACTATACGGGCCAAGCCCGGGATTTACGGGAAATCGCGGGTTTTCGTTTGCCGGCGATTAAACTTCTTTTATTCAGCGTCTCATCAAAAATGAAAATATTTTTGAAAACTACAAGTCTCATGCGTTTTAGTGGTGAAAAAATAATTTAAAAAATCGTTCGGGAAATGACTTTACTCCCTGGGTACTTTCTTTGTATACTTTTGACTATACGGGCCAAGCCGGGATTTACGGGAAATCGCGGGTTTTCGTTTGCCGGCGATTAAACTTCTTTTATTCAGCGTCTCATCAAAAATGAAAACATTTTTAAAAACTACAAGTCTTATGCATTTTAGTGGTGAAAAAATAATTTAAAAAATCGTTCTAGAAATGAGTTTACTCACAGCGTACTTTCTTTGTATACATTCGACTATACGGGCCAAGCCCGGGATTTACGGGAAATCGCAGGTTTTCGTTTTCCGGCGATTAAACCTCTTTCATTCAGCGTCTCATCAAAAATGAAAACATTTTTAAAAACTACAAGTCTTATGCGTTTTAGTGGTGAAAAAATAATTTAAAAAATCGTTCTGGAAATGAGTTTACTTACAGGGTACTTTCTTTGTATACCTTCCACTATACGTGCCAAGCCCGGGATTTACGGGAAATCGCGGATTTTCGTTTGCCGGCGATTAAACTGCTTTTATTCAGCGTCTCATCAAAAATGAAAACATTCTTGAAAACTACAAGTCTCATGCGTTTTAGTGGTGAAATAATAATTTAAAAAATCGTTTGGGAAATGCGTTTACTCCCTGGGTACTTTCTTTGTATACTTTTGACTATACGGGCCGAGTCCAGGATTTACGGGAAATCGCAGGTTTTCGTTTCCCGGCGATTAAACTTCTTTTATGCAGCGTCTCATCAAAAATGAAAACATTTTTAAAAACTACAAGTCTTATGCGTTTTAGTGGTGAAAAAATAATTTAAAAAATCGTTCTGGAAATGAGTTTACTCACAGGGTACTTTCTTTGTATACATTCGACTATACGGGCCAAGCCCGGGATTTACGGGAAATCGCGGGTTTTCGTTTTCCGGCGATTAAACCTCTTTCATTAAGCGTCTCATCAAAAATGAAAACATTTTTGAAAACTACAAGTCTCATGCGTTTTAGTGGTGAAAAAAAAATTTAAAAAATCGTTCGGGAAATGAGTTTACTCCCTGGGTACTTTCTTTGTATACATTCGACTATACGGGCCAAGCCCGGGATTTACGGGAAATCGCAGGTTTTCGTTTTCCGGCGATTAAACCTCTTTCATTCAGCGTCTCATCAAAAATGAAAACATTTTTAAAAACTACTAGTCTTATGCGTTTTAGTGGTGAAAAAATAATTTAAAAAATCGTTCTGGAAATGAGTTTACTTACAGGGTACTTTCTTTGTATACCTTCCACTATACGTGCCAAGCCCGGGATTTACGGGAAATCGCGGATTTTCGTTTGCCGGCGATTAAACTGCTTTTATTCAGCGTCTCATCAAAAATGAAAACATTCTTGAAAACTACAAGTCTCATGCGTTTTAGTGGTGAAATAATAATTTAAAAAATCGTTTGGGAAATGAGTTTACTCCCTGGGTACTTTCTTTGTATACTTTTGACTATACGGGCCGAGTCCAGGATTTACGGGAAATCGCAGGTTTTCGTTTCCCGGCGATTAAACTTCTTTTATTCAGCGACTCATCAAAAATGAAAACATTTTTAAAAACTACAAGTCTCATGCGTTTTAGTGGTGAAAAAGTAATTTAAAAAATCGTTCGGGAAATGAGTTTACTCCCTGGGTACTTTCTTTGTATACTTTTGACTATACGGGCCAAGCCGGGATTTACGGGAAATCGCGGGTTTTCGTTTGCCGGCGATTAAACTACTTTTATTCAGCGTCTCATCAAAAATGAAAACATTTTTAAAAACTACAAGTCTTATGCGTTTTAGTGGTGAAAAAATAATTTAAAAAATCGTTCTGGAAATGTGTTTACTCACAGGGTACTTTCTTTGTATACATTCGACTATACGGGCCAAGCCCGGGATTTACGGGAAATCGCGGGTTTTCGTTTTCCGGCGATAAAACCTCTTTCATTAAGCGTCTCATCAAAAATGAAAACATTTTTGAAAACTACAAGTCTCATGCGTTTTAGTGGTGAAAAAAAAATTTAAAAAATCGTTCTGGAAATGAGTTTACTCACAGGGTACTTTCTTTGTATACATTCGACTATACGGGCCAAGCCCGGGATTTACGGGAAATCGCGGGTTTTCGTTTTCCGGCGATTAAACCTCTTTCATTAAGCGTCTCATCAAAAATGAAAACATTTTTGAAAACTACAAGTCTCATGCGT
The DNA here is from genome assembly GCF_029227915.1 of Hydractinia symbiolongicarpus. Lineage (NCBI taxonomy): Eukaryota > Metazoa > Cnidaria > Hydrozoa > Anthoathecata > Hydractiniidae > Hydractinia > Hydractinia symbiolongicarpus. The sequence goes on along the minus strand of NC_079884.1, from coordinate 4,446,277 downwards.
TTTAGTGGTGAAAAAAAAATTTAAGAAATCGTTCTGGAAATGAGTTTACTCACAGGGTACTTTCTTTGTATACATTCGACTATACGGGCCAAGCCCGGGATTTACGGGAAATCGCGGGTTTTCGTTTTCCGGCGATTAAACCACTTTCATTAAGCGTCTCATCAAAAATGAAAACATTTTTGAAAACTATAAGTCTCATGCGTTTTAGTGGTGAAAAAAAAATTTAAAAAATCGTTCGGGAAATGAGTTTACTCCCTGGGTACTTTCTTTGTATACATTCGACTATACGGGCCAAGCCCGGGATTTACGGGAAATCGCAGGTTTTCGTTTTCCGGCGATTAAACCTCTTTCATTCAGCGTCTCATCAAAAATGAAAACATTTTTAAAAACTACAAGTCTTATGCGTTTTAGTGGTGAAAAAATAATTTAAAAAATCGTTCTGGAAATGAGTTTACTTACAGGGTACTTTCTTTGTATACCTTCCACTATACGTGCCAAGCCCGGGAATTACGGGAAATCGCGGATTTTCGTTTGCCGGCGATTAAACTGCTTTTATTCAGCGTCTCATCAAAAATGAAAACATTCTTGAAAACTACAAGTCTCATGCGTTTTAGTGGTGAAATAATAATTTAAAAAATCGTTTGGGAAATGAGTTTACTCCCTGGGTACTTTCTTTGTATACTTTTGACTATACGGGCCGAGTCCAGGATTTACGGGAAATCGCAGGTTTTCGTTTCCCGGCGATTAAACTTCTTTTATTCAGCGACTCATCAAAAATGAAAACATTTTTAAAAACTACAAGTCTCATGCGTTTTAGTGGTGAAAAAGTAATTTAAAAAATCGTTCGGGAAATGAGTTTACTCCCTGGGTACTTTCTTTGTATACTTTTGACTATACGGGCCAAGCCCGGGATTTACGGGAAATCGCGGGTTTTCGTTTGCCGGCGATTAAACTTCTTTTATTCAGCGTCTCATCAAAAATGAAAACATTTTTGAAAACTACAAGTCTCATGCGTTTTAGTGGTGAAAAAATAATTTAAAAAATCGTTCGGGAAATGAGTTTACTCCCTGGGTACTTTCTTTGTATACTTTTGACTATACGGACCAAGCCGGAATTTACGGGAAATCGCGGGTTTTCGTTTGCCGGCGATTAAACTACTTTTATTCAGCGTCTCATCAAAAATGAAAACATTTTTAAAAACTACAAGTCTTATGCGTTTTAGTGGTGAAAAAATAATTTAAAAAATCATTCTGGAAATGAGTTTACTCACAGGGCACTTTCTTTGTATACATTCGACTATACGGGCCAAGCCCGGGATTTACGGGAAATCGCGGGTTTTCGTTTTCCGGCGATTAAACCTCTTTCATTAAGCGTCTCATCAAAAATGAAAACATTTTTGAAAACTACAAGTCTCATGCGTTTTAGTGGTGAAAAAAAAATTTAAAAAATCGTTCGGGAAATGAGTTTACTCCCTGGGTACTTTCTTTGTATACATTCGACTATTCGGGCCAAGCCCAGGATTTACGGGAAATCGCGGGTTTTCGTTTGCCGGCGATTAAACTTCTTTTATTCAGCGTCTCATCAAAAATGAAAACATTTTTGAAAACTACAAGTCTCACGGTTTTAGTGGTGAAAAAATAATTTAAAAAATCGTTCGGGAAATGAGTTTACTCCCTGGGTACTTTCTTTGTATACGTTCGACTATACGGGCCAAGCCCCGGATTTACGGGAAAACGCGGGATTTCGTTTGCCGGCGATTAAACCTCTTTCATTAAGCGTCTCATCAAAAATGAAAACATTTTTGAAAACTACAAGTCTCATGCGTTTTAGTGGTGAAAAAGTAATTTAAAAAATCGTTCGGGAAATGAGTTTACTCCCTGGGTACTTTCTTTGTATACTTTTGACTATACGGGCCGAACCCGGGATTTACGGGAAATCGCGGATTTTCGTTTGCCGGCGATTATACTTCTTTTATTCAGCGTCCCATCAAATATGAAAATATTTTTGAAAACTACAAGTCTCATGCGTTTAGTGGTAAAAAAATAATATAAAAAATCGTTCGGGAAATGAGTTTACTCCCTGGGTACTTTCTTTGCATACTTTTGACTATACGGGCCAAGCCCGGGATTTACGGGAAATCGCGGGTTTTCGTTTGCCGGCGATTAAACTTCTTTTATTCAGCGTCTCATCAAAAATGAAAACATTCTTGAAAACTACAAGTCTCATGCGTTTTTGTGGTGAAATAATAATTTAAAAAATCGTTTGGGAAATGAGTTTACTCCCTGGGTACTTTCTTTGTATACTTTTGACTATACGGGCCGAGTCCAGGATTTACGGGAAATCGCAGGTTTTCGTTTCCCGGCGATTAAACTTCTTTTATTCAGCGTCTCATCAAAAATGAAAACATTTTTAAAAACTACAAGTCTCATGCGTTTTAGTGGTGAAAAAGTAATTTAAAAAATCGTTTGGGAAATGAGTTTACTCCCTGGGTACTTTCTTTGTATACTTTTGACTATACGGGCCAAGCCCGGGATTTACGGGAAATCGCGGGTTTTCGTTTGCCGGCGATTAAACCTCTTTCATTAAGCGTCTCATCAAAAATGAAAACATTTTTGAAAACTACAAGTCTCATGCGTTTTAGTGGTGAAAAAAAAATTTAAAAAATCGTTCGGGAAATGAGTTTACTCCCTGGGTACTTTCTTTGTATACATTCGACTATACGGGCCAAGCCCGGGATTTACGGGAAATCGCGGGTTTTCGTTTGCCGGCGATTAAACTTCTTTTATTCAGCGTCTCATCAAAAATGAAAACATTTTTAAAAACTACAAGTCTCACGGTTTTAGTGGTGAAAAAATAATTTAAAAAATCGTTCGGGAAATGAGTTTACTCCCTGGGTACTTTCTTTGTATACGTTCGACTATACGGGCCAAGCCCCGGATTTACGGGAAAACGCGGGATTTCGTTTGCCGGCGATTAAACCTCTTTCATTAAGCGTCTCATCAAAAATGAAAACATTTTTGAAAACTACAAGTCTCATGCGTTTTGGTGGTGAAAAAGTAATTTAAAAAATCGTTCGGGAAATGAGTTTACTCCCTGGGTACTTTCTTTGTATACTTTTGACTATACGGGCCGAACCCGGAATTTACGGGAAATCGCGGATTTTCGTTTGCCGGCGATTATACTTCTTTTATTCAGCGTCCCATCAAATACGAAAATATTTTTGAAAACTACAAGTCTCATGCGTTTAGTGGTAAAAAAATAATATAAAAAATCGTTCGGGAAATGAGTTTACTCCCTGGGTACTTTCTTTGCATACTTTTGACTATACGGGCCAAGCCCGGGATTTACGGGAAATCGCGGGTTTTCGTTTGCCGGCGATTAAACTTCTTTTATTCAGCGTCTCATCAAAAATGAAAACATTCTTGAAAACTACAAGTCTCATGCGTTTTAGTGGTGAAAAAGTAATTTAAAAAATCGTTCGGGAAATGAGTTTACTCCCTGAGTACTTTCTTTGTATACTTTTGACTATACGGGCCAAGCCCGGGATTTACGGGAAATCGCGGGTTTTCGTTTGCCGGCGATTAAACTACTTTTATTCAGCGTCTCATCAAAAATGAAAACATTTTCAAAAACTACAAGCCTCATGCGTTTTAGTGGTGAAATAATAATTTAAAAAATCGTTCGGGAAATGAGTTTACTCCCTGGGAACTTTCTTTGTATACTTTTGACTATACGGGCCAAGCCGGGATTTACGGGAAATCGCGGGTTTTCGTTTGCCGGCGATTAAACTACTTTTATTCAGCGTCTTATCAAAAATGAAAACATTTTTAAAAACTACAAGTCTTATGCGTTTTAGTGGTGAAAAAATAATTTAAAAAATCGTTCTGGAAATGAGTTTACTCACAGGGTACTTTCTTTGTATACATTCGACTATACGGGCCAAGCCCGGGATTTACGGGAAATCGCGGGTTTTCGTTTTCCGGCGATTAAACCTCTTTCATTAAGCGTCTCATCAAAAATGAAAACATTTTTGAAAACTACAAGTCTCATGCGTTTTAGTGGTGAAAAAAAAATTTAAAAAATCGTTCAGGAAATGAGTTTACTCCCTGGGTACTTTCTTTGTATACTTTTGACTATACGGGCCAAGCCGGGATTTACGGGAAATCGCGGGTTTTCGTTTGCCGGCGATTAAACTTCTTTTATTCAGCGTCTCATCAAAAATGAAAACATTTTTAAAAACTACAAGTCTCATGCGTTTTAGTGGTGAAAAAAAAATTTAAAAAATCGTTCGGGAAATGAGTTTACTCCCTGGGTACTTTCTTTGTATACGTTCGACTATACGGGCCAAGCCCCGGATTTACGGGAAAACGCGGGATTTCGTTTGCCGGCGATTAAACCTCTTTCATTAAGCGTCTCATCAAAAATGAAAACATTTTTGAAAACTACAAGTCTCATGCGTTTTAGTGGTGAAAAAATAATTTAAAAAATCGTTCGGGAAATGAGTTTACTCCCTGGGTACTTTCTTTGTATACTTTTGACTATACGGGCCGAACCCGGAATTTACGGGAAATCGCGGATTTTCGTTTGCCGGCGATTATACTTCTTTTATTCAGCGTCCCATCAAATACGAAAATATTTTTGAAAACTACAAGTCTCATGCGTTTAGTGGTAAAAAAATAATATAAAAAATCGTTCGGGAAATGAGTTTACTCCCTGGGTACTTTCTTTGTATACTTTTGACTATACGGGCCGAGTTCGGGATTTACGGGAAGTCGCGGATTTTCGTTTGCCGGCAATTAAACTTCTTTTATTCAGCGTCCCATCAAATACGAAAATATTTTTGAAAACTACAAGTCTCATGCGTTTAGTGGTAAAAAAATAATATAAAAAATCGTTCGGGAAATGAGTTTACTCCCTGGGTACTTTCTTTGCATACTTTTGACTATACGGGCCAAGCCCGGGATTTACGGGAAATCGCGGGTTTTCGTTTGCCGGCGATTAAACTTCTTTTATTCAGCGTCTCATCAAAAATGAAAACATTCTTGAAAACTACAAGTCTCATGCGTTTTAGTGGTGAAAAAGTAATTTAAAAAATCGTTCGGGAAATGAGTTTACTCCCTGAGTACTTTCTTTGTATACTTTTGACTATACGGGCCAAGCCCGGGATTTACGGGAAATCGCGGGTTTTCGTTTGCCGGCGATTAAACTACTTTTATTCAGCGTCTCATCAAAAATGAAAACATTTTCAAAAACTACAAGCCTCATGCGTTTTAGTGGTGAAATAATAATTTAAAAAATCGTTCGGGAAATGAGTTTACTCCCTGGGAACTTTCTTTGTATACTTTTGACTATACGGGCCAAGCCGGGATTTACGGGAAATCGCGGGTTTTCGTTTGCCGGCGATTAAACTACTTTTATTCAGCGTCTTATCAAAAATGAAAACATTTTTAAAAACTACAAGTCTTATGCGTTTTAGTGGTGAAAAAATAATTTAAAAAATCGTTCTGGAAATGAGTTTACTCACAGGGTACTTTCTTTGTATACATTCGACTATACGGGCCAAGCCCGGGATTTACGGGAAATCGCGGGTTTTCGTTTTCCGGCGATTAAACCTCTTTCATTAAGCGTCTCATCAAAAATGAAAACATTTTTGAAAACTACAAGTCTCATGCGTTTTAGTGGTGAAAAAAAAATTTAAAAAATCGTTCAGGAAATGCGTTTACTCCCTGGGTACTTTCTTTGTATACTTTTGACTATACGGGCCAAGCCGGGATTTACGGGAAATCGCGGGTTTTCGTTTGCCGGCGATTAAACTTCTTTTATTCAGCGTCTCATCAAAAATGAAAACATTTTTAAAAACTACAAGTCTCATGCGTTTTAGTGGTGAAAAAAAAATTTAAAAAATCGTTCGGGAAATGAGTTTACTCCCTGGGTACTTTCTTTGTATACGTTCGACTATACGGGCCAAGCCCCGGATTTACGGGAAAACGCGGGATTTCGTTTGCCGGCGATTAAACCTCTTTCATTAAGCGTCTCATCAAAAATGAAAACATTTTTGAAAACTACAAGTCTCATGCGTTTTAGTGGTGAAAAAATAATTTAAAAAATCGTTCGGGAAATGAGTTTACTCCCTGGGTACTTTCTTTGTATACTTTTGACTATACGGGCCGAACCCGGAATTTACGGGAAATCGCGGATTTTCGTTTGCCGGCGATTATACTTCTTTTATTCAGCGTCCCATCAAATACGAAAATATTTTTGAAAACTACAAGTCTCATGCGTTTAGTGGTAAAAAAATAATATAAAAAATCGTTCGGGAAATGAGTTTACTCCCTGGGTACTTTCTTTGCATACTTTTGACTATACGGGCCTAGCCCGGGATTTACGGGAAATCGCGGGTTTTCGTTTGCCGGCGATTAAACTTCTTTTATTCAGCGTCTCATCAAAAATGAAAACATTCTTGAAAACTACAAGTCTCATGCGTTTTAGTGGTGAAAAAGTAATTTAAAAAATCGTTCGGGAAATGAGTTTACTCCCTGAGTACTTTCTTTGTATACTTTTGACTATACGGGCCAAGCCCGGGATTTACGTGAAATCGCGGGTTTTCGTTTGCCGGCGATTAAACATCTTTTATTCAGCGTCTCATCAAAAATTGAAACATTTTTAAAAACTACAAGTCTCATGCGTTTTAGTGGTGAAAAAAAAATTTAAAAAATCGTTCGGGATATGAGTTTACTCCCTGGGTACTTTCTTTGTATACGTTCGACTATACGGGCCAAGCCCCGGATTTACGGGAAAACGCGGGATTTCGTTTGCCGGCGATTAAACCTCTTTCATTAAGCGTCTCATCAAAAATGAAAACATTTTTGAAAACTACAAGTCTCATGCGTTTTAGTGATGAAAAAATAATTTAAAAAATCGTTCGGGAAATGAGTTTACTCCCTGGGTACTTTCTTTGTATACTTTTGACTATACGGGCCGAACCCGGGATTTACGGAAATCGCGGATTTTCGTTTGCCGGCGATTATACTTCTTTTATTCAGCATCCCATCAAATATGAAAATATTTTTGAAAACTACAAGTCTCATGCGTTTAGTGGTAAAAAAATAATATAAAAAATCGTTCGGGAAATGAGTTTACTCCCTGCGTACTTTCTTTGTATACTTTTGACTATACGGGCCAAGCCGGGATTTACGGGAAATCGCGGGTTTTCGTTTGCCGGCGATTAAACTACTTTTACTCAGCGTTTCATCAAAAATGAAAACATTTTCAAAAACTACAATTTTCATGCGTTTTAGTGGTGAAATAATAATTTAAAAAATCGTTCGGGAAATGAGTTTACTCCCTGGGTACTTTCTTTGTATACTTTTGACTATACGGGCCAAGCCGGGATTTACGGGAAATCGCGGGTTTTCGTTTGCCGGCGATTAAACTACTTTTATTCAGCGTCTCATCAAAAATGAAAACATTTTTAAAAACTACAAGTCTTATGCGTTTTAGTGGTGAAAAAATAATTTAAAAAATCGTTCTGGAAATGAGTTTACTCACAGGGTACTTTCTTTGTATACATTCGACTATACGGGCCAAGCCCGGGATTTACGGGAAATCGCGGGTTTTCGTTTTCCGGCGATTAAACCTCTTTCATTAAGCGTCTCATCAAAAATGAAAACATTTTTAAAAACTACAAGTCTCATGCGTTTTAGTGGTGAAAAAAAAATTTAAAAAATCGTTCGGGAAATGAGTTTACTCCCTGGGTACTTTCTTTGTATACGTTCGACTATACGGGCCAAGCCCCGGATTTACGGGAAAACGCGGGATTTCGTTTGCCGGCGATTAAACCTCTTTCATTAAGCGTCTCATCAAAAATGAAAACATTTTTGAAAACTACAAGTCTCATGCGTTTTAGTGGTGAAAAAATAATTTAAAAAATCGTTCGGGAAATGAGTTTACTCCCTGGGTACTTTTTTTGTATACTTTTGACTACACGGGCCGAACCCGGGATTTACGGAAATCGCGGATTTTCGTTTGCCGGCGATTATACTTCTTTTATTCAGCGTCCCATCAAATATGAAAATATTTTTGAAAACTATAAGTCTCATGCGTTTAGTGGTAAAAAAATAATATAAAAAATTGTTCGGGAAATGAGTTTACTCCCTGCGTACTTTCTTTGTATACTTTTGACTATACGGGCCAAGCCCGGGATTTACGGGAAATCGCGGGTTTTCGTTTGCCGGCGATTAAACTTCTTTTATTCAGCGTCTCATCAAAAATGAAAACATTTTTAAAAACTACAAGTCTTATGCGTTTTAGTGGTGAAAAAATAATTTAAAAAATCGTTCTGGAAATGCGTTTACTCCCTGGGTACTTTCTTTGTATACTTTTGACTATACGGGCCGAGTCCGGGATTTACGGAAATCGCGGATTTTCATTTGCCGGCGATTATACTTCTTTTATTCAGCGTCCCATCAAATATGAAAATATTTTTGAGAACTACAAGTCTCATGCGTTTAGTGGTAAAAAAATAATATAAAAAATCGTTCGGGAAATGTGTTTACTCCCTGCGTACTTTCTTTGTATACTTTTGACTATACGGGCCAAGCCCGGGATTTACGGGAAATCGCGGGTTTTCGTTTGCCGGCGATTAAACTTCTTTTATTCAGCGTCTCATCAAAAATGAAAACATTTTTAAAAACTACAAGTCTTATGCATTTTAGTGGTGAAAAAATAATTTAAAAAATCGTTCTGGAAATGAGTTTACTCCCTGGGCACTTTCTTTGTATACTTTTGACTATACGGGCCGAGTCCGGGATTTAGGGAAATCGCAGGTTTTCGTTTGCCGGCGATTAAACTCCTTTTATTCAGCGTCTCATCAAAAATGAAAACATTTTTGAAAACTACAAGTCTCATGCGTTTTAGTGGTGAAAAAGTAATTTAAAAAATCGTTCGGGAAATGAGTTTACTCACTGGGTACTTTCTTTGTATACTTTTGACTATACGGGCCAAGCCCGGGATTTACGGGAAATCGCGGGTTTTCGTTTGCCGGCGATTAAACTTCTTTTATTCAGCGTCTCATCAAAAATGAAAACATTTTTAAAAACTACAAGTCTTATGCGTTTTAGTGGTGAAAAAATAATTTAAAAAATCGTTCTGGAAATGCGTTTACTCCCTGGGTACTTTCTTTGTATACTTTTGACTATACGGGCCGAGTCCGGGATTTACGGGAAATCGCAGGTTTTCGTTTGCCGGCGATTAAACTGCTTTTATTCAGCGTCTCATCAAAAATGAAAATATTCTTGAAAACTACAAGTCTCATGCGTTTTAGTGGTGAAATAATAATTTAAAAAATCGTTTGGGAAATGAGTTTACTCCCTGGGTACTTTCTTTGTATACTTTTGACTATACGGGTCGAGTCCAGGATTTACGGGAAATCGCAGGTTTTCGTTTGCCGGCGATTAAACTTCTTTTATTCAGGGTCTCATCAAAAATGAAAACATTTTTAAAAACTACAAGTCTTATGCGTTTTAGTGGTAAAAAAATAATTTAAAAAATCGTTCTGGAAATGAGTTTACTCCCTGGGCACTTTCTTTGTATACTTTTGACTATACGGGCCGATTCCGGGATTTAGGGAAATCGCAGGTTTTCGTTTGCCGGCGATTAAACTCCTTTTATTCAGCGTCTCATCAAAAATGAAAACATTTTTGAAAACTACAAGTCTCATGCGGTTTAGTGGTGAAAAAGTAATTTAAAAAATCGTTCGGGAAATGAGTTTACTCACTGGGTACTTTCTTTGTATACTTTTGACTATACGGGCCAAGCCCGGGATTTACGGGAAATCGCGGGTTTTCGTTTGCCGGCGATTAAACTGCTTTTATTCAGCGTCTCATCAAAAATGAAAACATTTTTAAAAACTACAAGTCTTATGCGTTTTAGTGGTGAAAAAATAATTTAAAAAATCGTTCTGGAAATGCGTTTACTCCCTGGGTACTTTCTTTGTATACTTTTGACTATACGGGCCGAGTCCGGGATTTACGGGAAATCGCAGGTTTTCGTTTGCCGGCGATTAAACTGCTTTTATTCAGCGTCTCATCAAAAATGAAAATATTCTTGAAAACTACAAGTCTCATGCGTTTTAGTGGTGAAATAATAATTTAAAAAATCGTTTGGGAAATGAGTTTACTCCCTGGGTACTTTCTTTGTATACTTTTGACTATACGGGTCGAGTCCAGGATTTACGGGAAATCGCAGGTTTTCGTTTGCCGGCGATTAAACTTCTTTTATTCAGGGTCTCATCAAAAATGAAAACATTTTTGAAAACTACAAGTCTCATGCGTTTTAGTGGTGAAAAAGTAATTTAAAAAATCGTTCGGGAAATGAGTTTACTCCCTGGGTACTTTCTTTGTATACTTTTGACTATACGGGCCGAGTCCGGGATTTACGGGAAATCGCAGGTTTTCGTTTGCCGGCGATTAAACTGCTTTTATTCAGCGTCTCATCAAAAATGAGAATATTCTTGAAAACTACAAGTCTCATGCGTTTTAGTGGTGAAATAATAATTTAAAAAATCGTTTGGGAAATGAGTTTACTCCCTGGGTACTTTCTTTGTATACTTTTGACTATACGGGTCGAGTCCAGGATTTACGGGAAATCGCAGGTTTTCGTTTGCCGGCGATTAAACTTCTTTTATTCAGGGTCTCATCAAAAATGAAAACATTTTTGAAAACTACAAGTCTCATGCGTTTTAGTGGTGAAAAAGTAATTTAAAAAATCGTTCGGGAAATGAGTTTACTCCCTGGGTACTTTCTTTGTATATTTTTGACTATACGGGCCAAGCCCGGGATTTACGGGAAATCGCGGGTTTTCGTTTGCCGGAGATTAAACTTCTTTTATTCAGCGTCTCATCAAAAATGAAAACATTTTTAAAAACTACAAGTCTTATGCGTTTTAGTGGTGAAAAAATAATTTAAAAAATCGTTCTGGAAATGAGTTTACTCCCTGGGTACTTTCTTTGTATACTTTTGACTATACGGGCCGAGTCCGGGATTTACGGGAAATCGCAGGTTTTCGTTTGCCGGCGATTAAACTGCTTTTATTCAGCGTCTCATCAAAAATGAAAACATTTTTGAAAACTACATGTCTCATGCGTTTTAGTGGTGAAAAAATAATTTAAAAAATCGTTCGGAAAATGAGTTTACTCCCTGGATACTTTCTTTGTATACTTTTGACTATACGGGTCGAGTCCAGGATTTACGGGAAATCGCAGGTTTTCGTTTGCCGGCGATTAAACTTCTTTTATTCAGGGTCTCATCAAAAATGAAAACATTTTTGAAAACTACAAGTCTCATGCGTTTTAGTGGTGAAAAAGTAATTTAAAAAATCGTTCGGGAAATAAGTTTACTCCCTGGGTACTTTCTTTGTATATTTTTGACTATACGGGCCAAGCCCGGGATTTACGGGAAATCGCGGGTTTTCGTTTGCCGGAGATTAAACTTCTTTTATTCAGCGTCTCATCAAAAATGAAAACATTTTTAAAAACTACAAGTCTTATGCGTTTTAGTGGTGAAAAAATAATTTAAAAAATCGTTCTGGAAATGAGTTTACTCCCTGGGTACTTTCTTTGTATACTTTTGACTATACGGGCCGAGTCCGGGATTTACGGGAAATCGCAGGTTTTCGTTTGCCGGCGATTAAACTGCTTTTATTCAGCGTCTCATCAAAAATGAAAACATTTTTGAAAACTACATGTCTCATGCGTTTTAGTGGTGAAAAAATAATTTAAAAAATCGTTCGGAAAATGAGTTTACTGCCTGGGTACTTTCTTTGTATACTTTTGACTATACGGGCCAAGACCGAGATTAACGGGAAATCGCGGGTTTTCGTTTGCCGGCGATTAAACTTCTTTTATTCAGCGTCTCATCAAAAATGAAAACATTTTTAAAAACTACAAGTCTTATGCGTTTTAGTGGTGAAAAAATAATTTAAAAAATCGTTCTGGAAATGAGTTTACTCCCTGGGTACTTTCTTTGTATACTTTTGACTATACGGGCCAAGCCCGGGATTTACGGGAAATCGCAGGTTTTCGTTTGCCGGCGATTAAACTGCTTTTATTCAGCGTCTCATCAAAAATGAAAACATTCTTGAAAACTACAAGTCTCATGCGTTTTAGTGGTGAAATAATAATTTAAAAAATTGTTTGGGAAATGAGTTTACTCCCTGGGTACTTTCTTTGTATACTTTTGACTATACGGGCCGAGTCCAGGATTTACGGGAAATTGCAGGTTTTCGTTTGCCGGCGATTAAACTTCTTTTATTCAGCGTCTCATCAAAAATGAGAATATTCTTGAAAACTACAAGTCTCATGCGTTTTAGTGGTGAAATAATAATTTAAAAAATCGTTTGAGAAATGAGTTTCCTCCCTGGGTACTTTCTTTGTATACTTTTGACTATACGGGTCGAGTCCAGGATTTACGGGAAATCGCAGGTTTTCGTTTGCCGGCGATTAAACTTCTTTTATTCAGGGTCTCATCAAAAATGAAAACATTTTTGAAAACTACAAGTCTCATGCGTTTTAGTGGTGAAAAAGTAATTTAAAAAATCGTTCGGGAAATGAGTTTACTCCCTGGATACTTTCTTTGTATATTTTTGACTATACGGGCCAAGCCCGGGATTTACGGGAAATCGCGGGTTTTCGTTTGCCGGAGATTAAACTTCTTTTATTCAGCGTCTCATCAAAAATGAAACCATTTTTAAAAACTGCAAGTCTTATGCGTTTTAGTGGTGAAAAAATAATTTAAAAAATCGTTCTGGAAATGAGTTTACTCCCTGGGTACTTTCTTTGTATACTTTTGACTATACGGGCCGAGTCCGGGATTTACGGGAAATCGCAGGTTTTCGTTTGCCGGCGATTAAACTGCTTTTATTCAGCGTCTCATCAAAAATGAAAACATTTTTGAAAACTCCATGTCTCATGCGTTTTAGTGGTGAAAAAATAATTTAAAAAATCGTTCGGAAAATGAGTTTACTCCCTGGGTACTTTCTTTGTATACTTTTGGCTATACGGGCCAAGACCGAGATTAACGGGAAATCGCGGGTTTTCGTTTGCCGGCGATTAAACTTCTTTTATTCAGCGTCTCATCAAAAATGAAAACATTTTTAAAAACTATAAGTCTTATGCGTTTTAGTGGTGAAAAAATAATTTAAAAAATCGTTCTGGCAATGAGTTTACTCCCTGGGTACTTTGTTTGTATACTTTTGACTATACGGGCCAAGCCCGGGATTTACGGGAAATCGCAGGTTTTCGTTTGCCGGCGTTTAAACTTCTTTTATTCAGCGTCTCATCAAAAATGAAAACATTTTTAAAAACTACAAGTCTTATGCGTTTTGGTGGTGAAAAAATAATTTAAAAAATCGTTCTGGAAATGAGTTTACTCACAGGGTACTTTCTTTGTATACATTCGACTATACGTGCCAAGCCCGGGATTTACGGGAAATCGCGGGTTTTCGTTTGCCGGCGATTAAACTGCTTTTATTCAGCGTCTCATCAAAAATGAAAACATTCTTGAAAACTACAAGTCTCATGCGTTTTAGTGGTGAAATAATAATTTAAAAAATTGTTTGGGAAATGAGTTTACTCCCTGGGTACTTTCTTTGTATACTTTTGACTATACGGGCCGAGTCCAGGATTTACGGGAAATTGCAGGTTTTCGTTTGCCGGCGATTAAACTTCTTTTATTCAGCGTCTCATCAAAAATGAAAACATTTTTGAAAACTACAAGTCTCATGCGTTTTAGTGGTGAAAAAAAAAAATTAAAAAATCGTTCGGGAAATGAGTTTACTCCCTGGGTACTTTCTTTGTATACATTCGACTATACGGGCCAAGCCCCGGATTTACGGGAAAACGTGGGATTTCGTTTGCCGGCGATTAAACCTCTTTCATTAAGCGTCTCATCAAAAATGAAAACATTTTTGAAAACTACAAGTCTCATGCGTTTTAGTGGTGAAAAAATAATTTAAAAAATCGTTCGGGAATAGAGTTTACTCCCTGGGTACTTTCTTTGTATACTTTTGACTATACGGGCCGAGTCCGGGATTTACGGGAAATCGCGGATTTTCGTTTGCCGGCGATAATACTTCTTTTATTCAGCGTCCCATCAAATATGAAAATATTTTTGAAAACTACAAGTCTCATGCGTTTAGTGGTAAAAAAATAATATAAAAAATCGTTCGGGAAATGAGTTTACTCCCTGGGTACTTTCTTTGTATACTTTTGACTATACGGGCCGAGTCCGGGATTTACGGGAAATCGCAGGTTTTAGTTTGCCGGCGATTAAACTGCTTTTATTCAGCGTCTCATCAAAAATGAAAATATTCTTGAAAACTACAAGTCTCATACGTTTTAGTGGTGAAAGAATAATTTAAAAAATCGTTTGGGAAATGAGTTTACTCCCTGGGTACTTTCTTTGTATACTTTTGACTATACGGGTCGAGTCCAGGATTTACGGGAAATCGCAGGTTTTCGTTTGCCGGCGATTAAACTTCTTTTATTCAGCGTCTCATCAAAAATGAAAACATTTTTGAAAACTACAAGTCTCATGCGTTTTAGTGGTGAAAAAATAATTTAAAAAATCGTTCTGGAAATGAGTTTACTCCCTGGGTACTTTCTTTGTATACTTTTGACTATACGGGCCGAGTCCGGGATTTACGGGAAATCGCAAGTTTTCGTTTGCCGGCGATTAAACTGCCTTTATTCAGCGTCTCATCAAAAAGGAAAACATTTTTGAAAACTACAAGTCTCATGCGTTTAAGTGGTGAAAAAATAATTTAAAAAATCGTTCGGAAAATGAGTTTACTCCCTGGGTACTTTCTTTGTATACTTTTGACTATACGGGCCAAGCCCGGGATTAACGGGAAATCGCGGGTTTTCGTTTGCCGGCGATTAAACTTCTTTTATTCAGCGTCTCATCAAAAATGAAAACATTTTTAAAAACTACAAGTCTTATGCGTTTTAGTGGTGAAAAAATAATTTAAAAAATCGTTCTGGAAATGAGTTTACTCCCTGGGTACTTTCTTTTTATACATTCGACTATACGTGCCAAGCCCGGGATTTACGGGAAATCGCGGGATTTCGTTTGCCGGCGATTAAACTGCTTTTATTCAGCGTCTCATCAAAAATGAAAACATTCTTGAAAACTACAAGTCTCATGCGTTTTAGTGGTGAAATAATAATTTAAAAAATTGTTTGGGAAATGAGTTTACTCCCTGGGTACTTTCTTTGTATACTTTTGACTATACGGGCCGAGTCCAGGATTTACGGGAAATTGCAGGTTTTCGTTTGCCGGCGATTAAACTTCTTTTATTCAGCGTCTCATCAAAAATGAAAACATTTTTAAAAACTACAAGTCTTATGCGTTTTAGTGGTGAAAAAATAATTTAAAAAATCGTTCTGGAAATGAGTTTACTCCCTGGGTACTTTCTTTGTATATTTTTGACTATACGGGCCGAGTCCGGGATTTAGGGAAATCGCAGGTTTTCGTTTGCCGGCGATTAAACTGCTTTTTTTCAGCGTCTCATCAAAAATGAAAACATTTTTGAAAACTACAAGTCTCATGCGTTTTAGTGGTGAAAAAATAATTTAAAAAATCCTTCGGGAAATGAATTTACTCCCTGGGTAATTTCTTTGTATACTTTTGACTATACGGGCCAAGCCCGGGATTTACGGGAAATCTCGGGTTTTCGTTTGCCGGCGATTAAACTTCTTTTATTCAGCGTCTCATCAAAAATGAAAACATTTTTAAAAACTACAAGTCTTATGCGTTTTAGTGGTGAAAAAACAATTTAAAAAATCGTTCTGGAAATGAGTTTACTCAGAGGGTACTTTCTTTTTATACATTCGACTATACGTGCCAAGCCCGGGATTTACGGGAAATCGCGGGATTTCGTTTGCCGGCGATTAAACTGCTTTTATTCAGCGTCTCATCAAAAATGAAAACATTCTTGAAAACTACAAGTCTCATGCGTTTTAGTGGTGAAATAATAATTTAAAAAATCGTTCGGGAAATGAGTTTACTCCCTGGGTACTTTCTTTGCATACATTCGACTATACGGGCCAAGCCCCGGATTTACGGGAAAACGTGGGATTTCGTTTGCCGGCGATTAAACCTCTTTCATTAAGCGTTCCATCAAAAATGAAAACATTTCTGAAAACTACAAGTCTCATGCGTTTTAGTGGTGAAAAAATAATTTAAAAAATCGTTCGGGAAATGAGTTTACTCCCTGGGTACTTTCTTTGTATACTTTTGACTATACCGGCCGAGTCCGGGATTTACGGGAAATCGCGGATTTTCGTTTGCCGGCGATTATACTTCTTTTATTCAGCGTCCCATCAAATATGAAAATATTTTTGAAAACTAAAAGTCTCATGCGTTTAGTGGTAAAAAAATAATATAAAAAATCGTTCGGGAAATGAGTTTACTCCCTGGGTACTTTCTTTGTGTACTTTTGACTATACGGGCCAAGCCCGGGATTTACGGGAAATCGCGGGTTTTCGTTTGCCGGCGATTAAACTTCTTTTATTCAGCGTCTCATAAAAAATGAAAACATTTTTAAAAACTACAAGTCTTATGCGTTTTAGTGGTGAAAAAATAATTTAAAAAATCGTTCTGGAAATGATTTTACTCCCTGGGTACTTTCTTTGTATACTTTTGACTATACGGGCCGAGTCCGGGATTTAGGGAAATCGCAGGTTTTCGTTTGCCGGCGATTAAACTGCTTTTATTCAGCGTCTCATCAAAAATGAAAACATTTTTGAAAACTACAAATCTCATGCGTTTTAGTGGTGAAAAAGTAATTTAAAAAATCGTTCGGGAAATGAGTTTACTCCCTGGGTACTTTCTTTGTATACTTTTGACTATACGGGCCAAGCCCGGGATTTACGGGAAATCGCGGGTTTTCGTTTGCCGGCGATTAAACTTCTTTTATTCAGCGTCTCATCAAAAATGAAAACATTTTTAAAAACTACAAGTCTTGTCCGTTTTAGTGGTAAAAAAATAATTTAAAAAATCGTTCTGGAAATGAGTTTACTCCCTGGGTACTTTCTTTGTATACTTTTGACTATACGGGCCGAGTCCGGGATTTACGGGAAATCGCAGGTTTTCGTTTGCCGGCGATTAAACTGCTTTTATTCAGCGTCTCATCAAAAATGAAAATATTATTGAAAACTACAAGTCTTATGCGTTTTAGTGGTGAAAAAATAATTTAAAAAATCGTTCTGGAAATGCGTTTACTCCCTGGGTTCTTTCTTTGTATACTTTTGACTATACGGGCCGAGTCCCGGATTTACGGAAATCGCGGATTTTCATTTGCCGGCGATTATACTTCTTTTATTCAGCGTCCCATCAAATATGAAAATATTTTTGAAAACTACAAGTTTCATGCGTTTAGTGGTAAAAAAATAATATAAAAAATCGTTCGGGAAATGTGTTTACTCCCTGCGTACTTTCTTTGTATACTTTTGACTATACGGGCCAAGCCCGGGATTTACGGGAAATCGCGGGTTTTCGTTTGCCGGCGATTAAACTTCTTTTATTCAGCGTCTCATCAAAAATGAAAACATTTTTAAAAACTACAAGTCTTATGCGTTTTAGTGGTGAAAAAATAATTTAAAAAATCGTTCTGGAAATGAGTTTACTCCCTGGGCACTTTCTTTGTATACTTTTGACTATACGGGCCGAGTCCGGGATTTAGGGAAATCGCAGGTTTTCGTTTGCCGGCGATTAAACTCCTTTTATTCAGCGTCTCATCAAAAATGAAAACATTTTTGAAAACTACAAGTCTCATGCGTTTTAGTGGTGAAAAAGTAATTTAAAAAAACGTTCGGGAAATGAGTTTACTCACTGGGTACTTTCTTTGTATACTTTTGACTATACGGGCCAAGCCCGGGATTTACGGGAAATCGCGGGTTTTCGTTTGCCGGCGATTAAACTTCTTTTATTCAGCGTCTCATCAAAAATGAAAACATTTTTAGAAACTACAAGTCTTATGCGTTTTAGTGGTGAAAAAATAATTTAAAAAATCGTTCTGGAAATGAGTTTACTCCCTGGGCACTTTCTTTGTATACTTTTGACTATACGGGCCGATTCCGGGATTTAGGGAAATCGCAGGTTTTCGTTTGCCGGCGATTAAACTCCTTTTATTCAGCGTCTCATCAAAAATGAAAACATTTTTGAAAACTACAAGTCTCATGCGGTTTAGTGGTGAAAAAGTAATTTAAAAAATCGTTCGGGAAATGAGTTTACTCACTGGGTACTTTCTTTGTATACTTTTGACTATACGGGCCAAGCCCGGGATTTACGGGAAATCGCGGGTTTTCGTTTGCCGGCGATTAAACTTCTTTTATTCAGCGTGTCATCAAAAATGAAAACATTTTTAAAAACTACAAGTCTTATGCGTTTTAGTGGTGAAAAAATAATTTAAAAAATCGTTCTGGAAATGCGTTTACTCCCTGGGTACTTTCTTTGTATACTTTTGACTATACGGGCCGAGTCCGGGATTTACGGGAAATCGCAGGTTTTCGTTTGCCGGCGATTAAACTGCTTTTATTCAGCGTCTCATCAAAAATGAAAATATTCTTGAAAACTACAAGTCTCATGCGTTTTAGTGGTGAAATAATAATTTAAAAAATCGTTTGGGAAATGAGTTTACTCCCTGGGTACTTTCTTTGTATACTTTTGACTATACGGGTCGAGTCCAGGATTTACGGGAAATCGCAGGTTTTCGTTTGCCGGCGATTAAACTTCTTTTATTCAGGGTCTCATCAAAAATGAAAACATTTTTGAAAACTACAAGTCTCATGCGTTTTAGTGGTGAAAAAGTAATTTAAAAAATCGTTCCGGAAATGAGTTTACTCCCTGGGTACTTTCTTTGTATACTTTTGACTATACGGGCCGAGTCCGGGATTTACGGGAAATCGCAGGTTTTCGTTTGCCGGCGATTAAACTGCTTTTATTCAGCGTCTCATCAAAAATGAGAATATTCTTGATAACTACAAGTCTCATGCGTTTTAGTGGTGAAATAATAATTTAAAAAATCGTTTGGGAAATGAGTTTACTCCCTGGGTACTTTCTTTGTATACTTTTGACTATACGGGTCGAGTCCAGGATTTACGGGAAATCGCAGGTTTTCGTTTGCCGGCGATTAAACTTCTTTTATTCAGGGTCTCATCAAAAATGAAAACATTTTTGAAAACTACAAGTCTCATGCGTTTTAGTGGTGAAAAAATAATTTAAAAAATCGTTCTGGAAATGAGTTTACTCCCTGGGCACTTTCTTTGTATACTTTTGACTATACGGGCCGATTCCGGGATTTAGGGAAGTCGCAGGTTTTCGTTTGCCGGCGATTAAACTCCTTTTATTCAGCGTCTCATCAAAAATGAAAACATTTTTGAAAACTACAAGTCTCATGCGGTTTAGTGGTGAAAAAGTAATTTAAAAAATCGTTCGGGAAATGAGTTTACTCACTGGGTACTTTCTTTGTATACTTTTGACTATACGGGCCAAGCCCGGGATTTACGGGAAATCGCGGGTTTTCGTTTGCCGGCGATTAAACTTCTTTTATTCAGCGTGTCATCAAAAATGAAAACATTTTTAAAAACTACAAGTCTTATGCGTTTTAGTGGTGAAAAAATAATTTAAAAAATCGTTCTGGAAATGCGTTTACTCCCTGGGTACTTTCTTTGTATACTTTTGACTATACGGGCCGAGTCCGGGATTTACGGGAAATCGCAGGTTTTCGTTTGCCGGCGATTAAACTGCTTTTATTCAGCGTCTCATCAAAAATGAAAATATTCTTGAAAACTACAAGTCTCATGCGTTTTAGTGGTGAAATAATAATTTAAAAAATCGTTTGGGAAATGAGTTTACTCCCTGGGTACTTTCTTTGTATACTTTTGACTATACGGGTCGAGTCCAGGATTTACGGGAAATCGCAGGTTTTCGTTTGCCGGCGATTAAACTTCTTTTATTCAGGGTCTCATCAAAAATGAAAACATTTTTGAAAACTACAAGTCTCATGCGTTTTAGTGGTGAAAAAGTAATTTAAAAAATCGTTCCGGAAATGAGTTTACTCCCTGGGTACTTTCTTTGTATACTTTTGACTATACGGGCCGAGTCCGGGATTTACGGGAAATCGCAGGTTTTCGTTTGCCGGCGATTAAACTGCTTTTATTCAGCGTCTCATCAAAAATGAGAATATTCTTGATAACTACAAGTCTCATGCGTTTTAGTGGTGAAATAATAATTTAAAAAATCGTTTGGGAAATGAGTTTACTCCCTGGGTACTTTCTTTGTATACTTTTGACTATACGGGTCGAGTCCAGGATTTACGGGAAATCGCAGGTTTTCGTTTGCCGGCGATTAAACTTCTTTTATTCAGGGTCTCATCAAAAATGAAAACATTTTTGAAAACTACAAGTCTCATGCGTTTTAGTGGTGAAAAAGTAATTTAAAAAATCGTTCGGGATTTGAGTTTACTCCCTGGGTCCTTTCTTTGTATATTTTTGACTATACGGGCCAAGCCCGGGATTTACGGGAAATCGCGGGTTTTCGTTTGCTGGAGATTAAACTTCTTTTATTCAGCGTCTCATCAAAAATGAAACCATTTTTAAAAACTACAAGTCTTATGCGTTTTAGTGGTGAAAAAATAATTTAAAAAATCGTTCTGGAAATGAGTTTACTCCCTGGGTACTTTCTTTGTATACTTTTGACTATACGGGCCGAGTCCGGGATTTACGGGAAATCGCAGGGTTTTCGTTTGCCGGCGATTAAACTGCTTTTATTCAGCGTCTCATCAAAAATGAAAACATTTTTGAAAACTACATGTCTCATGCGTTTTAGTGGTGAAAAAATAATTTAAAAAATCGTTCGGAAAATGAGTTTACTCCCTGGGTACTTTCTTTGTATACTTTAGACTATACGGGCCAAGACCGAGATTAACGGGAAATCGCGGGTTTTCGTTTGCCGGCGATTAAACTTCTTTTATTCAGCGTCTCATCAAAAATGAAAACATTTTTAAAAACTACAAGTCTTATGCGTTTTAGTGGTGAAAAAATAATTTAAAAAATCGTTCTGGAAATGAGATTACTCCCTGGGTACTTTCTTTGTATACTTTTGACTATACGGGCCGAGTCCGGGATTTAGGGAAATCGCAGGTTTTCGTTTTCCGGCGATTAAGCTGCTTTTTTTCAGCGTATCAAAAATGAAAACATTTTTGAAAACTACAAGTCTCATGCGTTTTAGTGCTGAAAAAATAATTTAAAAAACCCTTCGGGAAATGAGTTTACTCCCTGGGTACTTTCTTTGTATACTTTTGACTATACGGGCCAAGCCCGGGATTTACGGGAAATCGCAGGTTTTCGTTTGCCGGCGATTAAACTTCTTTTATTCAGCGTCTCATCAAAAATGAAAACATTTTTAAAAACTACAAGTCTTATGCGTTTTAGTGGTGAAAAAATAATTTAAAAAATCGTTCTGGAAATGAGTTTACTCACAGGGTACTTTCTTTGTATACATTCGACTATACGTGCCAAGCCCGGGATTTACGGGAAATCGCGGGTTTTCGTTTGCCGGCGATTAAACTGCTTTTATTCAGCGTCTCATCAAAAATGAAAACATTCTTGAAAACTACAAGTCTCATGCGTTTTAGTGGTGAAATAATAATTTAAAAAATTGTTTGGGAAATGAGTTTACTCCCCGGGTACTTTCTTTGTATACTTTTGACTATACGGGCCGAGTCCAGGATTTACGGGAAATTGCAGGTTTTCGTTTGCCGGCGATTAAACTTCTTTTATTCAGCGTCTCATCAAAAATGAAAACATTTTTGAAAACTACAAGTCTCATGCGTTTTAGTGGTGAAAAAAAAAATTTAAAAAATCGTTCGGGAAATGAGTTTACTCCCTGGGTACTTTCTTTGTATACATTCGACTATACGGGCCAAGCCCCGGATTTACGGGAAAACGTGGGATTTCGTTTGCCGGCCATTAAACTTCTTTCATTAAGCGTCTCATCAAAAATGAAAACATTTTTGAAAACTACAAGTCTCATGCGTTTTAGTGGTGAAAAAATAATTTAAAAAATCGTTCGGGAAATGAGTTTACTCCCTGGGTACTTTCTTTGTATACTTTTGACTATACGGGCCGAGTCCGGGATTTACGGGAAATCGCGGATTTTCGTTTGCCGGCGATTATACTTCTTTTATTCAGCGTCCCATCAAATATGAAAATATTTTTGAAAACTACAAGTCTCATGCGTTTAGTGGGAAAAAAATAATATAAAAAATCGTTCGGGAAATGAGTTTACTCCCTGGGTACTTTCTTTGTATACTTTTGACTATACGGGCCGAGTCCGGGATTTACGGGAAATTGCAGGTTTTAGTTTGCCGGCGATTAAACTGCTTTTATTCAGCGTCTCATCAAAAATGAAAATATTCTTGAAAACTACAAGTCTCATGCGCTTTAGTGGTGAAATAATAATTTAAAAAATCGTTTGGGAAATGAGTTTACTCCCTGGGTACTTTCTTTGTATACTTTTGACTATACGGGTCGAGTCCAGGATTTACGGGAAATCGCAGGTTTTCGTTTGCCGGCGATTAAACTTCTTTTATTCAGGGTCTCATCAAAAATGAAAACATTTTTGAAAACTACAAGTCTCATGCGTTTTAGTGGTGAAAAAGAAATTTAAAAAATCGTTCGGGAAATGAGTTTACTCCCTGGGTACTTTCTTTGTATATTTTTGACTATACGGGCCAAGCCCGGGATTTACGGGAAATGGCGGGTTTTCGTTTGCCGGAGATTAAACTTCTTTTATTCAGCGTCTCATCAAAAATGAAACCATTTTTAAAAACTACAAGTCTTATGCGTTTTAGTGGTGAAAAAATAATTTAAAAAATCGTTCTGGAAATGAGTTTACTCCCTGGGTACTTTCTTTGTATACTTTTGACTATACGGGCCGAGTCCGGGATTTACGGGAAATCGCAGGGTTTTCGTTTGCCGGCGATTAAACTGCTTTTATTCAGCGTCTCATCAAAAATGAAAACATTTTTGAAAACTACATGTCTCATGCGTTTTAGTGGTGAAAAAATAATTTAAAAAATCGTTCGGAAAATGAGTTTACTCCCTGGGTACTTTCTTTGTATACTTTTGACTATACGGGCCAAGACCGAGATTAACGGGAAATCGCGGGTTTTCGTTTGCCGGCGATTAAACTTCTTTTATTTAGCGTCTCATCAAAAATGAAAACATTTTTAAAAACTACAAGTCTTATGCGTTTTAGTGGTGAAAAAATAATTTAAAAAATCGTTCTGGAAATGAGTTTACTCCCTGGGTAATTTCTTTGTATACTTTTGACTATACGGGCCGAGTCCGGGATTTAGGGAAATCGCAGGTTTTCGTTTTCCGGCGATTAAACTGCTTTTTTTCAGCGTCTCATCAAAAATGAAAACATTTTTGAAAACTACAAGTCTTATGCGTTTTAGTGGTGAAAAAATAATTTAAAAAATCGTTCTGGAAATGAGTTTACTCCCTGGGTACTTTCTTTGTATACTTTTGACTATACGGGCCGAGTCCGGGATTTACGGGAAATCGCAGGGTTTTCGTTTGCCGGCGATTAAACTGCTTTTATTCAGCGTCTCATCAAAAATGAAAACATTTTTGAAAACTACATGTCTCATGCGTTTTAGTGGTGAAAAAATAATTTAAAAAATCGTTCGGAAAATGAGTTTACTCCCTGGGTACTTTCTTTGTATACTTTTGACTATACGGGCCAAGACCGAGATTAACGGGAAATCGCGGGTTTTCGTTTGCCGGCGATTAAACTTCTTTTATTCAGCGTCTCATCAAAAATGAAAACATTTTTAAAAACTACAAGTCTTATGCGTTTTAGTGGTGAAAAAATAATTTAAAAAATCGTTCTGGAAATGAGTTTACTCCCTGGGTACTTTCTTTGTATACTTTTGACTATACGGGCCGAGTCCGGGATTTAGGGAAATCGCAGGTTTTCGTTTTCCGGCGATTAAACTGCTTTTTTTCAGCGTCTCATCAAAAATGAAAACATTTTTGAAAACTACAAGTCTCATGCGTTTTAGTGCTGAAAAAATAATTTAAAAAACCCTTCGGGAAATGAGTTTACTCCCTGGGTACTTTCTTTGTATACTTTTGACTATACGGGCCAAGCCCGGGATTTACGGGAAATCGCAGGTTTTCGTTTGCCGGCGATTAAACTTCTTTTATTCAGCGTCTCATCAAAAATGAAAACATTTTTAAAAACTACAAGTCTTATGCGTTTTAGTGGTGAAAAAATAATTTAAAAAATCGTTCTGGAAATGAGTTTACTCACAGGGTACTTTCTTTGTATACATTCGACTATACGTGCCAAGCCCGGGATTTACGGGAAATCGCGGGTTTTCGTTTGCCGGCGATTAAACTGCTTTTATTCAGCGTCTCATCAAAAATGAAAACATTCTTGAAAACTACAAGTCTCATGCGTTTTAGTGGTGAAATAATAATTTAAAAAATTGTTTGGGAAATGAGTTTACTCCCTGGGTACTTTCTTTGTATACTTTTGACTATACGGGCCGAGTCCAGGATTTACGGGAAATTGCAGGTTTTCGTTTGCCGGCGATTAAACTTCTTTTATTCAGCGTCTCATCAAAAATGAAAACATTTTTGAAAACTACAAGTCTCATGCGTTTTAGTGGTGAAAAAAAAAATTTAAAAAATCGTTCGGGAAATGAGTTTACTCCCTGGGTACTTTCTTTGTATACATTCGACTATACGGGCCAAGCCCCGGATTTACGGGAAAACGTGGGATTTCGTTTGCCGGCGATTAAACCTCTTTCATTAAGCGTCTCATCAAAAATGAAAACATTTTTGAAAACTACAAGTCTCATGCGTTTTAGTGGTGAAAAAATAATTTAAAAAATCGTTCGGGAATTGAGTTTACTCCCTGGGTACTTTCTTTGTATACTTTTGACTATACGGGCCGAGTCCGGGATTTACGGGAAATCGCGGATTTTCGTTTGCCGGCGATTATACTTCTTTTATTCAGCGTCCCATCAAATATGAAAATATTTTTGAAAACTACAAGTCTCATGCGTTTAGTGGGAAAAAAATAATATAAAAAATCGTTCGGGAAATGAGTTTACTCCCTGGGTACTTTCTTTGTATACTTTTGACTATACGGGCCGAGTCCGGGATTTACGGGAAATCGCAGGTTTTATTTGCCGGCGATTAAACTGCTTTTATTCAGCGTCTCATCAAAAATGAAAATATTCTTGAAAACTACAAGTCTCATGCGTTTTAGTGGTGAAATAATAATTTAAAAAATCGTTTGGGAAATGAGTTTACTCCCTGGGTACTTTCTTTGTATACTTTTGACTATACGGGTCGAGTCCAGGATTTACGGGAAATCGCAGGTTTTCGTTTGCCGGCGATTAAACTTCTTTTATTCAGCGTCTCATCAAAAATGAAAACATTTTTGAAAACTACAAGTCTCATGCGTTTTAGTGGTGAAAAAGTAATTTAAAAAATCGTTCGGGAAATGAGTTTACTCCCTGGGTAATTTCTTTGTATATTTTTGATTATACGGGCCAATCCCGGGATTTACGGAAAATCGCGGGTTTTCGTTTGCCGGCAATTAAGCTTCTTTTATTCAGCGTCTCATCAAAAATGAAAACATTTTTAAAAACTACAAGTCTTATGCGTTTTAGTGGTGAAAAAATAATTTAAAAAATCGTTCTGGAAATGAGTTTACTCCCTGGGTACTTTCTTTGTATATTTTTGACTATACGGGCCGAGTCCGGGATTTAGGGAAATCGCAGGTTTTCGTTTGCCGGCGATTAAACTGCTTTTTTTCAGCGTCTCATCAAAAATGAAAACATTTTTGAAAACTACAAGTCTTATGCGTTTTAGTGGTGAAAAAATAATTTAAAAAATCCTTCGGGAAATGAGTTTACTCCCTGGGTAATTTCTTTGTATACTTTTGACTATACGGGCCAAGCCCGGGATTTACGGGAAATCTCGGGTTTTCGTTTGCCGGCGATTAAACTTCTTTTATTCAGCGTCTCATCAAAAATGAAAACTTTTTTAAAAACTACTAGTCTTATGCGTTTTAGTGGTGAAAAAATAATTTAAAAAATCGTTCTGGAAATGAGTTTACTCAGAGGGTACTTTCTTTTTATACATTCGACTATACGTGCCAAGCCCGGGATTTACGGGAAATCGCGGGATTTCGTTTGCCGGCGATTAAACTGCTTTTATTCAGCGTCTCATCAAAAATGAAAACATTCTTGAAAACTACAAGTCTCATGCGTTTTAGTGGTGAAATAATAATTTAAAAAATTGTTTGGGAAATGAGTTTACTCCCTGGGTACTTTCTTTGTATACTTTTGACTATACGGGCCAAGTCCAGGATTTACGGGAAATTGCAGGTTTTCGTTTGCCGGCGATTAAACTTCTTTTATTCAGCGTCTCATCAAAAATGAAAACATTTTTGAAAACTACAAGTCTCATGCGTTTTAGTGGTGAAAAAAAAAATTTAAAAAATCGTTCGGGAAATGAGTTTACTCCCTGAGTACTTTCTTTGCATACATTCGACTATACGGGCCAAGCCCCGGATTTACGGGAAAACGTGGGATTTCGTTTGCCGGCGATTAAACCTCTTTCATAAAGCGTCTCATCAAGAATGAAAACATTTTTGAAAACTACAAGTCTCATGCGTTTTAGTGGTGAAAAAATAATTTAAAAAATCGTTCGGGAAATGAGTTTACTCCCTGGGTACTTTCTTTGTATACTTTTGACTATACCGGCCGAGTCCGGGATTTACGGGATATCGCGGATTTTCGTTTGCCGGCGATTATACTTCTTTTATTCAGCGTCCCATCAAATATGAAAATATTTTTGAAAACTAAAAGTCTCATGCGTTTAGTGGTAAAAAAATAATATAAAAAATCGTTCGGGAAATGAGTTTACTCCCTGGGTACTTTCTTTGTGTACTTTTGACTATACGGGCCAAGCCCGGGATTTACGGGAAATCGCGGGTTTTCGTTTGCCGGCGATTAAACTTCTTTTATTCAGCGTCTCATCAAAAATGAAAACATTTTTAAAAACTACAAGTCTTATGCGTTTTAGTGGTGAAAAAATAATTTAAAAAATCGTTCTGGAAATGAGTTTACTCAGAGGGTACTTTCTTTTTATACATTCGACTATACGTGCCAAGCCCGGGATTTACGGGAAATCGCGGGATTTCGTTTGCCGGCGATTAAACTGCTTTTATTCAGCGTCTCATCAAAAATGAAAACATTCTTGAAAACTACAAGTCTCATGCGTTTTAGTGGTGAAATAATAATTTAAAAAATTGTTTGGGAAATGAGTTTACTCCCTGGGTACTTTCTTTGTATACTTTTGACTATACGGGCCAAGTCCAGGATTTACGGGAAATTGCAGGTTTTCGTTTGCCGGCGATTAAACTTCTTTTATTCAGCGTCTCATCAAAAATGAAAACATTTTTGAAAACTACAAGTCTCATGCGTTTTAGTGGTGAAAAAAAAAATTTAAAAAATCGTTCGGGAAATGAGTTTACTCCCTGAGTACTTTCTTTGCATACATTCGACTATACGGGCCAAGCCCCGGATTTACGGGAAAACGTGGGATTTCGTTTGCCGGCGATTAAACCTCTTTCATAAAGCGTCTCATCAAGAATGAAAACATTTTTGAAAACTACAAGTCTCATGCGTTTAGTGGTAAAAAAATAATATAAAAAATCGTTCGGGAAATGAGTTTACTCCCTGGGTACTTTCTTTGTGTACTTTTGACTATACGGGCCAAGCCCGGGATTTACGGGAAATCGCGGGTTTTCGTTTGCCGGCGATTAAACTTCTTTTATTCAGCGTCTCATCAAAAATGAAAACATTTTTAAAAACTACAAGTCTTATGCGTTTTAGTGGTGAAAAAATAATTTAAAAAATCGTTCTGGAAATGAGTTTACTCCCTGGGTACTTTCTTTGTATACTTTTGACTATACGGGCCGAGTCCGGGATTTAGGGAAATCGCAGGTTTTCGTTTGCCGGCGATTAAACTGCTTTTATTCAGCGTCTCATCAAAAATGAAAACATTTTTGAAAACTACAAATCTCATGCGTTTTAGTGGTGAAAAAGTAATTTAAAAAATCGTTCGGGAAATGAGTTTACTCCCTGGGTACTTTCTTTGTATACTTTTGACTATACGGGCCAAGCCCGGGATTTACGGGAAATCGCGGGTTTTCGTTTGCCGGCGATTAAACTTCTTTTATTCAGCGTCTCATCAAAAATGAAAACATTTTTAAAAACTACAAGTCTTGTCCGTTTTAGTGGTAAAAAAATAATTTAAAAAATCGTTCTGGAAATGAGTTTACTCCCTGGGTACTTTCTTTGTATACTTTTGACTATACGGGCCGAGTCCGGGATTTACGGTAAATCGCAGGTTTTCGTTTGCCGGCGATTAAACTGCTTTTATTCAGCGTCTCATCAAAAATGAAAATATTATTGAAAACTACAAGTCTTATGCGTTTTAGTGGTGAAAAAATAATTTAAAAAATCGTTCTGGAAATGAGTTTACTCACAGGGTACTTTCTTTGTATATATTCGACTATACGGGCCAAGCCCGGGATTTACGGGAAATCGCGGGTTTTCGTTTTCCGGCGATTAAACCTCTTTTATTAAGCGTCTCATCAAAAATGAAAACATTTGTGAAGACTACAAGTCTCATGCGTTTTAGTGGTGAAAAAAAAATTTAAAAAATCGTTCGGGAAATGAGTTTACTCCCCGGGTACTTTCTTTGTATACATTCGACTATACGGGCCGAGACCGGGATTTACGGAAAATTGCGGGTTTTCGTTTGCCGGCGATTAAACCTCTTTCATTAAGGGTCTCATCAAAAATGAAAACATTTGTGAAAACTACAAGTCTCATGCGTTTTAGTGGTGAAAAAAAAATTTAAAAAATCGTTCGGGAAATGAGTTTACTCCCTGGGTACTTTCTTTGTATACATTCGACTATACGGGCCGAGACCGGGATTTACGGGAAATTGCGGGTTTTCGTTTGCCGGCGATTAAACTTCTTTTATTCAGCGTCTCATTAAAAATGAAAACATTTTTAAAAACTACAAGTCTCATGGGCTTTAGTGGTAAAAAAATAATATAAAAAATCGTTCGGGAAATGAGTTTACTCCCTGGGTTCTTTCTTTGTATACTTTTGACTATACGGGTCAAGCCCGGGATATACGGGAAATCGCGGGTTTTCGTTTGCCGGCGATTAAACTGCTTTTATTCAGCGTCTCATCAAAAATGAAAACATTTTTGAAAACTACAAGTCTCATGCGTTTTAGTGGTGAAAAAGTAATTTAAAAAATCGTTCGGGAAATGAGTTTACTCCCTGGGTACTTTCTTTGTATACTTTTGACTATACGGGCCAAGCCCGGGATTTACGGGAAATCGCGGGTTTTCGTTTGCCCGCGATTAAACTTCTTTTATTCAGCGTCTCATTAAAAATGAAAACATTTTTAAAAACTACAAGTCTCGTGGGCTTTAGTGGTGAAAAAATAATTTAAAAATTCGTTCTGGAAATGAGTTTACTCCCTGGGTACTTTCTTTGTATACTTTTGACTATACGGGCCGAGTCCGGGATTTACGGGAAATCGCAGGTTTTCGTTTGCCGGCGATTAAACTGCTTTTATTCAGCGTCTCATCAAAAATGAAAATATTATTGAAAACTACAAGTCTTATGCGTTTTAGTGGTGAAAAAATAATTTAAAAAATCGTTCTGGAAATGAGTTTACTCACAGGGTACTTTCTTTGTATATATTCGACTATACGGGCCAAGCCCGGGATTTACGGGAAATCGCGGGTTTTCGTTTTCCGGCGATTAAACCTCTTTTATTAAGCGTCTCATCAAAAATGAAAACATTTGTGAAGACTACAAGTCTCATGCGTTTTAGTGGTGAAAAAAAAATTTAAAAAATCGTTCGGGAAATGAGTTTACTCCCCGGGTACTTTCTTTGTATACATTCGACTATACGGGCCGAGACCGGGATTTACGGAAAATTGCGGGTTTTCGTTTGCCGGCGATTAAACCTCTTTCATTAAGGGTCTCATCAAAAATGAAAACATTTGTGAAAACTACAAGTCTCATGCGTTTTAGTGGTGAAAAAAAAATTTAAAAAATCGTTCGGGAAATGAGTTTACTCCCTGGGTACTTTCTTTGTATACATTCGACTATACGGGCCGAGACCGGGATTTACGGGAAATTGCGGGTTTTCGTTTGCCGGCGATTAAACTTCTTTTATTCAGCGTCTCATTAAAAATGAAAACATTTTTAAAAACTACAAGTCTCATGGGCTTTAGTGGTGAAATAATAATTTAAAAAATCGTTTGGGAAATGAGTTTACTCCCTGGGTACTTTCTTTGTATACTTTTGACTATACGGTCCGAGTACGGGATTTACGGGAAATCGCAGGTTTTCGTTTGCCGGCGATTAAACTTCTTTTATTCAGCCTCTCATTAAAAATGAAAACATTTTTAAAAACTACAAGTCTCATGCGTTTTAGTGGTGAAAAAATAATTTAAAAAATCGTTCGGGAAATGAGTTTACACCCTGGGTACTTTCTTTGTATACTTTTCACTATACGGGCCGAGTCCGGGATTTACGGGAAATCGCAGGTTTTCGTTTGCCGGCGATTAAACTTCTTTTATTCAGCGTCTCATTAAAAATGAAAACATTTTTAAAAACTACAAGTCTCATGCGTTTTAGTGGTGAAAAAAAAAATTTAAAAAATCGTTCGGGAAATGAGTTTACTCCCTGAGTACTTTCTTTGCATACATTCGACTATACGGGCCAAGCCCCGGATTTACGGGAAAACGTGGGATTTCGTTTGCCGGCGATTAAACCTCTTTCATAAAGCGTCTCATCAAGAATGAAAACATTTTTGAAAACTACAAGTCTCATGCGTTTTAGTGGTGAAAAAATAATTTAAAAAATCGTTCGGGAAATGAGTTTACTCCCTGGGTACTTTCTTTGTATACTTTTGACTATACCGGCCGAGTCCGGGATTTACGGGATATCGCGGATTTTCGTTTGCCGGCGATTATACTTCTTTTATTCAGCGTCCCATCAAATATGAAAATATTTTTGAAAACTAAAAGTCTCATGCGTTTAGTGGTAAAAAAATAATATAAAAAATCGTTCGGGAAATGAGTTTACTCCCTGGGTACTTTCTTTGTGTACTTTTGACTATACGGGCCAAGCCCGGGATTTACGGGAAATCGCGGGTTTTCGTTTGCCGGCGATTAAACTTCTTTTATTCAGCGTCTCATCAAAAATGAAAACATTTTTAAAAACTACAAGTCTTATGCGTTTTAGTGGTGAAAAAATAATTTAAAAAATCGTTCTGGAAATGAGTTTACTCAGAGGGTACTTTCTTTTTATACATTCGACTATACGTGCCAAGCCCGGGATTTACGGGAAATCGCGGGATTTCGTTTGCCGGCGATTAAACTGCTTTTATTCAGCGTCTCATCAAAAATGAAAACATTCTTGAAAACTACATGTCTCATGCGTTTTAGTGGTGAAATAATAATTTAAAAAATTGTTTGGGAAATGAGTTTACTCCCTGGGTACTTTCTTTGTATACTTTTGACTATACGGGCCAAGTCCAGGATTTACGGGAAATTGCAGGTTTTCGTTTGCCGGCGATTAAACTTCTTTTATTCAGCGTCTCATCAAAAATGAAAACATTTTTGAAAACTACAAGTCTCATGCGTTTTAGTGGTGAAAAAAAAAATTTAAAAAATCGTTCGGGAAATGAGTTTACTCCCTGAGTACTTTCTTTGCATACATTCGACTATACGGGCCAAGCCCCGGATTTACGGGAAAACGTGGGATTTTGTTTGCCGGCGATTAAACCTCTTTCATAAAGCGTCTCATCAAGAATGAAAACATTTTTGAAAACTACAAGTCTCATGCGTTTTAGTGGTGAAAAAATAATTTAAAAAATCGTTCGGGAAATGAGTTTACTCCCTGGGTACTTTCTTTGTATACTTTTGACTATACCGGCCGAGTCCGGGATTTACGGGATATCGCGGATTTTCGTTTGCCGGCGATTATACTTCTTTTATTCAGCGTCCCATCAAATATGAAAATATTTTTGAAAACTAAAAGTCTCATGCGTTTAGTGGTAAAAAAATAATATAAAAAATCGTTCGGGAAATGAGTTTACTCCCTGGGTACTTTCTTTGTGTACTTTTGACTATACGGGTCAAGCCCGGGATTTACGGGAAATCGCGGGTTTTCGTTTGCCGGCGATTAAACTTCTTTTATTCAGCGTCTCATCAAAAATGAAAACATTTTTAAAAACTACAAGTCTTATGCGTTTTAGTGGTGAAAAAATAATTTAAAAAATCGTTCTGGAAATGAGTTTACTCCCTGGGTACTTTCTTTGTATACTTTTGACTATACGGGCCGAGTCCGGGATTTAGGGAAATCGCAGGTTTTCGTTTGCCGGCGATTAAACTGCTTTTATTCAGCGTCTCATCAAAAATGAAAACATTTTTGAAAACTACAAATCTCATGCGTTTTAGTGGTGAAAAAGTAATTTAAAAAATCGTTCGGGAAATGAGTTTACTCCCTGGGTACTTTCTTTGTATACTTTTGACTATACGGGCCAAGCCCGGGATTTACGGGAAATCGCGGGTTTTCGTTTGCCGGCGATTAAACTTCTTTTATTCAGCGTCTCATCAAAAATGAAAACATTTTTAAAAACTACAAGTCTTGTCCGTTTTAGTGGTAAAAAAATAATTTAAAAAATCGTTCTGGAAATGAGTTTACTCCCTGGGTACTTTCTTTGTATACTTTTGACTATACGGGCCGAGTCCGGGATTTACGGGAAATCGCAGGTTTTCGTTTGCCGGCGATTAAACTGCTTTTATTCAGCGTCTCATCAAAAATGAAAATATTATTGAAAACTACAAGTCTTATGCGTTTTAGTGGTGAAAAAATAATTTAAAAAATCGTTCTGGAAATGAGTTTACTCACAGGGTACTTTCTTTGTATATATTCGACTATACGGGCCAAGCCCGGGATTTACGGGAAATCGCGGGTTTTCGTTTTCCGGCGATTAAACCTCTTTTATTAAGCGTCTCATCAAAAATGAAAACATTTGTGAAGACTACAAGTCTCATGCGTTTTAGTGGTGAAAAAAAAATTTAAAAAATCGTTCGGGAAATGAGTTTACTCCCCGGGTACTTTCTTTGTATACATTCGACTATACGGGCCGAGACCGGGATTTACGGAAAATTGCGGGTTTTCGTTTGCCGGCGATTAAACCTCTTTCATTAAGGGTCTCATCAAAAATGAAAACATTTGTGAAAACTACAAGTCTCATGCGTTTTAGTGGTGAAAAAAAAATTTAAAAAATCGTTCGGGAAATGAGTTTACTCCCTGGGTACTTTCTTTGTATACATTCGACTATACGGGCCGAGACCGGGATTTACGGGAAATTGCGGGTTTTCGTTTGCCGGCGATTAAACTTCTTTTATTCAGCGTCTCATTAAAAATGAAAACATTTTTAAAAACTACAAGTCTCATGGGCTTTAGTGGTGAAATAATAATTTAAAAAATCGTTTGGGAAATGAGTTTACTCCCTGGGTACTTTCTTTGTATACTTTTGACTATACGGTCCGAGTACGGGATTTACGGGAAATCGCAGGTTTTCGTTTGCCGGCGATTAAACTTCTTTTATTCAGCGTCTCATTAAAAATGAAAACATTTTTAAAAACTACAAGTCTCATGCGTTTTAGTGGTGAAAAAATAATTTAAAAAATCGTTCGGGAAATGAGTTTACACCCTGGGTACTTTCTTTGTATACTTTTCACTATACGGGCCGAGTCCGGGATTTACGGGAAATCGCAGGTTTTCGTTTGCCGGCGATTAAAGTTCTTTTATTCAGCGTCTCATCAAAAATGAAAACATTTTTGAAAACTACAAGTCTCATGCGTTTTAGTGGTGAAAAAATAATTTAAAAATTCGTTCTGGAAATGAGTTTACTCCCTGGGTACTTTCTTTGTATACTTTTGACTATACGGGCCGAGTCCGGGATTTACGGGAAATCGCAGGTTTTCGTTTGCCGGCGATTAAACTGCTTTTATTCAGCGTCTCATCAAAAATGAAAATATTATTGAAAACTACAAGTCTTATGCGTTTTAGTGGTGAAAAAATAATTTAAAAAATCGTTCTGGAAATGAGTTTACTCACAGGGTACTTTCTTTGTATATATTCGACTATACGGGCCAAGCCCGGGATTTACGGGAAATCGCGGGTTTTCGTTTTCCGGCGATTAAACCTCTTTTATTAAGCGTCTCATCAAAAATGAAAACATTTGTGAAGACTACAAGTCTCATGCGTTTTAGTGGTGAAAAAAAAATTTAAAAAATCGTTCGGGAAATGAGTTTACTCCCCGGGTACTTTCTTTGTATACATTCGACTATACGGGCCGAGACCGGGATTTACGGAAAATTGCGGGTTTTCGTTTGCCGGCGATTAAACCTCTTTCATTAAGGGTCTCATCAAAAATGAAAACATTTGTGAAAACTACAAGTCTCATGCGTTTTAGTGGTGAAAAAAAAATTTAAAAAATCGTTCGGGAAATGAGTTTACTCCCTGGGTACTTTCTTTGTATACATTCGACTATACGGGCCGAGACCGGGATTTACGGGAAATTGCGGGTTTTCGTTTGCCGGCGATTAAACTTCTTTTATTCAGCGTCTCATTAAAAATGAAAACATTTTTAAAAACTACAAGTCTCATGGGCTTTAGTGGTGAAATAATAATTTAAAAAATCGTTTGGGAAATGAGTTTACTCCCTGGGTACTTTCTTTGTATACTTTTGACTATACGGTCCGAGTACGGGATTTACGGGAAATCGCAGGTTTTCGTTTGCCGGCGATTAAACTTCTTTTATTCAGCGTCTCATTAAAAATGAAAACATTTTTAAAAACTACAAGTCTCATGCGTTTTAGTGGTGAAAAAATAATTTAAAAAATCGTTCGGGAAATGAGTTTACACCCTGGGTACTTTCTTTGTATACTTTTCACTATACGGGCCGAGTCCGGGATTTACGGGAAATCGCAGGTTTTCGTTTGCCGGCGATTAAAGTTCTTTTATTCAGCGTCTCATCAAA
This sequence comes from Hydractinia symbiolongicarpus, assembly GCF_029227915.1. Classification (NCBI taxonomy): domain Eukaryota; kingdom Metazoa; phylum Cnidaria; class Hydrozoa; order Anthoathecata; family Hydractiniidae; genus Hydractinia; species Hydractinia symbiolongicarpus. Next base: position 4,411,029 of record NC_079884.1, on the reverse strand, counting down.
AATGAAAACATTTTTGAAAACTACAAGTCTCATGCGTTTTAGTGGTGAAAAAATAATTTAAAAATTCGTTCGGGAAATGAGTTTACTTACTGGGTACTTTCCTTGTATACTTTTAACTATACGGGCCGAGTCCGGGATTTACGGGAAATCGCGGGTTTTCGTTTGCCCGCGATTAAACTTCTTTTATTCAGCGTCTCATTAAAAATGAAAACATTTTTAAAAACTACAAGTCTCATGGGCTTTAGTGGTGAAATAATAATTTAAAAAATCGTTTGGGAAATGAGTTTACTCCCTGGGTACTTTCTTTGTATACTTTTGACTATACGGGCCGAGTCCAGGATTTACGGGAAATCGCAGGTTTTCGTTTGCCGGCGATTAAACTTCTTTTATTCAGCGTCTCATCAAAAATGAAAACACTTTTAAAAACTACAGGTCTCATGCGTTTTAGTGGTGAAATAATAATTTAAAAAATCGTTCAGGAAATGAGTTTACTCTTTGGGTACTTTCTTTGTATACTTTTGACTATACGGGCCAAGCCCGGGATTTACGGGAAATCGCGGGTTTTCGTTTGCCGGCGATTAAACTTCTTTTATTCAGCGTCTCATCAAAAATGAAAACATTTTTAAAAACTACAAGTCTTATGCGTTTTAGTGGTGAAAAAATAATTTAAAAAATCGTTCTGGAAATGAGTTTACTCCCTGGGTACTTTCTTTGTATACTTTTGACTATACGGGCCGAGTCCGGGATTTACGGGAAATCGCAGGTTTTCGTTTGCCGGCGATTAAACTGCTTTTCTTCAGCGTCTCATCAAAAATGAAAACATTCTTGAAAACTACAAGTCTCATGAGTTTTAGTGGTGAAATAATAATTTAAAAAATCGTTTGGGAAATGAGTTTACTCCCTGGGTACTTTCTTTGCATACTTTTGACTATACGGTCCGAGTACGGGATTTACGGGAAATCGCAGGTTTTCGTTTGCCGGCGATTAAACTTCTTTCATTCAGCGTCTCATCAAAAATGACAACATTTTTGAAAACTACAAGTCTCATGCGTTTTAGTGGTGAAAAAATAATTTAAAAAATCGTTCGGGAAATGAGTTTACACCCTGGGTACTTCCTTTGTATACTTTTGACTATACGGGCCGAGTCCGGGATTTACGGGAAATTGCAGGTTTTCGTTTGCCGGCGATTAAACTTCTTTTATTCAGCGTCTCATCAAAAATGAAAACATTTTTGAAAACTACAAGTCTCATGCGTTTTAGTGGTGAAAAAATAATTTAAAAATTCGTTCGGGAAATGAGTTTACTCACTGGGTACTTTCCTTCTATACTTTTAACTATACGGGCCGAGTCCGGGATTTACGGGAAATCGCAGGTTTTCGTTTGCCGGCGATTAAACTTCTTTTATTCAGCGTCTCATCAAAAATGAAAACATTTTTGAAAACTACAAGTCTCATGCGTTTTAGTGGTGAAAAAATAATTTAAAAAATGGTTCGGGAAATGAGTTTACACCCTGGGTACTTTCTTTGTATACTTTTGACTATACGGGCCGAGTCCGGGATTTACGGGAAATCGCAGGTTTACGTTTGCCGGCGATTAAACTTCTTTTATTCAGCGTCTCATCAAAAATGAAAAAAATTTTGAAAACTACAAGTCTCATGCGTTTTAGTGGTGAAAAAATAATTTAAAAATTCGTTCGGGAAATTAGTTTACTCCTTGGGTACTTTCTTTGTATACATTCGACTACACGGGCCAAGCCCGGGATTTAGGGGAAATCGCTTGTTTTCGTTTGCCGGCGATTAAACTTCTTTTATTCAGCGTCTCATCAAAAATGAAAACATTTTTGAAAACTACAAGTCTCATGCGTTTTAGTGGTGAAAAAATAATTTAAAAATTCGTTCGGGAAATCAGTTTACTCCCTGGGTACTTTCTTTGTTTACTTTTGACTATACGGGCCGAGTCCGGGATTTACGGGAAATCGCAGGTTTTCGTTTGCCGGCGATTAAACTTCTTTTATTCAGCGTCTCATCAAAAATGAAAACATTTTTGAAAACTACAAGTCTTATGCGATTTAGTGGTGAAAAGATAATTTAAAAAATCGGTCTGGAAATGAGTTTACTGACAGGGTACTTTCTTTGTATACATTCGACTATACGTGCCAAGCCCGGGATTTACGGGAAATCGCGGGTTTTCGTTTGCCGGCGATTAAACTGCTTTTATTCAGCGTCTCATCAAAAATGAAAATATTTTTGAAAACTACAAGTCTCATGCGTTTTAGTGGTGAAAAAAGAATTTAAAAAATCGTTCGGGAAATGAGGTTACTCCCTGGGTACTTTCTTTGTATACATTCGACTATACGGGCCGAGACCGGGATTTACGGGAAATTGCCGGTTTTCGTTTGCCGGCGATTAAACTTCTTTTATTCAGCGTCTCATCAAAAATAAAAACATTTTTGAAAACTACAAGTCTCATGCGTTTTAGTGGTGAAAAAATAATTTAAAAAATCGTTTGGGAAATGAGTTTACACCCTGGGTACTTTCTTTGTATACATTCGACTATACGTGCCAAGCCCGGGATTTACGGGAAATCGCGGGTTTTCGTTTGCCGGCGATTAAACTGCTTTTAGTCAGCGTCTCATCAAAAATGAAAACATTCTTGAAAACTACAAGTCTCATGCGTTTTAGTGGTGAAAAAAAAATTTAAAAAATCGTTCGGGAAATGAGTTTACTCCCAGGGTACTTTCTTTATATACATTCGACTATACGGGCCAAGACCGGTATTTACGGGAAATTGCGGGTTTTCGTTTGCCGGTGATTAAACTTCTTTTATTCAGCGTCTCATTAAAAATGAAAACATTTTTAAAAACTACAAGTCTCATGGGCTTTAGTGGTGAAATAATAATTTAAAAAATCGTTTGGGAAATGAGTTTACTCCCTGGGTACTTTCTTTGTATACTTTTGACTATACGGTCCGAGTACGTGATTTACGTGAAATCGCAGGTTTTCGTTTGCCGGCGATTAAACTTCTTTTATTCAGCGTCTCATCGAAAATGAAAACATTTTTGAAATCTACAAGTCTCATGCGTTTTAGTGGTGAAAAAATAATTTAAAAATTCGTTCGGGAAATGAGTTTACTTACTGGGTACTTTCCTTGTATACTTTTAACTATACGGGCCGAGTCCGGGATTTACGGGAAATCGCAGGTTTTCGTTTGCCGGCGATTAAACTTCTTTTATTCAGCGTCTCATCAAAAATGAAAACATTTTTGAAAACTACAAGTCTCATGCGTTTTAGGGGTGAAAAAATAATTTAAAAAATCGTTCGGGAAATGAGTTTACACCCTGGGTACTTTCTTTGTATACTTTTGACTATACGGGCCGAGTCCGGGATTTACGGGAAATCGCAGGTTTTCGTTTGCCGGCGATTAAAATTCTTTTATTCAGCGTCTCATCGAAAATGAAAACATTTTTGAAATCTACAAGTCTCATGCGTTTTAGTGGTGAAAAAATAATTTAAAAATTCGTTCGGGAAATGAGTTTACTTACTGGGTACTTTCCTTGTATACTTTTAACTATACGGGCCGAGTCCGGGATTTACGGGAAATCGCAGGTTTTCGTTTGCCGGCGATTAAACTTCTTTTATTCAGCGTCTCATCAAAAATGAAAACATTTTTGAAAACTACAAGTCTCATGCGTTTTAGTGGTGAAAAAGTAATTTAAAAATTCGTTCGGGAAGAGAGTTTACTCACTGGGTACTTTCCTTGTATACTTTTAACTATACGGGCCGAGTCCGGGATTTACGGGAAATCGCGGGTTTTCGTTTGCCCGCGATTAAACTTCTTTTATTCAGCGTCTCATTAAAAATGAAAACATTTTTAAAAACTACAAGTCTCGTGGGCTTTAGTGGTGAAATAATAATTTAAAAAATCGTTTGGGAAATGAGTTTACTCCCTGGGTACTTTCTTTGTATACTTTTGACTATACGGGCCGAGTCCAGGATGTACGGGAAATCGCAGGTTTTCGTTTGCCGGCGATTAAACTTCTTTTATTCAGCGTCTCATCAAAAATGAAAACATTTTTGAAAACTACAAGTCTGATGCGTTTTAGTGGTGAAAAAATAATTTTAAAAATCGTTCGGGAAACGAGTTTACTCCCTGGGTACTTTCTTTGTTTACTTTTGACTATACGGGCCGAGTCTGTGATTTACGGGAAATCGCAGGTTTTCGTTTGCCGGCGATTAAACTTCTTTTATTCAGCGTCTCATCAAAAATGAAAACATTTTTGAAAACTACAAGTCTTATGCGATTTAGTGGTGAAAAGATAATTTAAAAAATCGTTCTGGAAATGAGTTTACTCACAGGGTACTTTCTTTGTATACATTCGACTATACGTGCCAAGCCTGGGATTTACGGGAAATCGCGGGTTTTTGTTTGCCGGCGATTAAACTGCTTTTATTCAGCGTCTCATCAAAAATGAAAGTATTTTTGAAAACTACAAGTCTCATGCGATTTAGTGGTGAAAAAAGAATTTAAAAAATCGTTCGGGAAATGAGTTTACTCCCTGGGTACTTTCTTTGTATACATTCGACTATACGGGCCGAGACCGGGATTTACGGGAAATTGCGGGTTTTCGTTTGCCGGCGATTAAACTTCTTTTATTCAGCGTCTCATCAAAAATAAAAACATTTTTGAAAACTACAAGTCTCATGCGTTTTAGTGGTGAAAAAATAATTTAAAAAATCGTTTGGGAAATGAGTTTACACCCTGGGTACTTTCTTTGTATACATTCGACTATACGTGCCAAGCCCGGGATTTACGGGAAATCGCGGGTTTTCGTTTGCCGGCGATTAAACTTCTTTTATTCAGCGTCTCATCAAAAATGAAAACATTCTTGAAAACTACAAGTCTCATGCGTTTTAGTGGTGAAAAAAAAAATTAAGAAATCGTTCGGGAAATGAGTTTACTCCCTGGGTACTTCCTTTGTATACTTTTGACTATACGGGCCGAGTCCGGGATTTACGGGAAATCGCAGGTTTTCGTTTGCCCGCGATTAAACTTCTTTTATTCAGCGTCTCATTAAAAATGAAAACATTTTTAAAAACTACAAGTCTCGTGGGCTTTAGTGGTGAAATAATAATTTAAAAAATCGTTTGGGAAATGAGTTTACTCCCTGGGTACTTTCTTTGTATACTTTTGACTATACGGGCCGAGTCCAGGATGTACGGGAAATCGCAGGTTTTCGTTTGCCGGCGATTAAACTTCTTTTATTCAGCGTCTCATCAAAAATGAAAACATTTTTGAAAACTACAAGTCTGATGCGTTTTAGTGGTGAAAAAATAATTTAAAAAATCGTTCGGGAAACGAGTTTTCTCCCTGGGTACTTTCTTTGTTTACTTTTGACTATACGGGCCGAGTCTGTGATTTACGGGAAATCGCAGGTTTTCGTTTGCCGGCGATTAAACTTCTTTTATTCAGCGTCTCATCAAAAATGAAAACATTTTTGAAAACTACAAGTCTTATGCGATTTAGTGGTGAAAAGATAATTTAAAAAATCGTTCTGGAAATGAGTTTACTCACAGGGTACTTTCTTTGTATACATTCGACTATACGTGCCAAGCCTGGGATTTACGGGAAATCGCGGGTTTTCGTTTGCCGGCGATTAAACTGCTTTTATTCAGCGTCTCATCAAAAATGAAAGTATTTTTGAAAACTACAAGTCTCATGCGATTTAGTGGTGAAAAAAGAATTTAAAAAATCGTTCGGGAAATGAGTTTACTCCCTGGGTACTTTCTTTGTATACATTCGACTATACGGGCCGAGACCGGGATTTACGGGAAATTGCGGGTTTTCGTTTGCCGGCGATTAAACTTCTTTTATTCAGCGTCTCATCAAAAATAAAAACATTTTTGAAAACTACAAGTCTCATGCGTTTTAGTGGTGAAAAAATAATTTAAAAAATCGTTTGGGAAATGAGTTTACACCCTGGGTACTTTCTTTGTATACATTCGACTATACGTGCCAAGCCCGGGATTTACGGGAAATCGCGGGTTTTCGTTTGCCGGCGATTAAACTTCTTTTATTCAGCGTCTCATCAAAAATGAAAACATTCTTGAAAACTACAAGTCTCATGCGTTTTAGTGGTGAAAAAAAAAATTAAGAAATCGTTCGGGAAATGAGTTTACTCCCTGGGTACTTTCTTTATATACATTCGACTATACGGGCCAAGACCGGGATTTACGGGAAATTGCGGGTTTTCGTTTGCCGGCGATTAAACTGCTTTTATTCAGCGTCTCATCAAAATGAAAATATTTTTGAAAACTACAAGTCTCATGCGTTTTAGTGGTGAAAAAATAATTTAAAAAATCGTTCGGGAAATGAGTTTACACCCTGGGTACTTCCTTTGTATACTTTTGACTATACGGGCCGAGTCCGGGATTTACGGGAAATCTCAGGTTTTCGTTTGCCGGCGATTAAACTTCTTTTATTCAGCGTCTCATCAAAAATGAAAACATTTTTGAAAACTACAAGTCTCATGCGTTTTAGTGGTGAAAAAATAATTTAAAAATTCGTTCGGGAAATGAGTTTACTTACTGGGTACTTTCCTTGTATACTTTTAACTATGCGGGCCGAGTCCGGGATTTACGGGAAATCGCGGGTTTTCGTTTGCCCGCGATTAAACTTCTTTTATCCAGCGTCTCATTAAAAATGAAAACATTTTTAAAAACTACAAGTCTCGTGGGCTTTAGGGGTGAAAAATAATTTAAAAAATCGTTCGGGAAATGAGTTTACACCCTGGGTACTTTCTTTGTATACTTTTGACTATACGGGCCGAGTCCGGGATTTACGGGAAATCGCAGGTTTTCGTTTGCCGGCGATTAAAATTCTTTTATTCAGCGTCTCATCAAAAATGAAAACATTTTTGAAAACTACAAGTCTCATGCGTTTTAGTGGTGAAAAAATAATTTAAAAAATCGTTCGGGAAATGAGTTTACTCACTGGGTACTTTCCTTGTATACTTTTAACTATACGGGCCGAGTCCGGGATTTACGGGAAATCGCGGGTTTTCGTTTGCCCGCGATTAAACTTCTTTTATCCAGCGTCTCATTAAAAATGAAAACATTTTTAAAAACTACAAGTCTCGTGGGCTTTAGTGGTGAAATAATAATTTAAAAAATCGTTTGGGAAATGAGTTTACTCCCTGGGTACTTTCTTTGTATACTTTTGACTATACGGGCCGAGTCCAGGATGTACGGGAAATCGCAGGTTTTCGTTTGCCGGCGATTAAACTTCTTTTATTCAGCGTCTCATCAAAAATGAAAACATTTTTAAAAACTACAGGTCTCATGCGTTTTAGTGGTGAAATAATAATTTAAAAAATCGTTCGGGAAATGAGTTTACTCCCTGGGTACTTTCTTTGTATACTTTTGACTATACGGGCCGAGTCCGGGATTTACGGGAAATCGCGGGTTTTCGTTTGCCGGCGATTAAACTTCTTTTATTCAGCGTCTCATCAAAAATGAAAACATTTCTAAAAACTACAAGTCTTATGCGTTTAAGTGGTGAAAAAATAATTTAAAAAATCGTTCTGGAAATGAGTTTACTCCCTGGGTACTTTCTTTGTATACTTTTGACTATACGGGCCGAGTCCAGGATTTACGGGAAATCGCAGGTTTTCGTTTGCCGGCGATTAAACTTCTTTTATTCACCGTCTCATCAAAAATGAAAACATTTTTAAAAACTACAAGTCTCATGCGTTTTAGTGCTGAAAAAATAATTTAAAAAATCGTTCGGGAAATGAGTTTACTCCCTGGGTACTTTTTTGTATACTTTTGACTATGCGGGCCGAGTCCGGGGTTTACGGGAAATGGCGGGTTTTCGTTTGCCGGCGATTAAACTTCTTTTATTCAGCGTCTCATCAAAAATGAAAACATTTTTAAAAACTACAAGTCTTATGCGTCTTAGTGGTGAAAAAGTAATTTAAAAAATCGTTCTGGAAATGAGTTTACTCACAGGGTACTTTCTTTGTATACATTCGACTATACGTGCCAAGCCCGGGATTTACGGGAAATCGCGGGTTTTCGTTTGCCGGCAATTAAACTGCTTTTATTCAGCGTCTCATCAAAAATGAAAACATTCTTGAAAACTACAAGTCTCATGCGTTTTAGTGGTGAAATAATAATTTAAAAATCGTTTGGGAAATGAGTTTACTCCCTGGGTACTTTCTTTGTATACTTTTGACTATACGGGCCGAGTCCGGGATTTACGGGAAATCGCAGGTTTTCGTTTGCCGGCGATTAAACTGCTTTTATTCAGCGTCTCATCAAAAATGAAAACATTCTTGAAAACTACAAGTCTCATGAGTTTTAGTGGTGAAATAATAATTTAAAAAATCGTTTGGGAAATGAGTTTACTCCCTGGGTACTCTCTTTGTATACTTTTGACTATACGGGCCGAGTCCAGGATTTACGGGAAATCGCAGGTTTTCGTTTGCCGGCGATTAAACTTCTTTTATTCACTGTCTCATCAAAAATGAAAACATTTTTAAAAACTACAAGTCTCATGCGTTTTAGTGCTGAAAAAATAATTTAAAAAATCGTTCGGGAAATGAGTTTACTCCCTGGGTACTTTCTTTGTATACTTTTGACTATGCGGGCCGAGTCCGGGGTTTACGGGAAATGGCGGGTTTTCGTTTGCCGGCGATTAAACTTCTTTTATTCAGCGTCTCATCAAAAATGAAAACATTTTTAAAAATTACAAGTCTTATGCGTCTTAGTGGTGAAAAAGTAATTTAAAAAATCGTTCTGGAAATGAGTTTACTCACAGGGTACTTTCTTTGTATACATTCGACTATACGTGCCAAGCCCGGGATTTACGGGAAATCGCGGGTTTTCGTTTGCCGGCAATTAAACTGCTTTTATTCAGCGTCTCATCAAAAATGAAAACATTCTTGAAAACTACAAGTCTCATGCGTTTTAGTGGTGAAATAATAATTTAAAAATCGTTTGGGAAATGAGTTTACTCCCTGGGTACTTTCTTTGTATACTTTTGACTATACGGGCCGAGTCCGGGATTTACGGGAAATCGCAGGTTTTCGTTTGCCGGCGATTAAACTGCTTTTATTCAGCGTCTCATCAAAAATGAAAACATTCTTGAAAACTACAAGTCTCATGAGTTTTAGTGGTGAAATAATAATTTAAAAAATCGTTTGGGAAATGAGTTTACTCCCTGGGTACTCTCTTTGTATACTTTTGACTATACGGGCCGAGTCCAGGATTTACGGGAAATCGCAGGTTTTCGTTTGCCGGCGATTAAACTTCTTTTATTCACTGTCTCATCAAAAATGAAAACATTTTTAAAAACTACAAGTCTCATGCGTTTTAGTGCTGAAAAAATAATTTAAAAAATCGTTCGGGAAATGAGTTTACTCCCTGGGTACTTTCTTTGTATACTTTTGACTATGCGGGCCGAGTCCGGGGTTTACGGGAAATGGCGGGTTTTCGTTTGCCGGCGATTAAACTTCTTTTATTCAGCGTCTCATCAAAAATGAAAACATTTTTAAAAATTACAAGTCTTATGCGTCTTAGTGGTGAAAAAGTAATTTAAAAAATCGTTCTGGAAATGAGTTTACTCACAGGGTACTTTCTTTGTATACATTCGACTATACGTGCCAAGCCCGGGATTTACGGGAAATCGCGGGTTTTCGTTTGCCGGCGATTAAACTGCTTTTATTCAGCGTCTCATCAAAAATGAAAACATTCTTGAAAACTACAAGTCTCATGCGTTTTAGTGGTGAAATAATAATTTAAAAAATCGTTTGGGAAATGAGTTTACTTCCTGGGTACTTTCTTTGTATACTTTTGAATATACGGGCCAAGCCGGGATTTACGGGAAATCGCGGGTTTTCGTTTGCCCACGATTAAACTTCTTTTATTCAGCGTCTCATCAAAAATGAAAACATTTTTAAAAACTACAGGTCTCATGCGTTTTAGTGGTGAAATAATAATTTAAGAAATCGTTCGGGAAATGAGTTTCCTCCCTGGGTACTTTCTTTGTATACTTTTGACTATACGGGCCAAGCCCGGGATTTACGGGAAATCGCGGGTTTTCGTTTGCCGGCGATTAAACTTCTTTTATTCAGCGTCTCATCAAAAATGAAAACATTTTTAAAAACTACAAGTGTTATGCGTTTTAGTGGTGAAAAAATAATTTAAAAAATCGTTCTGGAAATGAGTTTACTCCCTGGGTACTTTCTTTGTATACTTTTGACTATACGGGCCGAGTCCGGGATTTACGGGAAATCGCAGGTTTTCGTTTGCCGGCGATTAAACTGCTTTTATTCAGCGTCTCATCAAAAATAAAAACATTCTTGAAAACTACAAGTCTCATGAGTTTTAGTGGTGAAATAATAATTTAAAAAATCGTTTGGGAAATGAGTTTACTCCCTGGGTACTTTCTTTGTTTACTTTTGACTATACGGGCCGAGTCCAGGATTTACGGGAAATCGCAGGTTTTCGTTTGCCGGCGATTAAACTTCTTTTATTCACCGTCTCATCAAAAATGAAAACATTTTTAAAAACTACAAGTCTCATGCGTTTTAGTGCTGAAAAAATAATTTAAAAAATCGTTCGGGAAATGAGTTTACTCCCTGGGTACTTTCTTTGTATACTTTTGACTATGCGGGCCGAGTCCGGGGTTTACGGGAAATGGCGGGTTTTTGTTTGCCGGCGATTAAACTTCTTTTATTCAGCGTCTCATCAAAAATGAAAACATTTTTAAAAACTACAAGTCTTATGCGTCTTAGTGGTGAAAAAGTAATTTAAAAAATCGTTCTGGAAATGAGTTTACTCCCTGGGTACTTTCTTTGTATACTTTTGACTATACGGGCCGAGTCCGGGATTTACGGGAAATCGCAGGTTTTCGTTTGCCGGCGATTAAACTGCTTTTATTCAGCGTCTCATCAAAAATAAAAACATTCTTGAAAACTACAAGTCTCATGAGTTTTAGTGGTGAAATAATAATTTAAAAAATTGTTTGGGAAATGAGTTTACTCCCTGGGTACTTTCTTTGTATACTTTTGACTATACGGGCCGAGTCCAGGATTTACGGGAAATCGCAGGTTTTCGTTTGCCGGCGATTAAACTGCTTTTATTCAGCGTCTCATCAAAAATGAAAACATTCTTGAAAACTACAAGTCTCATGAGTTTTAGTGGTGAAATAATAATTTAAAAAATCGTTTGGGAAATGAGTTTACTCCCTGGGTACTTTCTTTGTATACTTTTGACTATACGGGCCGAGTCCAGGATTTACGGGAAATCGCAGGTTTTCGTTTGCCGGCGATTAAACTTCTTTTATTCACCGTCTCATCAAAAATGAAAACATTTTTAAAAACTACAAGTCTCATGCGTTTTAGTGCTGAAAAAATAATTTAAAACATCGTTCGGGAAATGAGTTTACTCCCTGGGTACTTTCTTTGTATACTTTTGACTATGCGGGCCGAGTCCGGGGTTTACGGGAAATGGCGGGTTTTCGTTTGCCGGCGATTAAACTTCTTTTATTCAGCGTCTCATGAAAAATGAAAACATTTTTAAAAACTACAAGTCTTATGCGTCTTAGTGGTGAAAAAGTAATTTAAAAAATCGTTCTGGAAATGAGTTTACTCACAGGGTACTTTCTTTTGTATACATTCGACTATACGTGCCAAGCCCGGGATTTACGGGAAATCGCGGGTTTTCGTTTGCCGGCGATTAAACTGCTTTTATTCAGCGTCTCATCAAAAATGAAAACATTTCTAAAAACTACAAGTCTTATGCGTTTAAGTGGTGAAAAAATAATTTAAAAAATCGTTCTGGAAATGAGTTTACTCCCTGGGTACTTTCTTTGTATACTTTTGACTATACGGGCCGAGTCCAGGATTTACGGGAAATCGCAGGTTTTCGTTTGCCGGCGATTAAACTTCTTTTATTCACCGTCTCATCAAAAATGAAAACATTTTTAAAAACTACAAGTCTCATGCGTTTTAGTGCTGAAAAAATAATTTAAAAAATCGTTCGGGAAATGAGTTTACTCCCTGGGTACTTTTTTGTATACTTTTGACTATGCGGGCCGAGTCCGGGGTTTACGGGAAATGGCGGGTTTTCGTTTGCCGGCGATTAAACTTCTTTTATTCAGCGTCTCATCAAAAATGAAAACATTTTTAAAAACTACAAGTCTTATGCGTCTTAGTGGTGAAAAAGTAATTTAAAAAATCGTTCTGGAAATGAGTTTACTCACAGGGTACTTTCTTTGTATACATTCGACTATACGTGCCAAGCCCGGGATTTACGGGAAATCGCGGGTTTTCGTTTGCCGGCAATTAAACTGCTTTTATTCAGCGTCTCATCAAAAATGAAAACATTCTTGAAAACTACAAGTCTCATGCGTTTTAGTGGTGAAATAATAATTTAAAAATCGTTTGGGAAATGAGTTTACTCCCTGGGTACTTTCTTTGTATACTTTTGACTATACGGGCCGAGTCCGGGATTTACGGGAAATCGCAGGTTTTCGTTTGCCGGCGATTAAACTGCTTTTATTCAGCGTCTCATCAAAAATGAAAACATTCTTGAAAACTACAAGTCTCATGAGTTTTAGTGGTGAAATAATAATTTAAAAAATCGTTTGGGAAATGAGTTTACTCCCTGGGTACTCTCTTTGTATACTTTTGACTATACGGGCCGAGTCCAGGATTTACGGGAAATCGCAGGTTTTCGTTTGCCGGCGATTAAACTTCTTTTATTCACTGTCTCATCAAAAATGAAAACATTTTTAAAAACTACAAGTCTCATGCGTTTTAGTGCTGAAAAAATAATTTAAAAAATCGTTCGGGAAATGAGTTTACTCCCTGGGTACTTTCTTTGTATACTTTTGACTATGCGGGCCGAGTCCGGGGTTTACGGGAAATGGCGGGTTTTCGTTTGCCGGCGATTAAACTTCTTTTATTCAGCGTCTCATCAAAAATGAAAACATTTTTAAAAATTACAAGTCTTATGCGTCTTAGTGGTGAAAAAGTAATTTAAAAAATCGTTCTGGAAATGAGTTTACTCACAGGGTACTTTCTTTGTATACATTCGACTATACGTGCCAAGCCCGGGATTTACGGGAAATCGCGGGTTTTCGTTTGCCGGCAATTAAACTGCTTTTATTCAGCGTCTCATCAAAAATGAAAACATTCTTGAAAACTACAAGTCTCATGCGTTTTAGTGGTGAAATAATAATTTAAAAATCGTTTGGGAAATGAGTTTACTCCCTGGGTACTTTCTTTGTATACTTTTGACTATACGGGCCGAGTCCGGGATTTACGGGAAATCGCAGGTTTTCGTTTGCCGGCGATTAAACTGCTTTTATTCAGCGTCTCATCAAAAATGAAAACATTCTTGAAAACTACAAGTCTCATGAGTTTTAGTGGTGAAATAATAATTTAAAAAATCGTTTGGGAAATGAGTTTACTCCCTGGGTACTCTCTTTGTATACTTTTGACTATACGGGCCGAGTCCAGGATTTACGGGAAATCGCAGGTTTTCGTTTGCCGGCGATTAAACTTCTTTTATTCACTGTCTCATCAAAAATGAAAACATTTTTAAAAACTACAAGTCTCATGCGTTTTAGTGCTGAAAAAATAATTTAAAAAATCGTTCGGGAAATGAGTTTACTCCCTGGGTACTTTCTTTGTATACTTTTGACTATGCGGGCCGAGTCCGGGGTTTACGGGAAATGGCGGGTTTTCGTTTGCCGGCGATTAAACTTCTTTTATTCAGCGTCTCATCAAAAATGAAAACATTTTTAAAAATTACAAGTCTTATGCGTCTTAGTGGTGAAAAAGTAATTTAAAAAATCGTTCTGGAAATGAGTTTACTCACAGGGTACTTTCTTTGTATACATTCGACTATACGTGCCAAGCCCGGGATTTACGGGAAATCGCGGGTTTTCGTTTGCCGGCGATTAAACTGCTTTTATTCAGCGTCTCATCAAAAATGAAAACATTCTTGAAAACTACAAGTCTCATGCGTTTTAGTGGTGAAATAATAATTTAAAAAATCGTTTGGGAAATGAGTTTACTTCCTGGGTACTTTCTTTGTATACTTTTGAATATACGGGCCAAGCCGGGATTTACGGGAAATCGCGGGTTTTCGTTTGCCCACGATTAAACTTCTTTTATTCAGCGTCTCATCAAAAATGAAAACATTTTTAAAAACTACAGGTCTCATGCGTTTTAGTGGTGAAATAATAATTTAAGAAATCGTTCGGGAAATGAGTTTCCTCCCTGGGTACTTTCTTTGTATACTTTTGACTATACGGGCCAAGCCCGGGATTTACGGGAAATCGCGGGTTTTCGTTTGCCGGCGATTAAACTTCTTTTATTCAGCGTCTCATCAAAAATGAAAACATTTTTAAAAACTACAAGTGTTATGCGTTTTAGTGGTGAAAAAATAATTTAAAAAATCGTTCTGGAAATGAGTTTACTCCCTGGGTACTTTCTTTGTATACTTTTGACTATACGGGCCGAGTCCGGGATTTACGGGAAATCGCAGGTTTTCGTTTGCCGGCGATTAAACTGCTTTTATTCAGCGTCTCATCAAAAATGAAAACATTTTTAAAAACTACAAGTCTTATGCGTCTTAGTGGTGAAAAAGTAATTTAAAAAATCGTTCTGGAAATGAGTTTACTCCCTGGGTACTTTCTTTGTATACTTTTGACTATACGGGCCGAGTCCGGGATTTACGGGAAATCGCAGGTTTTCGTTTGCCGGCGATTAAACTGCTTTTATTCAGCGTCTCATCAAAAATAAAAACATTCTTGAAAACTACAAGTCTCATGAGTTTTAGTGGTGAAATAATAATTTAAAAAATTGTTTGGGAAATGAGTTTACTCCCTGGGTACTTTCTTTGTATACTTTTGACTATACGGGCCGAGTCCAGGATTTACGGGAAATCGCAGGTTTTCGTTTGCCGGCGATTAAACTGCTTTTATTCAGCGTCTCATCAAAAATGAAAACATTCTTGAAAACTACAAGTCTCATGAGTTTTAGTGGTGAAATAATAATTTAAAAAATCGTTTGGGAAATGAGTTTACTCCCTGGGTACTTTCTTTGTATACTTTTGACTATACGGGCCGAGTCCAGGATTTACGGGAAATCGCAGGTTTTCGTTTGCCGGCGATTAAACTTCTTTTATTCACCGTCTCATCAAAAATGAAAACATTTTTAAAAACTACAAGTCTCATGCGTTTTAGTGCTGAAAAAATAATTTAAAAAATCGTTCGGGAAATGAGTTTACTCCCTGGGTACTTTCTTTGTATACTTTTGACTATGCGGGCCGAGTCCGGGGTTTACGGGAAATGGCGGGTTTTCGTTTGCCGGCGATTAAACTTCTTTTATTCAGCGTCTCATCAAAAATGAAAACATTTTTAAAAATTACAAGTCTTATGCGTCTTAGTGGTGAAAAAGTAATTTAAAAAATCGTTCTGGAAATGAGTTTACTCACAGGGTACTTTCTTTGTATACATTCGACTATACGTGCCAAGCCCGGGATTTACGGGAAATCGCGGGTTTTCGTTTGCCGGCGATTAAACTGCTTTTATTCAGCGTCTCATCAAAAATGAAAACATTCTTGAAAACTACAAGTCTCATGCGTTTTAGTGGTGAAATAATAATTTAAAAAATCGTTTGGGAAATGAGTTTACTTCCTGGGTACTTTCTTTGTATACTTTTGAATATACGGGCCAAGCCGGGATTTACGGGAAATCGCGGGTTTTCGTTTGCCCACGATTAAACGTCTTTTATTCAGCGTCTCATCAAAAATGAAAACATTTTTAAAAACTACAGGTCTCATGCGTTTTAGTGGTGAAATAATAATTTAAGAAATCGTTCGGGAAATGAGTTTCCTCCCTGGGTACTTTCTTTGTATACTTTTGACTATACGGGCCAAGCCCGGGATTTACGGGAAATCGCGGGTTTTCGTTTGCCGGCGATTAAACTTCTTTTATTCAGCGTCTCATCAAAAATGAAAACATTTTTAAAAACTACAAGTGTTATGCGTTTTAGTGGTGAAAAAATAATTTAAAAAATCGTTCTGGAAATGAGTTTACTCCCTGGGTACTTTCTTTGTATACTTTTGACTATACGGGCCGAGTCCGGGATTTACGGGAAATCGCAGGTTTTCGTTTGCCGGCGATTAAACTGCTTTTATTCAGCGTCTCATCAAAAATGAAAACATTTTTAAAAACTACAAGTCTTATGCGTCTTAGTGGTGAAAAAGTAATTTAAAAAATCGTTCTGGAAATGAGTTTACTCCCTGGGTACTTTCTTTGTATACTTTTGACTATACGGGCCGAGTCCGGGATTTACGGGAAATCGCAGGTTTTCGTTTGCCGGCGATTAAACTGCTTTTATTCAGCGTCTCATCAAAAATAAAAACATTCTTGAAAACTACAAGTCTCATGAGTTTTAGTGGTGAAATAATAATTTAAAAAATTGTTTGGGAAATGAGTTTACTCCCTGGGTACTTTCTTTGTATACTTTTGACTATACGGGCCGAGTCCAGGATTTACGGGAAATCGCAGGTTTTCGTTTGCCGGCGATTAAACTGCTTTTATTCAGCGTCTCATCAAAAATGAAAACATTCTTGAAAACTACAAGTCTCATGAGTTTTAGTGGTGAAATAATAATTTAAAAAATCGTTTGGGAAATGAGTTTACTCCCTGGGTACTTTCTTTGTATACTTTTGACTATACGGGCCGAGTCCAGGATTTACGGGAAATCGCAGGTTTTCGTTTGCCGGCGATTAAACTTCTTTTATTCACCGTCTCATCAAAAATGAAAACATTTTTAAAAACTACAAGTCTCATGCGTTTTAGTGCTGAAAAAATAATTTAAAACATCGTTCGGGAAATGAGTTTACTCCCTGGGTACTTTCTTTGTATACTTTTGACTATGCGGGCCGAGTCCGGGGTTTACGGGAAATGGCGGGTTTTCGTTTGCCGGCGATTAAACTTCTTTTATTCAGCGTCTCATGAAAAATGAAAACATTTTTAAAAACTACAAGTCTTATGCGTCTTAGTGGTGAAAAAGTAATTTAAAAAATCGTTCTGGAAATGAGTTTACTCACAGGGTACTTTCTTTTGTATACATTCGACTATACGTGCCAAGCCCGGGATTTACGGGAAATCGCGGGTTTTCGTTTGCCGGCGATTAAACTGCTTTTATTCAGCGTCTCATCAAAAATGAAAACATTCTTGAAAACTACAAGTCTCATGCGTTTTAGTGGTGAAATAATAATTTAAAAAATCGATTGGTAAATGAGTTTACTTCCTGGGTACTTTCTTTGTATACTTTTGAATATACGGGCCAAGCCGGGATTTACGGGAAATCGCGGGTTTTCGTTTGCCGACGATTAAACTTCTTTTATTCAGCGTCTTATCAAAAATGAAAACATTTTTAAAAACTACAGGTCTTATGCGTTTTAGTGGTGAAATAATAATTTAAAAAATCGTTTGGGAAATGAGTTTACTCCCTGGGTACTTTCTTTGTATACTTTTGACTATACGGGCCGAGTCCAGGATTTACGGGAAATCGCAGGTTTTCGTTTGCCGGCGATTAAACTTCTTTTATTCAGCGTCTCATCAAAAATGAAAACATTTTTAAAAACTACAAGTCTCATGCGTTTTAGTGGTGAAAAAGTAATTTAAAAAATCGTTCTGGAAATGAGTTTACTCCCTGGGTACTTTCTTTGTATACTTTTGACTATACGGGCCGAGTCCGGGATTTAGGGAAATCGCAGGTTTTCGTTTGCCGGCGATTAAACTGCTTTTATTCAGCGTCTCATCAAAAATGAAAACATTTTTGAAAACTACAAGTCTCATGCGTTTTAGTGGTGAAAAAGTAATTTAAAAAATCGTTCGGGAAATGAGTTTACTCCCTGGGTACTTTCTTTGTATACTTTTGACTATACGGGCCAAGCCCGGGATTTACGGGAAATCGCGGGTTTTCGTTTGCCGGCGATTAAACTGCTTTTATTCAGCGTCTCATCAAAAATGAAAACATTCTTGAAAACTACAAGTCTCATGCGTTTTAGTGGTGAAATAATAATTTAAAAAATCGTTTGGGAAATGAGTTTACTCCCTGGGTACTTTCTTTGTATACTTTTGACTATACGGGCCGAGTCCAGGATTTACGGGAAATCGCAGGTTTTCGTTTGCCGGCGATTAAACTTCTTTTATTCAGCGTCTTATCAAAAATGAAAACATTTTTAAAAACTACAAGTCTCATGCGTTTTAGTGGTGAAAAAGTAATTTAAAAAATCGTTCGGGAAATGAGTTTACTCCCTGGGTACTTTCTTTGTATACTTTTGACTATACGGGCCGAGTCCGGGATTTAGGGAAATCGCAGGTTTTCGTTTGCCGGCGATTAAACTGCTTTTATTCAGCGTCTCATCAAAAATGAAAACATTTTTGAAAACTACCAGTCTCATGCGTTTTAGTGGTGAAATAATAATTTAAAAAATCGTTTGGGAAATGAGTTTACTCCCTGGGTACTTTCTTTGTATACTTTTGACTATACGGGCCGAGTCCAGGATTTACGGGAAATCGCAGGTTTTCGTTTGCCGGCGATTAAACTTCTTTTATTCAGCGTCTTATCAAAAATGAAAACATTTTTAAAAACTACAAGTCTCATGCGTTTTAGTGGTGAAAAAGTAATTTAAAAAATCGTTCGGGAAATGAGTTTACTCCCTGGGTACTTTCTTTGTATACTTTTGACTATACGGGCCGAGTCCGGGATTTAGGGAAATCGCAGGTTTTCGTTTGCCGGCGATTAAACTGCTTTTATTCAGCGTCTCATCAAAAATGAAAACATTTTTGAAAACTACCAGTCTCATGCGTTTTAGTGGTGAAAAAAGTAATTTAAAAAATCGTTCGGGAAATGAGTTTACTCCCTGGGTACTTTCTTTGTATACTTTTGACTATACGGGCCAAGCCCGGGATTTACGGGAAATCGCGGGTTTTCGTTTGCCGGCGATTAAACTGCTTTTATTCAGCGTCTCATCAAAAATGAAAACATTCTTGAAAACTACAAGTCTCATGCGTTTTAGTGGTGAAAAAGTAATTTTAAAAATCGTTCGGGAAATGAGTTTACTCCCTGGGTACTTTCTTTGTATACTTTTGACTATACGGGCCAAGCCCGGGATTTACGGGAAATCGCGGGTTTTCGTTTGCCGGCGATTAAACTGCTTTTATTCAGCGTCTCATCAAAAATGAAAACATTCTTGAAAACTACAAGTCTCATGCGTTTTAGTGGTGAAATAATAATTTAAAAAATCGTTTGGGAAATGAGTTTACTCCCTGGGTACTTTCTTTGTATACTTTTGACTATACGGGCCGAGTCCAGGATTTACGGGAAATCGCAGGTTTTCGTTTGCCGGCGATTAAACTTCTCTTATTCAGCGTCTCATCCAAAATGAAAACATTCTTGAAAACTACAAGTCTCATGCGTTTTAGTGGTGAAATAATAATTTTAAAAATCGTTTGGGAAATCAGTTTACTCCCTGGGTACTTTCTTTGTATACTTTTGACTATACGGGCAGAGTCCAGGATTTACGGGAAATCGCAGGTTTTCGTTTGCCGGCGATTAAACTTCTTTTATTCAGCGTCTCATCAAAAATGAAAACATTTTTAAAAACTACAAGTCTCGTGCGTTTTAGAGGTGAAAAAGTAATTTAAAAAATCGTTCGGGAAATGAGTTTACTCCCTGGGTACTTTCTTTGTATACTTTTGACTATACGGGCCAAGCCGGGATTTACGGGAAATCGCGGGTTTTCGTTTGCCGGCGATTAAACTTCTTTTATTCAGCGTCTCATCAAAAATGAAAACATTTTTAAAAACTACAAGTCTTATGCGTTTTAGTGGTGAAAAAATAATTTAAAAAATCGTTCTGGAAATGAGTTTACTCACAGGGTACTTTCTTTGTATACATTCGACTATACGGGCCAAGCCCGGGATTTACAGGAAATCGCGGGTTTTCGTTTTCCGGCGATTAAACCTCTTTCATTAAGCGTCTCATCAAAAATGAAAACATTTTTGAAAACTACAAGTTTCATGCGTTTTAGTGGTGAAAAAAAAATTTAAAAAATCGTTCGGGAAATGAGTTTACTTCCTGGGTACTTTCTTTGTATACTTTTGACTATACGGGCCAAGCCCGGGATTTACGGGAAATCGCGGGTTTTCGTTTGCCGGCGATTAAACTGCTTTTATTCAGCGTCTCATCAAAAATGAAAACATTCTTGAAAACTACAAGTCTCATGCGTTTTAGTGGTGAAATAATAATTTAAAAAATCGTTTAGGAAATGAGTTTAATCCCAGGGTACTTTCTTTGTATACTTTTGACTATACGGGCCGAGTCCGGGATTTAGGGAAATCGCAGGTTTTCGTTTGCCGGCGATTAAACTTCTTTTATTCAGCGTCTTATCAAAAATGAAAACATTTTTAAAAACTACAAGTTTCATGCGTTTTAGTGGTGAAAAAAAAATTTAAAAAATCGTTCGGGAAATGAGTTTACTTCCTGGGTACTTTCTTTGTATACTTTTGACTATACGGGCCAAGCCCGGGATTTACGTGAAATCGCGGGTTTTCGTTTGCCGGCGATTAAACTGCTTTTATTCAGCGTCTCATCAAAAATGAAAACATTCTTGAAAACTACAAGTCTCATGCGTTTTAGTGGTGAAATAATAATTTAAAAAATCGTTTAGGAAATGAGTTTAATCCCTGGGTACTTTCTTTGTATACTTTTGACTATACGGGCCGAGTCCGGGATTTAGGGAAATCGCAGGTTTTCGTTTGCCGGCGATTAAACTTCTTTTATTCAGCGTCTTATCAAAAATGAAAACATTTTTAAAAACTACAAGTCTCATGCGTTTTAGTGGTGAAAAAGTAATTTAAAAAATCGTTCGGGAAATGAGTTTACTCCCTGGGTACTTTCTTTGTATACTTTTGAATATTCGGGCCAAGCCAGTATTTACGGGAAATCGCGGATTTCGTTTGCCGGCGATTAAACTTCTTTTATTCAGCGTCTCATCAAAAATGAAAACATTTTTAAAAACTACAGGTCTTATGCGTTTTAGTGGTGAAAAAATAATTTAAAAAATCGTTCGGGAAATGAGTTTACTCACAGGGTACTTTCTTTGTATACTTTTGACTATACGGGCCGAGTCCGGGATTTACGGGAAATCGCGGATTTTCGTTTGCCGGCGATTAAACTTCTTTTATTCAGCGTCCCATCAAATATGAAAATATTTTTGAAAACTACAAGTCTCATGCGTTTAGTGGTAAAAAAATAATATAAAAAATCGTTCGGGAAATGAGTTTACTCCCTGGGTACTTTATTTGTATACTTTTGACTATACGGGCCAAGCCTGGGATATACGGGAAATCGCGGGTTTTCGTTTGCCAGCGATTAAACTGCTTTTATTCAGCGTCTCATCAAAAATGAAAACATTCTTGAAAACTACAAGTCTCATGCGTTTTAGTGGTGAAATAATAATTTAAAAAATCGTTTAGGAAATGAGTTTAATCCCTGGGTACTTTCTTTGTATACTTTTGACTATACGGGCCGAGTCCGGGATTTAGGGAAATCGCAGGTTTTCGTTTGCCGGCGATTAAACTTCTTTTATTCAGCGTCTTATCAAAAATGAAAACATTTTTAAAAACTACAAGTCTCATGCGTTTTAGTGGTGAAAAAGTAATTTAAAAAATCGTTCGGGAAATGAGTTTACTCCCTGGGTACTTTCTTTGTATACTTTTGAATATTCGGGCCAAGCCAGTATTTACGGGAAATCGCGGATTTCGTTTGCCGGCGATTAAACTTCTTTTATTCAGCGTCTCATCAAAAATGAAAACATTTTTAAAAACTACAGGTCTTATGCGTTTTAGTGGTGAAAAAATAATTTAAAAAATCGTTCGGGAAATGAGTTTACTCACAGGGTACTTTCTTTGTATACTTTTGACTATACGGGCCGAGTCCGGGATTTACGGGAAATCGCGGATTTTCGTTTGCCGGCGATTAAACTTCTTTTATTCAGCGTCCCATCAAATATGAAAATATTTTTGAAAACTACAAGTCTCATGCGTTTAGTGGTAAAAAAATAATATAAAAAATCGTTCGGGAAATGAGTTTACTCCCTGGGTACTTTATTTGTATACTTTTGACTATACGGGCCAAGCCTGGGATATACGGGAAATCGCGGGTTTTCGTTTGCCAGCGATTAAACTTCTTTTATTTAGCGTCTCATCAAAAATGAAAACATTTTTAAAAACTACAAGTCTTATGCGTTTTAGTGGTGAAAAAATAATTTAAAAAATCGTTCTGGAAATGAGTTTACTCCCTGGGTACTTTCTTTGTATACTTTTGACTATACGGGCCGAGTCCGGGATTTAGGGAAATCGCAGGTTTTCGTTTGCCGGCGATTAAACTGCTTTTATTCAGCGTCTCATCAAAAATGAAAACATTTTTGAAAACTACAAGTCTCATGCGTTTTAGTGGTGAAATAATAATTTAAAAAATCGTTTGGGAAATGAGTTTACTCCCTGGGTACTTTCTTTGTATACTTTTGACTATACGGACCTAGTCCAGGATTTACGGGAAATCGCAGGTTTTCGTTTGCCGGCGATTAAACTTCTTTTATTCAGCGTCTTATCAAAAATGAAAACATTTTTAAAAACTACAAGTCTCATGCGTTTTAGTGGTGAAAAAGTCATTTAAAAAATCGTTAGGGAAATGAGTTTACTCCCTGGGTACTTTCTTTGTATACTTTTGAATATACGGGCCAAGCTGGGATTTACGGGAAATCGCGGGTTTTCGTTTGCCGGCGATTAAACTTCTTTTATTCAGCGTCTCATCAAAAATGAAAACATTTTTAAAAACTACAGGTCTTATGCGTTTTAGTGGTGAAAAAATAATTTAAAAAATCGTTCTGGAAATGAGTTTACTCACAGGGTACTTTCTTTGTATACATTCGACTATACGGGCCAAGCCCGGGATTTACGGGAAATCGCGGGTTTTCGTTTTCCGGCGATTAAACCTCTTTTATTAAGCGTCTCATCAAAAATGAAAACATTTTTGAAAACTACAAGTCTTATGCGTTTTAGTGGTGAAAAAATAATTTAAAAAATCGTTCTGGAAATGCGTTTACTCCCTGGGTACTTTCTTTGTATACTTTTGACTATACGGGCCGAGTCCGGGATTTACGGGAAATCGCAGGTTTTCGTTTGCCGGCGATTAAACTGCTTTTATTCAGCGTCTCATCAAAAATGAAAATATTCTTGAAAACTACAAGTCTCATGCGTTTTAGTGGTGAAATAATAATTTAAAAAATCGTTTGGGAAATGAGTTTACTCCCTGGGTACTTTCTTTGTATACTTTTGACTATACGGGTCGAGTCCAGGATTTACGGGAAATCGCAGGTTTTCGTTTGCCGGCGATTAAACTTCTTTTATTCAGGGTCTCATCAAAAATGAAAACATTTTTGAAAACTACAAGTCTCATGCGTTTTAGTGGTGAAAAAGTAATTTAAAAAATCGTTCGGGAAATGAGTTTACTCCCTGGGTACTTTCTTTGTATACTTTTGACTATACGGGCCAAGCCGGTATTTACGGGAAATCGCGGGTTTTCGTTTGCCGGCGATTAAACTTCTTTTATTCAGCGTCTCATCAAAAATGAAAACATTTTTAAAAACTACAGGTCTTATGCGTTTTAGTGGTGAAAAAATAATTCAAAAAATCGTTCGGGAAATGAGTTTACTCACAGGGTACTTTCTTTGTATACTTTTGACTATACGGGCCGAGTCCGGGATTTACGGGAAATCGCGGATTTTCGTTTGCCGGCGATTAAACTTCTTTTATTCAGCGTCCCATCAAATATGAAAATATTTTTGAAAACTACAAGTCTCATGCGTTTAGTGGTAAAAAAAAAATATAAAAAATCGTTCGGGAAATGAGTTTACTCCCTGGGTACTTTCTTTGTATACTTTTGACTATACCGGCCAAGCCCGGGATATACGGGAAATCGCGGCTTTTCGTTTGCCAGCGAATAAACTTCTTTTATTCAGCGTCTCATCAAAAATGAAAACATTTTTAAAAACTACAAGTCTTATGCGTTTTAGTGGTGAAAAAATAATTTAAAAAATCGTTCTGGAAATGAGTTTACTCCCTGGGTACTTTCTTTGTATACTTTTGACTATACGGGCCGAGTCCGGGATTTACGGGAAATCGCGGATTTTCGTTTGCCGGCGATTAAACTTCTTTTATTCAGCGTCCCATCAAATATGAAAATATTTTTGAAAACTACAAGTCTCATGCGTTTAGTGGTAAAAAAAAAATATAAAAAATCGTTCGGGAAATGAGTTTACTCCCTGGGTACTTTCTTTGTATACTTTTGACTATACCGGCCAAGCCCGGGATATACGGGAAATCGCGGCTTTTCGTTTGCCAGCGAATAAACTTCTTTTATTCAGCGTCTCATCAAAAATGAAAACATTTTTAAAAACTACAAGTCTTATGCGTTTTAGTGGTGAAAAAATAATTTAAAAAATCGTTCTGGAAATGAGTTTACTCCCTGGGTACTTTCTTTGTATACTTTTGACTATACGGGCCGAGTCCGGGATTTACGGGAAATCGCGGATTTTCGTTTACCGGCGATTAAACTTCTTTTATTCAGCGTCCCATCAAATATGAAAATATTTTTGAAAACTACAAGTCTCATGCGTTTAGTGGTAAAAAAATAATATAAAAAATCGTTCGGGAAATGAGTTTACTCCCTGGGTACTTTATTTGTATACTTTTGACTATACGGGCCAAGCCTGGGATATACGGGAAATCGCGGGTTTTCGTTTGCCAGCGATTAAACTTCTTTTATTCAGCGTCTCATCAAAAATGAAAACATTTTTAAAAACTACAAGTCTTATGCGTTTTAGTGGTGAAAAAATAATTTAAAAAATCGTTCTGGAAATGAGTTTACACCCTGGGTACTTTCTTTGTATACTTTTGACTATTCGGGCCGAGTCCGTGATTTAGGGAAATCGCAGGTTTTCGTTTGCCGGCAATTAAACTGCTTTTATTCAGCGTCTAATCAAAAATGAAAACATTTTTGAAAACTACAAGTCTCATGCGTTTTAGTGGTGAAATAATAATTTAAAAAATCGTTCTGGAAATGAGTTTACTCACAGGGTACTTTCTTTGTATACATTCGACTATACGGGCCAAGCCCGGGATTTACGGGAAATCGCGGGTTTTCGTTTTCCGGCGATTAAACCTCTTTTATTAAGCGTCTCATCAAAAATGAAAACATTTTTGAAAACTACAAGTCTCATGCGTTTTAGTGGTGGAAAAAAAATTTAAAAAATCGTTCGGGAAATGAGTTTACTCCCTGGGTACTTTCTTTGTATACATTCGACTATACGGGCCAAGCCCCAGATTTACGGGAAAACGCGGGATTTCGTTTTCCGGCGATTAAACCTCTTTTATTAAGCGTCTCATCAAAAATGAAAACATTTTTGAAAACTACAAGTCTCATGCGTTTTAGTGGTGAAAAAAAAATTTAAAAAATCGTTCGGGAAATGAGTTTACTCCCTGGGTACTTTCTTTGTATGCATTCGACTATACGGGCCAAGCCCCAGATTTTCGGGAAAACGCGGGATTTCGTTTGCCGGCGATTAAACCTCTTTCATTAAGCGTCTCATCAAAAATGAAAACATTTTTAAAAACTACAAGTCTCATCCGTTTTAGTGGTGAAAAAATAATTTAAAAAATCGTTCGGGAAATGAGTTTACTCCCTGGGTACTTTCTTTGTATACTTTTGACTATACGGGCCGAGTCCAGGATTTACGGGAAATCGCAGGTTTTCGTTTGCCGGCGATTAAACTTCTTTTATTCAGCGTCTTATCAAAAATGAAAACATTTTTAAAAACTACAAGTCTCATGCGTTTTAGTGGTGAAAAAGTAATTTAAAAAATCGTTCGGGGAATGAGTTTACTCCCTGGGTACTTTCTTTGTATACTTTTGAATATACGGGCCAAGCCGGTATTTACGGGAAATCGCGGGTTTTCGTTTGCCGGCGATTAAACTTCTTTTATTCAGCGTCTCATCAAAAATGAAAACATTTTTAAAAACTACAGGTCTTATGCGTTTTAGTGGTGAAAAAATAATTCAAAAAATCGTTCGGGAAATGAGTTTACTCACAGGGTACTTTCTTTGTATACTTTTGACTATACGGGCCGAGTCCGGGATTTACGGGAAATCGCGGATTTTCGTTTGCCGGCGATTAAACTTCTTTTATTCAGCGTCACATCAAATATGAAAATATTTTTGAAAACTACAAGTCTCATGCGTTTAGTGGTAAAAAAAAAATATAAAAAATCGTTCGGGAAATGAGTTTACTCCCTGGGTACTTTCTTTGTATACTTTTGACTATACCGGCCAAGCCCGGGATATACGGGAAATCGCGGCTTTTCGTTTGCCAGCGAATAAACTTCTTTTATTCAGCGTGTCATCAAAAATGAAAACATTTTTAAAAACTACAAGTCTTATGCGTTTTAGTGGTGAAAAAATAATTTAAAAAATCGTTCTGGAAATGAGTTTACTCCCTGGGTACTTTTTTGTATACTTTTGACTATACGGGCCGAGTCCGGGATTTACGGGAAATGTCGGATTTTCGTTTGCCGGCGATTAAACTTCTTTTATTCAGCGTCCCATCAAATATGAAAATATTTTTGAAAACTACAAGTCTCATGCGTTTAGTGGTAAAAAAAAAATATAAAAAATCGTTCGGGAAATGAGTTTACTCCCTGGGTACTTTCTTTGTATACTTTTGACTATACCGGCCAAGCCCGGGATATACGGGAAATCGCGGCTTTTCGTTTGCCAGCGAATAAACTTCTTTTATTCAGCGTGTCATCAAAAATGAAAACATTTTTAAAAACTACAAGTCTTATGCGTTTTAGTGGTGAAAAAATAATTTAAAAAATCGTTCTGGAAATGAGTTTACTCCCTGGGTACTTTTTTGTATACTTTTGACTATACGGGCCGAGTCCGGGATTTACGGGAAATGTCGGATTTTCGTTTGCCGGCGATTAAACTTCTTTTATTCAGCGTCCCATCAAATATGAAAATATTTTTGAAAACTACAAGTCTCATCCGTTTTAGTGGTGAAAAAATAATTTAAAAAATCGTTCGGGAAATGAGTTTACTCCCTGGGTACTTTCTTTGTATACTTTTGACTATACGGGCCGAGTCCAGGATTTACGGGAAATCGCAGGTTTTCGTTTGCCGGCGATTAAACTTCTTTTATTCAGCGTCTTATCAAAAATGAAAACATTTTTAAAAACTACAAGTCTCATGCGTTTTAGTGGTGAAAAAGTAATTTAAAAAATCGTTCGGGGAATGAGTTTACTCCCTGGGTACTTTCTTTGTATACTTTTGAATATACGGGCCAAGCCGGTATTTACGGGAAATCGCGGGTTTTCGTTTGCCGGCGATTAAACTTCTTTTATTCAGCGTCTCATCAAAAATGAAAACATTTTTAAAAACTACAGGTCTTATGCGTTTTAGTGGTGAAAAAATAATTCAAAAAATCGTTCGGGAAATGAGTTTACTCACAGGGTACTTTCTTTGTATACTTTTGACTATACGGGCCGAGTCCGGGATTTACGGGAAATCGCGGATTTTCGTTTGCCGGCGATTAAACTTCTTTTATTCAGCGTCCCATCAAATATGAAAATATTTTTGAAAACTACAAGTCTCATCCGTTTTAGTGGTGAAAAAATAATTTAAAAAATCGTTCGGGAAATGAGTTTACTCCCTGGGTACTTTTTTGTATACTTTTGACTATACGGGCCGAGTCCGGGATTTACGGGAAATGTCGGATTTTCGTTTGCCGGCGATTAAACTTCTTTTATTCAGCGTCCCATCAAATATGAAAATATTTTTGAAAACTACAAGTCTCATGCGTTTAGTGGTAAAAAAAAAATATAAAAAATCGTTCGGGAAATGAGTTTACTCCCTGGGTACTTTCTTTGTATACTTTTGACTATACCGGCCAAGCCCGGGATATACGGGAAATCGCGGCTTTTCGTTTGCCAGCGAATAAACTTCTTTTATTCAGCGTGTCATCAAAAATGAAAACATTTTTAAAAACTACAAGTCTTATGCGTTTTAGTGGTGAAAAAATAATTTAAAAAATCGTTCTGGAAATGAGTTTACTCCCTGGGTACTTTTTTGTATACTTTTGACTATACGGGCCGAGTCCGGGATTTACGGGAAATGTCGGATTTTCGTTTGCCGGCGATTAAACTTCTTTTATTCAGCGTCCCATCAAATATGAAAATATTTTTGAAAACTACAAGTCTCATCCGTTTTAGTGGTGAAAAAATAATTTAAAAAATCGTTCGGGAAATGAGTTTACTCCCTGGGTACTTTCTTTGTATACTTTTGACTATACGGGCCGAGTCCAGGATTTACGGGAAATCGCAGGTTTTCGTTTGCCGGCGATTAAACTTCTTTTATTCAGCGTCTTATCAAAAATGAAAACATTTTTAAAAACTACAAGTCTCATGCGTTTTAGTGGTGAAAAAGTAATTTAAAAAATCGTTCGGGGAATGAGTTTACTCCCTGGGTACTTTCTTTGTATACTTTTGAATATACGGGCCAAGCCGGTATTTACGGGAAATCGCGGGTTTTCGTTTGCCGGCGATTAAACTTCTTTTATTCAGCGTCTCATCAAAAATGAAAACATTTTTAAAAACTACAGGTCTTATGCGTTTTAGTGGTGAAAAAATAATTCAAAAAATCGTTCGGGAAATGAGTTTACTCACAGGGTACTTTCTTTGTATACTTTTGACTATACGGGCCGAGTCCGGGATTTACGGGAAATCGCGGATTTTCGTTTGCCGGCGATTAAACTTCTTTTATTCAGCGTCACATCAAATATGAAAATATTTTTGAAAACTACAAGTCTCATGCGTTTAGTGGTAAAAAAAAAATATAAAAAATCGTTCGGGAAATGAGTTTACTCCCTGGGTTCTTTCTTTGTATACTTTTGACTATACCGGCCAAGCCCGGGATATACGGGAAATCGCGGCTTTTCGTTTGCCAGCGAATAAACTTCTTTTATTCAGCGTGTCATAAAAAATGAAAACATTTTTAAAAACTACAAGTATTATGCGTTTTAGTGGTGAAAAAATAATTTAAAAAATCGTTCTGGAAATGAGTTTACTCCCTGGGTACTTTTTTGTATACTTTTGACTATACGGGCCGAGTCCGGGATTTACGGGAAATGTCGGATTTTCGTTTGCCGGCGATTAAACTTCTTTTATTCAGCGTCCCATCAAATATGAAAATATTTTTGAAAACTACAAGTCTCATGCGTTTAGTGGTAAAAAAAAAATATAAAAAATCGTTCGGGAAATGAGTTTACTCCCTGGGTACTTTCTTTGTATACTTTTGACTATACCGGCCAAGCCCGGGATATACGGGAAATCGCGGCTTTTCGTTTGCCAGCGAATAAACTTCTTTTATTCAGCGTGTCATCAAAAATGAAAACATTTTTAAAAACTACAAGTCTTATGCGTTTTAGTGGTGAAAAAATAATTTAAAAAATCGTTCTGGAAATGAGTTTACTCCCTGGGTACTTTTTTGTATACTTTTGACTATACGGGCCGAGTCCGGGATTTACGGGAAATGTCGGATTTTCGTTTGCCGGCGATTAAACTTCTTTTATTCAGCGTCCCATCAAATATGAAAATATTTTTGAAAACTACAAGTCTCATGCGTTTAGTGGTAAAAAAATAATATAAAAAATCGTTCGGGAAATGAGTTTACTCCCTGGGTACTTTCTTTGTATACTTTTGACTATACCGGCCAAGCCCGGGATATACGGGAAATCGCGGCTTTTCGTTTGCCAGCGATTAAACTTCTTTTATTTAGCGTCTCATCAAAAATGAAAACATTTTTAAAAACTACAAGTCTTATGCGTTTTAGTGGTGAAAAAATAATTTAAAATATCGTTCTGGAAATGAGTTTACTCCCTGGGTACTTTCTTTGTATACTTTTGACTATATGGGCCGAGTCCGGGATTTACGGGAAATCGCGGATTTTCGTTTGCCGGCGATTAAACTTCTTTTATTCAGCGTCCCATCATATATGAAAATATTTTTGAAAACTACAAGTCTCATGCGTCTAGTGGTAAAAAAATAATATAAAAAATCGTTCGGGAAATGAGTTTACTCCCTGGGTACTTTCTTTGTATACTTTTGACTATACGGGCCAAGCCCGGGATATACGGGAAATCGCGGGTTTTCGTTTGCCAGCGATTAAACTTCTTTTATTCAGCGTCTCATCAAAAATGAAAACATTTTTAAAAACTACAAGTCTTATGCGTTTTAGTGGTGAAAAAATAATTTAAAATATCGTTCTGGAAATGAGTTTACTCCCTGGGTACTTTCTTTGTATACTTTTGACTATATGGGCCGAGTCCGGGATTTACGGGAAATCGCGGATTTTCGTTTGCCGGCGATTAAACTTCTTTTATTCAGCGTCCCATCATATATGAAAATATTTTTGAAAACTACAAGTCTCATGCGTCTAGTGGTAAAAAAATAATATAAAAAATCGTTCGGGAAATGAGTTTACTCCCTGGGTACTTTCTTTGTATACTTTTGACTATACGGGCCAAGCCCGGGATATACGGGAAATCGCGGGTTTTCGTTTGCCAGCGATTAAACTTCTTTTATTCAGCGTCTCATCAAAAATGAAAACATTTTTAAAAACTACAAGTCTTATGCGTTTTAGTGGTGAAAAAATAATTTAAAAAATCGTTCTGGAAATGAGTTTACTCCTGGGTACTTTCTTTGTATACTTTTGACTATACGGGCCGAGTCCGGGATTTAGGGAAATCGCAGGTTTGCGTTTGCCGGCGATTAAACTGCTTTTATTCAGCGTCCCATCAAATATGAAAATATTTTTGAAAACTACAAGTCTCATGCGTTTAGTGGTAAAAAAATAATATAAAAAATCGTTCGGGAAATGAGTTTACTCCCTGGGTACTTTCTTTTTATACTTTTGACTATACCGGCCAAGCCCGGGATATACGGGAAATCGCGGCTTTTCGTTTGCCAGCGATTAAACTTCTTTTATTCAGCGTCTCATCAAAAATGAAAACATTTTTAAAAACTACAAGTCTTATGCGTTTTAGTGGTGAAAAAATAATTTAAAAAATCGTTCTGGAAATGAGTTTACTCCCTGGGTACTTTCTTTGTATACTTTTGACTATACGGGCCGAGTCCGGGATTTACGGGAAATTGCGGATTTTCGTTTGCCGGCGATTAAACTTCTTTTATTCAGCGTCCCATCATATATGAAAATATTTTTGAAAACTACAAGTCTCATGCGTCTAGTGGTAAAAAAATAATATAAAAAATCGTTCGGGAAATGATTTACTCCCTGGGTACTTTCCTTGTATACTTTTGACTATACTTGCCAAGCCCGGGATATACGGGAAATCGCGGGTTTTCGTTTGTCAGCGATTAAACTTCTTTTATTCAGCGTCTCATCAAAAATGAAAACATTTTTAAAAACTACAAGTCTTATGCGTTTTAGTGGTGAAAAAATAATTTAAAAAATCGTTCTGGAAATGAGTTTACTCCCTGGGTACTTTCTTTGTATACTTTTGACTATACGGGCCGAGTCCGGGATTTAGGGAAATCGCAGGTTTTCGTTTGCCGGCGATTAAACTGCTTTTATTCAGCGTCCCATCAAATATGAAAATATTTTTGAAAACTACAAGTCTCATGCGTTTAGTGGTAAAAAAATAATATAAAAAATCGTTCGGGAAATGAGTTTACTCCCTGGGTACTTTCTTTGTATACTTTTGACTATACCGGCCAAGCCCGGGATATACGGGAAATCGCGGCTTTTCGTTTGCCAGCGATTAAACTTCTTTTATTCAGCGTCTCATCAAAAATGAAAACATTTTTAAAAACTACAAGTCTTATGCGTTTTAGTGGTGAAAAAATAATTTAAAAAATCGTTCTGGAAATGAGTTTACTCCCTGGGTACTTTCTTTGTATACTTTTGACTATACGGGCCGAGTCCGGGATTTACGGGAAATTGCGGATTTTCGTTTGCCGGCGATTAAACTTCTTTTATTCAGCGTCCCATCATATATGAAAATATTTTTGAAAACTACAAGTCTCATGCGTCTAGTGGTAAAAAAATAATATAAAAAATCGTTCGGGAAATGAGTTTACTCCCTGGGTACTTTCTTTGTATACTTTTGACTATACTTGCCAAGCCCGGGATATACGGGAAATCGCGGGTTTTCGTTTGTCAGCGATTAAACTTCTTTTATTCAGCGTCTCATCAAAAATGAAAACATTTTTAAAAACTACAAGTCTTATGCGTTTTAGTGGTGAAAAAATAATTTAAAAAATCGTTCTGGAAATGAGTTTACTCCCTGGGTACTTTCTTTGTATACTTTTGACTATACAGGCCGAGTCCGGGATTTAGGGAAATCGCAGGTTTTCGTTTGCCGGCGATTAAACTGCTTTTATTCAGCGTCTCATCAAAGATGAAAACATTTTTGAAAACTACAAGTCTCATGCGTTTTAGTGGTGAAAAAGTAATTTAAAAAATCGTTCGGGAAATGAGTTTACTCCCTGGGTACTTTTTTTGTATACTTTTGAATATACGGGCCAAGCCGGTATTTACGGGAAATCGCGGGTTTTCGTTTGCCGGCGATTAAACTTCTTTTATTCAGCGTCTCATCAAAAATGAAAACATTTTTAAAAACTACAGGTCTTATGCGTTTTAGTGGTGAAAAAATAATTCAAAAAATCGTTCGGGAAATGAGTTTACTCACAGGGTACTTTCTTTGTATACTTTTGACTATACGGGCCGAGTCCGGGATTTACGGGAAATCGCGGATTTTCGTTTGCCGGCGATTAAACTTCTTTTATTCAGCGTCCCATCAAATATGAAAATATTTTTGAAAACTACAAGTCTCATGCGTTTAGTGGTAAAAAAAAAATATAAAAAATCGTTCGGGAAATGAGTTTACTCCCTGGGTACTTTCTTTGTATACTATTGACTATACCGGCCAAGCCCGGGATATACAGGAAATCGCGGCTTTTCGTTTGCCAGCGAATAAACTTCTTTTATTCAGCGTGTCATCAAAAATGAAAACATTTTTAAAAACTACAAGTCTTATGCGTTTTAGTGGTGAAAAAATAATTTAAAAAATCGTTCTGGAAATGAGTTTACTCCCTGGGTACTTTTTTGTATACTTTTGACTATACGGGCCGAGTCCGGGATTTACGGGAAATCGCGGATTTTCGTTTGCCGGCGATTAAACTTCTTTTATTCAGCGTCCCATCAAATATGAAAATATTTTTGAAAACTACAAGTCTCATGCGTTTAGTGGTAAAAAGAAAATATAAAAAATCGTTCGGGAAATGAGTTTACTCCCTGGGTACTTTCTTTGTATACTATTGACTATACCGGCCAAGCCCGGGATATACGGGAAATCGTGGCTTTTCGTTTGCCAGCGAATAAACTTCTTTTATTCAGCGTGTCATCAAAAATGAAAACATTTTTAAAAACTACAAGTCTTATGCGTTTTAGTGGTGAAAAAATAATTTAAAAAATCGTTCTGGAAATGAGTTTACTCCCTGGGTACTTTTTTGTATACTTTTGACTATACGGGCCGAGTCCGGGATTTACGGGAAATCGCGGATTTTCGTTTGCCGGCGATTAAACTTCTTTTATTCAGCGTCCCATCAAATATGAAAATATTTTTGAAAACTACAAGTCTCATGCGTTTAGTGGTAAAAAAATAATATAAAAAATCGTTCGGGAAATGAGTTTACTCCCTGGGTACTTTCTTTGTATACTTTTGACTATACCGGCCAAGCCCGGGATATACGGGAAATCGCGGCTTTTCGTTTGCCAGCGATTAAACTTCTTTTATTTAGCGTCTCATCAAAAATGAAAACATTTTTAAAAACTACAAGTCTTATGCGTTTTAGTGGTGAAAAAATAATTTAAAATATCGTTCTGGAAATGAGTTTACTCCCTGGGTACTTTCTTTGTATACTTTTGACTATACGGGCCGAGTCCGGGATTTACGGGAAATCGCGGATTTTCGTTTGCCGGCGATTAAACTTCTTTTATTCAGCGTCCCATCATATATGAAAATATTTTTGAAAACTACAAGTCTCATGCGTCTAGTGGTAAAAAAATAATATAAAAAATCGTTCGGGAAATGAGTTTACTCCCTGGGTACTTTCTTTGTATACTTTTGACTATACGGGCCAAGCCCGGGATATACGGGAAATCGTGGGTTTTCGTTTGCCAGCGATTAAACTTCTTTTATTCAGCGTCTCATCAAAAATGAAAACATTTTTAAAAACTACAAGTCTTATGCGTTTTAGTGTTGAAAAAATAATTTAAAAAAACGTTCTGGAAATGAGTTTACTCCCTGGGTACTTTCTTTGTATACTTTTGACTATACGGGCCGAGTCCGGGATTTAGGGAAATCGCAGGTTTTCGTTTGCCGGCGATTAAACTGCTTTTATTCAGCGTCCCATCAAATATGAAAATATTTTTGAAAACTACAAGTCTCATGCGTTTAGTGGTAAAAAAAAAATATAAAAAATCGTTCGGGAAATGAGTTTACTCCCTGGGTACTTTCTTTGTATACTATTGACTATACCGGCCAAGCCCGGGATATACGGGAAATCGCGGCTTTTCGTTTGCCAGCGAATAAACTTCTTTTATTCAGCGTGTCATCAAAAATGAAAACATTTTTAAAAACTACAAGTCTTATGCGTTTTAGTGGTGAAAAAATAATTTAAAAAATCGTTCTGGAAATGAGTTTACTCCCTGGGTACTTTTTTGTATACTTTTGACTATACGGGCCGAGTGCGGGATTTACGGGAAATCGCGGATTTTCGTTTGCCGGCGATTAAACTTCTTTTATTCAGCGTCCCATCAAATATGAAAATATTTTTGAAAACTACAAGTCTCATGCGTTTAGTGGTAAAAAAATAATATAAAAAATCGTTCGGGAAATGAGTTTACTCCCTGGGTACTTTCTTTGTATACTTTTGACTATACCGGCCAAGCCCGGGATATACGGGAAATCGCGGCTTTTCGTTTGCCAGCGATTAAACTTCTTTTATTTAGCGTCTCATCAAAAATGAAAACATTTTTAAAAACTACAAGTCTTATGCGTTTTAGTGGTGAAAAAATAATTTAAAATATCGTTCTGGAAATGAGTTTACTCCCTGGGTACTTTCTTTGTATACTTTTGACTATACGGGCCGAGTCCGGGATTTACGGGAAATCGCGGATTTTCGTTTGCCGTCGATTAAACTTCTTTTATTCAGCGTCCCATCATATATGAAAATATTTTTGAAAACTACAAGTCTCATGCGTCTAGTGGTAAAAAAATAATATAAAAAATCGTTCGGGAAATGAGTTTACTCCCTGGGTACTTTCTTTGTATACTTTTGACTATACGGGCCAAGCCCGGGATATACGGGAAATCGCGGGTTTTCGTTTGCCAGCGATTAAACTTCTTTTATTCAGCGTCTCATCAAAAATGAAAACATTTTTAAAAACTACAAGTCTTATGCGTTTTAGTGTTGAAAAAATAATTTAAAAAAACGTTCTGGAAATGAGTTTACTCCCTGGGTACTTTCTTTGTATACTTTTGACTATACGGGCCGAGTCCGGGATTTAGGGAAATCGCAGGTTTTCGTTTGCCGGCGATTAAACTGCTTTTATTCAGCGTCCCATCAAATATGAAAATATTTTTGAAAACTACAAGTCTCATGCGTTTAGTGGTAAAAAAATAATATAAAAAATCGTTCGGGAAATGAGTTTACTCCCTGGGTACTTTCTTTGTATACTTTTGACTATACCGGCCAAGCCCGGGATATACGGGAAATCGCGGCTTTTCGTTTGCCAGCGATTAAACTTCTTTTATTCAGCGTCTCATCAAAAATGAAAACATTTTTAAAAACTACAAGTCTTATGCGTTTTAGTGGTGAAAAAATAATTTAAAAAATCGTTTTGGAAATGAGTTTACTCCCTGGGTACTTTCTTTGTATACTTTTGACTATACGGGCCGAGTCCGGGATTTACGGGCAATTGCGGATTTTCGTTTGCCGGCGATTAAACTTCTTTTATTCAGCGTCCCATCATATATGAAAATATTTTTGAAAACTACAAGTCTCATGCGTCTAGTGGTAAAAAAATAATATAAAAAATCGTTCGGGAAATGATTTACTCCCTGGGTACTTTCTTTGTATACTTTTGACTATACTTGCCAAGCCCGGGATATACGGGAAATCGCGGGTTTTCGTTTGTCAGCAATTAAACTTCTTTTATTCAGCGTCTCATCAAAAATGAAAACATTTTTAAAAACTACAAGTCTTATGCGTTTTAGTGGTGAAAAAATAATTTAAAAAATCGTTCTGGAAATGAGTTTACTCCCTGGGTACTTTCTTTGTATACTTTTGACTATACGGGCCGAGTCCGGGATTTAGGGAAATCGCAGGTTTTCGTTTGCCGGCGATTAAACTGCTTTTATTCAGCGTCCCATCAAATATGAAAATATTTTTGAAAACTACAAGTCTCATGCGTTTAGTGGTAAAAAAATAATATAAAAAATCGTTCGGGAAATGAGTTTACTCCCTGGGTACTTTCTTTGTATACTTTTGACTATACCGGCCAAGCCCGGGATATACGGGAAATCGCGGCTTTTCGTTTGCCAGCGATTAAACTTCTTTTATTCAGCGTCTCATCAAAAATGAAAACATTTTTAAAAACTACAAGTCTTATGCGTTTTAGTGGTGAAAAAATAATTTAAAAAATCGTTCTGGAAATGAGTTTACTCCCTGGGTACTTTCTTTGTATACTTTTGACTATACGGGCCGAGTCCGGGATTTACGGGAAATTGCGGATTTTCGTT
This sequence comes from Hydractinia symbiolongicarpus, assembly GCF_029227915.1. Classification (NCBI taxonomy): domain Eukaryota; kingdom Metazoa; phylum Cnidaria; class Hydrozoa; order Anthoathecata; family Hydractiniidae; genus Hydractinia; species Hydractinia symbiolongicarpus. The sequence goes on along the minus strand of NC_079884.1, from coordinate 4,373,993 downwards.
TGCCGGCGATTAAACTTCTTTTATTCAGCGTCCCATCATATATGAAAATATTTTTGAAAACTACAAGTCTCATGCGTCTAGTGGTAAAAAAATAATATAAAAAATCGTTCGGGAAATGAGTTTACTCCCTGGGTACTTTCTTTGTATACTTTTGACTATACTTGCCAAGCCCGGGATATACGGGAAATCGCGGGTTTTCGTTTGTCAGCGATTAAACTTCTTTTATTCAGCGTCTCATCAAAAATGAAAACATTTTTAAAAACTACAAGTCTTATGCGTTTTAGTGGTGAAAAAATAATTTAAAAAATCGTTCTGGAAATGAGTTTACTCCCTGGGTACTTTCTTTGTATACTTTTGACTATACGGGCCGAGTCCGGGATTTAGGGAAATCGCAGGTTTTGGTTTGCCGGCGATTAAACTGCTTTTATTCAGCGTCTCATCAAAGATGAAAACATTTTTGAAAACTACAAGTCTCATGCGTTTTAGTGGTGAAAAAGTAATTTAAAAAATCGTTCGGGAAATGAGTTTACTCCCTGGGTACTTTCTTTGTATACTTTTGACTATACGGGCCAAGCCCGGGATTTACGGGAAATCGCGGGTTTTCGTTTGCCAGCGATTAAACTGCTTTTCTTCAGCGTCTCATCAAAAATGAAAACATTCTTGAAAACTACAAGTCTCATGCGTTTCAGTGGTGAAATAATAATTTAAAAAATCGTTTGGGAAATGAGTTTACTCCCTGGGTACTTTCTTTGTATAATTTTGACTATACGGGCCGAGTCCAGGATTTACGGGAAATCGCAGGTTTTCGTTTGCCGGCGATTAAACTTCTTTCATTCAGCGTCTTATCAAAAATGAAAACATTTTTAAAAACTACAAGTCTCATGCGTTTTAGTGGTGAAAAAGTAATTCAAAAAATCGTTCGGGAAATGAGTTTACTCCCTGGGTACTTTCTTTGTATACTTTTGAATATACGGGCCAAGCCGGGATTTACGGGAAATCGCGGGTTTTCGTTTGCCGGCGATTAAACTTCTTTTATTCAGCGTCTCATCAAAAATGAAAACATTTTTAAAAACTACAGGTCTTATGCGTTTTAGTGGTGAAAAAATATTTTAAAAAATCGTTCTGGAAATGAGTTTACGCACAGGGTACTTTCTTTGTATACATTCGACTATACGTGCCAAGCCCGGGATTTACGGGAAATCGCGGGTTTTCGTTTGCCGGCGATTAAACTGCTTTTATTCAGCGTCTCATCAAAAATGAAAACATTCTTGAAAACTACAAGTCTCATGCGTTTTATTGGTGAAATAATAATTTAAAAAATCGTTTGGGAAATGAGTTTACTCCCTGGGTACTTTCTTTGTAAACTTTTGACTATACGGGCAGAGTCCAGGATTTACGGGAAATCGCAGGTTTTCGTTTGCCGGCGATTAAACTTCTTTTATTCAGCGTCTCATCAAAAATGAAAACATTTTTAAAAACTACAAGTCTTATGCGTTTTAGTGGTGAAAAAATAATTTAAAAAATCGTTCTGGAAATGAGTTTACTCACAGGGTACTTTCTTTGTATACATTCGACAATACGGGCCAAGCCCGGGATTTACGGGAAATCGCGGGTTTTCGTTTTCCGGCGATTAAACCTCTTTCATTAAGCGTCCCATCAAATATGAAAATATTTTTGAAAACTACAAGTCTCATGCGTTTTAGTGGTGAAAAAATAATTTAAAAAATCGTTCTGGAAATGAGTTTACTCCCTGGGTACTTTCTTTGTATACTTTTGACTATACGGGCCGAGTCCGGGATTTAGGGAAATCGCAGGTTTTCGTTTGCCGGCGATTAAACTGCTTTTATTCAGCGTCTCATCAAAGATGAAAACATTTTTGAAAACTACAAGTCTCATGCGTTTTAGTGGTGAAAAAGTAATTTAAAAAATCGTTCGGGAAATGAGTTTACTCCCTGGGTACTTTCTTTGTATACTTTTGACTATACGGGCCAAGCCCCGGATTTACGGGAAATCGCGGGTTTTCGTTTGCCAGCGATTAAACTGCTTTTATTCAGCGTCTCATCAAAAATGAAAACATTCTTGAAAACTACAAGTCTCATGCGTTTCAGTGGTGAAATAATAATTTAAAAAATCGTTTGGGAAATGAGTTTACTCCCTGGGTACTTTCTTTGTATAATTTTGACTATACGGGCCGAGTCCAGGATTTACGGGAAATCGCAGGTTTTCGTTTGCCGGCGATTAAACTTCATTTATTCAGCGTCTTATCAAAAATGAAAACATTTTTAAAAACTACAAGTCTCATGCGTTTTAGTGGTAAAAAAGTAATTTAAAAAATCGTTCGGGAAATGAGTTTACTCCCTGGGTACTTTCTTTGTATACTTTTGAATATACGGGCCAAGCCGGTATTTACGGGAAATCGCGGGTTTTCGTTTGCCGGCGATTAAACTTCTTTTATTCAGCGTCTCATCAAAAATGAAAACATTTTTAAAAACTACAGGTCTTATGCGTTTTAGTGGTGAAAAAATAATTCAAAAAATCGTTCGGGAAATGAGTTTACTCACAGGGTACTTTCTTTGTATACTTTTGACTATACGGGCCGAGTCCGGGATTTACGGGAAATCGCGGATTTTCGTTTGCCGGCTATTAAACTTCTTTTATTCAGCGTCCCATCAAATATGAAAATATTTTTGAAAACTACAAGTCTCATGCGTTTAGTGGTAAAAAAAAAATATAAAAAATCGTTCGGGAAATGAGTTTACTCCCTGGGTACTTTCTTTGTATACTTTTGACTATACCGGCCAAGCCCGGGATATACGGGAAATCGCGGCTTTTCGTTTGCCAGCGAATAAACTTCTTTTATTCAGCGTCTCATCAAAAATGAAAACATTTTTAAAAACTACAAGTCTTATGCGTTTTAGTGGTGAAAAAATAATTTAAAAAATCGTTCTGGAAATGAGTTTACTCCCTGGGTACTTTCTTTGTATACTTTTGACTATACGGGCCGAGTCCGGGATTTACGGGAAATCGCGGATTTTCGTTTGCCGGCGATTAAACTTCTTTTATTCAGCGTCCCATCAAATATGAAAATATTTTTGAAAACTACAAGTCTCATGCGTTTAGTGGTAAAAAAAAATATAAAAAATCGTTCGGGAAATGAGTTTACTCCCTGGGTACTTTCTTTGTATACTTTTGACTATACCGGCCAAGCCCGGGATATACGGGAAATCGCGGCTTTTCGTTTGCCAGCGAATAAACTTCTTTTATTCAGCGTCTCATCAAAAATGAAAACATTTTTAAAAACTACAAGTCTTATGCGTTTTAGTGGTGAAAAAATAATTTAAAAAATCGTTCTGGAAATGAGTTTACTCCCTGGGTACTTTCTTTGTATACTTTTGACTATACGGGCCGAGTCCGGGATTTACGGGAAATCGCGGATTTTCGTTTACCGGCGATTAAACTTCTTTTATTCAGCGTCCCATCAAATATGAAAATATTTTTGAAAACTACAAGTCTCATGCGTTTAGTGGTAAAAAAATAATATAAAAAATCGTTCGGGAAATGAGTTTACTCCCTGGGTACTTTATTTGTATACTTTTGACTATACAGGCCAAGCCTGGGATATACGGGAAATCGCGGGTTTTCGTTTGCCGGCGATTAAACTTCTTTTATTCAGCGTCTCATCAAAAATGAAAACATTTTTAAAAACTACAAGTCTTATGCGTTTTAGTGGTGAAAAAATAATTTAAAAAATCGTTCTGGAAATGAGTTTACTCCCTGGGTACTTTCTTTGTATACTTTTGACTATACGGGCCGAGTCCGGGATTTAGGGAAATCGCAGGTTTTCGTTTGCCGGCGATTAAACTGCTTTTATTCAACGTCTAATCAAAAATGAAAACATTTTTGAAAACTACAAGTCTCATGCGTTTTAGTGGTGAAATAACAATTTAAAAAATCGTTCTGGAAATGAGTTTACTCACAGGGTACTTTCGTTGTATACATTCGACTATACGGGCCAAGCCCGGGATTTACGGGAAATCGCGGGTTTTCGTTTTCCGGCGATTAAACCTCTTTTATTAAGCGTCTCATCAAAAATGAAAATATTTTTGAAAACTACAATTCTCATGCGTTTTAGTGGTGAAAAAAAAATTTAAAAAATCGTTCGGGAAATGAGTTTACTCCCTGGGTACTTTCTTTGTATACATTCGACTATACGGGCCAAGCCCCAGATTTACGGGAAAACGCGGGATTTCGTTTTCCGGCGATTAAACCTCTTTTATTAAGCGTCTCATCAAAAATGAAAACATTTTTGAAAACTACAAGTCTCATGCGTTTTAGTGGTGAAAAAAAAATTTAAAAAATCGTTCGGGAAATGAGTTTACTCCCTGGGTACTTTCTTTGTATACATTCGACTATACGGGCCAAGCCCCAGATTTACGGGAAAACGCGGGATTTCGTTTGCCGGCGATTAAACCTCTTTCATTAAGCGTCTCATCAAAAATGAAAACATTTTTAAAAACTACAAGTCTCATCCGTTTTAGTGGTGAAAAATAATTTAAAAAATCGTTCGGGAAATGAGTTTACTCCCTGGGTACTTTCTTTGTATACTTTTGACTATACGGGCCGAGTCCAGGATTTACGGGAAATCGCAGGTTTTCGTTTGCCGGCGATTAAACTTCTTTTATTCAGCGTCTTATCAAAAATGAAAACATTTTTAAAAACTACAAGTCTCATGCGTTTTAGTGGTGAAAAAGTAATTTAAAAAATCGTTCGGGAAATGAGTTTACTCCCTGGGTACTTTCTTTGTATACTTTTGACTATACGGGCCGAGTCCAGGATTTACGGGAAATCGCAGGTTTTCGTTTGCCGGCGATTAAACTTCTTTTATTCAGCGTCTTATCAAAAATGAAAACATTTTTAAAAACTACAAGTCTCATGCGTTTTAGTGGTGAAAAAGTAATTTAAAAAATCGTTCGGGAAATGAGTTTACTCCCTGGGTACTTTCTTTGTATACTTTTGAATATACGGGCCAAGCCGGTATTTACGGGAAATCGCGGGTTTTCGTTTGCCGGCGATTAAACTTCTTTTATTCAGCGTCTCATCAAAAATGAAAACATTTTTAAAAACTACAGGTCTTATGCGTTTTAGTGGTGAAAAAATAATTCAAAAAATCGTTCGGGAAATGAGTTTACTCACAGGGTACTTTCTTTGTATACTTTTGACTATACGGGCCGAGTCCGGGATTTACGGGAAATCGCGGATTTTCGTTTGCCGGCGATTAAACTTCTTTTATTCAGCGTCCCATCAAATATGAAAATATTTTTGAAAACTACAAGTCTCATGCGTTTAGTGGTAAAAAAAAAATATAAAAAATCGTTCGGGAAATGAGTTTACTCCCTGGGTACTTTCTTTGTATACTTTTGACTATACCGGCCAAGCCCGGGATATACGGGAAATCGCGGCTTTTCGTTTGCCAGCGAATAAACTTCTTTTATTCAGCGTGTCATCAAAAATGAAAACATTTTTAAAAACTATAAGTCTTATGCGTTTTAGTGGTGAAAAAATAATTTAAAAAATCGTTCTGGAAATGAGTATACTCCCTGGGTACTTTTTTGTATACTTTTGACTATACGGGCCGAGTCCGGGATTTACGGGAAATCGCGGATTTTCGTTTGCCGGCGATTAAACTTCTTTTATTCAGCGTCCCATCAAATATGAAAATATTTTTGAAAACTACAAGTCTCATGCGTTTAGTGGTAAAAAAATAATATAAAAAATCGTTCGGGAAATGAGTTTACTCCCTGGGTACTTTCTTTGTATACTTTTGACTATACCGGCCAAGCCCGGGATATACGGGAAATCGCGGCTTTTCGTTTGCCAGCGATTAAACTTCTTTTATTTAGCGTCTCATCAAAAATGAAAACATTTTTAAAAACTGCAAGTCTTATGCGTTTTAGTGGTGAAAAAATAATTTAAAATATCGTTCTGGAAATGAGTTTACTGCCTGGGTACTTTCTTTGTATACTTTTGACTATACGGGCCGAGTCCGGGATTTACGGGAAATCGCGGATTTTCGTTTGCCGGCGATTAAACTTCTTTTATTCAGCGTCCCATCATATATGAAAATATTTTTGAAAACTACAAGTCTCATGCGTCTAGTGGTAAAAAAATAATATAAAAAATCGTTCGGGAAATGAGTTTACTCCCTGGGTACTTTCTTTGTATACTTTTGACTATACGGGCCAAGCCCGGGATATACGGGAAATCGCGGGTTTTCGTTTGCCAGCGATTAAACTTCTTTTATTCAGCGTCTCATCAAAAATGAAAACATTTTTAAAAACTACAAGTCTTATGCGTTTTAGTGGTGAAAAAATAATTTAAAAAATCGTTCTGGAAATGAGTTTACTCCCTGGGTACTTTCTTTGTATACTTTTGACTATACGGGCCGAGTCCGGGATTTAGGGAAATCGCAGGTTTTCGTTTGCCGGCGATTAAACTGCTTTTATTCAGCGTCCCATCAAATATGAAAATATTTTTGAAAACTACAAGTCTCATGCGTTTAGTGGTAAAAAAATAATATAAAAAATCGTTCGGGAAATGAGTTTACTCCCTGGGTACTTTCTTTGTATACTTTTGACTATACCGGCCAAGCCCGGGATATACGGGAAATCGCGGCTTTTCGTTTGCCAGCGATTAAACTTCTTTTATTCAGCGTCTCATCAAAAATGAAAACATTTTTAAAAACTACAAGTCTTATGCGTTTTAGTGGTGAAAAAATAATTTAAAAAATCGTTCTGGAAATGAGTTTACTCCCTGGGTACTTTCTTTGTATACTTTTGACTATACGGGCCGAGTCCGGGATTTACGGGAAATTGCGGATTTTCGTTTGCCGGCAATTAAACTTCTTTTATTCAGCGTCCCATCATATATGAAAATATTTTTGAAAACTACAAGTCTCATGCGTCTAGTGGTAAAAAAATAATATAAAAAATCGTTCGGGAAATGAGTTTACTCCCTGGGTACTTTCTTTGTATACTTTTGACTATACCGGCCAAGCCCGGGATATACGGGAAATCGCGGCTTTTCGTTTGCCAGCGATTAAACTTCTTTTATTCAGCGTCTCATCAAAAATGAAAACATTTTTAAAAACTACAAGTCTTATGCGTTTTAGTGGTGAAAAAATAATTTAAAAAATCGTTCTGGAAATGAGTTTACTCCCTGGGTACTTTCTTTGTATACTTTTGACTATACTGGCCGAGTCCGGGATTTACGGGAAATTGCGGATTTTCGTTTGCCGGCGATTAAACTTCTTTTATTCAGCGTCCCATCATATATGAAAATATTTTTGAAAACTACAAGTCTCATGCGTCTAGTGGTAAAAAAATAATATAAAAAATCGTTCGGGAAATGAGTTTACTCCCTGGGTACTTTCTTTGTATACTTTTGACTATACTTGCCAAGCCCGGGATATACGGGAAATCGCTGGTTTTCGTTTGTCAGCGATTAAACTTCTTTTATTCAGCGTCTAATCAAAAATGAAAACATTTTTAAAAACTACAAGTCTTATGCGTTTTAGTGGTGAAAAAATAATTTAAAAAATCGTTCTGGAAATGAGTTTACTCCCTGGGTACTTTCTTTGTATACTTTTGACTATACGGGCCGAGTCCGGGATTTAGGGAAATCGCAGGTTTTCGTTTGCCGGCGATTAAACTGCTTTTATTCAGCGTCTCATCAAAGATGAAAACATTTTTGAAAACTACAAGTCTCATGCGTTTTAGTGGTGAAAAAGTAATTTAAAAAATCGTTCGGGAAATGAGTTTACTCCCTGGGTACTTTCTTTGTATACTTTTGACTATACGGGCCAAGCCCGGGATTTACGGGAAATCGCGGGTTTTCGTTTGCCAGCGATTAAACTGCTTTTATTCAGCGTCTCATCAAAAATGAAAACATTCTTGAAAACTACAAGTCTCATGCGTTTCAGTGGTGAAATAATAATTTAAAAAATCGTTTGGGAAATGAGTTTACTCCCTGGGTACTTTCTTTGTATAATTTTGACTATACGGGCCGAGTCCAGGATTTACGGGAAATCGCAGGTTTTTGTTTGCCGGCGATTAAACTTCTTTCATTCAGCGTCTTATCAAAAATGAAAACATTTTTAAAAACTACAAGTCTCATGCGTTTTAGTGGTGAAAAAGTAATTCAAAAAATCGTTCGGGAAATGAGTTTACTCCCTGGGTACTTTCTTTGTATACTTTTGAATATACGGGCCAAGCCGGGATTTACGGGAAATCGCGGGTTTTCGTTTGCCGGCGATTAAACTTCTTTTATTCAGCGTCTCATCAAAAATGAAAACATTTTTAAAAACTACAGGTCTTATGCGTTTTAGTGGTGAAAAAATATTTTAAAAAATCGTTCTGGAAATGAGTTTACGCACAGGGTACTTTCTTTGTATACATTCGACTATACGTGCCAAGCCCGGGATTTACGGGAAATCGCGGGTTTTCGTTTGCCGGCGATTAAACTGCTTTTATTCAGCGTCTCATCAAAAATGAAAACATTCTTGAAAACTACAAGTCTCATGCGTTTTAGTGGTGAAATAATAATTTAAAAAATCGTTTGGGAAATGAGTTTACTCCCTGGGTACTTTCTTTGTATACTTTTGACTATACGGGCAGAGTCCAGGATTTACGGGAAATCGCAGGTTTTCGTTTGCCGGCGATTAAACTTCTTTTATTCAGCGTCTCATCAAAAATGAAAACATTTTGAAAAACTACAAGTCTCATGCGTTTTAGTGGTGAAAAAGTAATTTAAAAAATCGTTCGGGAAATGAGTTTACTCCCTGGGTACTTTCTTTGTATACTTTTGACTGTACGGGCCAAGCCGGGATTTACGGGAAATCGCGGGTTTTCGTTTGCCGGCGATTAAACTTCTTTTATTCAGCGTCTCATCAAAAATGAAAACATTTTTAAAAACTACAAGTCTTATGCGTTTTAGTGGTGAAAAAATAATTTAAAAAATCGTTCTGGAAATGAGTTTACTCACAGGGTACTTTCTTTGTATACATTCGACAATACGGGCCAAGCCCGGGATTTACGGGAAATCGCGGGTTTTCGTTTTCCGGCGATTAAACCTCTTTCATTAAGCGTCCCATCAAATATGAAAACATTTTTGAAAACTACAAGTCTCATGCGTTTAGTGGTAAAAAAATAATATAAAAAATCGTTCGGGAAATGAGTTTACTCCCTGGGTACTTTCTTTGTATACTTTTGACTATACCGGCCAAGCCCGGGATATACGGGAAATCGCGGCTTTTCGTTTGCCAGCGATTAAACTTCTTTTATTCAGCGTCTCATCAAAAATGAAAACATTTTTAAAAACTACAAGTCTTATGCGTTTTAGTGGTGAAAAAATAATTTTAAAAATCGTTTGGGAAATGAGTTTACTCCCTGGGTACTTTCTTTGTATAATTTTGACTATACGGGCCGAGTCCAGGATTTACGGGAAATCGCAGGTTTTCGTTTGCCGGCGATTAAACTTCTTTCATTCAGCGTCTTATCAAAAATGAAAACATTTTTAAAAACTACAAGTCTCATGCGTTTTAGTGGTGAAAAAGTAAATCAAAAAATCGTTTGGGAAATGAGTTTACTCCCTGGGTACTTTCTTTGTATACTTTTGACTATACGGACCGAGTCCAGGATTTACGGGAAATCGCATGTTTTCGTTTGCCGGCGATTAAACTTCTTTTATTCAGCGTCTTATCAAAAATGAAAACATTTTTAAAAACTACAAGTCTCATGCGTTTTAGTGGTGAAAAAGTAATTTAAAAAATCGTTAGGGAAATGACTTTACTCCCTGGGTACTTTCTTTGTATACTTTTGAATATACGGGCCAAGCTGGGATTTACGGGAAATCGCGGGTTTTCGTTTGCCGGCGATTAAACTTCTTTTATTCAGCGTCTCATCAAAAATGAAAACATTTTTAAAAACTACAGGTCTTATGCGTTTTAGTGGTGAAAAAATAATTTAAAAAATCGTTCTGGAAATGAGTTTACTCACAGGGTACTTTCTTTGTATACATTCGACTATACGGGCCAAGCCCGGGATTTACGGGAAATCGCGGGTTTTCGTTTTCCGGCGATTAAACCTCTTTTATTAAGCGTCTCATCAAAAATGAAAACATTTTTGAAAACTACAAATCTCATGCGTTTTAGTGGTGAAAAAATAATTTAAAAAATCGTTCTGGAAATGAGTTTACGCACAGGGTACTTTCTTTGTATACATTCGACTATACGTGCCAAGCCCGGGATTTACGGGAAATCGCGGGTTTTCGTTTGCCGGCGATTAAACCTCTTTCATTGAGCGTCTCATCAAAAATGAAAACATTCTTGAAAACTACAAGTATCATGCGTTTTAGTGGTGAAATAATAATTTAAAAAATCGTTTGGAAAATGAGTTTACTCCCTGGGTACTTTCTTTGTATACTTTTGACTATACGGGCAGAGTCCAGGATTTACGGGAAATCGCAGGTTTTCGTTTGCCGGCGATTAAACTTCTTTTATTCAGCGTCTCATCAAAAATGAAAACATTTTTAAAAACTACAAGTCTCATGCGTTTTAGTGGTGAAAAAGTAATTTAAAAAATCGTTCGGGAAATGAGTTTACTCCCTGGGTACTTTCTTTGTATACTTTTGACTGTACGGGCCAAGCCGGGATTTACGGGAAATCGCGGGTTTTCGTTTGCCGGCGATTAAACTTCTTTTATTCAGCGTCTCATCAAAAATGAAAACATTTTTAAAAACTACAAGTCTTATGCGTTTTAGTGGTGAAAAAATAATTTAAAAAATCGTTCTGGAAATGAGTTTACTCACAGGGTACTTTCTTTGTATACATTCGACTATACGGGCCAAGCCCGGGATTTACGGGAAATCGCGGGTTTTCGTTTTCCGGCGATTAAACCTCTTTCATTAAACGTCTCATCAAAAATGAAAACATTTTTGAAAACTACAAGTCTCATGCGTTTTAGTGGTAAAAAAAAAATTTAAAAAATCGTTCGGGAAATGAGTTTACTCCCTGGGTACTTTCTTTGTATACATTCGACTATACGGGCCAAGCCCCGGATTTACGGGAAAACGCGGGATTTCGTTTGCCGGCGATTAAACCTCTTTCATTAAGCGTCTCATCAAAAATGAAAACATTTTGAAAACTACAAGTCTCATGCGTTTTAGTGGTGAAAAAATAATTTAAAAAATCGTTTGGGAAATGAGTTTACTCCCTGGGTACTTTCTTTGTATAATTTTGACTATACGGGCCGAGTCCAGGATTTACGGGAAATCGCAGGTTTTCGTTTGCCGGCGATTAAACTTCTTTCATTCAGCGTCTTATCAAAAATGAAAACATTTTTAAAAACTACAAGTCTCATGCGTTTTAGTGGTGAAAAAGCAAATCAAAAAATCGTTTGGGAAATGAGTTTACTCCCTGGGTACTTTCTTTGTATACTTTTGACTATACGGACCGAGTCCAGGATTTACGGGAAATCGCATGTTTTCGTTTGCCGGCGATTAAACTTCTTTTATTCAGCGTCTTATCAAAAATGAAAACATTTTTAAAAACTACAAGTCTCATGCGTTTTAGTGGTGAAAAAGTAATTTAAAAAATCGTTAGGGAAATGAGTTTACTCCCTGGGTACTTTCTTTGTATACTTTTGAATATACGGGCCAAGCTGGGATTTACGGGAAATCGCGGGTTTTCGTTTGCCGGCGATTAAACTTCTTTTATTCAGCGTCTCATCAAAAATGAAAACATTTTTAAAAACTACAGGTCTTATGCGTTTTAGTGGTGAAAAAATAATTTAAAAAATCGTTCTGGAAATGAGTTTACTCACAGGGTACTTTCTTTGTATACATTCGACTATACGGGCCAAGCCCGGGATTTACGGGAAATCGCGGGTTTTCGTTTTCCGGCGATTAAACCTCTTTTATTAAGCGTCTCATCAAAAATGAAAACATTTTTGAAAACTACAAATCTCATGCGTTTTAGTGGTGAAAAAATAATTTAAAAAATCGTTCTGGAAATGAGTTTACGCACAGGGTACTTTCTTTGTATACATTCGACTATACGTGCCAAGCCCGGGATTTACGGGAAATCGCGGGTTTTCGTTTGCCGGCGATTAAACCTCTTTCATTGAGCGTCTCATCAAAAATGAAAACATTCTTGAAAACTACAAGTATCATGCGTTTTAGTGGTGAAATAATAATTTAAAAAATCGTTTGGAAAATGAGTTTACTCCCTGGGTACTTTCTTTGTATACTTTTGACTATACGGGCAGAGTCCAGGATTTACGGGAAATCGCAGGTTTTCGTTTGCCGGCGATTAAACTTCTTTTATTCAGCGTCTCATCAAAAATGAAAACATTTTTAAAAACTACAAGTCTCATGCGTTTTAGTGGTGAAAAAGTAATTTAAAAAATCGTTCGGGAAATGAGTTTACTCCCTGGGTACTTTCTTTGTATACTTTTGACTGTACGGGCCAAGCCGGGATTTACGGGAAATCGCGGGTTTTCGTTTGCCAGCGATTAAACTTCTTTTATTCAGCGTCTCATCAAAAATGAAAACATTTTTAAAAACTACAAGTCTTATGCGTTTTAGTGGTGAAAAAATAATTTAAAAAATCGTTCTGGAAATGAGTTTACTCACAGGGTACTTTCTTTGTATACATTCGACTATACGGGCCAAGCCCGGGATTTACGGGAAATCGCGGGTTTTCGTTTTCCGGCGATTAAACCTCTTTCATTAAACGTCTCATCAAAAATGAAAACATTTTTGAAAACTACAAGTCTCATGCGTTTTAGTGGTAAAAAAAAAATTTAAAAAATCGTTCGGGAAATGAGTTTACTCCCTGGGTACTTTCTTTGTATACATTCGACTATACGGGCCAAGCCCCGGATTTACGGGAAAACGCGGGATTTCGTTTGCCGGCGATTAAACCTCTTTCATTAAGCGTCTCATCAAAAATGAAAACATTTTAAAAACTACAAGTCTCATGCGTTTTAGTGGTGAAAAAATAATTTAAAAAATCGTTCGGGAAATGAGTTTACTCTCTGGGTACTTTCTTTGTATACTTTTTACTGTACGGGCCGAGTCTGGGATTTACGGGAAATCGCGGATTTTCGTTTGCCGGCGATTAAACTTCTTTTATTCAGCGTCCCGTCAAATATGAAAATATTTTTGAGAACTACAAGTCTCATGCGTTTAGTGGTAAAAAAATAATATAAAAAATCGTTCGGGAAATGAGTTTACTCCCTGGGTACTTTCTTTGTATACTTTTGACTATACGGGCCAGGCCCGGGATATACGGGAAATCGCGGGTTTTCGTTTGCCGGCGATTAAACTTCTTTTATTCAGCGTCTTATCAAAAATGAAAACATTTTTAAAAACTACAAGTCTTATGCGTTTTAGTGGTGAAAAAATAATTTAAAAAATCGTTCTGAAAATGAGTTTACTCCCTGGGTACTTTCTTTGTATACTTTTGACTATACGGGCCGAGTCCGGGATTTAGGGAAATCGCAGGTTTTCGTTTGCCGGCGATTAAACTGCTTTTATTCAGCGTCTCATCAAAAATGAAAACATTCTTGAAAACTACAAGTCTCATGCGTTTTAGTGGTGAAAAAATAATTTAAAAAATCGTTCTGGAAATGAGTTTACGCACAGGGTACTTTCTTTGTATACATTCGACTATACGTGCCAAGCCCGGGATTTACGGGAAATCGCGGGTTTTCGTTTGCCGGCGATTAAACCTCTTTCATTGAGCGTCTCATCAAAAATGAAAACATTCTTAAAAACTACAAGTCTCATGCGTTTTAGTGGTGAAATAATAATTTAAAAAATCGTTTGGGAAATGAGTTTACTCCCTGGGTACTTTCTTTGTATACTTTTGACTATACGGGCAGAGTCCAGGATTTACGGGAAATCGCAGGTTTTCGTTTGCCGGCGATTAAACTTCTTTTATTCAGCGTCTCATCAAAAATGAAAACATTTTTAAAAACTACAAGTCTCATGCGTTTTAGTGGTGAAAAAGTAATTTAAAAAATCGTTCGGGAAATGAGTTTACTCCCTGGGTACTTTCTTTGTATACTTTTGACTGTACGGGCCAAGCCGGGATTTACGGGAAATCGCGGGTTTTCGTTTGCCGGCGATTAAACTTCTTTTATTCAGCGTCTCATCAAAAATGAAAACATTTTTAAAAACTACAAGTCTTATGCGTTTTAGTGGTGAAAAAATAATTTAAAAAATCGTTCTGGAAATGAGTTTACTCACAGGGTACTTTCTTTGTATACATTCGACTATACGGGCCAAGCCCGGGATTTACGGGAAATCGCGGGTTTTCGTTTTCCGGCGATTAAACCTCTTTCATTAAACGTCTCATCAAAAATGAAAACATTTTTGAAAACTACAAGTCTCATGCGTTTTAGTGGTAAAAAAAAAATTTAAAAAATCGTTCGGGAAATGAGTTTACTCCCTGGGTACTTTCTTTGTATACATTCGACTATACGGACCAAGCCCCGGATTTACGGGAAAACGCGGGATTTCGTTTGCCGGCGATTAAACCTCTTTCATTAAGCGTCTCATCAAAAATGAAAACATTTTGAAAACTACAAGTCTCATGCGTTTTAGTGGTGAAAAAATAATTTAAAAAATCGTTCGGGAAATGAGTTTACTCTCTGGGTACTTTCTTTGTATACTTTTTACTGTACGGGCCGAGTCTGGGATTTACGGGAAATCGCGGATTTCCGTTTGCCGGCGATTAAACTTCTTTTATTCAGCGTCCCATCAAATATGAAAATATTTTTGAGAACTACAAGTCTCATGCGTTTAGTGGTAAAAAAATAATATAAAAAATCGTTCGGGAAATGAGTTTACTCCCTGGGTACTTTCTTTGTATACTTTTGACTATACGGGCCAGGCCCGGGATATACGGGAAATCGCGGGTTTTCGTTTGCCGGCGATTAAACTTCTTTTATTCAGCGTCTCATCAAAAATGAAAACATTTTTAAAAACTACAAGTCTTATGCGTTTTAGTGGTGAAAAAATAATTTAAAAAATCGTTCTGAAAATGAGTTTACTCCCTGGGTACTTTCTTTGTATACTTTTGACTATACGGGCCGAGTCCGGGATTTAGGGAAATCGCAGGTTTTCGTTTGCCGGCGATTAAACTGCTTTTATTCAGCGTCTCATCAAAAATGAAAACATTCTTGAAAACTACAAGTCTCATGCGTTTTAGTGGTGAAATAATAATTTAAAAAATCGTTTGAAAAATGAGTTTACTCCCTGGGTACTTTCTTTGTATAATTTTGACTATACGGGCCGAGTCCAGGATTTACGGGAAATCGCAGGTTTTCGTTTGCCGGCGATTAAACTTCTTTCATTCAGCGTCTTATCAAAAATGAAAACATTTTTAAAAACTACAAGTCTCATGCGTTTTAGTGGTGAAAAAGTAATTCAAAAAATCGTTCGGGAAATGAGTTTACTCCCTGGGTACTTTCTTTGTATACTTTTGAATATACGGGCCAAGCCGGGATTTACGGGAAATCGCGGGTTTTCGTTTGCCGGCGATTAAACTTCTTTTATTCAGCGTCTCATCAAAAATGAAAACATTTTTAAAAACTACAGGTCTTATGCGTTTTAGTGGTGAAAAAATAATTTAAAAAATCGTTCTGGAAATGAGTTTACGCACAGGGTACTTTCTTTGTATACATTCGACTATACGTGCCAAGCCCGGGATTTACGGGAAATCGCGGGTTTTCGTTTGCCGGCGATTAAACTGCTTTTATTCAGCGTCTCATCAAAAATGAAAACATTCTTGAAAACTACAAGTCTCATGCGTTTTAGTGGTGAAATAATAATTTAAAAAATCGTTTGGGAAATGAGTTTACTCCCTGGGTACTTTCTTTGTATACTTTTGACTATACGGGCAGAGTCCAGGATTTACGGGAAATCGCAGGTTTTCGTTTGCCAGCGATTAAACTTCTTTTATTCAGCGTCTCATCAAAAATGAAAACATTTTTAAAAACTACAAGTCTCATGCGTTTTAGTGGTGAAAAAGTAATTTAAAAAATCGTTCGGGAAATGAGTTTACTCCCTGGGTACTTTCTTTGTATACTTTTGACTGTACAGGCCAAGCCGGGATTTACGGGAAATCGCGGGTTTTCGTTTGCCGGCGATTAAACTTCTTTTATTCAGCGTCTCATCAAAAATGAAAACATTTTTAAAAACTACAAGTCTCATGCGTTTTAGTGGTAAAAAAAAAATTTAAAAAATCGTTCGGGAAATGAGTTTACTCCCTGGGTACTTTTTTTGTATACATTCGACTATACGGGCCAAGCCCCGGATTTACGGGAAAACGCGGGATTTCGTTTGCCGGCGATTAAACCTCTTTCATTAAGCGTCTCATCAAAAATGAAAGCATTTTGAAAACTACAAGTCTCATGCGTTTTAGTGGTGAAAAAATGATTTAAAAAATCGTTCGGGAAATGAGTTTACTCTCTGGGTACTTTCTTTGTATACTTTTTACTATACGGGCCGAGTCCGGGATTTACGGGAAATCGCGGATTTTCGTTTGCCGGCGATTAAACTTCTTTTATTCAGCGTCCCATCAAATATGAAAATATTTTTGAGAACTACAAGTCTCATGCGTTTAGTGGTAAAAAAATAATGTAAAAAATCGTTCGGGAAATGAGTTTACTCCCTGGGTACTTTCTTTGTATACTTTTGACTATACGGGCCAGGCCCGGGATATACGGGAAATCGCGGGTTTTCGTTTGCCGGCGATTAAACTTCTTTTATTCAGCGTCTCATCAAAAATGAAAACATTTTTAAAAACTACAACTCTTATGCGTTTTAGTGGTGAAAAAATAATTTAAAAAATCGTTCTGAAAATGAGTTTACTCCCTGGGTACTTTCTTTGTATACTTTTGACTATACGGGCCGAGTCCGGGATTTAGGGAAATCGCAGGTTTTCGTTTGCCGGCGATTAAACTGCTTTTATTCAGCGTCTCATCAAAAATGAAAACATTTTTAAAAACTACAAGTCTCATGGGCTTTAGTGGTGAAATAGTAATTTAAAAAATCGTTTGGGAAATGAGTTTACTCCCTGGGTACTTTCTTTGTAAACTTTTGACTATACGGGCCGAGTACGGGATTTACGGGAAATTGCGGGTTTTCGTTTGCCGGCGATTAAACTTCTTTTATTCAGCGTCTCATCAAAAATGAAAACATTTTTAAAAACTACAAGTCTCATGGGCTTTAGTGGTGAAATAGTAATTTAAAAAATCGTTTGGGAAATGAGTTTACTCCCTGGGTACTTTCTATGTATACTTTTGACTATACGGGCCGAGACCGGGATTTACGGGAAGTCGCGGGTTTTCGTTTGCCGGCGATTAAACTTCTTTTATTCAGGGTCTCATCAAAAATGAAAACATTTTTAAAAACTACAAGTCTCATGGGCTTTAATGGTGAAAAATAATTTAAAAAATCGTTCGGGAAATGAGTTTACTCCCTGGGTACTTTCTTTGTATACTTTTGACTATACGGGCCAGGCCCGGGATATACGGGAAATCGCGGGTTTTCGTTTGCCGGCGATTAAACTGCTTTTATTCAGCGTCTCATCAAAAATGAAAACATTTTTAAAAACTACAAGTCTCACGGGCTTTAGTGGTAAAATAGTAATTTAAAAAATCGTTTGGGAAATGAGTTTACTCCCTGGGTACTTTCTTTGTATACTTTTGACTATACGGGCCGAGACCGGGATTTACGGGAAGTCGCGGGTTTTCGTTTGCCGGCGATTAAACTTCTTTTATTCAGGGTCTCATTAAAAATGAAAACATTTTTAAAAACTACAAGTCTCATGGGCTTTAATGGTGAAATAATAATTTAAAAAATCGTTCGGGAAATGAGTTTACACCTTGGATACTTTCTTTGTATACTTTTCACCATACGGGCCGAGTCCGGGATTTACGGGAAATCGCAGGTTTTCGTTTGCCGGCGATTAAACTTCTTTCATTCAGCGTCTCATCAAAAATGAAAATATTTTTGAAAACTACAAGTCTCATGCGTTTTAGTGGTGAAAAAATAATTTAAAAAGTCGTTCGGGAAATGAGTTTACTCCCTGGGTACTTTCTTTGTATACTTTTGATTATACGGACCGAGTCCGGGGTTTACGGGAAATGGCGGGTTTTCGTTTGCCGGCGATTAAACTTCTTTTATTCAGCGTCTCATCAAAAATGAAAACCTTTTTGAAAACTACAAGTCTCATGCGTTTTAGTGGTGAAAAGATAATTTAAAAAATCGTTTTGGAAATGAGTTTACTCACAGGGTACTTTCTTTGTATACATTCGACTATACGGGCCGAGACCGGGATTTACGGGAAGTCGCGGGTTTTCGTTTGCCGGCGATTAAACTTCTTTTATTCAGGGTCTCATTAAAAATGAAAACATTTTTAAAAACTACAAGTCTCATGGGCTTTAATGGTGAAATATTAATTTAAAAAATCGTTCGGGAAATGAGTTTACACCTTGGATACTTTCTTTGTATACTTTTCACCATACGGGCCGAGTCCGGGATTTACGGGAAATCGCAGGTTTTCGTTTGCCGGCGATTAAACTTCTTTCATTCAGCGTCTCATCAAAAATGAAAACATTTTTGAAAACTACAAGTCTCATGCGTTTTAGTGGTGAAAAAATAATTTAAAAAGTCGTTCGGGAAATGAGTTTACTCCCTGGGTACTTTCTTTGTATACTTTTGATTATACGGACCGAGTCCGGGGTTTACGGGAAATGGCGGGTTTTCGTTTGCCGGCGATTAAACTTCTTTTATTCAGCGTCTCATCAAAAATGAAAACCTTTTTAAAAACTACAAGTCTCATGCGTTTTAGTGGTGAAAAAATGATTTAAAAAATCGTTCGGGAAATGAGTTTACTCTCTGGGTACTTTCTTTGTATACTTTTTACTATACGGGCCGAGTCCGGGATTTACGGGAAATGGCGGGTTTTCGTTTGCCGGCGATTAAACTTCTTTTATTCAGCGTCTCATCAAAAATGAAAGCATTTTGAAAACTACAAGTCTCATGCGTTTTAGTGGTGAAAAAATGATTTAAAAAATCGTTCGGGAAATGAGTTTACTCTCTGGGTACTTTCTTTGTATACTTTTTACTATACGGACCGAGTCCGGGGTTTACGGGAAATGGCGGGTTTTCGTTTGCCGGCGATTAAACTTCTTTTATTCAGCGTCTCATCAAAAATGAAAGCATTTTGAAAACTACAAGTCTCATGCGTTTTAGTGGTGAAAAAATGATTTAAAAAATCGTTCGGGAAATGAGTTTACTCTCTGGGTACTTTCTTTGTATACTTTTTACTATACGGGCCGAGTCCGGGATTTACGGGAAATCGCGGATTTTCGTTTGCCGGCGATTAAACTTCTTTTATTGAGCGTCCCATCAAATATGAAAATATTTTTGAGAACTACAAGTCTCATGCGTTTAGTGGTAAAAAAATAATATAAAAAATCGTTCGGGAAATGAGTTTACTCCCTGGGTACTTTCTTTGTATACTTTTGACTATACGGGCCAGGCCCGGGATATACGGGAAATCGCGGGTTTTCGTTTGCCGGCGATTAAACTTCTTTTATTCAGCGTCTCATCAAAAATGAAAACATTTTTAAAAACTACAACTCTTATGCGTTTTAGTGGTGAAAAAATAATTTAAAAAATCGTTCTGAAAATGAGTTTA
The DNA here is from genome assembly GCF_029227915.1 of Hydractinia symbiolongicarpus. Classification (NCBI taxonomy): domain Eukaryota; kingdom Metazoa; phylum Cnidaria; class Hydrozoa; order Anthoathecata; family Hydractiniidae; genus Hydractinia; species Hydractinia symbiolongicarpus. The sequence goes on along the minus strand of NC_079884.1, from coordinate 4,354,222 downwards.
CTCCCTGGGTACTTTCTTTGTATACTTTTGACTATACGGGCCGAGTCCGGGATTTAGGGAAATCGCAGGTTTTCGTTTGCCGGCGATTAAACTGCTTTTATTCAGCGTCTCATCAAAAATGAAAACATTTTTAAAAACTACAAGTCTCATGGGCTTTAGTGGTGAAATAGTAATTTAAAAAATCGTTTGGGAAATGAGTTTACTCCCTGGGTACTTTCTTTGTATACTTTTGACTATACGGGCCGAGTACGGGATTTACGGAAAATTGCGGGTTTTCGTTTGCCGGCGATTAAACTTCTTTTATTCAGCGTCTCATCAAAAATGAAAACATTTTTAAAAACTACAAGTCTCATGGGCTTTAGTGGTGAAATAGTAATTTAAAAAATCGTTTGGGAAATGAGTTTACTCCCTGGGTACTTTCTTTGTATACTTTTGACTATACGGGCCGAGACCGGGATTTACGGGAAGTCGCGGGTTTTCGTTTGCCGGCGATTAAACTTCTTTTATACAGGGTCTCATCAAAAATGAAAACATTTTTAAAAACTACAAGTCTCATGGGCTTTAATGGTGAAATAATAATTTAAAAAATCGTTCGGGAAATGAGTTTACTCCCTGGGTACTTTCTTTGTATACTTTTGACTATACGGGCCAGGCCCGGGATATACGGGAAATCGCGGGTTTTTGTTTGCCGGCGATTAAACTGCTTTTATTCAGCGTCTCATCAAAAATGAAAACATTTTTAAAAACTACAAGTCTCACGGGCTTTAGTGGTAAAATAGTAATTTAAAAAATCGTTTGGGAAATGAGTTTACTCCCTGGGTACTTTCTTTGTATACTTTTGACTATACGGGCCGAGACCGGGATTTACGGGAAGTCGCGGGTTTTCGTTTGCCGGCGATTAAACTTCTTCTATTCAGGGTCTCATTAAAAATGAAAACATTTTTAAAAACTACAAGTCTCATGGGCTTTAATGGTGAAATAATAATTTAAAAAATCGTTCGGGAAATGAGTTTACACCTTGGATACTTTCTTTGTATACTTTTCACCATACGGGCCGAGTCCGGGATTTACGGGAAATCGCAGGTTTTCGTTTGCCGGCGATTAAACTTCTTTTATTTAGCGTCTCATCAAAAATGAAAACATTTTTGAAAACTACAAGTCTCATGCGTTTTAGTGGTGAAAAAATAATTTAAAAAGTCGTTCTGGAAATGAGTTTACTCCCTGGGTACTTTCTTTGTATACTTTTGATTATACGGACCGAGTCCGGGGTTTACGGGAAATGGCGGGTTTTCGTTTGCCGGCGATTAAACTTCTTTTATTCAGCGTCTCATCAAAAATGAAAACCTTTTTGAAAACTACAAGTCTCATGCGTTTTAGTGGTGAAAAGATAATTTAAAAAATCGTTTTGGAAATGAGTTTACTCACAGGGTACTTCCTTTGTATACATTCGACTATACGGGCCGAGACCGGGATTTACGGGAAGTCGCGGGTTTTCGTTTGCCGGCGATTAAACTTCTTTTATTCAGGGTCTCATTAAAAATGAAAACATTTTTAAAAACTACAAGTCTCATGGGCTTTAATGGTGAAATAATAATTTAAAAAATCGTTCGGGAAATGAGTTTACACCTTGGATACTTTCTTTGTATACTTTTCACCATACGGGCCGAGTCCGGGATTTACGGGAAATCGCAGGTTTTCGTTTGCCGGCGATTAAACTTCTTTCATTCAGCGTCTCATCAAAAATGAAAACATTTTTGAAAACTACAAGTCTCATGCGTTTTAGTGGTGAAAAAATAATTTAAAAAGTCGTTCGGGAAATGAGTTTACTCCCTGGGTACTTTCTTTGTATACTTTTGATTATACGGACCGAGTCCGGGGTTTACGGGAAATGGCGGGTTTTCGTTTGCCGGCGATTAAACTTCTTTTATTCAGCGTCTCATCAAAAATGAAAACCTTTTTGAAAACTACAAGTCTCATGCGTTTTAGTGGTGAAAAGATAATTTAAAAAATCGTTTTGGAAATGAGTTTACTCACAGGGTACTTTCTTTGTATACATTCGACTATACCGGCCAAGCCCGGGATTTACGGGAAATCGCGGGTTTTCGTTTGCCGGCGATTAAACTTCTTTTATTCAGCGTCTCATCAAAAATGAAAACATTTTTAAAAACTACAAGTCTTATGCGTTTTAGTGGTGAAAAAATAATTTAAAAAATCGTTAGGGAAATGAGTTTACTCCCTGGGTAATTTCTTTGTATACTTTTGACTATACGGGCCAAGCCCGGGATATACGGGAAATCGCGGGTTTTCGTTTGCCGGCGATTAAACTTCTTTTATACTGCGTCTCATCAAAAATGAAAACATTTTTAATAACTACAGGTCTTATGCGTTTTAGTGGTGAAAAAATAATTTAAAAAATCGTTCTGAAAATGAGTTTACTCCCTGGGTACTTTCTTTGTATACTTTTGACTATACGGGCCAAGCCCGGGATATACGGGAAATCGCGGGTTTTCGTTTGCCGGCGATTAAACTTCTTTTATTCAGCGTCTCATCAAAAATGAAAACATTTTTAACAACTACAAGTCTTATGCGTTTTAGTGGTGAAAAATTAATTTAAAAAATCGTTCTGAAAATGAGTTTACTCCCTGGGTACTTTCTTTGTATACTTTTGACTATACGGGCCGAGTCCGGGATTTAGGGAAATCGCAGGTTTTCCTTTGCCGGCGATTAAACTGCTTTTATTCAGCGTCTCATCAAAAATGAAAACATTTTTAAAAACTACAAGTCTCATGGGCTTTAGTGGTGAAATAGTAATTTAAAAAATCGTTTGGGAATTGAGTTTACTCCCTGGGTACTTTCTTTGTATACTTTTGACTATACGGGCCGAGACCGGGATTTACGGGAAGTCGCGGGTTTTCGTTTGCCGGCGATTAAACTTCTTTTATTCAGCGTCTCATCAAAAATGAAAACATTTTTAAAAACTACAAGTCTCATGGGCTTTAATGGTGAAATAATAATTTAAAAAATCGTTCGGGAAATGAGTTTACACCTTGGATACTTTCTTTGTATACTTTTGACTATACGGGCCGAGTCCGGGATTTACGGGAAATCGCAGGTTTTCGTTTGCCGGCGATTAAACTTCTTTCATTCAGCGTCTCATCAAAAATGAAAACATTTTTGAAAACTACAAGTCTCATGCGTTTTAGTGGTGAAAAAATAATTTAAAAAGTCGTTCGGGAAATGAGATTACTCCCTGGGAACTTTCTTTGTATACTTTTGATTATACGGACCGAGTCCGGGGTTTACGGGAAATGGCGGGTTTTCGTTTGCCGGCGATTAAACTTCTTTTATTCAGCGTCTCATCAAAAATGAAAACATTTTTGAAAACTACAAGTCTCATGCGTTTTCGTGGTGAAAAGATAATTTAAAAAATCGTTTTGGAAATGAGTTTACTCACAGGGTACTTTCTTTGTATACATTCGACTATACCGGCCAAGCCCGGGATTTACGGGAAATCGCGGGTTTTCGTGTGCCGGCGATTAAACTTCTTTTATTTAGCGTCTCATCAAAAATGAAAACCTTTTTGAAAACTACAAGTCTCATGCGTTTTAGTGGTGAAAAGATAATTTAAAAAACCGTTTTGGAAATGAGTTTACTCACAGGGTACTTTCTTTGTATACATTCGACTATACCGGCCAAGCCCGGGATTTTCGGGAAATCGCGGGTTTTCGTTTGCCGGCGATTAAACTGCTTTTATTCAGCGTCTCATCAAAAATGAAAACATTCTTGAAAACTACAAGTCTCATGCGTTTTAGTGGTGAAATAATAATTTAAAAAATCGTTTGGGAAATGAGTTTACTCCCTGGGTACTTTCTTTGTATACTTTTGACTATACGGGCAGAGTCCAGGATTTACGGGAAATCGCAGGTTTTCGTTTGCCGGCGATTAAACTTCTTTTATTCAGCGTCTCATCAAAAATGAAAACATTTTTAAAAACTACAAGTCTCATGCGTTTTAGTGGTGAAAAAGTAATTTAAAAAATCGTTCGGGAAATGAGTTTACTCACAGGGTACTTTCTTTGTATACTTTTGACTAAACGGGCCAAGCCGGGATTTACGGGAAATCGCGGGTTTTCGTTTGCCGGCGATTAAACTTCTTTTATTCAGCGTCTCATCAAAAATGAAAACATTTTTAAAAACTACAAGTCTTATGCGTTTTAGTGGTGAAAAAATAATTTAAAAAATCGTTCTGGAAATGAGTTTACTCACAGGGTACTTTCTTTGTATACATTCGACTATACGGGCCAAGCCCGGTATTTACGGGAAATCGCGGGTTTTCGTTTGCCGGCGATTAAACTTCTTTTATTCAGCGTCTCATCAAAAATGAAAACATTTTTAAAAACTACAAGTCTTATGCGTTTTAGTGGTGAAAAAATAATTTAAAAAATCGTTAGGGAAATGAGTTTACTCCCTGGGTAATTTCTTTGTATACTTTTGACTATACGGGCCAAGCCCGGGATATACGGGAAATCGCGGGTTTTCGTTTGCCGGCGATTAAACTTCTTTTATACAGCGTCTCATCAAAAATAAAAACATTTTTAAAAACTACAGGTCTTATGCGTTTTAGTGGTGAAAAAATAATTTAAAAAATCGTTCTGAAAATGAGTTTACTCCCTGGGTACTTTCTTTGTATACTTTTGACTATACGGGCCAAGCCCGGGATATACGGGAAATCGCGGGTTTTCGTTTGCCGGCGATTAAACTTCTTTTATTCAGCGTCTCATCAAATATAAAAACATTTTTAAAAACTACAAGTCTTATGCGTTTTTGTGGTGAAAAAATAATTTAAAAAAGCGTTCTGAAAATGAGTTTACTCCCTGGGTACTTTCTTTGTATACTTTTGACTATACGGGCCAAGTCCGGGATTTAGGGAAATCGCAGGTTTTCCTTTGCCGGCGATTAAGCTGCTTTTATTCAGCGTCTCATCAAAAATGAAAACATTTTTAAAAACTACAAGTCTCATGGGCTTTAGTGGTGAAATAGTAATTTAAAAAATCGTTTGGGAATTGAGTTTACTCCCTGGGTACTTTCTTTGTATACTTTTGACTATACGGGCCGAGACCGGGATTTACGGGAAGTCGCGGGTTTTCGTTTGCCGACGATTAAACTTCTTTTATTCAGCGTCTCATCAAAAATGAAAACATTTTTAAAAACTACAAGTCTCATGGGCTTTAATGGTGAAATAATAATTTAAAAAATCGTTCGGGAAATGAGTTTACACCTTGGATACTTTCTTTGTATACTTTTGACTATACGGGCCGAGTCCGGGATTTACGGGAAATCGCAGGTTTTCGTTTGCCGGCGATTAAACTTCTTTCATTCGGCGTCTCATCAAAAATGAAAACATTTTTGAAAACTACAAGTCTCATGCGTTTTAGTGGTGAAAAAATAATTTAAAAAGTCGTTCGGGAAATGAGATTACTCCCTGGGTACATTCTTTGTATACTTTTGATTATACGGACCGAGTCCGGGGTTTACGGGAAATGGCGGGTTTTCGTTTGCCGTCGATTAAACTTCTTTTATTCAGCGTCTCATCAAAAATGAAAACATTTTTGAAAACTACAAGTCTCATGCGTTTTCGTGGTGAAAAGATAATTTAAAAAATCGTTTTGGAAATGAGTTTACTCACAGGGTACTTTCTTTGTATACATTCGACTATACCGGCCAAGCCCGGGATTTACGGGAAATCGCGGGTTTTCGTGTGCCGGCGATTAAACTTCTTTTATTTAGCGTCTCATCAAAAATGAAAACATTTTTAAAAACTACAAGTCTTATGTGTTTTAGTGGTGAAAAAATAATTTAAAAAATCCTTCTGGAAATGAGCTTACTCCCTGGGTACTTTCTTTGTATACTTTTGACTATACGGGCCGAGTCCGGGATTTACGGGAAATCGCAGGTTTTCGTTTGCCGGCGATTAAACTTCTTTCATTCAGCGTCTCATCAAAAATGAAAACATTTTTAAAAACTACAAGTCTCATGCGTTTTAGTGGTGAAAAAATAATTTAAAAAGTCGTTCGGGAAATGAGTTTACTCCCTGGGTACTTTCTTTGTATATTTTTGATTATACGGACCGAGACCGGGGTTTACGGGAAATGGCGGGTTTTCGTTTGCCGGCGATTAAACTTCTTTTATTCAGCGTCTCATCAAAAATGAAAACATTTTTGAAAACTACAAGTCTCATGCGTTTTAGTGGTAAAAAGATAATTTAAAAAATCGTTTTGGAAATGAGTTTACTCACACGGTACTTTCTTTGTATACATTCGACTATACCGGCCAAGCCCGGGATTTACGGGAAATCGCGGGTTTTCGTTTGCCGGCGATTAAACCACTTTCATTAGGCGTCTCATCAAAAATCAAAACATTTCTGAAAACTATAAGTCTCATGCGTTTTAGTGGTGAAAAAATAAATTAAAAAATCGTTCGGGAAATGAGTTTACTCCCTGGGTACTATCTTTGTATACTTTTGACTATACGGGCCAAGCCCGGGATTTACGGGAAATCTCGGGTTTTCGTTTGCCGGCGATTAAACCTCTTTCATTAAGCGTCTCATCAAAAATGAAAACATTTTTGAAAACTACAAGTCTCATGCGTTTTAGTGTTGAAAAAATAAATTAAAAAATCGTTCTGGAAATGAGTTTACTCACAGGGTACTTTCTTTGTATACATTCGACTATACGGGCCAAGCCCGGGATTTACGGGAAATCGCGGGTTTTCGTTTGCCAGCGATTAAACCTGTTTCATTAAGCGTCTCATCAAAAATGAAAACATTTTTGAAAACTGCAAGTCTCATGCGTTTTAGTGGTGAAAAGATAATTGAAAAAATCGTTTCGGAAATGAGTTTACTCACAGGGTACTTTCTTTGTATACATTCGACTATACGGGCAAAGCCCGGGATTTACGGGAAATCGCGGGTTTTTGTTTGCCGGCGATTAAACAACTTTCATTAAACGTCTCATCAAAAATGAAAACATTTCTGAAAACTACAAGTCTCATGCGTTTTAGTGGAGAAAATTTATTTAAAAAATCGTTCGGGAAATGAGTTTACTCCCTGGGTACTTTCTTTGTATACTTTTGACTATACGGGCCGAGTCCGGGATTTATTGAAATCGCAGGTTTTCCTTTGCCGGCGATTAAACTGCTTTTATTCAGCGTCTCATCAAAAATGAAAACATTTTTAAAAACTACAAGTCTCATGGGCTTTAGTGGTGAAATAGTAATTTAAAAAATCGTTTGGGAAATGAGTTTACTCCCTGGGTACTTTCTTTGTATACTTTTGACTATACGGGCCGAGACCGGGATTTACGGGAAGTCGCGGGTTTTCGTTTGCCGGCGATTAAACTTCTTTTATTCAGCGTCTCATCAAAAATGAAAACATTTTTAAAAACTACAACTCTCATGGACTTTAATGGTGAAATAATAATTTAAAAAATCGTTCGGGAAATGAGTTTACACCTTGGATACTTTCTTTGTATACTTTTGTCTATACGGGCCGAGTCCGGGATTTACGGGAAATCGCAGGTTTTCGTTTGCCGGCGATTAAACTTCTTTCATTCAGCGTCTCATCAAAAATGAAAACATTTTTGAAAACTACAAGTCTCATGCGTTTTAGTGGTGAAAAAATAATTTAAAAAGTCGTTCGGGAAATGAGATTACTCCCTGGGTACTTTCTTTGTAAACTTTTGATTATACGGACCGAGTCCGGGGTTTACGGGAAATGGCGGGTTTTCGTTTGCCGGCGATTAAACTTCTTTTATTCAGCGTCTCATCAAAAATGAAAACATTTTTAAAAACTACAAGTCTCATGCGTATTAGTGGTGAAAAGATAATTTAAAAAATCGTTTTGGAAATGAGTTTACTCACAGGGTACTTTCTTTGTATACATTCGACTATACGGGCCAAGCCCGGGATTTACGGGAAATCGCGGGATTTCGTTTGCCGGCGATTAAACTTCTTTTATTTAGCGTCTCATCAAAAATGAAAACATTTTTGAAAACTACAAGTCTCATGCGTTTTAGTGGTGAAAAAATAATTTAAAAAGTCGTTCGGGAAATGAGATTACTCCCTGGGTACTTTCTTTGTATACTTTTGATTATACGGACCGAGTCCGGGGTTTACGGGAAATGGCGGGTTTTCGTTTGCCGGCGATTAAACTTCTTTTATTCAGCGTCTCATCAAAAATGAAAACATTTTTGAAAACTACAAGTCTCATGCGTTTTAGTGGTGAAAAGATAATTTAAAAAATCGTTTTGGAAATGAGTTTACTCACAGGGTACTTTCTTTGTATACATTCGACTATACGGGCCAAGCCCGGGATTTACGGGAAATCGCGGGATTTCGTTTGCCGGCGATTAAACTTCTTTTATTTAGCGTCTCATCAAAAATGAAAACATTTTTAAAAACTACAAGTCTTATGCGTTTTAGTGGTGAAAAAATAATTAAAAAAGTCGTTCTGGAAATGAGCTTACTCCCTGGGTACTTTCTTTGTATACTTTTGACTATACGGGCCGAGTCCGGGATTTACGGGAAATCGCAGGTTTTCGTTTGCCGGCGATTAAACTTCTTTCATTCAGCGTCTCATCAAAAATGAGAACATTTTTGAAAACTACAAGTCTCATGCGTTTTAGTGGTGAAAAAATAATTTAAAAAGTCGTTCGGGAAATGAGTTTACTCCTTGGGTACTTTCTTTGTATACTTTTGATTATACGGACCGAGACCGGGGTTTACGGGAAATGGCGGGTTTTTCGTTTGCCGGCGATTAAACTTCTTTTATTCAGCGTCTCATCAAAAATGAAAACATTTTTGAAAACTACAAGTCTCATGCGTTTTAGTGGTGAATAGATAATTTAAAAAATCGTTTTGGAAATGAGTTTACTCACAGGGTACTTTCTTTGTATACATTCGACTATACGGGCCAAGCCCGGGATTTACGGGAAATCGCGGGTTTTTGTTTGCCGGCGATTAAACAACTTTCATTAAACGTCTCATCAAAAATGAAAACATTTCTGAAAACTACCAGTCTCATGCGCTTTAGTGGAGAAAACTAATTTAAAAAATCGTTGGGGAAATGAGTTTACTCCCTGGGTACTTTCTTTGTATACTTTTGACTATACGGGCCGAGTCCGGGATTTAGGGAAATCGCAGGTTTTCCTTTGCCGGCGATTAAACTGCTTTTATTCAGCGTCTCATCAAAAATGAAAACATTTTTAAAAACTACAAGTCTCATGCGTTTTAGTGGTGAAAAAGTAATTTAAAAAATCGTTCGGGAAATGAGTTTACTCCCTGGGTACTTTCTTTGTATACTTTTGACTATACGGGCCGAGACCGGGATTTACGGGAAGTCGCGGGTTTTCGTTTGCCGGCGATTAAACTTCTTTTATTCAGCGTCTCATCAAAAATGAAAACATTTTTAAAAACTACAAGTCTCATGGGCTTTAATGGTGAAATAATAATTTAAAAAATCGTTCGGGAAATGATTTTACACCTTGGATACTTTCTTTGTATACTTTTGACTATACGGGCCGAGTCGGGGATTTAGGGAAATCGCAGGTTTTCCTTTGCCGGCGATTAAACTGCTTTTATTCAGCGTCTCATCAAAAATGAAAACATTTTTAAAAACTACAAGTCTCATGCGTTTTAGTGGTGAAAAAGTAATTTAAAAAATCGTTCGGGAAATGAGTTTACACCTTGGATACTTTCTTTGTATACTTTTGACTATACGGGCCGAGTCCGGGATTTACGGGAAATCGCAGGTTTTCGTTTGCCGGCGATTAAACTTCTTTCATTCAGCGTCTCATCAAAAATGAAAACATTTTTGAAAACTACAAGTCTCATGCGTTTTAGTGGTGAAAAAATAATTTAAAAAGTCGTTCGGGAAATGAGATTACTTCCTGGGTACTTTCTTTGTATACTTTTGATTATACGGACCGAGTCTGGGGTTTACGGGAAATGGCGGGTTTTCGTTTGCCAGCGATTAAACTTCTTTTATTCAGCGTCTCATCAAAAATGAAAACATTTTTAAGAACTACAAGTCTTATGCGTTTTAGTGGTGAAAAAGTAATTTAAAAAATCGTTCTGGAAATGAGCTTACTCCCTGGGTACTTTCTTTGTATACTTTTGACTATACGGGCCGAGTCCGGGATTTACGGGAAATCGCAGGTTTTCGTTTGCCGGCGATTAAACTTCTTTCATTCAGCGTCTCATCAAAAATGAAAACATTTTTGAAAACTACAAGTCTCATGCGTTTTAGTGGTGAAAAAATAATTTAAAAAGTTGTTCGGGAAATGAGTTTACTCCCTGGGTACTTTCTTTGTATACTTTTGACTATACGGGCCGAGTCCGGGATTTACGGGAAATCGCGGGTTTTCGTTTGCCGGCGATTAAACTTCTTTTATTCAGCGTCTCATCAAAAATGAAAACATTTTTAAAAACTACAAGTCTCATGGGCTTTAGTGGTGAAATAATAATTCAAAAAATCGTTTGGGAAATTAGTTTACTCCCTGGGTACTTTCTTTGTATACTTTTGACTATGCGGGCCGAGTCCGGGATTTACGGGAAATCTCGGGTTTTCGTTTGCCGGCGATTAAACTTCTTTTATTCAGCGTCTCATCAAAAATAAAAACATTTTTGAAAACTACAAGTCTCATGCGTTTTAGTTGTGAAAAAATAATTTAAAAAATCGTTCGGGAAATGAGTTTACACCCTGGGTACTTTCTTTCTATACTTTTGACTATACGGGCCGAGTCCGGGATTTACGGGAAATCGCAGGTTTTCGTTTGCCGGCGATTAAACTGCTTTTATTCAGCGTCTCATCAAAAATGAAAACATTCTTGAAAACTACAAGTCTCATGCGTTTTAGTGCTGAAAAAATAATTTGAAAAATCGTTCAGGAAATGAGTTTACTCCCTGGGTACTTTCTTTGTATATTTTGACTATGCGGGCCGAGTCCGGGGTTTACGGGAAATGGTGGGTTTTCGTTTGCCGGCGATTAAACGTCTTTTATTCAGCGTCTCATCAAAAATGAAAACATTTTTAAAAACTACAAGTCTCATGCGTTTTAGTGCTGAAAAAATAATTTAAAAAGTCGTTCGGGAAATGAGTTTACTCCCTGGGTACTTTCTTTGTATACTTTTGATTATACGGACCTAGTCCAGGGTTTACGGGAAATGGCGGGTTTTCGTTTGCCGGCGATTAAACTTCTTTTATTCAGCGTCTCATCAAAAATGAAAACATTTTTGAAAACTACAAGTCTTATGCGTTTTAGTGGTAAAAAAATAATTTAAAAAATCGTTCGGGAAATGAGTTTACACCCTGGGTACTTTCTTTCTATACTTTTGACTATACGGGCCGAGTCCGGGATTTACGGGAAATCGCAGGTTTTCGTTTGCGGGCGATTAAACTGCTTTTATTCAGCGTCTCATCAAAAATGAAAACATTCTTGAAAACTACAAGTCTCATGCGTTTTAGTGGTGAAATAATAATTTAAAAAATGGTTTAGGAAATGAGTTTACTCCCTGGGTACTTTCTTTGTATACTTTTGACTATACGGACCGAGTCCAGGATTTACGGGAAATCGCAGGTTTTCGTTTGCCGGCGATTAAACTTCTTTTATTCACCGTCTCATCAAAATTGAAAACATTTTTAAAAACTACAAGTCTCATGCGTTTTAGTGCTGAAAAAATAATTTAAAAAATCGTTCAGGAAATGAGTTTACTCCCTGGGTACTTTCTTTGTATCTTTTGACTATGCGGGCCGAGTCCGGGGTTTACGGGAAATGGCGGGTTTTCGTTTGCCGGCGATTAAACGTCTTTTATTCAGCGTCTCATCAAAAATGAAAACATTTTTAAAAACTACAAGTCTCATGCGTTTTAGTGCTGAAAAAATAATTTAAAAAGTCGTTCGGGAAATGAGTTTACTCCCTGGGTACTTTCTTTGTATACTTTTGATTATACGGACCTAGTCCGGGGTTTACGGGAAATGGCGGGTTTTCGTTTGCCGGCGATTAAATTTCTTTTATTCAGCGTCTCATCAAAGATGAAAACATTTTTGAAAACTACAAGTCTTATGCGTTTTAGTGGTGAAAAGATAATTTAAAAATTGGTTTTTGAAATGAGTTTACTCCCTGGGTACTTTCTTTGTATACTTTTGACTATACGGGCCGAATCCGGGATTTACGGGAAGTCACGGGTTTTCGTTTGCCGGCGATTAAACTTCTTTTATTCAGCGTCTCATCAAAAATGAAAATATTTTTAAATACTACAAGTCTCATGGGCTTTAGTGGTGAAATAATAATTTAAAAAATCGTTCGGGAAATGAGTTTACTCCCTGGGTACTATCTTTGTATATTTTGACTATGCGGGCCGAATCCGGGGTTTACGGGAAATGGCGGGTTTTCGTTTGCCGGCGATTAAACGTCTTTTATTCAGCGTCTCATCAAAAATGAAAACATTTTTAAAAACTACAAGTCTCATGGACTTTAATGGTGAAATAATAATTTAAAAAATCGTTCGGGAAATGAGTTTACACCTTGGATACTTTCTTTGTATACTTTTGACTATACGGGCCGAGTCCGGGATTTACGGGAAATCGCAGGTTTTCGTTTGCCGGCGATTAAACTTCTTTCATTCAGCGTCTCATCAAAAATGAAAACATTTTTGAAAACTACAAGTCTCATGCGTTTTAGTGGTGAAAAAATAATTTAAAAAGTCGTTCGGGAAATGAGATTACTCCCTGGGTACTTTCTTTGTATACTTTTGATTATACGGACCGAGTCCGGGGTTTACGGGAAATGGCGGGTTTTCGTTTGCCGGCGATTAAACTTTTTTTATTCAGCATCTCATCAAAAATGAAAACATTTTTGAAAACTACAAGTCTCATGCGTTTTAGTGGTGAGAAGATAATTTAAAAAATCGTTTTGGAAATGAGTTTACTCACAGGGTACTTTCTTTGTATACATTCGACTATACGGGCCAAGCCCGGGATTTACGGGAAATCGCGGGATTTCGTTTGCCGGCGATTAAACTTCTTTCATTTAGCGTCTCATCAAAAATGAAAACATTTTTAAAAACTACAAGTCTTATGCGTTTTAGTGGTGAAAAAATGATTTAAAAAATCGTTCTGGAAATGAGCTTACTCCCTGGGTACTTTCTTTGTATACTTTTGACTATACGGCCGAGTCCGGGATTTACGGGAAGTCACGGGTTTTCGTTTGCCGGCGATTAAACTTCTTTTATTCAGCGTCTCATCAAAAATGAAAATATTTTTAAATACTACAAGTCTCATGGGCTTTAGTGGTGAAATAATAATTTAAAAAATCGTTCGGGAAATGCGTTTACTCCCTGGGTACTATCTTTGTATATTTTGACCATGCGGGCCGAATCCGGGGTTTACGGGAAATGGCGGGTTTTCGTTTGCCGGCGATTAAACGTCTTTTATTCAGCGTCTCATCAAAAATGAAAACATTTTTAAAAACTACAAGTCTCATGGACTTTAATGGTGAAATAATAATTTAAAAAATCGTTCGGGAAATGAGTTTACACCTTGGATACTTTCTTTGTATACTTTTGACTATACGGGCCGAGTCCGGGATTTACGGGAAATCGCAGGTTTTTGTTTGCCGGCGATTAAACTTCTTTCATTCAGCGTCTCATCAAAAATGAAAACATTTTTGAAAACTACAAGTCTCATGCGTTTTAGTGGTGAAAAAATAATTTAAAAAGTCGTTCGGGAAATGAGATTACTCCCTGGGTACTTTCTTTGTATACTTTTGATTATACGGACCGAGTCCGGGGTTTACGGGAAATGGCGGGTTTTCGTTTGCCGGCGATTAAACTTTTTTTATTCAGCGTCTCATCAAAAATGAAAACATTTTTGAAAACTACAAGTCTCATGCGTTTTAGTGGTGAGAAGATAATTTAAAAAATCGTTTTGGAAATGAGTTTACTCACAGGGTACTTTCTTTGTATACATTCGACTATACGGGCCAAGCCCGGGATTTACGGGAAATCGCGGGATTTCGTTTGCCGGCGATTAAACTTCTTTCATTTAGCGTCTCATCAAAAATGAAAACATTTTTAAAAACTACAAGTCTTATGCGTTTTAGTGGTGAAAAAATGATTTAAAAAATCGTTCTGGAAATGAGCTTACTCCCTGGGTACTTTCTTTGTATACTTTTGACTATACGGGCCGAGTCCGGGATTTACGGGAAATCGCAGGTTTTCGTTTGCCGGCGATTAAACATCTTTCATTCAGCGTCTCATCAAAAATGAGAACATTTTTGAAAACTACAAGTCTCATGCGTTTTAGTGGTGAAAAAATAATTTAAAAAGTCGTTCGGGAAATGAGTTTACTCCTTGGGTACTTTCTTTGTATACTTTTGATTATACGGACCGAGACCGGGGTTTACGGGAAATGGCGGGTTTTTCGTTTGCCGGCGATTAAACTTCTTTTACTCAGCGTCTCATCAAAAATGAAAACATTTTTGAAAACTGCAAGTCTCATGCGTTTTAGTGGTGAAAAGATAATTGAAAAAATCGTTTCGGAAATGAGTTTACTCACAGGGTACTTTCTTTGTATACATTCGACTATACGGGCCAAGCCCGGGATTTACGGGAAATCGCGGGTTTTTGTTTGCCGGCGATTAAACAACTTTCATTAAACGTCTCATCAAAAATGAAAACATTTCTGAAAACTACCAGTCTCATGCGTTTTAGTGGAGAAAATTAATTTAAAAAATCGTTGGGGAAATGAGTTTACTCCCTGGGTACTTTCTTTGTATACTTTTGACTATACGGGCCGAGTCCGGGATTTAGGGAAATCGCAGATTTTCCTTTGCCGGCGATTAAACTGCTTTTATTCAGCGTCTCATCAAAAATGAAAACATTTTTAAAAACTACAAGTCTCATGCGTTTTAGTGGTGAAAAAATAATTTAAAAAATCGTTCTGGAAATGAGCTTACTCCCTGGGTACTTTCTTTGTATACTTTTGACTATACGGGCCGAGTCCGGGATTTACGGGAAATCGCAGGTTTTCGTTTGCCGGCGATTTAACTTCTTTCATTCAGCGTCTCATCAAAAATGAGAACATTTTTGAAAACTACAAGTCTCATGCGTTTTAGTGGTGAAAAAATAATTTAAAAAGTCGTTCGGGAAATGAGTTTACTCCTTGGGTACTTTCTTTGTATACTTTTGATTATACGGACCGAGACCGGGGTTTACGGGAAATGGCGGGTTTTTCATTTGCCGGCGATTAAATTTCTTTTATTCAGCGTCTCATCAAAGATGAAAACATTTTTGAAAACTACAAGTCTTATGCGTTTTAGTGGTGAAAAGATAATTTAAAAATTGGTTTTTGAAATGAGTTTACTCACAGGGTACTTTCTTTGTATACATTCGACTATACCGGCCGAGTCCGGGACTTACGGGAAGTCGCGGGGTTTCGTTTGCCGGCGATTAAACTTCTTTTATTCAGCGTCTCATCAAAAATGAAAATATTTTTAAATACTACAAGTCTCATGGGTTTTAGTGGTGAAATAATAATTTAAATAATCGTTTGGGAAATGAGTTTACTCCCTGGGTACTTTCTTTGTATACTTTTGACTATACGGGCCGAGTCCGGGATTTACGTGAAATCGCAGGTTTTCGTTTGCCGGCGATTAAACTTCTTTCATTCAGCGTCTCATCAAAAATGAAAACATTTTTGAAAACTACAAGTCTCATGCGTTTTAGTGGTGAAAAAATAATTTAAAAAGTCGTTCGGGAAATGAGATTACTCCCTGGGTACTTTCTTTGTATACTTTTGATTATACGGACCGAGTCCGGGGTTTACGGGAAATGGCGGGTTTTCGTTTGCCGGCGATTGAACTTTTTTTATTCAGCGTCTCATCAAAAATGAAAACATTTTTGAAAACTACAAGTCTCATGCGTTTTAGTGGTGAGAAGATAATTTAAAAAATCGTTTTGGAAATGAGTTTACTCACAGGGTACTTTCTTTGTATACATTCGACTATACGGGCCAAGCCCGGGATTTACGGGAAATCGCGGGATTTCGTTTGCCGGCGATTAAACTTCTTTCATTTAGCGTCTCATCAAAAATGAAAACATTTTTAAAAACTACAAGTCTTATGCGTTTTAGTGGTGAAAAAATGATTTAAAAAATCGTTCTGGAAATGAGCTTACTCCCTGGGTACTTTCTTTGTATACTTTTGACTATACGGGCCGAGTCCGGGATTTACGGGAAATCGCAGGTTTTCGTTTGCCGGCGATTAAACATCTTTCATTCAGCGTCTCATCAAAAATGAGAACATTTTTGAAAACTACAAGTCTCATGCGTTTTAGTGGTGAAAAAATAATTTAAAAAGTCGTTCGGGAAATGAGTTTACTCCTTGGGTACTTTCTTTGTATACTTTTGATTATACGGACCGAGACCGGGGTTTACGGGAAATGGCGGGTTTTTCGTTTGCCGGCGATTAAACTTCTTTTACTCAGCGTCTCATCAAAAATGAAAACATTTTTGAAAACTGCAAGTCTCATGCGTTTTAGTGGTGAAAAAATAATTTAAAAAATCGTTCTGGAAATGAGCTTACTCCCTGGGTACTTTCTTTGTATACTTTTGACTATACGGGCCGAGTCCGGGATTTACGGGAAATCGCAGGTTTTCGTTTGCCGGCGATTTAACTTCTTTCATTCAGCGTCTCATCAAAAATGAGAACATTTTTGAAAACTACAAGTCTCATGCGTTTTAGTGGTGAAAAAATAATTTAAAAAGTCGTTCGGGAAATGAGTTTACTCCTTGGGTACTTTCTTTGTATACTTTTGATTATACGGACCGAGACCGGGGTTTACGGGAAATGGCGGGTTTTTCATTTGCCGGCGATTAAATTTCTTTTATTCAGCGTCTCATCAAAGATGAAAACATTTTTGAAAACTACAAGTCTTATGCGTTTTAGTGGTGAAAAGATAATTTAAAAATTGGTTTTTGAAATGAGTTTACTCACAGGGTACTTTCTTTGTATACATTCGACTATACCGGCCGAGTCCGGGACTTACGGGAAGTCGCGGGGTTTCGTTTGCCGGCGATTAAACTTCTTTTATTCAGCGTCTCATCAAAAATGAAAATATTTTTAAATACTACAAGTCTCATGGGCTTTAGTGGTGAAATAATAATTTAAATAATCGTTTGGGAAATGAGTTTACTCCCTGGGTACTTTCTTTGTATACTTTTGACTATACGGGCCGAGTCCGGGATTTACGGGAAGTCACGGGTTTTCGTTTGCCGGCGATTAAACTTCTTTTATTCAGCGTCTCATCAAAAATGAAAATATTTTTAAATACTACAAGTCTCATGGGCTTTAGTGGTGAAATAATAATTTAAAAAATCGTTCGGGAAATGAGTTTACTCCCTGGGTACTATCTTTGTATATTTTGACTATGCGGGCCGAGTCCGGGGTTTACGGGAAATGGCGGGTTTTCGTTTGCCGGCGATTAAACGTCTTTTATTCAGCGTCTCATCAAAAATGAAAACATTTTTAAAAACTACAAGTCTCATGGACTTTAATGGTGAAATAATAATTTAAAAAATCGTTCGGGAAATGAGTTTACACCTTGGATACTTTCTTTGTATACTTTTGACTATATGGGCCGAGTCCGGGATTTACGGCAAATCGCAGGTTTTCGTTTGCCGGCGATTAAACTTCTTTCATTCAGCGTCTCATCAAAAATGAAAACATTTTTGAAAACTACAAGTCTCATGCGTTTTAGTGGTGAAAAAATAATTTAAAAAGTCGTTCGGGAAATGAGATTACTCCCTGGGTACTTTCTTTGTATACTTTTGATTATACGGACCGAGTCCGGGGTTTACGGGAAATGGCGGGTTTTCGTTTGCCGGCGATTAAACTTTTTTTATTCAGCGTCTCATCAAAAATGAAAACATTTTTGAAAACTACAAGTCTCATGGGTTTTAGTGGTGAGAAGATAATTTAAAAAATCGTTTTGGAAATGAGTTTACTCACAGGGTACTTTCTTTGTATACATTCGACTATACGGGCCAAGCCCGGGATTTACGGGAAATCGCGGGATTTCGTTTGCCGGCGATTAAACTTCTTTCATTTAGCGTCTCATCAAAAATGAAAACATTTTTAAAAACTACAAGTCTTATGCGTTTTAGTGGTGAAAAAATAATTTAAAAAATCGTTCTGGAAATGAGCTTACTCCCTGGGTACTTTCTTTGTATACTTTTGACTATACGGGCCGAGTCCGGGATTTACGGGAAATCGCAGGTTTTCGTTTGCCGGCGATTAAACTTCTTTTATTCAGCGTCTCATCAAAAATGAGAACATTTTTGAAAACTACAAGTCTCATGCGTTTTAGTGGTGAAAAAATAATTTAAAAAGTCGTTCGGGAAATGAGTTTACTCCTTGGGTACTTTCTTTGTATACTTTTGATTATACGGACCGAGACCGGGGTTTACGGGAAATGGCGGGTTTTTCGTTTGCCGGCGATTAAACTTCTTTTACTCAGCGTCTCATCAAAAATGAAAACATTTTTGAAAACTACAAGTCTCATGCGTTTTAGTGGTGAATAGATAATTTAAAAAATCGTTTTGGAAATGAGTTTACTCACAGGGTACTTTCTTTGTATACATTCGACTATACCGGCCAAGCCCGGGATTTACGGGAAATCGCAGGTTTTGGTTTGCCAGCCATTAAACCTGTTTCATTAAGCATCTCATCAAAAATGAAAACATTTTTGAAAACTGCAAGTCTCATGCGTTTTAGTGGTGAAAAGATAATTGAAAAAATCGTTTCGGAAATGAGTTTACTCACAGGGTACTTTCTTTGTATACATTCGACTATACGGGCCAAGCCCGGGATTTACGGGAAATCGCGGGTTTTTGTTTGCCGGCGATTAAACAACTTTCATTAAACGTCTCATCAAAAATGAAAACATTTCTGAAAACTACCAGTCTCATGCGTTTTAGTGGAGAAAATTAATTTAAAAAATCGTTGGGGAAATGAGTTTACTCCCTGGGTACTTTCTTTGTATACTTTTGACTATACGGGCCGAGTCCGGGATTTAGGGAAATCGCAGGTTTTCCTTTGCCGGCGATTAAACTGCTTTTATTCAGCGTCTCATCAAAAATGAAAACATTTTTAAAAACTACAAGTCTCATGCGTTTTAGTGGTGAAAAAATAATTTAAAAAATCGTTCTGGAAATGAGCTTACTCCCTGGGTACTTTCTTTGTATACTTTTGACTATACGGGCCGAGTCCGGGATTTACGGGAAATCGCAGGTTTTCGTTTGCCGGCGATTAAACTTCTTTCATTCAGCGTCTCATCAAAAATGAGAACATTTTTGAAAACTACAAGTCTCATGCGTTTTAGTGGTGAAAAAATAATTTAAAAAGTCGTTCGGGAAATGAGTTTACTCCTTGGGTACTTTCTTTGTATACTTTTGATTATACGGACCGAGACCGGGGTTTACGGGAAATGGCGGGTTTTTCATTTGCCGGCGATTAAATTTCTTTTATTCAGCGTCTCATCAAAGATGAAAACATTTTTGAAAACTACAAGTCTTATGCGTTTTAGTGGTGAAAAGATAATTTAAAAATTGGTTTTTGAAATGAGTTTACTCACAGGGTACTTTCTTTGTATACATTCGACTATACCGGCCGAGTCCGGGACTTACGGGAAGTCGCGGGGTTTTGTTTGCCGGCGATTAAACTTCTTTTATTCAGCGTCTCATCAAAAATGAAAATATTTTTAAATACTACAAGTCTCATGGGCTTTAGTGGTGAAATAATAATTTAAATAATCGTTTGGGAAATGAGTTTACTCCCTGGGTACTTTCTTTGTATACTTTTGACTATACGGGCCGAGTCCGGGATTTACGGGAAATCGCAGGTTTTCGTTTGCCGGCGATTAAACTTCTTTCATTCAGCGTCTCATCAAAAATGAAAACATTTTTGAAAACTACAAGTCTCATGCGTTTTAGTGGTGAAAAAATAATTTAAAAAGTCGTTCGGGAAATGAGATTACTCCCTGGGTACTTTCTTTGTATACTTTTGATTATACGGACCGAGTCCGGGGTTTACGGGAAATGGCGGGTTTTCGTTTGCCGGCGATTGAACTTTTTTTATTCAGCGTCTCATCAAAAATGAAAACATTTTTGAAAACTACAAGTCTCATGCGTTTTAGTGGTGAGAAGATAATTTAAAAAATCGTTTTGGAAATGAGTTTACTCACAGGGTACTTTCTTTGTATACATTCGACTATACGGGCCAAGCCCGGGATTTACGGGAAATCGCGGGATTTCGTTTGCCGGCGATTAAACTTCTTTCATTTAGCGTCTCATCAAAAATGAAAACATTTTTAAAAACTACAAGTCTTATGCGTTTTAGTGGTGAAAAAATGATTTAAAAAATCGTTCTGGAAATGAGCTTACTCCCTGGGTACTTTCTTTGTATACTTTTGACTATACGGGCCGAGTCCGGGATTTACGGGAAATCGCAGGTTTTCGTTTGCCGGCGATTAAACATCTTTCATTCAGCGTCTCATCAAAAATGAGAACATTTTTGAAAACTACAAGTCTCATGCGTTTTAGTGGTGAAAAAATAATTTAAAAAGTCGTTCGGGAAATGAGTTTACTCCTTGGGTACTTTCTTTGTATACTTTTGATTATACGGACCGAGACCGGGGTTTACGGGAAATGGCGGGTTTTTCGTTTGCCGGCGATTAAACTTCTTTTACTCAGCGTCTCATCAAAAATGAAAACATTTTTGAAAACTGCAAGTCTCATGCGTTTTAGTGGTGAAAAAATAATTTAAAAAATCGTTCTGGAAATGAGCTTACTCCCTGGGTACTTTCTTTGTATACTTTTGACTATACGGGCCGAGTCCGGGATTTACGGGAAATCGCAGGTTTTCGTTTGCCGGCGATTTAACTTCTTTCATTCAGCGTCTCATCAAAAATGAGAACATTTTTGAAAACTACAAGTCTCATGCGTTTTAGTGGTGAAAAAATAATTTAAAAAGTCGTTCGGGAAATGAGTTTACTCCTTGGGTACTTTCTTTGTATACTTTTGATTATACGGACCGAGACCGGGGTTTACGGGAAATGGCGGGTTTTTCATTTGCCGGCGATTAAATTTCTTTTATTCAGCGTCTCATCAAAGATGAAAACATTTTTGAAAACTACAAGTCTTATGCGTTTTAGTGGTGAAAAGATAATTTAAAAATTGGTTTTTGAAATGAGTTTACTCACAGGGTACTTTCTTTGTATACATTCGACTATACCGGCCGAGTCCGGGACTTACGGGAAGTCGCGGGGTTTCGTTTGCCGGCGATTAAACTTCTTTTATTCAGCGTCTCATCAAAAATGAAAATATTTTTAAATACTACAAGTCTCATGGGCTTTAGTGGTGAAATAATAATTTAAATAATCGTTTGGGAAATGAGTTTACTCCCTGGGTACTTTCTTTGTATACTTTTGACTATACGGGCCGAGTCCGGGATTTACGGGAAGTCACGGGTTTTCGTTTGCCGGCGATTAAACTTCTTTTGTTCAGCGTCTCATCAAAAATGAAAATATTTTTAAATACTACAAGTCTCATGGGCTTTAGTGGTGAAATAATAATTTAAAAAATCGTTCGGGAAATGAGTTTACTCCCTGGGTACTATCTTTGTATATTTTGACTATGCGGGCCGAGTCCGGGGTTTACGGGAAATGGCGGGTTTTCGTTTGCCGGCGATTAAACGTCTTTTATTCAGCGTCTCATCAAAAATGAAAACATTTTTAAAAACTACAAGTCTCATGGACTTTAATGGTGAAATAATAATTTAAAAAATCGTTCGGGAAATGAGTTTACACCTTGGATACTTTCTTTGTATACTTTTGACTATATGGGCCGAGTCCGGGATTTACGGGAAATCGCAGGTTTTCGTTTGCCGGCGATTAAACTTCTTTCATTCAGCGTCTCATCAAAAATGAAAACATTTTTGAAAACTACAAGTCTCATGCGTTTTAGTGGTGAAAAAATAATTTAAAAAGTCGTTCGGGAAATGAGATTACTCCCTGGGTACTTTCTTTGTATACTTTTGATTATACGGACCGAGTCCGGGGTTTACGGGAAATGGCGGGTTTTCGTTTGCCTGCGATTAAACTTTTTTTATTCAGCGTCTCATCAAAAATGAAAACATTTTTGAAAACTACAAGTCTCATGCGTTTTAGTGGTGAGAAGATAATTTAAAAAATCGTTTTGGAAATGAGTTTACTCACAGGGTACTTTCTTTGTATACATTCGACTATACGGGCCAAGCCCGGGATTTACGGGAAATCGCGGGATTTCGTTTGCCGGCGATTAAACTTCTTTCATTTAGCGTCTCATCAAAAATGAAAACATTTTTAAAAACTACAAGTCTTATGCGTTTTAGTGGTGAAAAAATAATTTAAAAAATCGTTCTGGAAATGAGCTTACTCCCTGGGTACTTTCTTTGTATACTTTTGACTATACGGGCCGAGTCCGGGATTTACGGGAAATCGCAGGTTTTCGTTTGCCGGCGATTAAACTTCTTTTATTCAGCGTCTCATCAAAAATGAGAACATTTTTGAAAACTACAAGTCTCATGCGTTTTAGTGGTGAAAAAATAATTTAAAAAGTCGTTCGGGAAATGAGTTTACTCCTTGGGTACTTTCTTTGTATACTTTTGATTATACGGACCGAGACCGGGGTTTACGGGAAATGGCGGGTTTTTCGTTTGCCGGCGATTAAACTTCTTTTACTCAGCGTCTCATCAAAAATGAAAACATTTTTGAAAACTACAAGTCTCATGCGTTTTAGTGGTGAATAGATAATTTAAAAAATCGTTTTGGAAATGAGTTTACTCACAGGGTACTTTCTTTGTATACATTCGACTATACCGGCCAAGCCCGGGATTTACGGGAAATCGCAGGTTTTGGTTTGCCAGCCATTAAACCTGTTTCATTAAGCATCTCATCAAAAATGAAAACATTTTTGAAAACTGCAAGTCTCATGCGTTTTAGTGGTGAAAAGATAATTGAAAAAATCGTTTCGGAAATGAGTTTACTCACAGGGTACTTTCTTTGTATACATTCGACTATACGGGCCAAGCCCGGGATTTACGGGAAATCGCGGGTTTTTGTTTGCCGGCGATTAAACAACTTTCATTAAACGTCTCATCAAAAATGAAAACATTTCTGAAAACTACCAGTCTCATGCGTTTTAGTGGAGAAAATTAATTTAAAAAATCGTTGGGGAAATGAGTTTACTCCCTGGGTACTTTCTTTGTATACTTTTGACTATACGGGCCGAGTCCGGGATTTAGGGAAATCGCAGGTTTTCCTTTGCCGGCGATTAAACTGCTTTTATTCAGCGTCTCATCAAAAATGAAAACATTTTTAAAAACTACAAGTCTCATGCGTTTTAGTGGTGAAAAAATAATTTAAAAAATCGTTCTGGAAATGAGCTTACTCCCTGGGTACTTTCTTTGTATACTTTTGACTATACGGGCCGAGTCCGGGATTTACGGGAAATCGCAGGTTTTCGTTTGCCGGCGATTAAACTTCTTTCATTCAGCGTCTCATCAAAAATGAGAACATTTTTGAAAACTACAAGTCTCATGCGTTTTAGTGGTGAAAAAATAATTTAAAAAGTCGTTCGGGAAATGAGTTTACTCCTTGGGTACTTTCTTTGTATACTTTTGATTATACGGACCGAGACCGGGGTTTACGGGAAATGGCGGGTTTTTCGTTTGCCGGCGATTAAATTTCTTTTACTCAGCGTCTCATCAAAAATGAAAACATTTTTGAAAACTACAAGTCTCATGCGTTTTAGTGGTGAATAGATAATTTAAAAAATCGTTTTGGAAATGAGTTTACTCACAGGGTACTTTCTTTGTATACATTCGACTATACCGGCCAAGCCCGGGATTTACGGGAAATCGCGGGTTTTGGTTTGCCAGCCATTAAACCTGTTTCATTAAGCATCTCATCAAAAATGAAAACATTTTTGAAAACTGCAAGTCTCATGCGTTTTAGTGGTGAAAAGATAATTGAAAAAATCGTTTCGGAAATGAGTTTACTCACAGGGTACTTTCTTTGTATACATTCGACTATACGGGCCAAGCCCGGGATTTACGGGAAATCGCGGGTTTTTGTTTGCCGGCGATTAAACAACTTTCATTAAACGTCTCATCAAAAATGAAAACATTTCTGAAAACTACCAGTCTCATGCGTTTTAGTGGAGAAAATTAATTTAAAAAATCGTTGGGGAAATGAGTTTACTCACAGGGTACTTTCTTTGTATACATTCGACTATACCGGCCAAGCCCGGGATTTACGGGAAATCGCAGGTTTTGGTTTGCCAGCGATTAAACGTGTTTCATTAAGCATCTCATCAAAAATGAAAACATTTTTGAAAACTGCAAGTCTCATGCGTTTTAGTGGTGAAAAGATAATTGAAAAAATCGTTTCGGAAATGAGTTTACTCACAGGGTACTTTCTTTGTATACATTCGACTATACGGGCCAAGCCCGGGATTTACGGGAAATCGCGGGTTTTTGTTTGCCGGCGATTAAACAACTTTCATTAAACGTCTCATCAAAAATGAAAACATTTCTGAAAACTACCAGTCTCATGCGTTTTAGTGGAGAAAATTAATTTAAAAAATCGTTGGGGAAATGAGTTTACTCCCTGGGTACTTTCTTTGTATACTTTTGACTATACGGGCCGAGTCCGGGATTTAGGGAAATCGCAGGTTTTCCTTTGCCGGCGATTAAACTGCTTTTATTCAGCGTCTCATCAAAAATGAAAACATTTTTAAAAACTACAAGTCTCATGCGTTTTAGTGGTGAAAAAGTAATTTAAAAAATCGTTCGGGAAATGAGTTTACTCCCTGGGTACTTTCTTTGTATACTTTTGACTATACGGGCCGAGACCGGGATTTACGGGAAGTCGCGGGTTTTCGTTTGCCGGCGATTAAACTTCTTTTATTCAGCGTCTCATCAAAAATGAAAACATTTTTAAAAACTACAAGTCTCATGGGCTTTAATGGTGAAATAATAATTTAAAAAATCGTTCGGGAAATGAGTTTACACCTTGGATACTTTCTTTGTATACTTTTGACTATACGGGCCGAGTCCGGGATTTAGGGAAATCGCAGGTTTTCCTTTGCCGGCGATTAAACTGCTTTTATTCAGCGTCTCATCAAAAATGAAAACATTTTTAAAAACTACAAGTCTCATGCGTTTTAGTGGTGAAAAAGTAATTTAAAAAATCGTTCGGGAAATGAGTTTACTCCCTGGGTACTTTCTTTGTATACTTTTGACTATACGGGCCGAGACCGGGATTTACGAGAAGTCGCGGGTTTTCGTTTGCCGGCGATTAAACTTCTTTTATTCAGCGTCTCATCAAAAATGAAAACATTTTTAAAAACTACAAGTCTCATGGGCTTTAATGGTGAAATAATAATTTAAAAAATCGTTCGGGAAATGAGTTTACACCTTAAATACTTTCTTTGTATACTTTTGACTATACGGGCCGAGTCCGGGATTTACGGGAAATCGCAGGTTTTCGTTTGCCGGCGATTAAACTTCTTTCATTCAGCGTCTCATCAAAAATGAAAACATTTTTGAAAACTACAAGTCTCATGCGTTTTAGTGGTGAAAAAATAATTTAAAAAGTCGTTCGGGAAATGAGATTACTCCCTGGGTACTTTCTTTGTATACTTTTGATTATACGGACCGAGTCTGGGGTTTACGGGAAATGGCGGGTTTTCGTTTGCCGGCGATTAAACTTCTTTTATTCAGCGTCTCATCAAAAATGAAAACATTTTTAAGAACTACAAGTCTTATGCGTTTTAGTGGTGAAAAAGTAATTTAAAAAATCGTTCTGGAAATGAGCTTACTCCCTGGGTACTTTCTTTGTATACTTTTCACTATACGGGCCGAGTCCGGGATTTACGGGAAATCGCAGGTTTTCGTTTGCCGGCGATTAAACTTCTTTCATTCAGCGTCTCATCAAAAATGAAAACATTTTTAAAAACTACAAGTCTCATGCGTTTTAGTGGTGAAAAAATAATTTAAAAAGTTGTTCGGGAAATGAGTTTACTCCCTGGGTACTTTCTTTGTATACTTTTGACTATACGGGCCGAGTCCGGGATTTACGGGAAATCGCGGGTTTTCGTTTGCCGGCGATTAAACTTCTTTTATTCAGCGTCTCATCAAAAATGAAAACATTTTTAAAAACTACAAGTCTCATGGGCTTTAGTGGTGAAATAATAATTCAAAAAATCGTTTGGGAAATTAGTTTACTCCCTGGGTACTTTCTTTGTATACTTTTGACTATACGGGCCGAGTCC
The DNA here is from genome assembly GCF_029227915.1 of Hydractinia symbiolongicarpus. Taxonomy (NCBI): domain Eukaryota; kingdom Metazoa; phylum Cnidaria; class Hydrozoa; order Anthoathecata; family Hydractiniidae; genus Hydractinia; species Hydractinia symbiolongicarpus. The sequence goes on along the minus strand of NC_079884.1, from coordinate 4,327,799 downwards.
GGGATTTACGGGAAATCTCGGGTTTTCGTTTGCCGGCGATTAAACCTCTTTCATTAAGCGTCTCATCAAAAATGAAAACATTTTTGAAAACTACAAGTCTCATGCGTTTTAGTGGTGAAAAAATAAATTAAAAAATCGTTCGGGAAATGAGTTTACTCCCTGGGTACTTTTTTTGTATACTTTTGACTATGCGGGCCGAGTCCGGGGTTTACGGGAAATGGCGGGTTTTCGTTTGCCGGCGATTAAACTTCTTTTATTCAGCGTCTCATCAAAAATAAAAACATTTTTGAAAACTACAAGTCTCATGCGTTTTAGTGGTGAAAAAATAATTTAAAAAATCGTTCGGGAAATGAGTTTACACCCTGGGTACTTTCTTTCTATACTTTTGACTATACGGGCCGAGTCCGGGATTTACGGGAAATCGCAGGTTTTCGTTTGCCGGCGATTAAACTGCTTTTATTCAGCGTCTCATCAAAAATGAAAACATTCTTGAAAACTACAAGTCTCATGCGTTTTAGTGGTGAAATAATAATTTAAAAAATCGTTTAGGAAATGAGTTTACTCCCTGGGTACTTTCTTTCTATACTTTTGACTATACGGGCCGAGTCCAGGATTTACGGGAAATCGCAGGTTTTCGTTTGCCGGCGATTAAACGTCTTTTATTCACCGTCTCATCAAAATTGAAAACATTTTTAAAAACTACAAGTCTCATGCTTTTTAGTGCTGAAAAAATAATTTAAAAAGTCGTTCGGGAAATGAGTTTACTCCCTGGGTACTTTCTTTGTATACTTTTGATTATACGGACCTAGTCCGGGGTTTACGGGAAATGGCGGGTTTTCGTTTGCCGGCGATTAAATTTCTTTCATTCAGCGTCTCATCAAAAATGAAAACATTTTTGAAAACTACAAGTCTTATGCGTTTTAGTGGTGAAAAGATAATTTAAAAAATGGTTTTTGAAATGAGTTTACTCACAGGGTACTTTCTTTGTATACATTCGACTATACCGGCCGAGTCCGGGATTTACGGGAAGTCGCGGGGTTTCGTTTGCCGGCGATTAAACTTCTTTTATTCAGCGTCTCATCAAAAATGAAAATATTTTTAAATACTACAAGTCTCATGGGCTATAGTGGTGAAATAATAATTTAAATAATCGTTTGGGAAATGAGTTTACTCCCTGGGTACTTTCTTTGTATACTTTTGACTATACGGGCCGAGTCCGGGATTTACCGGAAGTCACGGGTTTTCGTTTGCCGGCGATTAAACTTCTTTTATTCAGCGTCTCATCAAAAATGAAAATATTTTTAAATACTACAAGTCTCATGGGCTTTAGTGGTGAAATAATAATTTAAAAAATCGTTCGGGAAATGAGTTTACTCCCTGGGTACTATCTTTGTATATTTTGACTATGCGGGCCGAGTCCGGGGTTTACGGGAAATGGCGGGTTTTCGTTTGCCGGCGATTAAACGTCTTTTATTCAGCGTCTCATCAAAAATGAAAACATTTTTAAAAACTACAAGTCTCATGCGTTTTAGTGCTGAAAAAATAATTTAAAAAATCGTTCAGGAAATGAGTTTACTCCCTGGGTACTTTCTTTGTATATTTTGACTATGCGGGCCGAGTCCGGGGTTTACGGGAAATGGCGGGTTTTCGTTTGCCGGCGATTAAACGTCTTTTATTCAGCGTCTCATCAAAAATGAAAACATTTTTAAAAACTACAAGTCTCATGCGTTTTAGTGCTGAAAAAATAATTTAAAAAGTCGTTCGGGAAATGAGTTTACTCCCTGGGTACTTTCTTTGTATACTTTTGATTATACGGACCTAGTCCGGGGTTTACGGGAAATGGCGGGTTTTCGTTTGCCGGCGATTAAACTTCTTTTATTCAGCGTCTCATCAAAAATGAAAACATTTTTGAAAACTACAAGTCTTATGCGTTTTAGTGGTGAAAAAATAATTTAAAAAATCGTTCGGGAAATGAGTTTACACCCTGGGTACTTTCTTTCTATACTTTTGACTATACGGGCCGAGTCCGGGATTTACGGGAAATCGCAGGTTTTCGTTTGCCGGCGATTAAACTGCTTTTATTCAGCGTCTCATCAAAAATGAAAACATTCTTGAAAACTACAAGTCTCATGCGTTTTAGTGGTGAAATAATAATTTAAAAAATCGTTTAGGAAATGAGTTTACTCCCTGGGTACTTTCTCTGTATAATTTTGACTATACGGACCGAGTCCGGGGTTTACGGGAAATGGCGGGTTTTCGTTTGCCGGCGATTAAACTGCTTTTATTCAGCGTCTCATCAAAAATGAAAACATTCTTGAAAACTACAAGTCTCATGCGTTTTAGTGGTGAAATAATAATTTAAAAAATCGTTTAGGAAATGAGTTTACTCCCTGGGTACTTTCTTTGTATACTTTTGACTATACGGGCCGAGTCCAGGATTTACGGGAAATCGCAGGTTTTCGTTTGCCTGCGATTAAACGTCTTTTATTCACCGTCTCATCAAAATTGAAAACATTTTTAAAAACTACAAGTCTCATGCTTTTTAGTGCTGAAAAAATAATTTAAAAAGTCGTTCGGGAAATGAGTTTACTCCCTGGGTACTTTCTTTGTATACTTTTGATTATACGGACCTAGTCCGGGGTTTACGGGAAATGGCGGGTTTTCGTTTGCCGGCGATTAAATTTCTTTCATTCAGCGTCTCATCAAAAATGAAAACATTTTTGAAAACTACAAGTCTTATGCGTTTTAGTGGTGAAAAGATAATTTAAAAAATGGTTTTTGAAATGAGTTTACTCACAGGGTACTTTCTTTGTATACATTCGACTATACCGGCCGAGTCCGGGATTTACGGGAAGTCGCGGGGTTTCGTTTGCCGGCGATTAAACTTCTTTTATTCAGCGTCTCATCAAAAATGAAAATATTTTTAAATACTACAAGTCTCATGGGCTATAGTGGTGAAATAATAATTTAAATAATCGTTTGGGAAATGAGTTTACTCCCTGGGTACTTTCTTTGTATACTTTTGACTATACGGGCCGAGTCAGGGATTTACCGGAAGTCACGGGTTTTCGTTTGCCGGCGATTAAACTTCTTTTATTCAGCGTCTCATCAAAAATGAAAATATTTTTAAATACTACAAGTCTCATGGGCTTTAGTGGTGAAATAATAATTTAAAAAATCGTTCGGGAAATGAGTTTACTCCCTGGGTACTATCTTTGTATATTTTGACTATGCGGGCCGAGTCCGGGGTTTACGGGAAATGGCGGGTTTTCGTTTGCCGGCGATTAAACGTCTTTTATTCAGCGTCTCATCAAAAATGAAAACATTTTTAAAAACTACAAGTCTCATGCGTTTTAGTGCTGAAAAAATAATTTAAAAAATCGTTCAGGAAATGAGTTTACTCCCTGGGTACTTTCTTTGTATATTTTGACTATGCGGGCCGAGTCCGGGGTTTACGGGAAATGGCGGGTTTTCGTTTGCCGGCGATTAAACGTCTTTTATTCAGCGTCTCATCAAAAATGAAAACATTTTTAAAAACTACAAGTCTCATGCGTTTTAGTGCTGAAAAAATAATGTAAAAAGTCGTTCGGGAAATGAGTTTACTCCCTGGGTACTTTCTTTGTATACTTTTGATTATACGGACCTAGTCCGGGGTTTACGGGAAATGGCGGGTTTTCGTTTGCCGGCGATTAAACTTCTTTTATTCAGCGTCTCATCAAAAATGAAAACATTTTTGAAAACTACAAGTCTTATGCGTTTTAGTGGTGAAAAAATAATTTAAAAAATCGTTCGGGAAATGAGTTTACACCCTGGGTACTTTCTTTCTATACTTTTGACTATACGGGCCGAGTCCGGGATTTACGGGAAATCGCAGGTTTTCGTTTGCCGGCGATTAAACTGCTTTTATTCAGCGTCTCATCAAAAATGAAAACATTCTTGAAAACTACAAGTCTCATGCGTTTTAGTGGTGAAATAATAATTTAAAAAATCGTTTAGGAAATGAGTTTACTCCCTGGGTACTTTCTCTGTATACTTTTGACTATACGGACCGAGTCCGGGGTTTACGGGAAATGGCGGGTTTTCGTTTGCCGGCGATTAAATTTCTTTTATTCAGCGTCTCATCAAAAATGAAAACATTTTTGAAAACTACAAGTCTTATGCGTTTTAGTGGTGAAAAGATAATTTAAAAAATGGTTTTTGAAATGAGTTTACTCACAGGGTACTTTCTTTGTAAACATTCGACTATACCGGCCGAGTCCGGGATTTACGGGAAGTCGCGGGGTTTCGTTTGCCGGCGATTAAACTTCTTTTATTCAGCGTCTCATCAAAAATGAAAATATTTTTAAATACTACAAGTCTCATGGGCTTTAGTGGTGAAATAATAATTTAAAAAAACGTTCGGGAAATGAGTTTACTCCCTGGGTACTATCTTTGTATATTTTGACTATGCGGGCCGAGTCCGGGGTTTACGGGAAATGGCGGGTTTTCGTTTGCCGGCGATTAAACGTCTTTTATTCAGCGTCTCATCAAAAATGAAAACATTTTTAAAAACTACAAGTCTCATGCGTTTTAGTGCTGAAAAAATAATTTAAAAAATCGTTCAGGAAATGAGTTTACTCCCTGGGTACTTTCTTTGTATATTTTGACTATGCGGGCCGAGTCCGGGGTTTACGGGAAATGGCGGGTTTTCGTTTGCCGGCGATTAAACGTCTTTTATTCAGCGTCTCATCAAAAATGAAAACATTTTTGAAAACTACAAGTCTCATGCGTTTTAGTGCTGAAAAAATAATTTAAAAAGTCGTTCGGGAAATGAGTTTACTCCCTGGGTACTTTCTTTGTATCTTTTGACTATGCGGGCCGAGTCCGGGGTTTACGGGAAATGGCGGGTTTTCGTTTGCCGGCGATTAAACGTCTTTTATTCAGCGTCTCATCAAAAATGAAAATATTTTTAAATACTACAAGTCTCAAGGGCTTTAGTGGTGAAATAATATTTTAAATAATCGTTTGGGAAATGAGTTTACTCCCTGGGTACTTTCTTTGTATACTTTTGACTATACGGGCCGAGTCCGGGATTTACGGGAAGTCACGGGTTTTCGTTTGCCGGCGATTAAACTTCTTTTATTCAGCGTCTCATCAAAAATGAAAATATTTTTAAATACTACAAGTCTCATGGGCTTTAGTGGTGAAATAATAATTTAAAAAAACGTTCGGGAAATGAGTTTACTCCCTGGGTACTATCTTTGTATATTTTGACTATGCGGGCCGAGTCCGGGGTTTACGGGAAATGGCGGGTTTTCGTTTGCCGGCGATTAAACGTCTTTTATTCAGCGTCTCATCAAAAATGAAAACATTTTTAAAAACTACAAGTCTCATGCGTTTTAGTGCTGAAAAAATAATTTAAAAAATCGTTCAGGAAATGAGTTTACTCCCTGGGTACTTTCTTTGTATATTTTGACTATGCGGGCCGAGTCCGGGGTTTACGGGAAATGGCGGGTTTTCGTTTGCCGGCGATTAAACGTCTTTTATTCAGCGTCTCATCAAAAATGAAAACATTTTTAAAAACTACAAGTCTCATGCGTTTTAGTGCTGAAAAAATAATTTAAAAAGTCGTTCGGGAAATGAGTTTACTCCCTGGGTACTTTCTTTGTATACTTTTGATTATACGGACCTAGTCCGGGGTTTACGGGAAATGGCGGGTTTTCGTTTGCCGGCGATTAAACTTCTTTTATTCAGCGTCTCATCAAAAATGAAAACATTTTTGAAAACTACAAGTCTTATGCGTTTTAGTGGTGAAAAAATAATTTAAAAAATCGTTCGGGAAATGAGTTTACACCCTGGGTACTTTCTTTCTATACTTTTGACTATACGGGCCGAGTCCGGGATTTACGGGAAATCGCAGGTTTTCGTTTGCCGGCGATTAAACTGCTTTTATTCAGCGTCTCATCAAAAATGAAAACATTCTTGAAAACTACAAGTCTCATGCGTTTTAGTGGTGAAATAATAATTTAAAAAATCGTTTAGGAAATGAGTTTACTCCCTGGGTACTTTCTCTGTATACTTTTGACTATACGGACCGAGTCCGGGGTTTACGGGAAATGGCGGGTTTTCGTTTGCCGGCGATTAAATTTCTTTTATTCAGCGTCTCATCAAAAATGAAAACATTTTTGAAAACTACAAGTCTTATGCGTTTTAGTGGTGAAAAGATAATTTAAAAAATGGTTTTTGAAATGAGTTTACTCACAGGGTACTTTCTTTGTATACATTCGACTATACCGGCCGAGTCCGGGATTTACGGGAAGTCGCGGGGTTTCGTTTGCCGGCGATTAAACTTCTTTTATTCAGCGTCTCATCAAAAATGAAAATATTTTTAAATACTACAAGTCTCATGGGCTTTAGTGGTGAAATAATAATTTAAAAAAACGTTCGGGAAATGAGTTTACTCCCTGGGTACTATCTTTGTATATTTTGACTATGCGGGCCGAGTCCGGGGTTTACGGGAAATGGCGGGTTTTCGTTTGCCGGCGATTAAACGTCTTTTATTCAGCGTCTCATCAAAAATGAAAACATTTTTAAAAACTACAAGTCTCATGCGTTTTAGTGCTGAAAAAATAATTTAAAAAATCGTTCAGGAAATGAGTTTACTCCCTGGGTACTTTCTTTGTATATTTTGACTATGCGGGCCGAGTCCGGGGTTTACGGGAAATGGCGGGTTTTCGTTTGCCGGCGATTAAACGTCTTTTATTCAGCGTCTCATCAAAAATGAAAACATTTTTAAAAACTACAAGTCTCATGCGTTTTAGTGCTGAAAAAATAATTTAAAAAGTCGTTCGGGAAATGAGTTTACTCCCTGGGTACTTTCTTTGTATACTTTTGATTATACGGACCTAGTCCGGGGTTTACGGGAAATGGCGGGTTTTCGTTTGCCGGCGATTAAACTTCTTTTATTCAGCGTCTCATCAAAAATGAAAACATTTTTGAAAACTACAAGTCTTATGCGTTTTAGTGGTGAAAAAATAATTTAAAAAATCGTTCGGGAAATGAGTTTACACCCTGGGTACTTTCTTTCTATACTTTTGACTATACGGACCGAGTCCGGGATTTACGGGAAATCGCAGGTTTTCGTTTGCCGGCGATTAAACTGCTTTTATTCAGCGTCTCATCAAAAATGAAAACATTCTTGAAAACTACAAGTCTCATGCGTTTTAGTGGTGAAATAATAATTTAAAAAATCGTTTAGGAAATGAGTTTACTCCCTGGGTACTTTCTCTGTATACTTTTGACTATACGGACCGAGTCCGGGGTTTACGGGAAATGGCGGGTTTTCGTTTGCCGGCGATTAAACTTCTTTTATTCACCGTCTCATCAAAATTGAAAACATTTTTGAAAACTACAAGTCTTATGCGTTTTAGTGGTGAAAAGATAATTTAAAAAATGGTTTTTGAAATGAGTTTACTCCCTGGGTACTTTCTTTGTATACTTTTGACTATACGGGCCGAGTCCGGGATTTACGGGAAGTCACGGGTTTTCGTTTGCCGGCGATTAAACTTCTTTTATTCAGCGTCTCATCAAAAATGAAAATATTTTTAAATACTACAAGTCTCATGGGCTTTAGTGGTGAAATAATAATTTAAAAAAACGTTCGGGAAATGAGTTTACTCCCTGGGTACTATCTTTGTATATTTTGACTATGCGGGCCGAGTCCGGGGTTTACGGGAAATGGCGGGTTTTCGTTTGCCGGCGATTAAACGTCTTTTATTCAGCGTCTCATCAAAAATGAAAACATTTTTAAAAACTACAAGTCTCATGCGTTTTAGTGCTGAAAAAATAATTTAAAAAATCGTTCAGGAAATGAGTTTACTCCCTGGGTACTTTCTTTGTATATTTTGACTATGCGGGCCGAGTCCGGGGTTTACGGGAAATGGCGGGTTTTCGTTTGCCGGCGATTAAACGTCTTTTATTCAGCGTCTCATCAAAAATGAAAACATTTTTAAAAACTACAAGTCTCATGCGTTTTAGTGCTGAAAAAATAATTTAAAAAGTCGTTCGGGAAATGAGTTTACTCCCTGGGTACTTTCTTTGTATACTTTTGATTATACGGACCTAGTCCGCGGTTTACGGGAAATGGCGGGTTTTCGTTTGCCGGCGATTAAACTTCTTTTATTCAGCGTCTCATCAAAAATGAAAACATTTTTGAAAACTACAAGTCTTATGCGTTTTAGTGGTGAAAAAATAATTTAAAAAATCGTTCGGGAAATGAGTTTACACCCTGGGTACTTTCTTTCTATACTTTTGACTATACGGGCCGAGTCCGGGATTTACGGGAAATCGCAGGTTTTCGTTTGCCGGCGATTAAACTGCTTTTATTCAGCGTCTCATCAAAAATGAAAACATTCTTAAAAACTACAAGTCTCATGCGTTTTAGTGGTGAAATAATAATTTAAAAAATCGTTTAGGAAATGAGTTTACTCCCTGGGTACTTTCTCTGTATACTTTTGACTATATGGACCGAGTCCGGGGTTTACGGGAAATGGCGGGTTTTCGTTTGCCGGCGATTAAACTTCTTTTATTCACCGTCTCATCAAAATTGAAAACATTTTTGAAAACTACAAGTCTTATGCGTTTTAGTGGTGAAAAGATAATTTAAAAAATGGTTTTTGAAATGAGTTTACTCCCTGGGTACTTTCTTTGTATCTTTTGACTATGCGGGCCGAGTCCGGGGTTTACGGGAAATGGCGGGTTTTCGTTTGCCGGCGATTAAACGTCTTTTATTCAGCGTCTCATCAAAAATGAAAACATTTTTAAAAACTACAAGTCTCATGCGTTTTAGTGCTGAAAAAATAATTTAAAAAGTGGTTCGGGAAATGAGTTTACTCCCTGGGTACTTTCTTTGTATACTTTTGATTATACGGACCTAGTCCGGGGTTTACGGGAAATGGCGGGTTTTCGTTTGCCGGCGATTAAACTTCTTTTATTCAGCGTCTCATCAAAAATGAAAACATTTTTGAAAACTACAAGTCTTATGCGTTTTAGTGGTGAAAAAATAATTTAAAAAATCGTTCGGGAAATGAGTTTACACCCTGGGTACTTTCTTTCTATACTTTTGACTATACGGGCCGAGTCCGGGATTTACGGGAAATCGCAGGTTTTCGTTTGCCGGCGATTAAACTGCTTTTATTCAGCGTCTCATCAAAAATGAAAACATTCTTGAAAACTACAAGTCTCATGCGTTTTAGTGGTGAAATAATAATTTAAAAAATCGTTTAGGAAATGAGTTTACTCCCTGGGTACTTTTTCTGTATACTTTTGACTATACGGACCGAGTCCGGGGTTTACGGGAAATGGCGGGTTTTCGTTTGCCGGCGATTAAACTTCTTTTATTCACCGTCTCATCAAAATTGAAAACATTTTTGAAAACTACAAGTCTTATGCGTTTTAGTGGTGAAAAGATAATTTAAAAAATGGTTTTTGAAATGAGTTTACTCCCTGGGTACTTTCTTTGTATCTTTTGACTATGCGGGCCGAGTCCGGGGTTTACGGGAAATGGCGGGTTTTCGTTTGCCGGCGATTAAACGTCTTTTATTCAGCGTCTCATCAAAAATGAAAATATTTTTAAATACTACAAGTCTCATGGGCTTTAGTGGTGAAATAATATTTTAAATAATCGTTTGGGAAATGAGTTTACTCCCTGGGTACTTTCTTTGTATACTTTTGACTATACGGGCCGAGTCCGGGATTTACGGGAAGTCACGGGTTTTCGTTTGCCGGCGATTAAACTTCTTTTATTCAGCGTCTCATCAAAAATGAAAATATTTTTAAATACTACAAGTCTCATGGGCTTTAGTGGTGAAATAATAATTTAAAAAAACGTTCGGGAAATGAGTTTACTCCCTGGGTACTATCTTTGTATATTTTGACTATGCGGGCCGAGTCCGGGGTTTACGGGAAATGGCGGGTTTTCGTTTGCCGGCGATTAAACGTCTTTTATTCAGCGTCTCATCAAAAATGAAAACATTTTTAAAAACTACAAGTCTCATGCGTTTTAGTGCTGAAAAAATAATTTAAAAAATCGTTCAGGAAATGAGTTTACTCCCTGGGTACTTTCTTTGTATATTTTGACTATGCGGGCCGAGTCCGGGGTTTACGGGAAATGGCGGGTTTTCGTTTGCCGGCGATTAAACGTCTTTTATTCAGCGTCTCATCAAAAATGAAAACATTTTTAAAAACTACAAGTCTCATGCGTTTTAGTGCTGAAAAAATAATTTAAAAAGTCGTTCGGGAAATGAGTTTACTCCCTGGGTACTTTCTTTGTATACTTTTGATTATACGGACCTAGTCCGGGGTTTACGGGAAATGGCGGGTTTTCGTTTGCCGGCGATTAAACTTCTTTTTTTCAGCGTCTCATCAAAAATGAAAACATTTTTGAAAACTACAAGTCTTATGCGTTTTAGTGGTGAAAAAATAATTTAAAAAATCGTTCGCGAAATGAGTTTACACCCTGGGTACTTTCTTTCTATACTTTTGACTATACGGGCCGAGTCCGGGATTTACGGGAAATCGCAGGTTTTCGTTTGCCGGCGATTAAACTGCTTTTATTCAGCGTCTCATCAAAAATGAAATTATTCTTGAAAACTACAAGTCTCATGCGTTTTAGTGGTGAAATAATAATTTAAAAAATCGTTTAGGAAATGAGTTTACTCCCTGGGTACTTTCTCTGTATACTTTTGACTATACGGACCGAGTCCAGGATTTACGGGAAATCGCAGGTTTTCGTTTGCCGGCGATTAAACTTCTTTTATTCACCGTCTCATCAAAATTGAAAACAATTTTAAAAACTACAAGTCTCATGCGTTTTAGTGCTGAAAAAATAATTTAAAAAATCGTTCAGGAAATGAGTTTACTCCCTGGGTACTTTCTTTGTATCTTTTGACTATGCGGGCCGAGTCCGGGGTTTACGGGAAATGGCGGGTTTTCGTTTGCCGGCGATTAAACGTCTTTTATTCAGCGTCTCATCAAAAATGAAAATATTTTTAAATACTACAAGTCTCATGGGCTTTAGTGGTGAAATAATATTTTAAATAATCGTTTGGGAAATGAGTTTACTCCCTGGGTACTTTCTTTGTATACTTTTGACTATACGGGCCGAGTCCGGGATTTACGGGAAGTCACGGGTTTTCGTTTGCCGGCGATTAAACTTCTTTTATTCAGCGTCTCATCAAAAATGAAAATATTTTTAAATACTACAAGTCTCATGGGCTTTAGTGGTGAAATAATAATTTAAAAAAACGTTCGGGAAATGAGTTTACTCCCTGGGTACTATCTTTGTATATTTTGACTATGCGGGCCGAGTCCGGGGTTTACGGGAAATGGCGGGTTTTCGTTTGCCGGCGATTAAACGTCTTTTATTCAGCGTCTCATCAAAAATGAAAACATTTTTAAAAACTACAAGTCTCATGCGTTTTAGTGCTGAAAAAATAATTTAAAAAATCGTTCAGGAAATGAGTTTACTCCCTGGGTACTTTCTTTGTATATTTTGACTATGCGGGCCGAGTCCGGGGTTTACGGGAAATGGCGGGTTTTCGTTTGCCGGCGATTAAACGTCTTTTATTCAGCGTCTCATCAAAAATGAAAACATTTTTAAAAACTACAAGTCTCATGCGTTTTAGTGCTGAAAAAATAATTTAAAAAGTCGTTCGGGAAATGAGTTTACTCCCTGGGTACTTTCTTTGTATACTTTTGATTATACGGACCTAGTCCGGGGTTTACGGGAAATGGCGGGTTTTCGTTTGCCGGCGATTAAACTTCTTTTATTCAGCGTCTCATCAAAAATGAAAACATTTTTGAAAACTACAAGTCTTATGCGTTTTAGTGGTGAAAAAATAATTTAAAAAATCGTTCGCGAAATGAGTTTACACCCTGGGTACTTTCTTTCTATACTTTTGACTATACGGGCCGAGTCCGGGATTTACGGGAAATCGCAGTTTTTCGTTTGCCGGCGATTAAACTGCTTTTATTCAGCGTCTCATCAAAAATGAAATTATTCTTGAAAACTACAAGTCTCATGCGTTTTAGTGGTGAAATAATAATTTAAAAAATCGTTTAGGAAATGAGTTTACTCCCTGGGTACTTTCTCTGTATACTTTTGACTATACGGACCGAGTCCAGGATTTACGGGAAATCGCAGGTTTTCGTTTGCCGGCGATTAAACTTCTTTTATTCACCGTCTCATCAAAATTGAAAACAATTTTAAAAACTACAAGTCTCATGCGTTTTAGTGCTGAAAAAATAATTTAAAAAATCGTTCAGGAAATGAGTTTACTCCCTGGGTACTTTCTTTGTATCTTTTGACTATGCGGGCCGAGTCCGGGGTTTACGGGAAATGGCGGGTTTTCGTTTGCCGGCGATTAAACGTCTTTTATTCAGCGTCTCATCAAAAATGAAAACATTTTTAAAAACTACAAGTCTCATGCGTTTTAGTGCTGAAAAAATAATTTAAAAAGTCGTTCGGGAAATGAGTTTACTCCCTGGGTACTTTCTTTGTATACTTTTGATTATACGGACCTAGTCCGGGGTTTACGGGAAATGGCGGGTTTTCGTTTGCCGGCGATTAAACTTCTTTTATTCAGCGTCTCATCAAAAATGAAAATATTTTTAAATACTACAAGTCTCATGGGCTTTAGTGGTGAAATAATATTTTAAATAATCGTTTGGGAAATGAGTTTACTCCCTGGGTACTTTCTTTGTATACTTTTGACTATACGGGCCGAGTCCGGGATTTACGGGAAGTCACGGGTTTTCGTTTGCCGGCGATTAAACTTCTTTTATTCAGCGTCTCATCAAAAATGAAAATATTTTTAAATACTACAAGTCTCATGGGCTTTAGTAGTGAAATAATAATTTAAAAAAACGTTCGGGAAATGAATTTACTCCCTGGGTACTATCTTTGTATATTTTGACTATGCGGGCCGAGTCCGGGGTTTACGGGAAATGGCGGGTTTTCGTTTGCCGGCGATTAAACGTCTTTTATTCAGCGTCTCATCAAAAATGAAAACATTTTTAAAAACTACAAGTCTCATGCGTTTTAGTGCTGAAAAAATAATTTAAAAAATCGTTCAGGAAATGAGTTTACTCCCTGGGTACTTTCTTTGTATATTTTGACTATGCGGGCCGAGTCCGGGGTTTACGGGAAATGGCGGGTTTTCGTTTGCCGGCGATTAAACGTCTTTTATTCAGCGTCTCATCAAAAATGAAAACATTTTTAAAAACTACAAGTCTCATGCGTTTTAGTGCTGAAAAAATAATTTAAAAAGTCGTTCGGGAAATGAGTTTACTCCCTGGGTACTTTCTTTGTATACTTTTGATTATACGGACCTAGTCAGGGGTTTACGGGAAATGGCGGGTTTTCGTTTGCCGGCGATTAAACTTCTTTTATTCAGCGTCTCATCAAAAATGAAAACATTTTTGAAAACTACAAGTCTTATGCGTTTTAGTGGTGGAAAGATAATTTAAAAAATGGTTTTTGAAATGAGTTTACTCACAGGGTACTTTCTTTGTATATATTCGACTATACCGGCCGAGTCCGGGATTTACGGGAAGTCGCGGGTTTTCGTTTGCCGGCGATTAAATTTTTTTGATTTTTTTTTTTTTTTTTTGATTTTCTCTTTATTTAACGTCGATAGATACAATAGTATTTAGATAACTAATTTAAATCGACAACAAAACGTAAAACAAGGCAAACAGCGATAAAAAATAAGAAAAATAAATAAATAAATAAGTAAAGGTAAAATATGTATGGTATATCCATGCATATTTTACAGGTGCAAACATCACCTTCCCAAAATTTTATTGAGCTACGGAAGGCTTCGAGAGAAGGAGCATTCTTTGTAGCGTCAGGCACAGATATCCATAGCTTCCCTGCAATATTTGATAAAGTATTTAAGCCATAGTACGTTGTCCGACAAGTTGGTCGCCTGATCAAATTAAAGCAACGAAGGTTGTACTTGTTTTCCCTAACAGAAAATATCTCGTTCATATATAGAGGTGACAATCCATTTAAAAATTTGTAAACCTCTTTCATTAAATTCTGTAAATTGATGATGTGAATATTTTTAACATTACATAAAGATAAAAGTTCATCGTAACTGCCATTTATATCGTCCTGTATGATTCTTAGACAACGTTCATGAATACGATTGATTCGATTATTCGCAACTTTTCCACAAAACATCCATACTAAGGGACAGTAAGAAAACTGAGACAAAATAAATGAATTGAAGAGAAAACGCTTCATCTTGGGTGTCAAAAAGGAAGATATCCTTTGAAGCACGTTGAGTTTCCTACTAGCCTTATTACAGATGTTTTTGACATGCGAATGAAAGTTTAGTCTCAAGTCAATCGTAACACCAAGAAGCACTACAGACGATTTACACGCAATTTTCAAATGGTTAAATATCACACTTTCATCGTGATGACCTAATACAATATATTGATACTTTTTCAAATTTATTGCTAAGTAATTTTCATAAAACCAATTATTAACTATGACCAAATTAGTAAGCAGTGTTTGTTTTACATCTTCTAATGAATTTTTACAAGCATATAAGGTGTTATCATCTGCAAAGTTACAAAGGGATGATTGAATAGTGAACCAGAATAAATCTTTTATAGAATAATTGAAGAAAGGAGGTCCTAAGATTGATCCTTGTGGAACTCCAACTTGAAGAGGAAGCCATTCGCTAAAAGAAGAATTTATTCTGGTTCTCTGAAAACGATTTTTCAAGTATGAGTGAATAAATAATAAAGAAGATTCAGAAAAACCATAGGCATGCAGCTTTGCAATAAGCAAATCATGGTTGATAGTATCAAAAGCTTTTGAAAGGTCCATTAGCACTGCTCCAACTACACCCTTATTATCAAGTGTGCTTTTCCATTGTTCAATCATTCGAATGAGAGCATATTGTGTATTTTAACCCTTTCTGAAGCCTGATAGATGAGGGCTGAGTTTGTCATGCATAAAAGTGTGCATTTGATTAAGAATAATTCTTTCAAAAACCTTTGATAAACAGGGAAGCAAGCTAACAGGTCTATAGTTCTCCTTATCATTACAGTCATCCTTCTTAAAAACAGGTATAACCTCTGCAAGTTTTAAATCATCAGGAAAAATATTAGACTGTAAACAAAAATTTATAATATTAGTGAGGATAGGAACAAAGATATGAATAAACTTTTTCAACATAAAAACTGGAAAATCACCACTAACAGAAGATTTCTTTGCATCCATGTCTTTGATGACTTTGAGAACATCAGGCTGTTCAACCAGCGAAAAATAGAACTTTTCATCATAACCCACATTTTCACGAATTTTCAAAATACTGATGTGATTAGTATACGAGTGGATTGCATCGTGAATGGTTGCTGTATGTGTATCATCGTTTGGTTTGATTGGTAAATTTTTCGTGATGTTGGTGTAATATTCATTGAAGATTTTGCATAATTTTTGTTCGTCGGTGACTATCTTTTCTTTCTCGATTAAGATAATTTTGTTGGTGTTATAACTAACGTTTGAAAACAATGGCTTGACAGACTTCCAGAACTTTTTATTATCAGTAATGCTTGTCATACGTAAACCCTTGAAATACGAACGTCTGGTTTTTCGTAATAAGGAAACACACTAGTTTCTCTGTCTAGTGAAGTTGGACCAATTTTCTTTTGATCGTGATTTGTTATATATGCTACGAAGTTTGGATCTGTGCATAATAGCTTTGCGAAGCTCCTTGGTGATAAAAGGTGCGTTATTGAATCTTAGTATTTTCTTTTTCAATGGTGCAAAATGCTTTAGCGTAGACGTGATGCATAAGTTGAATTGGTTAAAGTCGTAATTGTTCTCAAGTAATTTCAAAAAGTTCATTGATAATGTTCTTTTAAAATCAAAGTAGTCAATTTTGTTGTAATTTCTGTAGTGTTTCACAATTGGGTCGCCTTTAATCACGTTCATTCTCATCACACTTCCAACAAATAAATGCCAATCTGATATGCCAGTTTCGATTGTTACACTATTTTTAAAGAAATTTGGTTGATTTGTTAATATGTGATCAATGCAAGAAGGCGAAGTACTTGACTTAAAGCAGGTTGGTGATTTGATTAGTCTATGGAGGTCGTATGTTGAAATGAAGTTATCGAAATCTGTGTCACTTATTTCCATGTTTAAATCACCCATAATTATGATGTTTTCGTGATAGTTGAGATGTGAAATCAATACATTTGCGATTTGAGTTAAAAAGTAGTAATTTTTTTGTAACGGTGGTTTATATGCACCGATTAAAAGCCATTTGCGTTTTCGAAGATTTATTTCGACAACTAAAACTTCGATATCATCCGGTAAAGTATATTTTCGCAACACTTTGAAGGGAATATTTTCATTTATATAGAGTAAAATACCGCCACCATGTCCATTTCTATCTTTCCTCAGAATTGCGTAATTATCTAACTTAAATTGAGCATCAGTGAACGATTCATCTATTTTCGTTTCAGTTAGAAGCAGAACATCAATATTGTGCTTGAAAGTTAAATCAATTTCTTCGAACTTGTTTCGCAAAGAGTTTACGTTCAAATGACCGACTATCAAGTTACACATGTTACTGCGACGTAGAGTGAAAATATCATATGTTGAATCAAAAGTATCTGAGGCAGTGTTCGGTGGATCTGTGTCGTAAATTTCGACAGGTTTTTTGTGTCAATCCTCAATCACCTGTAGAAAGTTCCGAGACAATATTGAAGTCCCTTTCATATTTAGGTGAAGGCGACTTCTATTCAAATGTAAGTCGGGGTTTATATTATCATTATTGATAAAGCCGATGTTTCTTTGTTCGCAAAGATGAGCGAGAGATTTGTTGACTGCCATTACCTTTTCATTTAGTCTGTCTTTTCCTGGAATTATGCCCGATATCATTACATTATTTTCGCCAGATTTCAATTTAATAGCCAATTTTACTATGTTTTGAGCAATTTGATCGGTTTCGATTCTATTAAGATCGTTAGTGCCACAATGAATAATAATGTTATCGGGAGACATGTTCGTAGTTGGTATTGCGTAACTTTCCATGCATTTAGTCGTGGCTTCAGAGAAGGATTTCACTATAATCTTGTTCTCGTTTGAAGAAAGTTTCCAGCCCTTCACTTCTTTTACAATCGAGTCTCCAATTATTTGCGTAACTTTAGATTTTTTGTCAGATCTCCTTCGCGGCGTTTTATGCGGCACTTCGTTGGCAACACTATTTACATCATCCATTATTTCATCAATGGGCAAGTTTTCAAAGCGATTTGCGTGAATAAAGGAACTCTGTTTAATGATTTTTGCCTTAACGGTGTCCTTGGGAATTGTAAAATTCTCGTTTGTTTCGCAAGATTTTTATTTGTTGAAGCTATGAGAGTTATGTAGTATGTCGTCACGCGTTGATGATTTCGTCGCTAATAACATTTGTATCATTTCATTTTTGGCATTTACTTCCTTTTCCAAAAATAAAATCCTTTCCTCGAACACACTAAACATTTTACTACTATCCCATTCAGTAGAAACGTGACGGTTTGACAGAGCAACATTTTTAACACATTCATCAAGGTAGTGTTTAAGATCGTGTATTAGCTCACCTTTCATTTTTTGTAAGTTGATGTTTGAATACATGCGGTCTATAAACGATTCATCACTTTCTTTAACACCATTTCTTTCAAGAATTATAGGAATATCTGAAGTCGAGCTTATTTTACGAAGTGGTGTATCAATGAATTTTACAATTGGTGTATTAGTTAAATTTTCCATGCTGCTCAGTTGTGCCTCGGAAGCTAAAGGAAATGTATATTTTAAAAATGTTTTGAGGAACTACTTTCGAAGTTTATCTCAAAAAGCTCTGGGAAACAAGCTCGATACACACGGCGGGAAAACCCGTTTAAGCTTTACTTGCCATTAAACTTCTTTTATTCAGCGTCTCATCAAAAATGAAAATATTTTTAAATACTACAAGTCTCATGGGCTTTAGTGGTGAAATAATAATTTAAAAAATCGTTCGGGAAATTAGTTTACTCCCTGGGTACTTTCTTTGTATACTTTTGAATCTACGGGCCAAGCCCGGGATTTACGGGAAATCTCGGGTTTTCGTTTGCCGGCGATTAAACCTCTTTCATTAAGCGTCTCATCAAAAATGAAAACATTTTTGAAAACTACAAGTCTCATGCGTTTTAGTGTTGAAAAAATAAATTAAAAAATCGTTCTGGAAATGAGTTTACTCACAGGGTACTTTCTTTGTATACATTCGACTATACGGGCCAAGCCCGGGATTTACGGGAAATCGCGGGTTTTCGTTTGCCGGCGATTAAACCTGTTTCATTAAGCGTCTCATCAAAAATGAAAACATTTTTGAAAACTGCAAATCTCATGCGTTTTAGTGGTGAAAAGATAATTGAAAAAATCGTTTCGGAAACGAGTTTACTCCCTGGGTACTTTCTTTGTATACTTTTGACTATACGGGCCGAGTCCGGGATTTACGGGAAGTCGCGGGTTTTCGTTTGCCGGCAATTAAACTTCTTTTATTCAGCGTCTCATCAAAAATGAAAACATTTTTGAAAACTACAAGTCTCATGCGTTTTAGTGTTGAAAAAATAAATTAAAAAATCGTTCTGGAAATGAGTTTACTCACAGGGTACTTTCTTTGTATACATTCGACTATACGGGCCAAGCCCGGGATTTACGGGAAATCGCGGGTTTTCGTTTGCCGTCGATTAAATCTGTTTCATTAAGCGTCTCATCAAAAATGAAAACATTTTTGAAAACTGCAAGTCTCATGCGTTTTAGTGGTGAAAAGATAATTGAAAAAATCGTTTCGGAAACGAGTTTACTCACAGGGTACTTTCTTTGTATACATTCGACTATACGGGCCAAGCCCGGGATTTACGGGAAATCGCGGGTTTTTGTTTGCTGGCGATTAAACAACTTCCATTGAACGTCTCATCAAAAATGAAAACAATTCTGAAAACTACAAGTCTCATGCGTTTTAGTGGTGAAAATTAATTTAAAAAATCGTTCGGGAAATGAGTTTACTCCCTGGGTACTTTCTTTGTATACTTTTGACTATACGGGCCGAGTCCGGGATTTACGGGAAGTCGCGGGTTTTCGTTTGCCGGCAATTAAACTTCTTTTATTCAGCGTCTCATCAAAAATGAAAACATTTTTAAAAACTACAAGTCTCATGGGCTTTAGTGGTGAAATAATAATTTAAAAAATCGTTCGGAAAATGAGTTTACACCCCGGGTACTTTCTTTGTATACTTTTGACTATACGGGCCGAGTCCGGGATTTATGGGAAATCGCAGGTTTTCGTTTGCCGGCTATTAAACGTCTTTTATTCAGCGTCTCATCAAAAATGAAAACATTTTTAAAAACTACAAGTCTCATGCGTTTTAGTGGTGAAAAAATAATTTAAAAAATCGTTCGACAAATGAGTTTACTCCCTGGGTACTTTCTTTGTATACTTTTGACTATACGGGCCGAGTCCGGGATTTACGGGAAGTCGCTGGTTTTCGTTTGCCGGCGATTAAACTTCTTTTATTCAGCGTCTCATCAAAAACGAAAATATTTTTAAATACTACAAGTCTCATGGGCTTTAGTGGTGAAATAATAATTTAAAAAATCGTTCGGGAAATGAGTTTACTCCCTGGGTACTTTCTTTGTATACTTTTGACTATACGGGCCGAGTCCGGGATTTACGGGAAGTCGCGGGTTTTCGTTTGCCGGCGATTAAACTTCTTTTATTTAGCGTCTCATCAAAAATGAAAATATTTTTAAATACTACAAGTCTCATGGGCTTTAGTGGTGAAATAATAATTTAAAAAATCGTTCGGGAAATGAGTTTACTCCCTGGGTACTTTCTTTGTATACATTCGACTATACGGGCCAAGCCCGGGATTTACGGGAAATCGCGGGTTTTTGTTTGCTGGCGATTAAACAACTTCCATTGAACGTCTCATCAAAAATGAAAACAATTCTGAAAACTACAAGTCTCATGCGTTTTAGTGGTGAAAATTAATTTAAAAAATCGTTCGGGAAATGAGTTTACTCCCTGGGTACTTTCTTTGTATACTTTTGACTATATGGGCCGAGTCCGGGATTTACGGGAAGTCGCGGGTTTTTGTTTGCCGGCAATTAAACTTCTTTTATTCAGCGTCTCATCAAAAATGAAAACATTTTTAAAAACTACAAGTCTCATGGGCTTTAGTGGTGAAATAATAATTTAAAAAATCGTTCGGAAAATGAGTTTACACCCCGGGTACTTTCTTTGTATACTTTTGACTATACGGGCCGAGTCCGGGATTTACGGGAAGTCGCGGGTTTTCGTTTGCCGGCAATTAAACTTCTTTTATTCAGCGTCTCATCAAAAATGAAAACATTTTTAAAAACTACAAGTCTCATGGGCTTTAGTGGTGAAATAATAATTTAAAAAATCGTTCGGAAAATGAGTTTACACCCCGGGTACTTTCTTTGTATACTTTTGACTATACGGGCCGAGTCCGAGATTTATGGGAAATCGCAGGTTTTCGTTTGCCGGCTATTAAACGTCTTTTATTCAGCGTCTCATCAAAAATGAAAACATTTTTAAAAACTACAAGTCTCATGCGTTTTAGTGGTGAAATAATAATTTAAAAAATCGTTCGGGAAATGAGTTTACTCCCTGGGTACTTTCTTTGTATACTTTTGACTATACGGGCCGAGTCCGGGATTTACGGGAAGTCGCGGGTTTTCGTTTGCCGGCGATTAAACTTCTTTTATTTAGCGTCTCATCAAAAATGAAAATATTTTTAAATACTACAAGTCTCATGGGCTTTAGTGGTGAAATAATAATTTAAAAAATCGTTCGGGAAATGAGTTTACTCCCTGGGTACTTTCTTTGTATACTTTTGACTATACGGGCCGAGTCCGGGATTTACGGGAAGTCACGGGTTTTCATTTGCCGGCGATTAAACTTCTTTTATTCAGCGTCTCATCAAAAGTGAAAACATTTTTGAAAACTACAAGTCTTATGCGTTTTAGTGGTGAAAAGATAATTTAAAAAATGGTTTTTGAAATGAGTTTACTCACAGGGTACTTTCTTTGTATACATTCGACTATACCGGCCGAGTCCGGGATTTACGGGAAGTCGCGGGTTTTCGTTTGCCGGCGATTAAACTTCTTTTATTCAGCGTCTCATCAAAAATGAAAACATTTTTGAAAACTAAAAGTCTTATGCGTTTTAGTGGTGAAAAGATAATTTAAAAAATGGTTTTTGAAATGAATTTACTCACAGGGTACTTTCTTGGTATACATTCGACTATACCGGCCGAGTCCGGGATTTACGGGAAGTCGCGGGTTTTCGTTTGCCGGCGATTAAACTTCTTTTATTCAGCGTCTCATCAAAAATGAAAATATTTTTAAATACTACAAGTCTCATGGGCTTTAGTGGTGAAATAATAATTTAAAAAATCGTTCGGGAAATGAGTTTACTCCCTGGGTACTTTCTTTGTATACTTTTGACTATACGGGCCGAGTCCGGGATTTACGGGAAGTCACGGGTTTTCGTTAGCCGGCGATTGAACTTCTTTTATTCAGCGTCTCATCAAAATTGAAAATATTTTTAAATACTACAAGTCTCATGGGCTTTAGTGGTGAAATAATAATTTAAAAAATCGTTCGGGAAATGAGTTTACTCCCTGGGTACTATCTTTGTATACTTTTGACTCTACGGGCCAAGCCCGGGATTTATGGGAAATCGCAGGTTTTCGTTTGCCGGCTATTAAACTTCTTTTATTCAGCGTCTCATCAAAAATGAAAACATTTTTAAAAACTACAAGTCTCATGCGTTTTAGTGGTGAAAAAATAATTTAAAAAATCGTTCGACAAATGAGTTTACTCCCTGGGTACTTTCTTTGTATACTTTTGACTATACGGGCCGAGTCCGGGATTTACGGGAAGTCGCGGGTTTTCGTTTGCCGGCGATTAAACTTCTTTTATTCAGCGTCTCATCAAAAACGAAAATATTTTTAAATACTACAAGTCTCATGGGCTTTAGTGGTGAAATAATAATTTAAAAAATCGTTCGGGAAATGAGTTTACTCCCTGGGTACTTTCTTTGTATACTTTTGACTATACGGGCCGAGTCCGGGATTTACAGGAAGTCGCGGGTTTTCGTTTGCGGCGATTAAACTTCTTTTATTTAGCGTCTCATCAAAAATGAAAATATTTTTAAATACTACAAGTCTCATGGGCTTTAGTGGTGAAATAATAATTTAAAAAATCGTTCGGGAAATGAGTTTACTCCCTGGGTACTTTCTTTGTATACTTTTGACTATACGGGCCGAGTCCGGGATTTACGGGAAGTCACGGGTTTTCATTTGCCGGCGATTAAACTTCTTTTATTCAGCGTCTCATCAAAAATGAAAACATTTTTGAAAACTACAAGTCTTATGCGTTTTAGTGGTGAAAAGATAATTTAAAAAATGGTTTTTGAAATGAGTTTACTCACAGGGTACTTTCTTTGTATACATTCGACTATACCGGCCGAGTCCGGGATTTACGGGAAGTCGCGGGTTTTCGTTTGCCGGCGATTAAACTTCTTTTATTCAGCGTCTCATCAAAAATGAAAATATTTTTAAATACTACAAGTCTCATGGGCTTTAGTGGTGAAATAATAATTTAAAAAATCGTTCGGGAAATGAGTTTACTCCCTGGGTACTTTCTTTGTATACTTTTGACTATACGGGCCGAGTCCAGGATTTACGGGAAGTCACGGGTTTTCGTTTGCCGGCGATTGAACTTCTTTTATTCAGCGTCTCATCAAAATTGAAAATATTTTTAAATACTACAAGTCTCATGGGCTTTAGTGGTGAAATAATAATTTAAAAAATCGTTCGGGAAATGAGTTTACTCCCTGGGTACTATCTTTGTATACTTTTGACTCTACGGGCCAAGCCCGGGATTTACGGGAAATCTCGGGTTTTCGTTTTCCGGCGATTAAACCTCTTTCATTAAGCGTCTCATCAAAAATGAAAACATTTTTGAAAACTACAAGTTCCATGCGTTTTAGTGTTGAAAAAATAAATTAAAAAACCGTTCTGGAAATGAGTTTACTCACAGGGTACTTTCTTTGTATACATTCGACTATACGGGCCAAGCCCGGGATTTACGGGAAATCGCGGGTTTTCGTTTGCCGGCGATTAAACCTGTTTCATTAAGCGTCTCATCAAAAATGAAAACATTTTTGAAAACTGCAAATCTCATGCGTTTTAGTGGTGAAAAGATAATTGAAAAAATCGTTTCGGAAACGAGTTTACTCACAGGGTACTTTCTTTGTATACATTCGACTATACGGGCCAAGCCCGGGATTTACGGGAAATCGCAGGTTTTTGTTTGCTGGCGATTAAACAACTTTCATTAAACGTCTCAACAAAAATGAAAACATTTCTGAAAACTACAAGTCTCATGCGTTTTAGTGGTGAAAATTAATTTAAAAAATCGTTCGGGAAATGAGTTTACTCCCTGGGTACTTTCTTTGTATACTTTTGACTATACGGGCCGAGTCCGGGATTTACGGGAAGTCGCGGGTTTTCGTTTGCCGGCAATTAAACTTCTTTTATTCAGCGTCTCATCAAAAATGAAAACATTTTTGAAAACTACAAGTCTCATGCGTTTTAGTGTTGAAAAAATAAATTAAAAAATCGTTCTGGAAATGAGTTTACTCACAGGGTACTTTGTTTGTATACATTTGACTATACGGGCCAAGCCCGGGATTTACGGGAAATCGCGGGTTTTCGTTTGCCGGCGATTAAACCTGTTTCATTAAGCGTCTCATCAAAAATGAAAACATTTTTGAAAACTGCAAGTCTCATGCGTTTTAGTGGTGAAAAGATAATTGAAAAAATCGTTTCGGAAACGAGTTTACTCACAGGGTACTTTTTTTGTATACATTCGACTATACGGGCCAAGCCCGGGATTTACGGGAAATCGCGGGTTTTTGTTTGCTGGCGATTAAACAACTTTCATTAAACGTCTCATCAAAAATGAAAACATTTCTGAAAACTACAAGTGTCATGCGTTTTAGTGGTGAAAATTAATTTAAAAAATCGTTCGGGAAATGAGTTTACTCCCTGGGTACTTTCTTTGTATACTTTTGACTATACGGGCCGAGTCCGGGATTTACGGGAAGTCGCGGGTTTTCGTTTGCCGGCAATTAAACTTTTTTTATTCAGCGTCTCATCAAAAATGAAAACATTTTTAAAAACTACAAGTCTCATGGGCTTTAGTGGTGAAATAATAATTTAAAAAATCGTTCGGGAAATGAGTTTACACCCCGGGTACTTTCTTTGTATTCTTTTGACTATACGGGCCGAGTCCGGGATTTATGGGAAATCGCAGGTTTTCGTTTGCCGGCTATTAAACTTCTTTTATTCAGCGTCTCATCAAAAATGAAAACATTTTTAAAAACTACAAGTCTCATGCGTTTTAGTGGTGAAAAAATAATTTAAAAAATCGTTCGGGAAATGAGTTCACTCCCTGGGTACTTTCTTTGTATACTTTTGACTATACGGGCCGAGTCCGGGATTTACGGGAAGTCGCGGGTTTTCGTTTGCCGGCGATTAAACTTCTTTTATTCAGCGTCTCATCAAAAATGAAAATATTTTTAAATACTACAAGTCTCATGGGCTTTAGTGGTGAAATAATAATTTAAAAAATCGTTCAGGAAATGAGTTTACTCCCTGGGTACTTTCTTTGTATACTTTTGACTATACGGGCCGAGTCCGGGATTTACAGGAAGTCGCGGGTTTTCGTTTGCGGCGATTAAACTTCTTTTATTTAGCGTCTCATTAAAAATGAAAATATTTTTAAATACTACAAGTCTCATGGGCTTTAGTGGTGAAATAATAATTTAAAAAATCGTTCGGGAAATGAGTTTACACCCCGGGTACTTTCTTTGTATTCTTTTGACTATACGGGCCGAGTCCGGGATTTATGGGAAATCGCAGGTTTTCGTTTGCCGGCTATTAAACTTCTTTTATTCAGCGTCTCATCAAAAATGAAAACATTTTTAAAAACTACAAGTCTCATGCGTTTTAGTGGTGAAAAAATAATTTAAAAAATCGTTCGGGAAATGAGTTCACTCCCTGGGTACTTTCTTTGTATACTTTTGACTATACGGGCCGAGTCCGGGATTTACGGGAAGTCGCGGGTTTTCGTTTGCCGGCGATTAAACTTCTTTTATTCAGCGTCTCATCAAAAATGAAAATATTTTTAAATACTACAAGTCTCATGGGCTTTAGTGGTGAAATAATAATTTAAAAAATCGTTCAGGAAATGAGTTTACTCCCTGGGTACTTTCTTTGTATACTTTTGACTATACGGGCCGAGTCCGGGATTTACAGGAAGTCGCGGGTTTTCGTTTGCGGCGATTAAACTTCTTTTATTTAGCGTCTCATTAAAAATGAAAATATTTTTAAATACTACAAGTCTCATGGGCTTTAGTGGTGAAATAATAATTTAAAAAATCGTTCGGGAAATGAGTTTACTCCCTGGGTACTTTCTTTGTATACTTTTGACTATACGGGCCGAGTCCGGGATTTACGGGAAGTCACGGGTTTTCATTTGCCAGCGATTAAACTTCTTTTATTCAGCGTCTCATCAAAAATGAAAACATTTTTGAAAACTACAAGTCTTATGCGTTTTAGTGGTGAAAAGATAATTTAAAAAATGGTTTTTGAAATGAGTTTACTCACAGGGTACTTTCTTTGTATACATTCGACTATACCGGCCGAGTCCGGGATTTACGGGAAGTCGCGGGTTTTCGTTTGCCGGCGATTAAACTTCTTTTATTCAGCGTCTCATCAAAAATGAAAATATTTTTAAATACTACAAGTCTCATGGGCTTTAGTGGTGAAATAATAATTTAAAAAATCGTTCGGGAAATGAGTTTACTCCCTGGGTACTTTCTTTGTATACTTTTGACTATACGGGCCGAGTCCAGGATTTACGGGAAGTCACGGGTTTTCGTTTGCCGGCGATTGAACTTCTTTTATTCAGCGTCTCATCAAAATTGAAAATATTTTTTAATACTACAAGTCTCATGGGCTTTAGTGGTGAAATAATAATTTAAAAAATCGTTCGGGAAATGAGTTTACTCCCTGGGTACTATCTTTGTATACTTTTGACTCTACGGGCCAAGCCCGGGATTTACGGGAAATCTCGGGTTTTCGTTTTCCGGCGATTAAACCTCTTTCATTAAGCGTCTCATCAAAAATGAAAACATTTTTGAAAACTACAAGTTCCATGCGTTTTAGTGTTGAAAAAATAAATTAAAAAACCGTTCTGGAAATGAGTTTACTCACAGGGTACTTTCTTTGTATACATTCGACTATACGGGCCAAGCCCGGGATTTACGGGAAATCGCGGGTTTTCGTTTGCCGGCGATTAAACCTGTTTCATTAAGCGTCTCATCAAAAATGAAAACATTTTTGAAAACTGCAAATCTCATGCGTTTTAGTGGTGAAAAGATAATTGAAAAAATCGTTTCGGAAACGAGTTTACTCACAGGGTACTTTCTTTGTATACATTCGACTATACGGGCCAAGCCCGGGATTTACGGGAAATCGCAGGTTTTTGTTTGCTGGCGATTAAACAACTTTCATTAAACGTCTCAACAAAAATGAAAACATTTCTGAAAACTACAAGTCTCATGCGTTTTAGTGGTGAAAATTAATTTAAAAAATCGTTCGGGAAATGAGTTTACTCCCTGGGTACTTTCTTTGTATACTTTTGACTATACGGGCCGAGTCCGGGATTTACGGGAAGTCGCGGGTTTTCGTTTGCCGGCAATTAAACTTCTTTTATTCAGCGTCTCATCAAAAATGAAAACATTTTTGAAAACTACAAGTCTCATGCGTTTTAGTGTTGAAAAAATAAATTAAAAAATCGTTCTGGAAATGAGTTTACTCACAGGGTACTTTGTTTGTATACATTTGACTATACGGGCCAAGCCCGGGATTTACGGGAAATCGCGGGTTTTCGTTTGCCGGCGATTAAACCTGTTTCATTAAGCGTCTCATCAAAAATGAAAACATTTTTGAAAACTGCAAGTCTCATGCGTTTTAGTGGTGAAAAGATAATTGAAAAAATCGTTTCGGAAACGAGTTTACTCACAGGGTACTTTTTTTGTATACATTCGACTATACGGGCCAAGCCCGGGATTTACGGGAAATCGCGGGTTTTTGTTTGCTGGCGATTAAACAACTTTCATTAAACGTCTCATCAAAAATGAAAACATTTCTGAAAACTACAAGTCTCATGCGTTTTAGTGGTGAAAATTAATTTAAAAAATCGTTCGGGAAATGAGTTTACTCCCTGGGTACTTTCTTTGTATACTTTTGACTATACGGGCCGAGTCCGGGATTTACGGGAAGTCGCGGGTTTTCGTTTGCCGGCAATTAAACTTTTTTTATTCAGCGTCTCATCAAAAATGAAAACATTTTTAAAAACTACAAGTCTCATGGGCTTTAGTGGTGAAATAATAATTTAAAAAATCGTTCGGGAAATGAGTTTACACCCCGGGTACTTTCTTTGTATTCTTTTGACTATACGGGCCGAGTCCGGGATTTATGGGAAATCGCAGGTTTTCGTTTGCCGGCTATTAAACTTCTTTTATTCAGCGTCTCATCAAAAATAGAAACATTTTTGAAAACTACAAGTCTCAAGCGTTTTAGTGATGAAAAGATAATTTAAAAAATCGTTTTGGAAATGAGTTTACTCACATGGTACTTTCTTTGTATACATTCGACTATACGGGCCAAGCCCGGGATTTACGGGAAATCGCGGGTTTTCGTTTGCCGGCGATTAAACCACTTTCATTAAGCGTCTCATCAAAAATGATAACATTTCTGAAAACTACAAGTCTCATGGGCTTTAGTGGTGAAAAAATAATTTAAAAAATCGTTCGGGAAATGAGTTTACTCCCTGGGTACTTTTTTTGTATACTTTTGACTATGCGGGCCGAGTCCGGGGTTTACGGGAAGTCGCGGGTTTTCGTTTGCCGGCGATTAAACTTCTTTTATTCAGCGTCTCATCAAAAATGAAAATATTTTTAAATACTACAAGTCTCATGGGCTTTAGTGGTGAAATAATAATTTAAAAAATCGTTCGGGAAATGAGTTTACTCCCTGGGTACTTTCTTTGTATACTTTTGACTATACGGGCCGAGTCCGGGATTTACGGGAAGTCACGGGTTTTCGTTTGCCGGCGATTAAACTTCTTTTATTCAGCGTCTCATCAAAAGTGAAAATATTTTTAAATACTACAAGTCTCATGGGCTTTAGTGGTGAAATAATAATTTAAAAAATCGTTCGGGAAATGAGTTTACACCCTGGGTACTATCTTTGTATACTTTTGACTATACGGGCCGAGTCCGGGATTTACGGGAAATCGCAGGTTTTCGTTTACCGGCGATTAAACTTCTTTTATTCAGCGTCTCATCAAAAATAAAAACATTTTTGAAAACTACAAGTCTCATGCGTTTTAGTGGTGAAAAAATAATTTAAAAAATCGTTCGGGAAATGAGTTTACTCCCTGGGTACTTTCTTTGTATACTTTTGACTATGCGGGCCGAGTCCGGGGTTTACGGGAAATGGCGGGTTTTCGTTTGCCGGCGATTAAACTTCTTTTATTCAGCGTCTCATCAAAAATAGAAACATTTTTGAAAACTACAAGTCTCAAGCGTTTTAGTGATGAAAAGATAATTTAAAAAATCGTTTTGGAAATGAGTTTACTCACATGGTACTTTCTTTGTATACATTCGACTATACGGGCCAAGCCCGGGATTTACGGGAAATCGCGGGTTTTCGTTTGCCGGCGATTAAACCACTTTCATTAAGCGTCTCATCAAAAATGATAACATTTCTGAAAACTACAAGTCTCATGGGCTTTAGTGGTGAAAAAATAATTTAAAAAATCGTTCGGGAAATGAGTTTACTCCCTGGGTACTTTTTTTGTATACTTTTGACTATGCGGGCCGAGTCCGGGGTTTACGGGAAATGGCGGGTTTTCGTTTGCCGGCGATTAAACTTCTTTTATTCAGCGTCTCATCAAAAATAAAAACATTTTTGAAAACTACAAGTCTCATGCGTTTTAGTGGTGAAAAAATAATTTAAAAAATCGTTCGGGAAATGAGTTTACACCCTGGGTACTTTCTTTCTATACTTTTGACTATACGGGCCGAGTCCGGGATTTACGGGAAGTCGCGGGTTTTCGTCCGGCGATTAAACTTCTTTTATTCAGCGTCTCATCAAAAATGAAAATATTTTTAAATACTACAAGTCTCATGGGCTTTAGTGGTGAAATAATAATTTAAAAAATCGTTCGGGAAATGAGTTTACTCCCTGGGTACTTTCTTTGTATACTTTTGACTATACGGGCCGAGTCCGGGATTTACGGGAAGTCACGGGTTTTCGTTTGCCGGCGATTAAACTTCTTTTATTCAGCGTCTCATCAAAAGTGAAAATATTTTTAAATACTACAAGTCTCATGGGCTTTAGTGGTGAAATAATAATTTAAAAAATCGTTCGGAAATAGAAACATTTTTGAAAACTACAAGTCTCAAGCGTTTTAGTGATGAAAAGATAATTTAAAAAATCGTTTTGGAAATGAGTTTACTCACATGGTACTTTCTTTGTATACATTCGACTATACGGGCCAAGCCCGGGATTTACGGGAAATCGCGGGTTTTCGTTTGCCGGCGATTAAACCACTTTCATTAAGCGTCTCATCAAAAATGATAACATTTCTGAAAACTACAAGTCTCATGGGCTTTAGTGGTGAAAAAATAATTTAAAAAATCGTTCGGGAAATGAGTTTACTCCCTGGGTACTTTTTTTGTATACTTTTGACTATGCGGGCCGAGTCCGGGGTTTACGGGAAATGGCGGGTTTTCGTTTGCCGGCGATTAAACTTCTTTTATTCAGCGTCTCATCAAAAATAAAAACATTTTTGAAAACTACAAGTCTCATGCGTTTTAGTGGTGAAAAAATAATTTAAAAAATCGTTCGGGAAATGAGTTTACACCCTGGGTACTTTCTTTCTATACTTTTGACTATACGGGCCGAGTCCGGGATTTACGGGAAGTCGCGGGTTTTCGTTTGCCGGCGATTAAACTTCTTTTATTCAGCGTCTCATCAAAAATGAAAATATTTTTAAATACTACAAGTCTCATGGGCTTTAGTGGTGAAATAATAATTTAAAAAATCGTTCGGGAAATGAGTTTACTCCCTGGGTACTTTCTTTGTATACTTTTGACTATACGGGCCGAGTCCGGGATTTACGGGAAGTCACGGGTTTTCGTTTGCCGGCGATTAAACTTCTTTTATTCAGCGTCTCATCAAAAGTGAAAATATTTTTAAATACTACAAGTCTCATGGGCTTTAGTGGTGAAATAATAATTTAAAAAATCGTTCGGGAAATGAGTTTACACCCTGGGTACTATCTTTGTATACTTTTGACTATACGGGCCGAGTCCGGGATTTACGGGAAATCGCAGGTTTTCGTTTACCGGCGATTAAACTTCTTTTATTCAGCGTCTCATCAAAAATAAAAACATTTTTGAAAACTACAAGTCTCATGCGTTTTAGTGGTGAAAAAATAATTTAAAAAATCGTTCGGGAAATGAGTTTACTCCCTGGGTACTTTCTTTGTATACTTTTGACTATGCGGGCCGAGTCCGGGGTTTACGGGAAATGGCGGGTTTTCGTTTGCCGGCGATTAAACTTCTTTTATTCAGCGTCTCATCAAAAATAGAAACATTTTTGAAAACTACAAGTCTCAAGCGTTTTAGTGATGAAAAGATAATTTAAAAAATCGTTTTGGAAATGAGTTTACTCACATGGTACTTTCTTTGTATACATTCGACTATACGGGCCAAGCCCGGGATTTACGGGAAATCGCGGGTTTTCGTTTGCCGGCGATTAAACCACTTTCATTAAGCGTCTCATCAAAAATGATAACATTTCTGAAAACTACAAGTCTCATGGGCTTTAGTGGTGAAAAAATAATTTAAAAAATCGTTCGGGAAATGAGTTTACTCCCTGGGTACTTTTTTTGTATACTTTTGACTATGCGGGCCGAGTCCGGGGTTTACGGGAAATGGCGGGTTTTCGTTTGCCGGCGATTAAACTTCTTTTATTCAGCGTCTCATCAAAAATAAAAACATTTTTGAAAACTACAAGTCTCATGCGTTTTAGTGGTGAAAAAATAATTTAAAAAATCGTTCGGGAAATGAGTTTACACCCTGGGTACTTTCTTTCTATACTTTTGACTATACGGGCCGAGTCCGGGATTTACGGGAAGTCGCGGGTTTTCGTTTGCCGGCGATTAAACTTCTTTTATTCAGCGTCTCATCAAAAATGAAAATATTTTTAAATACTACAAGTCTCATGGGCTTTAGTGGTGAAATAATAATTTAAAAAATCGTTCGGGAAATGAGTTTACTCCCTCGGTACTTTCTTTGTATACTTTTGACTATACGGGCCGAGTCCAGGATTTACGGGAAGTCACGGGTTTTCGTTTGCCGGCGATTGAACTTCTTTTATTCAGCGTCTCATCAAAATTGAAAATATTTTTAAATACTACAAGTCTCATGGGCTTTAGTGGTGAAATAATAATTTAAAAAATCGTTCGGGAAATGAGTTTACTCCCTGGGTACTATCTTTGTATACTTTTGACTCTACGGGCCAAGCCCGGGATTTACGGGAAATCTCGGGTTTTCGTTTTCCGGCGATTAAACCTCTTTCATTAAGCGTCTCATCAAAAATGAAAACATTTTTGAAAACTACAAGTCCCATGCGTTTTAGTGTTGAAAAAATAAATTAAAAAACCGTTCTGGAAATGAGTTTACTCACAGGGTACTTTCTTTGTATACATTCGACTATACGGGCCAAGCCCGGGATTTACGGGAAATCGCGGGTTTTCGTTTGCCGGCGATTAAACCTGTTTCATTAAGCGTCTCATCAAAAATGAAAACATTTTTGAAAACTGCAAATCTCATGCGTTTTAGTGGTGAAAAGATAATTGAAAAAATCGTTTCGGAAACGAGTTTACTCACAGGGTACTTTCTTTGTATACATTCGACTATACGGGCCAAGCCCGGGATTTACGGGAAATCGCAGGTTTTTGTTTGCTGGCCATTAAACAACTTTCATTAAACGTCTCAACAAAAATGAAAACATTTCTGAAAACTACAAGTCTCATGCGTTTTAGTGGTGAAAATTAATTTAAAAAATCGTTCGGGAAATGAGTTTACTCCCTGGGTACTTTCTTTGTATACTTTTGACTATACGGGCCGAGTCCGGGATTTACGGGAAGTCGCGGGTTTTCGTTTGCCGGCAATTAAACTTCTTTTATTCAGCGTCTCATCAAAAATGAAAACATTTTTGAAAACGACAAGTCTCATGCGTTTTAGTGTTGAAAAAATAAATTAAAAAATCGTTCTGGAAATGAGTTTACTCACAGGGTACTTTGTTTGTATACATTCGACTATACGGGCCAAGCCCGGGATTTACGGGAAATCGCGGGTTTTCGTTTGCCGGCGATTAAACCTGTTTCATTAAGCGTCTCATCAAAAATGAAAACATTTTTGAAAACTGCAAGTCTCATGCGTTTTAGTGGTGAAAAGATAATTGAAAAAATCGTTTCGGAAACGAGTTTACTCACAGGGTACTTTTTTTGTATACATTCGACTATACGGGCCAAGCCCGGGATTTACGGGAAATCGCGGGTTTTTGTTTGCTGGCGATTAAACAACTTTCATTAAACGTCTCATCAAAAATGAAAACATTTCTGAAAACTACAAGTCTCATGCGTTTTAGTGGTGAAAATTAATTTAAAAAATCGTTCGGGAAATGAGTTTACTCCCTGGGTACTTTCTTTGTATACTTTTGACTATACGGGCCGAGTCCGGGATTTACGGGAAGTCGCGGGTTTTCGTTTGCCGGCAATTAAACTTCTTTTATTCAGCGTCTCATCAAAAATGAAAACATTTTTAAAAACTACAAGTCTCATGGGCTTTAGTGGTGAAATAATAATTTAAAAAATCGTTCGGAAATGAGTTTACACCCCGGGTACTTTCTTTGTATTCTTTTGACTATACGGGCCGAGTCCGGGATTTATGGGAAATCGCAGGTTTTCGTTTGCCGGCTATTAAACTTCTTTTATTCAGCGTCTCATCAAAAATGAAAACATTTTTAAAAACTACAAGTCTCATGCGTTTTAGTGGTGAAAAAATAATTTAAAAAATCGTTCGGGAAATGAGTTCACTCCCTGGGTACTTTCTTTGTATACTTTTGACTATACGGGCCGAGTCCGGGATTTACGGGAAGTCGCGGGTTTTCGTTTGCCGGCGATTAAACTTCTTTTATTCAGCGTCTCATCAAAAATGAAAATATTTTTAAATACTACAAGTCTCATGGGCTTTAGTGGTGAAATAATAATTTAAAAAATCGTTCGGGAAATGAGTTTACTCCCTGGGTACTTTCTTTGTATACTTTTGACTATACGGGCCGAGTCCGGGATTTACGGGAAGTCACGGGTTTTCGTTTGCCGGCGATTAAACTTCTTTTATTCAGCGTCTCATCAAAAGTGAAAATATTTTTAAATACTACAAGTCTCATGGGCTTTAGTGGTGAAATAATAATTTAAAAAATCGTTCGGGAAATGAGTTTACACCCTGGGTACTATCTTTGTATACTTTTGACTGTACGGGCCGAGTCCGGGATTTACGGGAAATCGCAGGTTTTCGTTTACCGGCGATTAAACTTCTTTTATTCAGCGTCTCATCAAAAATAAAAACATTTTTGAAAACTACAAGTCTCATGCGTTTTAGTGGTGAAAAAATAATTTAAAAAATCGTTCGGGAAATGAGTTTACTCCCTGGGTACTTTCTTTGTATACTTTTGACTATGCGGGCCGAGTCCGGGGTTTACGGGAAATGGCGGGTTTTCGTTTGCCGGCGATTAAACTTCTTTTATTCAGCGTCTCATCAAAAATAGAAACATTTTTGAAAACTACAAGTCTCAAGCGTTTTAGTGATGAAAAGATAATTTAAAAAATCGTTTTGGAAATGAGTTTACTCACATGGTACTTTCTTTGTATACATTCGACTATACGGGCCAAGCCCGGGATTTACGGGAAATCGCGGGTTTTCGTTTGCCGGCGATTAAACCACTTTCATTAGGCGTCTCATCAAAAATGATAACATTTCTGAAAACTACAAGTCTCATGGGCTTTAGTGGTGAAAAAATAATTTAAAAAATCGTTCGGGAAATGAGTTTACTCCCTGGGTACTTTTTTTGTATACTTTTGACTATGCGGGCCGAGTCCGGGGTTTACGGGAAATGGCGGGTTTTCGTTTGCCGGCGATTAAACTTCTTTTATTCAGCGTCTCATCAAAAATAAAAACATTTTTGAAAACTACAAGTCTCATGCGTTTTAGTGGTGAAAAAATAATTTAAAAAATCGTTCGGGAAATGAGTTTACACCCTGGGTACTTTCTTTCTATACTTTTGACTATACGGGCCGAGTCCGGGATTTACGGGAAATCGCAAGTTTTCGTTTGCCGGCGATTAAAGGTCTTTTATTCAACGTCTCATCAAAAATGAAAGCATTTTTAAAAACTACAAGTCTCATGCGTTTTAGTGCTGAAAAAATAATTTAAAAAGTCGTTCGGGAAATGAGTTTACTCCCTGGGTACTTTCTTTGTATACTTTTGATTATACGGACCTAGTCCGGGGTTTACGGGAAATGGCGGGTTTTCGTTTGCCGGCGATTAAACTTCTTTTATTCAGCGTCTCATCAAAAATGAAAACATTTTTGAAAACTACAAGTCTTATGCGTTTTAGTGGTGAAAAGATAATTTAAAAAATGGTTTTTGAAATGAGTTTACTCACAGGGTACTTTCTTTGTATACATTCGACTATACCGGCCAACCCGGGATTTACGGGAAATCGCGGGTTTTCGTTTGCCGGCGATTAAACTTCTTTTATTCACCGTCTCATCAAAAATGAAAACATTTCTGAAAACTACAAGTCTCATGCGTTTTAGTGCTGAAAAAATAATTTAAAAAATCGTTCGGGAAATGAGTTTACTCCCTGGGTACTTTCTTTGTATATTTTGACTATGCGGGCCGAGTCCGGGGTTTACGGGAAATGGCGGGTTTTCGTTTGCCGGCGATTAAACGTCTTTTATTCAGCGTCTCATCAAAAATGAAAATATTTTTAAATACTACAAGTCTCATGGGCTTTAGTGGTGAAATAATAATTTAAAAAATCGTTCGGGAAATGAGTTTACACCCTGGGTACTTTCTTTGTATACATTCGACTATACGGGCCGAGTCCGGGATTTACGGGAAATCGCAGGTTTTCGTTTACCGGCGATTAAACTTCTTTTATTCAGCGTCTCATCAAAAATAAAAACATTTTTGAAAACTACAAGTCTCAAGCGTTTTAGTGGTGAAAAGATAATTTAAAAAATCGTTCGGGAAATGAGTTTACTCCCTGGGTACTTTTTTTGTATACTTTTGACTATGCGGGCCGAGTCCGGGGTTTACGGGAAATCGCGGGTTTTCGTTTGCCGGCGATTAAACGTCTTTTATTCAGCGTCTCATCAAAAATGAAAATATTTTTAAATACTACAAGTCTCATGGGCTTTAGTGGTGAAATAATAATTTAAAAAATCGTTCGGGAAATGAGTTTACACCCTGGGTACTTTCTTTGTATACATTCGACTATACGGGCCGAGTCCGGGATTTACGGGAAATCGCAGGTTTTCGTTTACCGGCGATTAAACTTCTTTTATTCAGCGTCTCATCAAAAATAAAAACATTTTTGAAAACTACAAGTCTCAAGCGTTTTAGTGGTGAAAAGATAATTTAAAAAATCGTTCAAGAAATGAGTTTACTCCCTGGGTACTTTTTTTGTATACTTTTGACTATGCGGGCTGAGTCCGGGGTTTACGGGAAATGGCGGGTTTTCGTTTGCCGGCGATTAAACGTCTTTTATTCAGCGTCTCATCAAAAATGAAAACATTTTTAAAAACTACAAGTCTCATGCGTTTTAGTGCTGAAATAATAATTTAAAAAATCGTTCGGGAAATGAGTTTACTCCCTGGGTACTTTCTTTGTATACTTTTGACTATACGGGCCGAGTCCGGGATTTACGGGAAGTCACGGGTTTTCGTTTGCCGGCGATTAAACTTCTTTTATTCAGCGTCTCATCAAAAATGAAAATATTTTTAAATACTACAAGTCTCATGGGCTTTAGTGGTGAAATAATAATTTAAAAAATCGTTCGGGAAATGAGTTTACACCCTGGGTACTTTCTTTGTATACATTCGACTATACGGGCCGAGTCCGGGATTTACGGGAAATCGCAGGTTTTCGTTTACCGGCGATTAAACTTCTTTTATTCAGCGTCTCATCAAAAATAAAAACATTTTTGAAAACTACAAGTCTCAAGCGTTTTAGTGGTGAAAAGATAATTTAAAAAATCGTTCGGGAAATGAGTTTTACTCCCTGGGTACTTTTTTGTATAATTTTGACTATGCGGGCCGAGTCCGGGGTTTACGGGAAATGGCGGGTTTTCGTTTGCCGGCGATTAAACGTCTTTTATTCAGCGTCTCATCAAAAATGAAAACATTTTTAAAAACTACAAGTCTCATGCGTTTTAGTGCTGAAATAATAATTTAAAAAATCGTTCGGGAAATGAGTTTACTCCCTGGGTACTTTCTTTGTATACTTTTGATTATACGGACCTAGTCCGGGGTTTACGGGAAATGGCGGGTTTTTGCTTGCCGGCGATTAAATTTCTTTTATTCAGCGTCTCATCAAAAATGAAAACATTTTTGAAAACTACAAGTCTCATGCGTTTTAGTGTTGAAAAAATAAATTAAAAAATCGTTCTGGAAATGAGTTTACTCACAGGGTACTTTCTTTGTATACATTCGACTATACGGGCCAAGCCCGGGATTTACGGGAAATCGCGGGTTTTTGTTTGCTGGCGATTAAACAACTTTCATTAAACGTCTCATCAAAAATGAAAACATTTCTAAAAACTACAAGTCTCATGCGTTTTAGTGGTGAAAATTAATTTAAAAAATCGTTCGGGAAATGAATTTACTCCCTGGGTACTTTCTTTGTATACTTTTGACTATACGGGCCGAGTCCGGGATTTACGGGAAGTCGCGGGTTTTCGTTTGCTGGCAATTAAACTTCTTTTATTCAGCGTCTCATCAAAAATGAAAACATTTTTAAAAACTACAAGTCTCATGGGCTTTAGTGGTGAAATAATAATTTAAAAAATCGTTCGGGAAATGAGTTTACACCCCGGGTACTTTCTTTGTATACTTTTGACTATACGGGCCGAGTCCGGGATTTATGGGAAATCGCAGGTTTTCGTTTGCCGGCTATTAAACTTCTTTTATTCAGCGTCTCATCAAAAATGAAAACATTTTTGAAAACTACAAGTCTCATGCGTTTTAGTGGTGAAAAAATAATTTAAAAAATCGTTCGACAAATGAGTTTACTCCCTGGGTACTTTCTTTGTATACTTTTGACTATACGGGCCGAGTCCGGGGTTTACGGGAAATGGCGGGTTTTTGCTTGCCGGCGATTAAATTTCTTTTATTCAGCGTCTCATCAAAAATGAAAACATTTTTGAAAACTACAAGTCTCATGCGTTTTAGTGGTGAAAAAATAATTTAAAAAATCGTTCGACAAATGAGTTTACTCCCTGGGTACTTTCTTTGTATACTTTTGACTATACGGGCCGAGTCCGGGATTTACGGGAAGTCGCGGGTTTTCGTTTGCCGGCGATTAAACTTCTTTTATTCAGCGTCTCATCAAAAATGAAAACATTTTTGAAAACTACAAGTCTCATGCGTTTTAGTGTTGAAAAAATAAATTAAAAAATCGTTCTGGAAATGAGTTTACTCACAGGGTACTTTCTTTGTATACATTCGACTATACGGGCCAAGCCCGGGATTTACGGGAAATCGCGGGTTTTTGTTTGCTGGCGATTAAACAACTTTCATTAAACGTCTCATCAAAAATGAAAACATTTCTAAAAACTACAAGTCTCATGCGTTTTAGTGGTGAAAATTAATTTAAAAAATCGTTCGGGAAATGAATTTACTCCCTGGGTACTTTCTTTGTATACTTTTGACTATACGGGCCGAGTCCGGGATTTACGGGAAGTCGCGGGTTTTCGTTTGCTGGCAATTAAACTTCTTTTATTCAGCGTCTCATCAAAAATGAAAACATTTTTAAAAACTACAAGTCTCATGGGCTTTAGTGGTGAAATAATAATTTATAAAATCGTTCGGGAAATGAGTTTACACCCCGGGTACTTTCTTTGTATACTTTTGACTATACGGGCCGAGTCCGGGATTTATGGGAAATCGCAGGTTTTCGTTTGCCGGCTATTAAACTTCTTTTATTCAGCGTCTCATCAAAAATGAAAACATTTTTGAAAACTACAAGTCTCATGCGTTTTAGTGGTGAAAAAATAATTTAAAAAATCGTTCGACAAATGAGTTTACTCCCTGGGTACTTTCTTTGTATACTTTTGACTATACGGGCCGAGTCCGGGATTTACGGGAAGTCGCGGGTTTTCGTTTGCCGGCGATTAAACTGCTTTTATTCAGCGTCTCATTAAAAATGAAAACATTCTTGAAAACTACAAGTCTCATGCGCTTTAGTGGTGAAATAATAATTTAAAAAATCGTTTAGGAAATGAGTTTAATCCCTGGGTACTTTCTTTGTATATTTTTGACTATACGGGCCGAGTCCAGGATTTACGGGAAATCGCAGGTTTTCGTTTGCCGGCGATTAAACTTCTTTTATTCACCGTCTCATCAAAATTGAAAACATTTTTAAAAACTACAAGTCTCATGCGTTTTAGTGCTGAAAAAATAATTTAAAAAATCGTTCAGGAAATGAGTTTACTCCCTGGGTACTTTCTTTGTATACTTTTGATTATACGGACCTAGTCCGGGGTTTACGGGAAATGGCGGGTTTTTGCTTGCCGGCGATTAAATTTCTTTTATTCAGCGTCTCATCAAAAATGAAAACATTTTTGAAAACTACAAGTCTCATGCGTTTTAGTGGTGAAAAAAAATAATTAAAAAATCGTTCGGGAAATGAGTTTACTCCCTGGGTACTATCTTTGTATACTTTTGACTGTACGGGCCAAGCCCGGGATTTACGGGAAATCTCGGGTTTTCGTTTGCCGGCGATTAAACCTCTTTCATTAAGCGTCTCATCAAAAATGAAAACATTTTTGAAAACTACAAGTCTCATGCGTTTTAGTGTTGAAAAAATAAATTAAAAAATCGTTCTGGAAATGAGTTTACTCACAGGGTACTTTCTTTGTATACATTCGACTATACGGGCCAAGCCCGGGATTTACGGGAAATCGCGGGTTTTTGTTTGCTGGCGATTAAACAACTTTCATTAAACGTCTCATCAAAAATGAAAACATTTCTAAAAACTACAAGTCTCATGCGTTTTAGTGGTGAAAATTAATTTAAAAAATCGTTCGGGAAATGAATTTACTCCCTGGGTACTTTCTTTGTATACTTTTGACTATACGGGCCGAGTCTGGGATTTACGGGAAGTCGCGGGTTTTCGTTTGCTGGCAATTAAACTTCTTTTATTCAGCGTCTCATCAAAAATGAAAACATTTTTAAAAACTACAAGTCTCATGGGCTTTAGTGGTGAAATAATAATTTATAAAATCGTTCGGGAAATGAGTTTACACCCCGGGTACTTTCTTTGTATACTTTTGACTATACGGGCCGAGTCCGGGATTTATGGGAAATCGCAGGTTTTCGTTTGCCGGCTATTAAACTTCTTTTATTCAGCGTCTCATCAAAAATGAAAACATTTTTGAAAACTACAAGTCTCATGCGTTTTAGTGGTGAAAAAATAATTTAAAAAATCGTTCGACAAATGAGTTTACTCCCTGGGTACTTTCTTTGTATACTTTTGACTATACGGGCCGAGTCCGGGATTTACGGGAAGTCGCGGGTTTTCGTTTGCCGGCTATTAAACTTCTTTTATTCAGCGTCTCATCAAAAATGAAAACATTTTTGAAAACTACAAGTCTCATGCGTTTTAGTGGTGAAAAAATAATTTAAAAAATCGTTCGACAAATGAGTTTACTCCCTGGGTACTTTCTTTGTATACTTTTGACTATACGGGCCGAGTCCGGGATTTACGGGAAGTCGCGGGTTTTCGTTTGCCGGCGATTAAACTGCTTTTATTCAGCGTCTCATTAAAAATGAAAACATTCTTGAAAACTACAAGTCTCATGCGCTTTAGTGGTGAAATAATAATTTAAAAAATCGTTTAGGAAATGAGTTTAATCCCTGGGTACTTTCTTTGTATACTTTTGACTATACGGGCCGAGTCCAGGATTTACGGGAAATCGCAGGTTTTCGTTTGCCGGCGATTAAACTTCTTTTATTCACCGTCTCATCAAAATTGAAAACATTTTTAAAAACTACAAGTCTCATGCGTTTTAGTGCTGAAAAAATAATTTAAAAAATCGTTCAGGAAATGAGTTTACTCCCTGGGTACTTTCTTTGTATACTTTTGATTATACGGACCTAGTCCGGGGTTTACGGGAAATGGCGGGTTTTTGCTTGCCGGCGATTAAATTTCTTTTATTCAGCGTCTCATCAAAAATGAAAACATTTTTGAAAACTACAAGTCTCATGCGTTTTAGTGTTGAAAAAGTAAATTAAAAAATCGTTCTGGAAATGAGTTTACTCACAGGGTACTTTCTTTGTATACATTCGACTATACGGGCCAAGCCCGGGATTTACGGGAAATCGCGGGTTTTTGTTTGCTGGCGATTAAACAACTTTCATTAAACGTCTCATCAAAAATGAAAACATTTCTAAAAACTACAAGTCTCATGCGTTTTAGTGGTGAAAATTAATTTAAAAAATCGTTCGGGAAATGAATTTACTCCCTGGGTACTTTCTTTGTATACTTTTGACTATACGGGCCGAGTCCGGGATTTACGGGAAGTCGCGGGTTTTCGTTTGCTGGCAATTAAACTTCTTTTATTCAGCGTCTCATCAAAAATGAAAACATTTTTAAAAACTACAAGTCTCATGGGCTTTAGTGGTGAAATAATAATTTATAAAATCGTTCGGGAAATGAGTTTACACCCCGGGTACTTTCTTTGTATACTTTTGACTATACGGGCCGAGTCCGGGATTTATGGGAAATCGCAGGTTTTCGTTTGCCGGCTATTAAACTTCTTTTATTCAGCGTCTCATCAAAAATGAAAACATTTTTGAAAACTACAAGTCTCATGCGTTTTAGTGGTGAAAAAATAATTTAAAAAATCGTTCGACAAATGAGTTTACTCCCTGGGTACTTTCTTTGTATACTTTTGACTATACGGGCCGAGTCCGGGATTTACGGGAAGTCGCGGGTTTTCGTTTGCCGGCGATTAAACTGCTTTTATTCAGCGTCTCATTAAAAATGAAAACATTCTTGAAAACTACAAGTCTCATGCGCTTTAGTGGTGAAATAATAATTTAAAAAATCGTTTAGGAATTGAGTTTAATCCCTGGGTACTTTCTTTGTATACTTTTGACTATACGGGCCGAGTCCAGGATTTACGGGAAATCGCAGGTTTTCGTTTGCCGGCGATTAAATGAGTTTACACCCCGGGTACTTTCTTTGTATACTTTTGACTATACGGGCCGAGTCCGGGATTTATGGGAAATCGCAGGTTTTCGTTTGCCGGCTATTAAACTTCTTTTATTCAGCGTCTCATCAAAAATGAAAACATTTTTGAAAACTACAAGTCTCATGCGTTTTAGTGGTGAAAAATAATTTAAAAAATCGTTCGACAAATGAGTTTACTCCCTGGGTACTTTCTTTGTATACTTTTGACTATACGGGCCGAGTCCGGGATTTACGGGAAGTCGCGGGTTTTCGTTTGCCGGCGATTAAACTTCTTTTATTCAGCGTTTCATCAAAAATGAAAATATTTTTAAATACTACAAGTCTCATGCGTTTTAGTGGTGCAAATTAATTTAAAAAATCGTTCGGGAAATGAGTTTACTCCCTGGGTACTTTCTTTGTATACTTTTGACTATACGGGCCGAGTCCGGGATTTACGGGAAGTCGCGGGTTTTCGTTTGCCGGCAATTAAACTTCTTTTATTCAGCGTCTCATCAAAAATGAAAACATTTTTAAAAACTACAAGTCTCATGGGCTGTAGTGGTGAAATAATAATTTAAAAAATCGTTCGGGAAATGAGTTTACACCCCGGGTACTTTCTTTGTATACTTTTGACTATACGGGCCGAGTCCGGGATTTATGGGAAATCGCAGGTTTTCGTTTGCCGGCTATTAAACTTCTTTTATTCAGCGTCTCATCGAAAATGAAAACATTTTTGAAAACTACAAGTCTCATGCGTTTTAGTGGTGAAAAAATAATTTAAAAAATCGTTCGACAAATGAGTTTACTCCCTGGGTACTTTCTTTGTATACTTTTGACTATACGGGCCGAGTCCGGGATTTACGGGAAGTCGCGGGTTTTCGTTTGCCGGCGATTAAACTTCTTTTATTCAGCGTCTCATCAAAAATGAAAATATTTTTAAATACTACAAGTCTCATGGGCTTTAGTGGTGAAATAATAATTTAAAAAATCGTTCGGGAAATGAGTTTACTCCCTGGGTACTTTCTTTGTATACTTTTGACTATACGGGCCGACTCCGGGATTTACGGGAAGTCGCGGGTTTTCGTTTGCCGGCGATTAAACTTCTTTTATTCAGCGTCTCATCAGAAATGAAAATATTTTTAAATACTACAAGTCTCATGGGCTTTAGTGGTGAAATAATAATTTAAAAAATCGTTCGGGAAATGAGTTTACTCCCTGGGTACTTTCTTTGTATGCTTTTGACTATACGGGCCGAGTCCGGGATTTACGGGAAATCGCAGGTTTTCGTTTACCGGCGATTAAACTTCTTTTATTCAGCGACTCATCAAAAATAAAAACATTTTTGAAAACTACAAGTCTCATGCGTTTTAGTGGTGAAAAAATAATTTAAAAAATCGTTCGGGAAATGAGTTTACTCCCTGGGTACTTTCTTTGTATACTTTTGACTATGCGGGCCGAGTCCGGGGTTTACGGGAAATGGCGGGTTTTCGTTTGCCGGCGATTAAACTTCTTTTATTCAGCGTCTCATCAAAAATAAAAACATTTTTGAAAACTACAAGTCTCAAGCGTTTTAGTGGTGAAAAGATAATTTAAAAAATCGTTTTGGAAATGAGTTTACTCACAGGGCACTTTCTTTGTATACATTCGACTATACGGGCTAAGCCCGGGATTTACGGGAAATCGCGGGTTTTCGTTTGCCGGCGATTAAACCACTTTCATTAAGCGTCTCATCAAAAATGATAACATTTCTGAAAACTACAAGTCTCATGGGCTTTAGTGGTGAAAAAATAATTTAAAAAATCGTTCGGGAAATGAGTTTACTCCCTGGGTACTTTTTTTGTATACTTTTGACTATGCGGGCCGAGTCCGGGGTTTACGGGAAATGGCGGGTTTTCGTTTGCCGGCGATTAAACTTCTTTTATTCAGCGTCTCATCAAAAATAAAAACATTTTTGAAAACTACAAGTCTCATGCGTTTTAGTGGTGAAAAAATAATTTAAAAAATCGTTCGGGAAATGAGTTTACACCCTGGGTACTTTCTTTCTATACTTTTGACTATACGGGCCGAGTCCGGCATTTACGGGAAATCGCAGGTTTTCGTTTGCCGGCGATTAAACTGCTTTTATTCAGCGTCTCATCAAAAATGAAAACATTCTTGAAAACTACAAGTCTCATGCGTTTTAGTGGTGAAATAATAATTTAAAAAATCGTTTAGGAAATGAGTTTACTCCCTGGGTACTTTCTATGTATACTTTTGACTATACGGGCCGAGTCCAGGATTTACGGGAAATCGCAGGTTTTCGTTTGCCGGCGATTAAACCTCTTTTATTCAGCGTCTCATCAAAAATGAAAACATTTTTAAAAACTACAAGTCTCATGCGTTTTAGTGGTGAAAAAATAATTTAAAAAATCGTTCGACAAATGAGTTTACTCCCTGGGTACTTTCTTTGTATACTTTTGACTATACGGGCCGAGTCCGGGATTTACGGGAAGTCGCGGGTTTTCGTTTGCCGGCGATTAAACTTCTTTTATTCAGCGTCTCATCAACAATGAAAATATTTTTAAATACTACAAGTCTCATGGGCTTTAGTGGTGAAATAATAATTTAAAAAATCGTTCGGGAAATGAGTTTACTCCCTGGGTACTTTCTTTGTATACTTTTGACTATACGGGCGGAGTCCGGGATTTACGGGAAGTCGCGGGTTTTCGTTTGCCGGCGATTAAACTTCTTTTATTCAGCGTCTCATCAAAAATGAAAATATTTTTAAATACTACAAGTCTCATGGGCTTTAGTGGTGAAATAATAATTTAAAAAATCGTTCGGGAAATGAGTTTACTCCCTGGGTACTTTCTTTGTATACTTTTGACTATACGGGCCGAGTCCGGGATTTACGGGAAGTCACGGGTTTTCGTTTGCCGGCGATTAAACTTCTTTTATTCAGCGTCTCATCAAAAATGAAAATATTTTTAAATACTACAAGTCTCATGGGCTTTAGTGGTGAAATAATAATTTAAAAATTCGTTCGGGAAACGAGTTTACACCCTGGGTACTTTCTTTGTATATTTTTGACTATACGGGCCGAG
This sequence comes from Hydractinia symbiolongicarpus, assembly GCF_029227915.1. Lineage (NCBI taxonomy): Eukaryota > Metazoa > Cnidaria > Hydrozoa > Anthoathecata > Hydractiniidae > Hydractinia > Hydractinia symbiolongicarpus. The sequence goes on along the minus strand of NC_079884.1, from coordinate 4,282,937 downwards.
TCCAGGATTTACGGGAAATCGCAGGTTTTCGTTTGCCGGCGATTAAACTTCTTTTATTCACCGTCTCATCAAAATTGAAAACATTTTTAAAAACTACAAGTCTCATGCGTTTTAGTGCTGAAAAAATAATTTAAAAAATCGTTCAGGAAATGAGTTTACTCCCTGGGTACTTTCTTTGTATACTTTTGATTATACGGACCTAGTCCGGGGTTTACGGGAAATGGCGGGTTTTTGCTTGCCGGCGATTAAATTTCTTTTATTCAGCGTCTCATCAAAAATGAAAACATTTTTGAAAACTACAAGTCTCATGCGTTTTAGTGGTGAAAAAAAATAATTAAAAAATCGTTCGGGAAATGAGTTTACTCCCTGGGTACTATCTTTGTATACTTTTGACTGTACGGGCCAAGCCCGGGATTTACGGGAAATCTCGGGTTTTCGTTTGCCGGCGATTAAACCTCTTTCATTAAGCGTCTCATCAAAAATGAAAACATTTTTGAAAACTACAAGTCTCATGCGTTTTAGTGTTGAAAAAATAAATTAAAAAATCGTTCTGGAAATGAGTTTACTCACAGGGTACTTTCTTTGTATACATTCGACTATACGGGCCAAGCCCGGGATTTACGGGAAATCGCGGGTTTTTGTTTGCTGGCGATTAAACAACTTTCATTAAACGTCTCATCAAAAATGAAAACATTTCTAAAAACTACAAGTCTCATGCGTTTTAGTGGTGAAAATTAATTTAAAAAATCGTTCGGGAAATGAATTTACTCCCTGGGTACTTTCTTTGTATACTTTTGACTATACGGGCCGAGTCTGGGATTTACGGGAAGTCGCGGGTTTTCGTTTGCTGGCAATTAAACTTCTTTTATTCAGCGTCTCATCAAAAATGAAAACATTTTTAAAAACTACAAGTCTCATGGGCTTTAGTGGTGAAATAATAATTTATAAAATCGTTCGGGAAATGAGTTTACACCCCGGGTACTTTCTTTGTATACTTTTGACTATACGGGCCGAGTCCGGGATTTATGGGAAATCGCAGGTTTTCGTTTGCCGGCTATTAAACTTCTTTTATTCAGCGTCTCATCAAAAATGAAAACATTTTTGAAAACTACAAGTCTCATGCGTTTTAGTGGTGAAAAAATAATTTAAAAAATCGTTCGACAAATGAGTTTACTCCCTGGGTACTTTCTTTGTATACTTTTGACTATACGGGCCGAGTCCGGGATTTACGGGAAGTCGCGGGTTTTCGTTTGCCGGCTATTAAACTTCTTTTATTCAGCGTCTCATCAAAAATGAAAACATTTTTGAAAACTACAAGTCTCATGCGTTTTAGTGGTGAAAAAATAATTTAAAAAATCGTTCGACAAATGAGTTTACTCCCTGGGTACTTTCTTTGTATACTTTTGACTATACGGGCCGAGTCCGGGATTTACGGGAAGTCGCGGGTTTTCGTTTGCCGGCGATTAAACTGCTTTTATTCAGCGTCTCATTAAAAATGAAAACATTCTTGAAAACTACAAGTCTCATGCGCTTTAGTGGTGAAATAATAATTTAAAAAATCGTTTAGGAAATGAGTTTAATCCCTGGGTACTTTCTTTGTATACTTTTGACTATACGGGCCGAGTCCAGGATTTACGGGAAATCGCAGGTTTTCGTTTGCCGGCGATTAAACTTCTTTTATTCACCGTCTCATCAAAATTGAAAACATTTTTAAAAACTACAAGTCTCATGCGTTTTAGTGCTGAAAAAATAATTTAAAAAATCGTTCAGGAAATGAGTTTACTCCCTGGGTACTTTCTTTGTATACTTTTGATTATACGGACCTAGTCCGGGGTTTACGGGAAATGGCGGGTTTTTGCTTGCCGGCGATTAAATTTCTTTTATTCAGCGTCTCATCAAAAATGAAAACATTTTTGAAAACTACAAGTCTCATGCGTTTTAGTGTTGAAAAAGTAAATTAAAAAATCGTTCTGGAAATGAGTTTACTCACAGGGTACTTTCTTTGTATACATTCGACTATACGGGCCAAGCCCGGGATTTACCGGAAATCGCGGGTTTTTGTTTGCTGGCGATTAAACAACTTTCATTAAACGTCTCATCAAAAATGAAAACATTTCTAAAAACTACAAGTCTCATGCGTTTTAGTGGTGAAAATTAATTTAAAAAATCGTTCGGGAAATGAATTTACTCCCTGGGTACTTTCTTTGTATACTTTTGACTATACGGGCCGAGTCCGGGATTTACGGGAAGTCGCGGGTTTTCGTTTGCTGGCAATTAAACTTCTTTTATTCAGCGTCTCATCAAAAATGAAAACATTTTTAAAAACTACAAGTCTCATGGGCTTTAGTGGTGAAATAATAATTTATAAAATCGTTCGGGAAATGAGTTTACACCCCGGGTACTTTCTTTGTATACTTTTGACTATACGGGCCGAGTCCGGGATTTATGGGAAATCGCAGGTTTTCGTTTGCCGGCTATTAAACTTCTTTTATTCAGCGTCTCATCAAAAATGAAAACATTTTTGAAAACTACAAGTCTCATGCGTTTTAGTGGTGAAAAAATAATTTAAAAAATCGTTCGACAAATGAGTTTACTCCCTGGGTACTTTCTTTGTATACTTTTGACTATACGGGCCGAGTCCGGGATTTACGGGAAGTCGCGGGTTTTCGTTTGCCGGCGATTAAACTGCTTTTATTCAGCGTCTCATTAAAAATGAAAACATTCTTGAAAACTACAAGTCTCATGCGCTTTAGTGGTGAAATAATAATTTAAAAAATCGTTTAGGAATTGAGTTTAATCCCTGGGTACTTTCTTTGTATACTTTTGACTATACGGGCCGAGTCCAGGATTTACGGGAAATCGCAGGTTTTCGTTTGCCGGCGATTAAACTTCTTTTATTCACCGTCTCATCAAAATTGAAAACATTTTTAAAAACTACAAGTCTCATGCGTTTTAGTGCTGAAAAAATAATTTAAAAAATCGTTCAGGAAATGAGTTTACTCCCTGGGTACTTTCTTTGTATACTTTTGATTATACGGACCTAGTCCGGGGTTTACGGGAAATGGCGGGTTTTTGCTTGCCGGCGATTAAATTTCTTTTATTCAGCGTCTCATCAAAAATGAAAACATTTTTGAAAACTACAAGTCTCATGCGTTTTAGTGGTGAAAAAAAATAATTAAAAAATCGTTCGGGAAATGAGTTTACTCCCTGGGTACTATCTTTGTATACTTTTGACTGTACGGGCCAAGCCCGGGATTTACGGGAAATCTCGGGTTTTCGTTTGCCGGCGATTAAACCTCTTTCATTAAGCGTCTCATCAAAAATGAAAACATTTTTGAAAACTACAAGTCTCATGCGTTTTAGTGTTGAAAAAATAAATTAAAAAATCGTTCTGGAAATGAGTTTACTCACAGGGTACTTTCTTTGTATACATTCGACTATACGGGCCAAGCCCGGGATTTACGGGAAATCGCGGGTTTTTGTTTGCTGGCGATTAAACAACTTTCATTAAACGTCTCATCAAAAATGAAAACATTTCTAAAAACTACAAGTCTCATGCGTTTTAGTGGTGAAAATTAATTTAAAAAATCGTTCGGGAAATGAACTTACTCCCTGGGTACTTTCTTTGTATACTTTTGACTATATGGGCCGAGTCCGGGATTTACGGGAAGTCGCGGGTTTTCGTTTGCTGGCAATTAAACTTCTTTTATTCAGCGTCTCATCAAAAATGAAAACATTTTTAAAAACTACAAGTCTCATGGGCTTTAGTGGTGAAATAATAATTTATAAAATCGTTCGGGAAATGAGTTTACACCCCGGGTACTTTCTTTGTATACTTTTGACTATACGGGCCGAGTCCGGGATTTATGGGAAATCGCAGGTTTTCGTTTGCTGGCAATTAAACTTCTTTTATTCAGCGTCTCATCAAAAATGAAAACATTTTTGAAAACTACAAGTCTCATGCGTTTTAGTGGTGAAAAAATAATTTAAAAAATCGTTCGACAAATGAGTTTACTCCCTGGGTACTTTCTTTGTATACTTTTGACTATACGGGCCGAGTCCGGGATTTACGGGAAGTCGCGGGTTTTCGTTTGCCGGCGATTAAACTTCTTTTATTCAGCGTCTCATCAAAAATGAAAATATTTTTAAGTACTACAAGGCTCATGGGCTTTAGTGGTGAAATAATAATTTAAAAAATCGTTCGGGAAATGAGTTTACACCCCGGGTACTTTCTTTGTATACTTTTGACTATACGGGCCGAGTCCGGGATTTATGGGAAATCGCAGGTTTTCGTTTGCCGGCTATTAAACTTCTTTTATTCAGCGTCTCATCAAAAATGAAAACATTTTTGAAAACTACAAGTCTCATGCGTTTTAGTGGTGAAAAATAATTTAAAAAATCGTTCGACAAATGAGTTTACTCCCTGGGTACTTTCTTTGTATACTTTTGACTATACGGGCCGAGTCCGGGATTTACGGGAAGTCGCGGGTTTTCGTTTGCCGGCGATTAAACTTCTTTTATTCAGCGTTTCATCAAAAATGAAAATATTTTTAAATACTACAAGTCTCATGCGTTTTAGTGGTGCAAATTAATTTAAAAAATCGTTCGGGAAATGAGTTTACTCCCTGGGTACTTTCTTTGTATACTTTTGACTATACGGGCCGAGTCCGGGATTTACGGGAAGTCGCGGGTTTTCGTTTGCCGGCAATTAAACTTCTTTTATTCAGCGTCTCATCAAAAATGAAAACATTTTTAAAAACTACAAGTCTCATGGGCTGTAGTGGTGAAATAATAATTTAAAAAATCGTTCGGGAAATGAGTTTACACCCCGGGTACTTTCTTTGTATACTTTTGACTATACGGGCCGAGTCCGGGATTTATGGGAAATCGCAGGTTTTCGTTTGCCGGCTATTAAACTTCTTTTATTCAGCGTCTCATCGAAAATGAAAACATTTTTGAAAACTACAAGTCTCATGCGTTTTAGTGGTGAAAAAATAATTTAAAAAATCGTTCGACAAATGAGTTTACTCCCTGGGTACTTTCTTTGTATACTTTTGACTATACGGGCCGAGTCCGGGATTTACGGGAAGTCGCGGGTTTTCGTTTGCCGGCGATTAAACTTCTTTTATTCAGCGTCTCATCAAAAATGAAAATATTTTTAAATACTACAAGTCTCATGGGCTTTAGTGGTGAAATAATAATTTAAAAAATCGTTCGGGAAATGAGTTTACTCCCTGGGTACTTTCTTTGTATACTTTTGACTATACGGGCCGACTCCGGGATTTACGGGAAGTCGCGGGTTTTCGTTTGCCGGCGATTAAACTTCTTTTATTCAGCGTCTCATCAGAAATGAAAATATTTTTAAATACTACAAGTCTCATGGGCTTTAGTGGTGAAATAATAATTTAAAAAATCGTTCGGGAAATGAGTTTACTCCCTGGGTACTTTCTTTGTATGCTTTTGACTATACGGGCCGAGTCCGGGATTTACGGGAAATCGCAGGTTTTCGTTTACCGGCGATTAAACTTCTTTTATTCAGCGACTCATCAAAAATAAAAACATTTTTGAAAACTACAAGTCTCATGCGTTTTAGTGGTGAAAAAATAATTTAAAAAATCGTTCGGGAAATGAGTTTACTCCCTGGGTACTTTCTTTGTATACTTTTGACTATGCGGGCCGAGTCCGGGGTTTACGGGAAATGGCGGGTTTTCGTTTGCCGGCGATTAAACTTCTTTTATTCAGCGTCTCATCAAAAATAAAAACATTTTTGAAAACTACAAGTCTCAAGCGTTTTAGTGGTGAAAAGATAATTTAAAAAATCGTTTTGGAAATGAGTTTACTCACAGGGCACTTTCTTTGTATACATTCGACTATACGGGCTAAGCCCGGGATTTACGGGAAATCGCGGGTTTTCGTTTGCCGGCGATTAAACCACTTTCATTAAGCGTCTCATCAAAAATGATAACATTTCTGAAAACTACAAGTCTCATGGGCTTTAGTGGTGAAAAAATAATTTAAAAAATCGTTCGGGAAATGAGTTTACTCCCTGGGTACTTTTTTTGTATACTTTTGACTATGCGGGCCGAGTCCGGGGTTTACGGGAAATGGCGGGTTTTCGTTTGCCGGCGATTAAACTTCTTTTATTCAGCGTCTCATCAAAAATAAAAACATTTTTGAAAACTACAAGTCTCATGCGTTTTAGTGGTGAAAAAATAATTTAAAAAATCGTTCGGGAAATGAGTTTACACCCTGGGTACTTTCTTTCTATACTTTTGACTATACGGGCCGAGTCCGGCATTTACGGGAAATCGCAGGTTTTCGTTTGCCGGCGATTAAACTGCTTTTATTCAGCGTCTCATCAAAAATGAAAACATTCTTGAAAACTACAAGTCTCATGCGTTTTAGTGGTGAAATAATAATTTAAAAAATCGTTTAGGAAATGAGTTTACTCCCTGGGTACTTTCTATGTATACTTTTGACTATACGGGCCGAGTCCAGGATTTACGGGAAATCGCAGGTTTTCGTTTGCCGGCGATTAAACCTCTTTTATTCAGCGTCTCATCAAAAATGAAAACATTTTTAAAAACTACAAGTCTCATGCGTTTTAGTGGTGAAAAAATAATTTAAAAAATCGTTCGACAAATGAGTTTACTCCCTGGGTACTTTCTTTGTATACTTTTGACTATACGGGCCGAGTCCGGGATTTACGGGAAGTCGCGGGTTTTCGTTTGCCGGCGATTAAACTTCTTTTATTCAGCGTCTCATCAACAATGAAAATATTTTTAAATACTACAAGTCTCATGGGCTTTAGTGGTGAAATAATAATTTAAAAAATCGTTCGGGAAATGAGTTTACTCCCTGGGTACTTTCTTTGTATACTTTTGACTATACGGGCGGAGTCCGGGATTTACGGGAAGTCGCGGGTTTTCGTTTGCCGGCGATTAAACTTCTTTTATTCAGCGTCTCATCAAAAATGAAAATATTTTTAAATACTACAAGTCTCATGGGCTTTAGTGGTGAAATAATAATTTAAAAAATCGTTCGGGAAATGAGTTTACTCCCTGGGTACTTTCTTTGTATACTTTTGAGTATACGGGCCGAGTCCGGGATTTACGGGAAGTCACGGGTTTTCGTTTGCCGGCGATTAAACTTCTTTTATTCAGCGTCTCATCAAAAATGAAAATATTTTTAAATACTACAAGTCTCATGGGCTTTAGTGGTGAAATAATAATTTAAAAATTCGTTCGGGAAACGAGTTTACACCCTGGGTACTTTCTTTGTATACTTTTGACTATACGGGCCGAGTCCGGGATTTACGGGAAATCGCAGGTTTTCGTTTACCGGCGATTAAACTTCTTTTATTCAGCTTCTCATCAAAAATAAAAACATTTTTGAAAACTACAAGTCTCATGCGTTTTAGTGCTGAAAAAATAATTTAAAAAATCGTTCGGGAAATGAGTTTACTCCCTGGGTACTTTCTTTGTATACTTTTGACTATGCGGGCCGAGTCCGGGGTTTACGGGAAATGGCGGGTTTTCGTTTGCCGGCGATTAAACTTCTTTTATTCAGCGTCTCATCAAAAATAAAAACATTTTTGAAAACTACAAGTCTCAAGCGTTTTAGTGGTGAAAAGATAATTTAAAAAATCGTTTTGGAAATGAGTTTACTCACAGGGCACTTTCTTTGTATACATTCGACTATACGGGCTAAGCCCGGGATTTACGGGAAATCGCGGGTTTTCGTTTGCCGGCGATTAAACCACTTTCATTAAGCGTCTCATCAAAAATGATAACATTTCTGAAAACTACAAGTCTCATGGGCTTTAGTGGTGAAAAAATAATTTAAAAAATCGTTCCGGAAATGAGTTTACTCCCTGGGTACTTTCTTTGTATACTTTTGACTATACGGGCGGAGTCCGGGATTTACGGGAAGTCGCGGGTTTTCGTTTGCCGGCGATTAAACTTCTTTTATTCAGCGTCTCATCAAAAATGAAAATATTTTTAAATACTACAAGTCTCATGGGCTTTAGTGGTGAAATAATAATTTAAAAAATCGTTCGGGAAATGAGTTTACTCCCTGGGTACTTTCTTTGTATACTTTTGACTATACGGGCCGAGTCCGGGATTTACGGGAAGTCACGGGTTTTCGTTTGCCGGCGATTAAACTTCTTTTATTCAGCGTCTCATCAAAAATGAAAATATTTTTAAATACTACAAGTCTCATGGGCTTTAGTGGTGAAATAATAATTTAAAAAATCGTTCGGGAAACGAGTTTACACCCTGGGTACTTTCTTTGTATACTTTTGACTATACGGGCCGAGTCCGGGATTTACGGGAAATCGCAGGTTTTCGTTTACCGGCGATTAAACTTCTTTTATTCAGCTTCTCATCAAAAATAAAAACATTTTTGAAAACTACAAGTCTCATGCGTTTTAGTGCTGAAAAAATAATTTAAAAAATCGTTCGGGAAATGAGTTTACTCCCTGGGTACTTTCTTTGTATACTTTTGACTATGCGGGCCGAGTCCGGGGTTTACGGGAAATGGCGGGTTTTCGTTTGCCGGCGATTAAACTTCTTTTATTCAGCGTCTCATCAAAAATAAAAACATTTTTGAAAACTACAAGTCTCAAGCGTTTTAGTGGTGAAAAGATAATTTAAAAAATCGTTTTGGAAATGAGTTTACTCACAGGGCACTTTCTTTGTATACATTCGACTATACGGGCTAAGCCCGGGATTTACGGGAAATCGCGGGTTTTCGTTTGCCGGCGATTAAACCACTTTCATTAAGCGTCTCATCAAAAATGATAACATTTCTGAAAACTACAAGTCTCATGGGCTTTAGTGGTGAAAAAATAATTTAAAAAATCGTTCCGGAAATGAGTTTACTCCCTGGGTACTTTTTTTGTATACTTTTGACTATGCGGGCCGAGTCCGGGGTTTACGGGAAATAGCGGGTTTTCGTTTGCCGGCGATTAAACTTCTTTTATTCAGCGTCTCATCAAAAATAAAAACATTTTTGAAAACTACAAGTCTCATGCGTTTTAGTGGTGAAAAAATAATTTAAAAAATCGTTCGGGAAATGAGTTTACACCCTGGGTATTTTCTTTCTATGCTTTTGACTATACGGGCTAAGCCCGGGATTTACGGGAAATCGCGGGTTTTCGTTTGCCGGCGATTAAACCACTTTCATCAAGCGTCTCATCAAAAATGATAACATTTCTGAAAACTACAAGTCTCATGGGCTTTAGTGGTGAAAAAATAATTTAAAAAATCGTTCGGGAAATGAGTTTACACCCTGGGTACTTTCCTTCTATACTTTTGACTATACGGGCCGAGTCCGGGATTTACGGGAAATCGCAGGTTTTCGTTTGCGGGCGATTAAACTGCTTTTATTCAGCGTCTCATCAAAAATGAAAACATTCTTGAAAACTACAAGTTTCATGGGCTTTAGTGGTGAAATAATAATTTAAAAAATCGTTCGGGAAATGAGTTTACTCCCTGGGTACTTTCTTTGTATACTTTTGACTATACGGGCCGAGTCCGGGATTTACGGGAAATCGCAGGTTTTCGTTTACCGGCGATTAAACTTCTTTTATTCAACGTCTCATCAAAAATAAAAACATTTTTGAAAACTACAAGTCTCATGCGTTTTAGTGGTGAAAAAATAATTTAAAAAATCGTTCGGGAAATGAGTTTACTCCCTGGGTACTTTCTTTGTATACTTTTGACTATGCAGGCCGAGTCCGGGGTTTACGGGAAATGGCGGGTTTTCGTTTGCCGGCGATTAAACTTCTTTTATTCAGCGTCTCATCAAAAATAAAAACATTTTTGAAAACTACAAGTCTCAAGCGTTTTAGTGGTGAAAAGATAATTTAAAAAATCGTTTTGGAAATGAGTTTACTCACAGGGTACTTTCTTTGTATACATTCGACTATACGGGCTAAGCCCGGGATTTACGGGAAATCGCGGGTTTTCGTTTGCCGGCGATTAAACCACTTTCATTAAGCGTCTCATCAAAAATGATAACATTTTTAAAAACTACAAGTCTCATGCGTTTTAGTGGTGAAAAAATAATTTAAAAAATCGTTCGGGAAATGAGTTTACACCCTGGGTACTTTCTTTCTATACTTTTGACTATACGGGCCGAGTCCGGGATTTACGGGAAATCGCAGGTTTTCGTTTGCCGGCGATTAAACTGCTTTTATTCAGCGTCTCATCAAAAATGAAAACATTCTTGAAAACTACAAGTCTCATGGGCTTTAGTGGTGAAATAATAATTTAAAAAATCGTTCGGGAAATGAGTTTACTTCCTGGGTACTTTCTTTGTATACTTTTGACTATACGGGCCGAGTCCGGGATTTACGGGAAGTCACGGGTTTTCGTTTGCCGGCGATTAAACTTCTTTTATTCAGCGTCTCATCAAAAATGAAAATATTTTTAAATACTACAAGTCTCATGGGCTTTAGTGGTGAAATAATAATTTAAAAAATCGTTCGGGAAATGAGTTTACACCCTGGGTACTTTCTTTGTATACATTCGACTATACGGGCCGAGTCCGGGATTTACGGGAAATCGCAGGTTTTCGTTTACCGGCGATTAAACTTCTTTTATTCAGCGTCTCATCAAAAATAAAAACATTTTTGAAAACTACAAGTCTCAAGCGTTTTAGTGGTGAAAAGATAATTTAAAAAATCGTTCGGGAAATGAGTTTACTCCCTGGGTACTTTTTTTGTATACTTTTGACTATGCGGGCCGAGTCCGGGGTTTACGGGAAATGGCGGGTTTTCGTTTGCCGGCGATTAAACTTCTTTTATTCAGCGTCTCATCAAAAATAAAAACATTTTTGAAAACTACAAGTCTCATGCGTTTTAGTGGTGAAAAAATAATTTAAAAAATCGTTCGGGAAATGAGTTTACACCCTGGGTACTTTCTTTCTATACTTTTGACTATACGGGCCGAGTCCGGGATTTACGGGAAATCGCAGGTTTTCGTTTGCCGGCGATTAAACTGCTTTTATTCAGCGTCTCATTAAAAATGAAAACATTCTTGAAAACTACAAGTCTCATGCGCTTTAGTGGTGAAATAATAATTTAAAAAATCGTTTAGGAAATGAGTTTAATCCCTGGGTACTTTCTTTGTATACTTTTGACTATACGGGCCGAGTCCAGGATTTACGGGAAATCGCAGGTTTTCGTTTGCCGGCGATTAAACTTCTTTTATTCACCGTCTCATCAAAATTGAAAACATTTTTAAAAACTACAAGTCTCATGCGTTTTAGTGCTGAAAAAATAATTTAAAAAATCGTTCAGGAAATGAGTTTACTCCCTGGGTACTTTCTTTGTATATTTTGACTATGCGGGCCGAGTCCGGGGTTTACGGGAAATGGCGGGTTTTCGTTTGCCGGCGATTAAACGTCTTTTATTCAGCGTCTCATCAAAAATGAAAACATTTTTAAAAACTACAAGTCTCATGCGTTTTAGTGCTGAAAAAATAATTTAAAAAGTCGTTCGGGAAATGAGTTTACTCCCTGGGTACTTTCTTTGTATACTTTTGATTATACGGACCTAGTCCGGGGTTTACGGGAAATGGCGGGTTTTCGCTTGCCGGCGATTAAACTTCTTTTATTCAGCGTCTCATCAAAAATGAAAACATTTTTGAAAACTACAAGTCTTATGCGTTTTAGTGGTGAAAAGATAATTTAAAAAATGGTTTTTGAAATGAGTTTACTCACAGGGTACTTTCTTTGTATACATTCGACTATACCGGCCAAGCCCGGGATTTACAGGAAATCGCAGGTTTTCGTTTGCCGGCGATTAAGTTTCTTTTATTCAGCGTCTCATCAAAAATGAAAACATTTTTGAAAACTACAAGTCTCATGCGTTTTAGTGGTGAAAAAAAATAATTAAAAAATCGTTCGGGAAATGAGTTTACTCCCTGGGTACTATCTTTGTATACTTTTGACTGTACGGGCCAAACCCGGGATTTACGGGAAATCTCGGGTTTTCGTTTGCCGGCGATTAAACCTCTTTCGATAAGCGTCTCATCAAAAATGAAAACATTTTTGAAAACTACAAGTCTAATGCGTTTTAGTGTTGAAAAAATAAATTAAAAAATCGTTCTGGAAATGAGTTTACTCACAGGGTACTTTCTTTGTATACATTCGACTATACGGGCCAAGCCCGGGATTTACGGGAAATCGCGGGTTTTTGTTTGCTGGCGATTAAACAACTTTCATTAAACGTCTCATCAAAAATGAAAACATTTCTAAAAACTACAAGTCTCATGCGTTTTAGTGGTGAAAATTAATTTAAAAAATCGTTCGGGAAATGAATTTACTCCCTGGGTACTTTCTTTGTATACTTTTGACTATACGGGCCGAGTCCGGGATTTACGGGAAGTCGCGGGTTTTTGTTTGCTGGCAATTAAACTTCTTTTATTCAGCGTCTCATCAAAAATGAAAACATTTTTAAAAACTACAAGTCTCATGGGCTTTAGTGGTGAAATAATAATTTAAAAAATCGTTCGGGAAATGAGTTTACACCCCGGGTACTTTCTTTGTATACTTTTGACTATACGGGCCGAGTCCGGGATTTATGGGAAATCGCAGGTTTTCGTTTGCCGGCTATTAAACTTCTTTTATTCAGCGTCTCATCAAAAATGAAAACATTTTTGAAAACTACAAGTCTCATGCGTTTTAGTGGTGAAAAAATAATTAAAAAAATCGTTCGACAAATGAGTTTACTCCCTGGGTACTTTCTTTATATACTTTTGACTATACGGGCCGAGTCCGGGATTTACGGGAAGTCGCGGGTTTTCGTTTGCCGGCGATTAAACTTCTTTTATTCAGTGTCTCATCAAAAATGAAAATATTTTTAAATACTACAAGTCTCATGGGCTTTAGTGGTGAAATAATAATTTAAAAAATCGTTCGGGAAATGAGTTTACTCCCTGGGTACTTTCTTTGTATACTTTTGACTATACGGGCCGAGTCCGGGATTTATGGGAAATCGCAGGTTTTCGTTTGCCGGCTATTAAACTTCTTTTATTCAGCGTCTCATCAAAAATGAAAATATTTTTAAATACTACAAGTCTCATGGGCTTTAGTGATGAAATAATAATTTAAAAAATCGTTCGGGAAATGAGTTTACACCCTGGGTACTTTCTTTGTATACATTCGACTATACGGGCCAAGCCCGGGATTTACGGGAAATCGCGGGTTTTTGTTTGCTGGCGATTAAACAACTTTCATTAAACGTCTCATCAAAAATGAAAACATTTCTGAAAACTACAAGTCTCATGCGTTTTAGTGGTGAAAATTAATTTAAAAAATCGTTCGGGAAATGAGTTTACTCCCTGGGTACTTTCTTTGTATGCTTTTGACTATACGGGCCGAGTCCGGGATTTACGGGAAGTCGCGGGTTTTCGTTTGCCGGCAATTAAACTTCTTTTATTCAGCGTCTCATCAAAAATGAAAACATTTTTAAAAACTACAAGTCTCATGGGCTGTAGTGGTGAAATAATAATTTAAAAAATCGTTCGGGAAATGAGTTTACACCCCGGGTACTTTCTTTGTATACTTTTGACTATACGGGCCGAGTCCGGGATTTATGGGAAGTCGCAGGTTTTCGTTTGCCGGCTATTAAACTTCTTTTATTCAGCGTCTCATCAAAAATGAAAACATTTTTGAAAAGTACAAGTCTCATGCGTTTTAGTGGTGAAAAAATAATTTAAAAAATCGTTCGACTAATGAGTTTACTCCCTGGGTACTTTCTTTGTATACTTTTGACTATACGGGCCGAGTCCGGGATTTACGGGAAGTCGCGGGTTTTCGTTTGCCGGCGATTAAACTTCTTTTATTCAGCGTCTCATCAAAAATGAAAATATTTTTAAATACTACAAGTCTCATGCGTTTTAGTGGTGAAAATTAATTTAAAAAATCGTTCGGGAAATGAGTTTACTCCCTGGGTACTTTCTTTGTATACTTTTGACTATACGGGCCGAGTCCGGGATTTACGGGAAGTCGCGGGTTTTCGTTTGCCGGCAATTAAACTTCTTTTATTCAGCGTCTCATCAAAAATGAAAACATTTTTAAAAACTACAAGTCTCATGGGCTGTAGTGGTGAAATAATAATTTAAAAAATCGTTCGGGAAATGAGTTTACACCCCGGGTACTTTCTTTGTATACTTTTGACTATACGGGCCGAGTCCGGGATTTATGGGAAATCGCAGGTTTTCGTTTGCCGGCTATTAAACTTCTTTTATTCAGCGTCTCATCGAAAATGAAAACATTTTTGAAAACTACAAGTCTCATGCGTTTTAGTGGTGAAAAAATAATTTAAAAAATCGTTCGACAAATGAGTTTACTCCCTGGGTACTTTCTTTGTATACTTTTGACTATACGGGCCGAGTCCGGGATTTACGGGAAGTCGCGGGTTTTCGTTTGCCGGCGATTAAACTTCTTTTATTCAGCGTCTCATCAAAAATGAAAATATTTTTAAATACTACAAGTCTCATGGGCTTTAGTGGTGAAATAATAATTTAAAAAATCGTTCGGGAAATGAGTTTACTCCCTGGGTACTTTCATTGTATACTTTTGACTATACGGGCCGAGTCCGGGATTTACGGGAAATGGCGGGTTTTCGTTTGCCGGCGATTAAACTTCTTTTATTCAGCGTCTCATCAAAAATAAAAACATTTTTAAAAACTACAAGTCTCAAGCGTTTTAGTGGTGAAAAGATAATTTAAAAAATCGTTTTGGAAATGAGTTTACTCACAGGGCACTTTCTTTGTATACATTCGACTATTCCGTCTAAGCCCGGGATTTACGGGAAATCGCGGGTTTTCGTTTGCCGGCGATTAAACCACTTTCATTAAGCGTCTCATCAAAAATGATAACATTTCTGAAAACTACAAGTCTCATGGGCTTTAGTGGTGAAAAAATAATTTAAAAAATCGTTCGGGAAATGAGTTTACTCCCCGGGTACTTTCTTTGTATACTTTTGACTATGCAGGCCGAGTCCGGGGTTTACAGGAAATGGCGGGTTTTCGTTTGCCGGCGATTAAACTTCTTTTATTCAGCGTCTCATCAAAAATAAAAACATTTTTGAAAACTACAAGTCTCATGCGTTTTAGTGGTGAAAAAATAATTTAAAAAATCGTTCGGGAAATGAGTTTACACCCTGGGTACTTTCTTTCTATACTTTTGACTATACAGGCCGAGTCCGGGATTTACGGGAAATCGCAGGTTTTCGTTTGCCGGCGATTAAACTGCTTTTATTCAGCGTCTCATCAAAAATGAAAACATTCTTGAAAACTACAAGTCTCATGCGTTTTAGTGGTGAAATAATAATTTAAAAAATCGTTTAGAAAATGAGTTTACTCCCTGGGTACTTTCTTTGTATACTTTTGACTATACGGGCCGAGTCCAGGATTTACGGGAAATCGCAGGTTTTCGTTTGCCGGCGATTAAACTTCTTTTATTCACCGTCTCATCAAAATTAAAACATTTTTAAAAACTACAAGTCTCATGCGTTTTAGTGCTGAAAAAATAATTTAAAAAATCGTTCAGGAAATGAGTTTACTCCCTGGGTACTTTCTTTGTATATTTTGACTATGCGGGCCGAGTCCGGGGTTTACGGGAAATGGCGGGTTTTCGTTTGCCGGCGATTAAACCTCTTTTATTCAGCGTCTCATCAAAAATGAAAACATTTTTAAAAACTACAAGTCTCATGCGTTTTAGTGGTGAAAAAATAATTTAAAAAATCGTTCGACAAATGAGTTTACTCCCTGGATACTTTCTTTGTATACTTTTGACTATACGGGCCGAGTCCGGGATTTACGGGAAGTCGCGGGTTTTCGTTTGCCGGCGATTAAACTTCTTTTATTCAGCGTCTCATCAAAAATGAAAATATTTTTAAATACTACAAGTCTCATGGGCTTTAGTGGTGAAATAATAATTTAAAAAATCGTTCGGGAAATGAGTTTACTCCCTGGGTACTTTCTTTGTATACTTTTGACTATACGGGCGGAGTCCGGGATTTACGGGAAGTCGCGGGTTTTCGTTTGCCGGCGATTAAACTTCTTTTATTCAGCGTCTCATCAAAAATGAAAATATTTTTAAATACTACAAGTCTCATGGGCTTTAGTGGTGAAATAATAATTTAAAAAATCGTTCGGGAAGTGAGTTTACTCCCTGGGTACTTTCTTTGTATACTTTTGACTATACGGGCCGAGTCCGGGATTTACGGGAAGTCACGGGTTTTCGTTTGCCGGCGATTAAACTTCTTTTATTCAGCGTCTCATCAAAAATGAAAATATTTTTAAATACTACAAGTCTCATGGGCTTTAGTGGTGAAATAATAATTTAAAAAATCGTTCGGGAAACGAGTTTACACCCTGGGTACTTTCTTTGTATACTTTTGACTATACGGGCCGAGTCCGGGATTTACGGGAAATCGCAGGTTTTCGTTTACCGGCGATTAAACTTCTTTTATTCAGCGTCTCATCAAAAATAAAAACATTTTTGAAAACTACAAGTCTCATGCGTTTTAGTGGTGAAAAAATAATTTAAAAAATCGTTCGGGAAATGAGTTTACTCCCTGGGTACTTTCTTTGTATACTTTTGACTATGCGGGCCGAGTCCGGGGTTTACGGGAAATGGCGGGTTTTCGTTTGCCGGCGATTAAACTTCTTTCATTCAGCGTCTCATCAAAAATAAAAACATTTTTGAAAACTACAAGTCTCAAGCGTTTTAGTGGTGAAAAGATAATTTAAAAAATCGTTTTGGAAATGAGTTTACTCACAGGGTACTTTCTTTGTATACATTCGACTATACGGGCTAAGCCCGGGATTTACGGGAAATGGCGGGTTTTCGTTTGCCGGCGATTAAACCACTTTCATTAAGCGTCTCATCAAAAATGATAACATTTCTGAAAACTATAAGTCTCATGGGCTTTAGTGGTGAAAAAATAATTTAAAAAATCGTTCGGGAAATGAGTTTACAACCTGGGTACTTTCTTTCTATACTTTTGACTATACGGGCCGAGTCCGGGATTTACGGGAAATCGCAGGTTTTCGTTTGCCGGCGATTAAACTGCTTTTATTCAGCGTCTCATCAAAAATGAAAACATTCTTGAAAACTACAAGTCTCATGCGTTTTAGTGGTGAAATAATAATTTAAAAAATCGTTTAGGAAATGAGTTTACTCCCTGGGTACTTTCTTTGTATACTTTTGACTATACGGGCCGAGTCCAGGATTTACGGGAAATCGCAGGTTTTCGTTTGCCGGCGATTAAACTTCTTTTATTCACCGTCTCATCAAAATTAAAACATTTTTAAAAACTACAAGTCTCATGCGTTTTAGTGCTGAAAAAATAATTTAAAAAATCGTTCAGGAAATGAGTTTACTCCCTGGGTACTTTCTTTGTATATTTTGACTATGCGGGCCGAGTCCGGGGTTTACGGGAAATGGCGGGTTTTCGTTTGCCGGCGATTAAACCTCTTTTATTCAGCGTCTCATCAAAAATGAAAACATTTTTAAAAACTACAAGTCTCATGCGTTTTAGTGGTGAAAAAATAATTTAAAAAATCGTTCGACAAATGAGTTTACTCCCTGGGTACTTTCTTTGTATACTTTTGACTATACGGGCCGAGTCGGGGATTTACGGGAAGTCGCGGGTTTTCGTTTGCCGGCGATTAAACTTCTTTTATTCAGCGTCTCATCAAAAATGAAAATATTTTTAAATACTACAAGTCTCATGGGCTTTAGTGGTGAAATAATAATTTAAAAAATCGTTCGGGAAATGAGTTTACTCCCTGGGTACTTTCTTTGTATACTTTTGACTATACGGGCGGAGTCCGGGATTTACGGGAAGTCGCGGGTTTTCGTTTGCCGGCGATTAAACTTCTTTTATTCAGCGTCTCATCAAAAATGAAAATATTTTTAAATACTACAAGTCTCATGGGCTTTAGTGGTGAAATAATAATTTAAAAAATCGTTCGACAAATGAGTTTACTCCCTGGGTACTTTCTTTGTATACTTTTGACTATACGGGCCGAGTCGGGGATTTACGGGAAGTCGCGGGTTTTCGTTTGCCGGCGATTAAACTTCTTTTATTCAGCGTCTCATCAAAAATGAAAATATTTTTAAATACTACAAGTCTCATGGGCTTTAGTGGTGAAATAATAATTTAAAAAATCGTTCGGGAAATGAGTTTACTCCCTGGGTACTTTCTTTGTATACTTTTGACTATACGGGCGGAGTCCGGGATTTACGGGAAGTCGCGGGTTTTCGTTTGCCGGCGATTAAACTTCTTTTATTCAGCGTCTCATCAAAAATGAAAATATTTTTAAATACTACAAGTCTCATGGGCTTTAGTGGTGAAATAATAATTTAAAAAATCGTTCGGGAAATGAGTTTACTCCCTGGGTACTTTCTTTGTATACTTTTGACTATACGGGCCGAGTCCGGGATTTACGGGAAGTCACGGGTTTTCGTTTGCCGGCGATTAAACTTCTTTTATTCAGCGTCTCATCAAAAATGAAAATATTTTTAAATACTACAAGTCTCATGGGCTTTAGTGGTGAAATAATAATTTAAAAAATCGTTCGGGAAACGAGTTTACACCCTGGGTACTTTCTTTGTATACTTTTGACTATACGGGCCGAGTCCGGGATTTACGGGAAATCGCAGGTTTTCGTTTACCGGCGATTAAACTTCTTTTATTCAGCGTCTCATCAAAAATAAAAACATTTTTGAAAACTACAAGTCTCATGCGTTTTAGTGGTGAAAAAATAATTTAAAAAATCGTTCGGGAAATGAGTTTACTCCCTGGGTACTTTCTTTGTATACTTTTGACTATGCGGGCCGAGTCCGGGGTTTACGGGAAATGGCGGGTTTTCGTTTGCCGGCGATTAAACTTCTTTCATTCAGCGTCTCATCAAAAATAAAAACATTTTTGAAAACTACAAGTCTCAAGCGTTTTAGTGGTGAAAAGATAATTTAAAAAATCGTTTTGGAAATGAGTTTACTCACAGGGTACTTTCTTTGTATACATTCGACTATACGGGCTAAGCCCGGGATTTACGGGAAATGGCGGGTTTTCGTTTGCCGGCGATTAAACCACTTTCATTAAGCGTCTCATCAAAAATGATAACATTTCTGAAAACTACAAGTCTCATGGGCTTTAGTGGTGAAAAAATAATTTAAAAAATCGTTCGGGAAATGAGTTTACAACCTGGGTACTTTCTTTCTATACTTTTGACTATACGGGCCGAGTCCGGGATTTACGGGAAATCGCAGGTTTTCGTTTGCCGGCGATTAAACTGCTTTTATTCAGCGTCTCATCAAAAATGAAAACATTCTTGAAAACTACAAGTCTCATGGGCTTTAGTGGTGAAATAATAATTTAAAAAATCGTTCGGGAAATGAGTTTACTCCCTGGGTACTTTCTTTGTATACTTTTGACTATACGGGCCGAGTCCGGGATTTACGGGAAATCGCAGGTTTTCGTTTACCGGAGATTAAACTTCTTTTATTCAGCGTCTCATCAAAAATAAAAACATTTTTGAAAATTACAAGTCTCACGCGTTTTAGTGGTGAAAAAATAATTTAAAAAATCGTTCGGGAAATGAGTTTACTCCCTGGGTACTTTCTTTGTATACTTTTGACTATGCGGGCCGAGTCCGGGGTTTACGGGAAATGGCGGGTTTTCGTTTGCCGGCGATTAAACTTCTTTTATTCAGCGTCTCATCAAAAATAAAAACATTTTTGAAAACTACAAGTCTCAAGCGTTTTAGTGGTGAAAAGATAATTTAAAAAATCGTTTTGGAAATGAGTTTACTCACAGGGTACTTTCTTTGTATACATTCGACTATACGGGCTAAGCCCGGGATTTACGGGAAATCGCGGGTTTCGTTTGCCGGCGATTAAACCACTTTCATCAAGCGTCTCATCAAAAATGATAACATTTCTGAAAACTACAAGTCTCATGGGCTTTAGTGGTGAAAAAATAATTTAAAAAATCGTTCGGGAAATGAGTTTACTCCCTGGGTACTTTTTTTGTATACTTTTGACTATGCGGGCCGAGTCCGGGGTTTACGGGAAATGGCGGGTTTTCGTTTGCCGGCGATTAAACTTCTTTTATTCAGCGTCTCATCAAAAATAAAAACATTTTTGAAAACTACAAGTCTCATGCGTTTTAGTGGTGAAAAAATAATTTAAAAAATCGTTCGGGAAATGAGTTTACACCCTGGGTACTTTCTTTCTATACTTTTGACTCTACGGGCCGAGTCCGGGATTTACGGGAAATCGCAGGTTTTCGTTTGCCGGCGATTAAACTGCTTTTATTCAGCGTCTCATCAAAAATGAAAACATTCTTGAAAACTACAAGTCTCATGGGCTTTAGTGGTGAAATAATAATTTAAAAAATCGTTCGGGAAATGAGTTTACTCCCTCGGTACTTTCTTTGTATACTTTTGACTATACGGGCCGAGTCCGGGATTTACGGGAAATCGCAGGTTTTCGTTTACCGGCGATTAAACTTCTTTTATTCAGCGTCTCATCAAAAATAAAAACATTTTTGAAAACTACAAGTCTCATGCGTTTTAGTGGTGAATAATAATTTAAAAAATCGTTCGGGAAAGGAGTTTACTCCCTGGGTACTTTCTTTGTATAATTTTGACTATGCGGGCCGAGTCCGGGGTTTACGGGAAATGGCGGGTTTTCGTTTGCCGGCGATTAAACTTCTTTTATTCAGCGTCTCATCAAAAATAAAAACATTTTTGAAAACTACAAGTCTCAAGCGTTTTAGTGGTGAAAAGATAATTTAAAAAATCGTTTTGGAAATGAGTTTACTCACAGGGTACTTTCTTTGTATACATTCGACTATACGGGCTAAGCCCGGGATTTACGGGAAATCGCGGGTTTTCGTTTGCCGGCGATTAAACCACTTTCATTAAGCGTCTCATCAAAAATGATAACATTTCTGAAAACTACAAGTCTCATGGGCTTTAGTGGTGAAAAAATAATTTAAAAAATCGTTCGGGAAATGAGTTTACTCCCTGGGTACTTTTTTTGTATACTTTTGACTATGCGGGCCGAGTCCGGGGTTTACGGGAAATGGCGGGTTTTCGTTTGCCGGCGATTAAACTTCTTTTATTCAGCGTCTCATCAAAAATAAAAACATTTTTGAAAACTACAAGTCTCATGCGTTTTAGTGGTGAAAAAATAATTTAAAAAATGGTTCGGGAAATGAGTTTACACCCTGGGTACTTTCTTTCTATACTTTTGACTATACGGGCCGAGTCCGGGATTTACGGGAAATCGCAGGTTTTCGTTTGCCGGCGATTAAACTGCTTTTATTCAGCGTCTCATCAAAAATGAAAACATTCTTGAAAACTACAAGTCTCATGGGCTTTAGTGGTGAAATAATAACTTAAAAAATCGTTCGGGAAATGAGTTTACTTCCTGGGTACTTTCTTCGTATACTTTTGACTATACGGGCCGAGTCCGGGATTTACGGGAAGTCACGGGTTTTCGTTTGCCGGCGATTAAACTTCTTTTATTCAGCGTGTCATCAAAAATGAAAATATTTTTAAATACTACAAGTCTCATGGGCTTTAGTGGTGAAATAATAATTTAAAAAATCGTTCGGGAAATGAGTTTACACCCTGGGTACTTTCTTTGTATACTTTTGACTATACGGGCCGAGTCCGGGATTTACGGGAAATCGCAGGTTTTCATTTACCGGCGATTAAACTTCTTTTATTCAGCGTCTCATCAAAAATAAAAACATTTTTGAAAACTACAAGTCTCATGCGTTTTAGTGGTGAAAAAATAATTTAAAAAATCGTTCGGGAAATGAGTTTACTCCCTGGGTACTTTCTTTGTATACTTTTGACTATGCGGGCCGAGTCCGGGGTTTACGGGAAATGGCGGGTTTTCGTTTGCCGGCGATTAAACTTCTTTTATTCAGCGTCTCATCAAAAATAAAAACATTTTTGAAAACTACAAGTCTCAAGCGTTTTAGTGGTGAAAAGATAATTTAAAAAATCGTTTTGGAAATGAGTTTACTCACAGGGTACTTTCTTTGTATACATTCGACTATACGGGCTAAGCCCGGGATTTACGGGAAATCGCGGGTTTTCGTTTGCCGGCGATTAAACCACTTTCATTAAGCGTCTCATCAAAAATGATAACATTTCTGAAAACTACAAGTCTCATCGGCTTTAGTGGTGAAAAAATAATTTAAAAAATCGTTCGGGAAATGAGTTTACTCCCTGGGTACTTTTTTTGTATACTTTTGACTATGCGGGCCGAGTCCGGGGTTTACGGGAAATGGCGGGTTTTCGTTTGCCGGCGATTAAACTTCTTTTATTCAGCGTCTCATCAAAAATAAAAACATTTTCGAAAACTACAAGTCTCATGCGTTTTAGTGGTGAAATAATAATTTAAAAAATCGTTTAGGAAATGAGTTTACTCCCTGGGTACTTTCTTTGTATACTTTTGACTATACGGGCCGAGTCCAGGATTTACGGGAAATCGCAGGTTTTCGTTTGCCGGCGATTAAACTTCTTTTATTCACCGTCTCATCAAAATTGAAAAGATTTTTAAAAACTACAAGTCTCATGCGTTTTAGTGCTGAAAAAATAATTTAAAAAATCGTTCAGGAAATGAGTTTACTCCCTGGGTACTTTCTTTGTATATTTTGACTATGCGGGCCGAGTCCGGGGTTTACGGGAAATGGCGGGTTTTCGTTTGCCGGCGATTAAACGTCTTTTATTCAGCGTCTCATCAAAAATGAAAACATTTTTAAAAACTACAAGTCTCATGCGTTTTAGTGCTGAAAAAATAATTTAAAAAGTCGTTCGGGAAATGAGTTTACTCCCTGGGTACTTTCTTTGTATACTTTTTATTATACGGACCTAGTCCGGGGTTTACGGGAAATGGCGGGTTTTCGTTTGCCGGCGATTAAACTTCTTTTATTCAGCGTCTCATCAAAAATGAAAACATTTTTGAAAACTACAAGTCTTATCCGTTTTAGTGGTGAAAAGATAATTTAAAAAATGGTTTTTGAAATGAGTTTACTCACAGGGTAATTTCTTTGTATACATTCGACTATACCGGCCAAGCCTGGGATTTACGGGAAATCGCAGGTTTTCGTTTGCCGGCGATTAAACCACTTTCATTAAGCGTCTCATCAAAAATGAAAACATTTCTGAAAACTACAAGTCTCATGCGTTTTAGTGGTGAAAAAATAACTTAAAAAATCGTTAAGGAAATGAGTTTACTCCCTGGGTACTTTCTTTGTATACTTTTGACTATACGGGCCGAGTCCGGGATTTACGGGAAATCGCGGGTTTTCGTTTGCCGGCGATTAAACTTCTTTTATTCAGCGTCTCATCAAAAATAAAAACATTTTTGAAAACTACAAGTCTCATGCGTTTTAGTGGTGAAAAAATAATTTAAAAAATCGTTCGGGAAATGAGTTTACACCCTGGGTACTTTCTTTCTATACTTTTGACTATACGGGCCGAGTCCGGGATTAACGGGAAATCGCAGGTTTTCGTTTGCCGGCGATTAAACTGCTTTTATTCAGCGTCTCATCAAAAATGAAAACATTCTTGAAAACTACAAGTCTCATGGGCTTTAGTGGTGAAATAATAATTTAAAAAATCGTTCGGGAAATGAGTTTACTTCCTGGGTACTTTCTTTGTATACTTTTGACTATACGGGCCGAGTCCGGGATTTACGGGAAGTCACGGGTTTTCGTTTGCCGGCGATTAAACTTCTTTTATTCAGCGTCTCATCAAAAATGAAAATATTTTTAAATACTACAAGTCTCATGGGCTTTAGTGGTGAAAAAATAATTTAAAAAATCGTTCGGGAAATGAGTTTACACCCTGGGTACTTTCTTTGTATACTTTTGACTATACGGGCCGAGTCCGGGATTTACGGGAAATCGCAGGTTTTCATTTACCGGCGATTAAACTTCTTTTATTCAGCGTCTCATCAAAAATAAAAACATTTTTGAAAACTACAAGTCTCAAGCGTTTTAGTGGTGAAAAGATAATTTAAAAAATCGTTTTGGAAATGAGTTTACTCACAGGGTACTTTCTTTGTATACATTCGACTATACGGGCTAAGCCCGGGATTTACGGGAAATCGCGGGTTTTCGTTTGCCGGCGATTAAACCACTTTCATTAAGCGTCTCATCAAAAATAAAAACATTTTTGAAAACTACAAGTCTCATGCGTTTTAGTGGTGAAATAATAATTTAAAAAATCGTTTAGGAAATGAGTTTACTCCCTGGGTACTTTCTTTGTATACTTTTGACTATACGGGCCGAGTCCAGGATTTACGGGAAATCGCAGGTTTTCGTTTGCCGGCGATTAAACTTCTTTTATTCACCGTCTCATCAAAATTGAAAACATTTTTAAAAACTACAAGTCTCATGCGTTTTAGTGCTGAAAAAATAATTTAAAAAATCGTTCAGGAAATGAGTTTACTCCCTGGGTACTTTCTTTGTATATTTTGACTATGCGGGCCGAGTCCGGGGTTTACGGGAAATGGCGGGTTTTCGTTTGCCGGCGATTAAACGTCTTTTATTCAGCGTCTCATCAAAAATGAAAACATTTTTAAAAACTACAAGTCTCATGCGTTTTAGTGCTGAAAAAATAATTTAAAAAGTCGTTCGGGAAATGAGTTTACTCCCTGGGTACTTTCTTTGTATACTTTAGATTATACGGACCTAGTCCGGGGGTTACGGGAAATGGCGGGTTTTCGTTTGCCGGCGATTAAACTTCTTTTATTCAGCGTCTCATCAAAAATGAAAACATTTTTGAAAACTACAAGTCTTATCCGTTTTAGTGGTGAAAAGATAATTTAAAAAATGGTTTTTGAAATGAGTTTACTCACAGGGTACTTTCTTTGTATACATTCGACTATACCGGCCAAGCCTGGGATTTACGGGAAATCGCGGGTTTTCGTTTGCCGGCGATTAAACCACTTTCATTAAGCGTCTCATCAAAAATGAAAACATTTCTGAAAACTACAAGTCTCATGCGTTTTAGTGGTGAAAAAATAACTTAAAAAATCGTTCAGGAAATGAGTTTACTCCCTGGGTACTTTCTTTGTATACTTTTGACTATACGGGCCGAATCCGGGATTTACGGGAAATCGCGGGTTTTCGTTTGCCGGCGATTAAACTTCTTTTATTCACCGTCTCATCAAAAATGAAAACATTTTTAAAAACTACAAGTCTCATGCGTTTTAGTGCTGAAAAAATAATTTAAAAAATCGTTTGGGAAATGAGTTTACTCCCTGGGTACTTTCCTTGTATATTTTGACTATGCGGGCCGAGTCCGCGGTTTACGGGAAGTCACGGGTTTTCGTTTGCCGGCGATTAAACTTCCTTTATTAAGCGTCTCATCAAAAATGATAACATTTTTGAAAACTACAAGTCTCATGGGCTTTAGTGGTGAAAAAATAATTTAAAAAATCGTTCGGGAAATGCGTTTACTCCCTGGGTACTTTTTTTTATACTTTTGACTATGCGGGCCGAGTCCGGGATTTACGGGAAATCGCGGGTTTTCGTTTGCCGGCGATTAAACTTCTTTTATTCACCGTCTCATCAAAAATGAAAACATTTTTAAAAACTACAAGTCTCATGCGTTTTAGTGCTGAAAAAATAATTTAAAAAATCGTTTGGGAAATGAGTTTACTCCCTGGGTACTTCCTTTGTATATTTTGACTATGCGGGCCGAGTCCGCGGTTTACGGGAAGTCACGGGTTTTCGTTTGCCGGCGATTAAACTTCCTTTATTAAGCGTCTCATCAAAAATGATAACATTTTTGAAAACTACAAGTCTCATGGGCTTTAGTGGTGAAAAAATAATTTAAAAAATCGTTCGGGAAATGAGTTTACTCCCTGGGTACTTTTTTTTATACTTTTGACTATGCGGGCCAAGTCCGGGGTTTACGGGAAATGGCGGGTTTTCGTTTGCCGGCGATTAAACTTCTTTTATTCAGCGTCTCATCAAAAATAAAAACATTTTTGAAAACTACAAGTCTCATGCGTTTTAGTGGTGAAAAAATAATTTAAAAAATCGTTCGGGAAATGAGTTTACACCCTGGGTACTTTCTTTCTATACTTTTGACTATACGGGCCGAGTCCGCGGTTTACGGGAAGTCACGGGTTTTCGTTTGCCGGCGATTAAACTTCCTTTATTAAGCGTCTCATCAAAAATGAAAACATTTTTGAAAACTACAAGTCTCATGGGCTTTAGTGGTGAAAAAATAATTTAAAAAATCGTTCGGGAAATGAGTTTACTCCCTGGGTACTTTTTTTTATACTTTTGACTATGCGGGCCGAGTCCGGGGTTTACGGGAAATGGCGGGTTTTCGTTTGCCGGCGATTAAACTTCTTTCATTCAGCGTCTCATCAAAAATAAAAACATTTTTGAAAACTACAAGTCTCATGCGTTTTAGTGGTGAAAAAATAATTTAAAAAATCGTTCGGGAAATGAGTTTACACCCTGGGTACTTTCTTTCTATACTTTTGACTATACGGGCCGAGTCCGGGATTTACGGGAAATCGCAAGTTTTCGTTTGCCGGCGATTAAACTGCTTTTATTCAGCGTCTCATCAAAAATGAAAACATTCTTGAAAACTACAAGTCTCATGCGTTTTAGTGGTGAAATAATAATTTAAAAATTCGTTTAGGAAATGAGTTTTCTCCCTGGGTACTTTCTTTGTATACTTTTGACTATACGGGCCGAGTCCAGGATTTACGGGAAATCGCAGGTTTTCGTTTGCCGGCGATTAAACTTCTTTTATTCACCGTCTCATCAAAATTGAAAACATTTTTAAAAACTACAAGTCTCATGCGTTTTAGTGCTGAAAAAATAATTTAAAAAATCGTTCAGGAAATGAGTTTACTCCCTGGGTACTTTCTTTGTATATTTTGACTATGCGGGCCGAGTCCGGGGTTTACGGGAAATGGCGGGTTTTCGTTTGCCGGCGATTAAACATCTTTTATTCAGCGTCTCATCAAAAATGAAAACATTTTTAAAAACTACAAGTCTCATGCGTTTTAGTGCTGAAAAAATAATTTAAAAAGTCGTTCGGGAAATGAGTTTACTCCCTGGGTACTTTCTTTGTACACTTTTGATTATACGGACCTAGTCCGGGGTTTACGGGAAATGGCGGGTTTTAGTTTGCCGGCGATTAAACTTCTTTTATTCAGCGTCTCATCAAAAATGAAAACATTTTTGAAAACTACAAGTCTCATGCGTTTTAGTGGTGAAATAATAATTTAAAAATTCGTTTAGGAAATGAGTTTACTCCCTGGGTACTTTCTTTGTATACTTTTGACTATACGGGCCGAGTCCAGTATTTACGGGAAATCGCAGGTTTTCGTTTGCCGGCGATTAAACTTCTTTTATTCACCGTCTCATCAAAATTGAAAACATTTTTAAAAACTACAAGTCTCATGCGTTTTAGTGCTGAAAAAATAATTTAAAAAATCGTTCAGGAAATGAGTTTACTCCCTGGGTACTTTCTTTGTATATTTTGACTATGCGGGCCGAGTCCGGGGTTTACAGGAAATGGCGGGTTTTCGTTTGCCGGCGATTAAACATCTTTTATTCAGCGTCTCATCAAAAATGAAAACATTTTTAAAAACTACAAGTCTCATGCGTTTTAGTGCTGAAAAAATAATTTAAAAAGTCGTTCGGGAAATGAGTTTACTCCCTGGGTACTTTCTTTGTATACTTTTGATTATACGGACCTAGTCCGGGGTTTACGGGAAATGGCGGGTTTTAGTTTGCCGGCGATTAAACTTCTTTTATTCAGCGTCTCATCAAAAATGAAAACATTTTTGAAAACTACAAGTCTTATGCGTTTTAGTGGTGAAAAGATAATTTAAAAAATGGTTCTTGAAATGAGTTTACTCACAGGGTACTTTCTTTGTATACATTCGACTATACCGGCCAAGCCCGGGATTTACGGGAAATCGCAGGTTTTCGTTTGCCGGCGATTAAATTTCTTTTATTCAGCGTCTCATCAAAAATGAAAACATTTTTGAAAACTACAAGTCTCATGCGTTTAAGTGGTGAAAAAATAAATTAAAAAATCGTTCGGGAAATGAGTTTACTCCCTGGGTACTATCTTTGTATACTTTTGACTATACGGGCCAAGCCCGGGATTTACGGGAAATCGCAGGTTTTCGTTTGCCGGCGAT
Organism: Hydractinia symbiolongicarpus; assembly: GCF_029227915.1. NCBI lineage: Eukaryota > Metazoa > Cnidaria > Hydrozoa > Anthoathecata > Hydractiniidae > Hydractinia > Hydractinia symbiolongicarpus. The sequence goes on along the minus strand of NC_079884.1, from coordinate 4,254,698 downwards.
TAAACTTCTTTTATTCAGCGTCTCATCAAAAATGAAAACATTTTTGAAAACTACAAGTCTCATGCGTTTTAGTGTTGAAAAGATAATTGAAAAAATCGTTTCGGAGACGAGTTTACTCACAGGGTACTTTCTTTGTATACATTCGACTATACGGGCCAATCCCGGGATTTACGGGAAATCGCGGGTTTTTGTTTGCTGGCGATTAAACAACTTTCATTAAACGTCCCATCAAAAATGAAAACATTTCTGAAAACTACAAGTCTCATGCGTTTTAGTGGTGAAAATTAATTTAAAAAATCGTTCGGGAAATGAGTTTACTCCCTGGGTACTTTCCTTGTATACTTTTGACTATACGGGCCGAGTCCGGGATTTACGGGAAGTCGCGGGTTTTCGTTTGCCGGCGATTAAACTTCTTTTATTCAGCGTCTCATCAAAAATGAAAATATTTTTAAATACTACAAGTCTCATGGGCTTTAGTGGTGAAATAATAATTTAAAAAATCGTTCGGGAAATGAGTTTACTCCCTGGGTACTTTCTTTGTAAACTTTTGACTATACGGGCCGAGACCGGGATTTACGGGAAGTCGCGGGTTTTCGTTTGCCGCCGATTAAACTTCTTTTATTCAGCGTCTCATCAAAAATGAAAATATTTTTAAATACTACAAGTCTCATGGGCTTTAGTGGTGAAATAATAATTTATAAAATCGTTCGGGAAATGAGTTTACTCCCTGGGTACTTTCTTTGTATACTTTTGACTATAAGGGCCGAGTCCGGGATTTACGGGAAGTCACGGGTTTTCGTTTGCCGGCGATTAAACTTCTTTTATTCAGCGTCTCATCAAAAATAAAAACATTTTGGAAAACTACAAGTCTCATGCGTTTTAGTGGTGAAAAAATATTTTAAAAAATCGTTCGGGAAATGAGTTTACTCCCTGGGTACTTTCATTGTATACTTTTGACTATGCGGGCCGAGTCCGGGGTTTACGGGAAATGGCGGGTTTTTGTTTGCCGGCGATTAAACTTTTTTTATTCAGCGTCTCATCAAAAATAAAAACATTTTTGAAAACTACAAGTCTCAAGTGTTTTAGTGGTGAAAAGATAATTTAAAAAATCGTTTTGGAAATGAGTTTACTCACAGGGTACTTTCTTTGTATACATTCGACTATACGGGCCAAGCCCGGGATTTACGGGAAATCGCGGGTTTTCGTTTGCCGGCGATTAAACCACTTTCATTAAGCGTCTCATCAAAAATGATAACATTTCTGAAAACTACAAGTCTCATGGGCTTTAGTGGTGAAAAAATAATTTAAAAAATCGTTCGGGAAATGAGTTTACTCCCTGGGTACTTTTTTTGTATACTTTTGACTATGCGGGCCGAGTCCGGGGTTTACGGGAAATGGCGGGTTTTCGTTTGCCGGCCATTAAACTTCTTTTATTCAGCGTCTCATCAAAAATAAAAACATTTTTGATAACTACAAGTCTCATGGGCTTTAGTGGTGAAATAATAATTTAAAAAATCGTTCGGGAAATGAGTTTACACCCTGGGTACTTTCGTTGTATACTTTTGACTATACGGGCCGAGTCCGTGATTTACGGGAAATCGCAGGTTTTCGTTTACCGGCGATTAAACTTCTTTTATTCAGCGTCTCATCAAAAATAAAAACATTTTGGAAAACTACAAGTCTCATGCGTTTTAGTGGTGAAAAAATAATTTAAAAAATCGTTCGGGAAATGAGTTTACTCCCTGGGTACTTTCATTGTATACTTTTGACTATGCGGGCCGAGTCCGGGGTTTACGGGAAATGGCGGGTTTTCGTTTGCCGGCGATTAAACTTTTTTTATTCAGCGTCTCATCAAAAATAAAAACATTTTTGAAAACTACAAGTCTCAAGTGTTTTAGTGGTGAAAAGATAATTTAAAAAATCGTTTTGGAAATGAGTTTACTCACAGGGTACTTTCTTTGTATACATTCGACTATACGGGCCAAGCCCGGGATTTACGGGAAATCGCGGGTTTTCGTTTGCCGGCGATTAAACCACTTTCATTAAGCGTCTCATCAAAAATGATAACATTTCTGAAAACTACAAGTCTCATGCGTTTTAGTGTTGAAAAGATAATTGAAAAAATCGTTTCGGAGACGAGTTTACTCACAGGGTACTTTCTTTGTATACATTCGACTATACGGGCCAATCCCGGGATTTACGGGAAATCGCGGGTTTTTGTTTGCTGGCGATTAAACAACTTTCATTAAACGTCCCATCAAAAATGAAAACATTTCTGAAAACTACAAGTCTCATGCGTTTTAGTGGTGAAAATTAATTTAAAAAATCGTTCGGGAAATGAGTTTACTCCCTGGGTACTTTCCTTGTATACTTTTGACTATACGGGCCGAGTCCGGGATTTACGGGAAGTCGCGGGTTTTCGTTTGCCGGCGATTAAACTTCTTTTATTCAGCGTCTCATCAAAAATGAAAATATTTTTAAATACTACAAGTCTCATGGGCTTTAGTGGTGAAATAATAATTTAAAAAATCGTTCGGGAAATGAGTTTACTCCCTGGGTACTTTCTTTGTAAACTTTTTGACTATACGGGCCGAGACCGGGATTTACGGGAAGTCGCGGGTTTTCGTTTGCCGCCGATTAAACTTCTTTTATTCAGCGTCTCATCAAAAATGAAAATATTTTTAAATACTACAAGTCTCATGGGCTTTAGTGGTGAAATAATAATTTATAAAATCGTTCGGGAAATGAGTTTACTCCCTGGGTACTTTCTTTGTATACTTTTGACTATAAGGGCCGAGTCCGGGATTTACGGGAAGTCACGGGTTTTCGTTTGCCGGCGATTAAACTTCTTTTATTCAGCGTCTCATCAAAAATGAAAATATTTTTAAATACTACAAGTCTCATGGGCTTTAGTGGTGAAATAATAATTTAAAAAATCGTTCGGGAAATGAGTTTACACCCTGGGTACTTTCGTTGTATACTTTTGACTATACGGGCCGAGTCCGTGATTTACGGGAAATCGCAGGTTTTCGTTTACCGGCGATTAAACTTCTTTTATTCAGCGTCTCATCAAAAATAAAAACATTTTGGAAAACTACAAGTCTCATGCGTTTTAGTGGTGAAAAAATATTTTAAAAAATCGTTCGGGAAATGAGTTTACTCCCTGGGTACTTTCATTGTATACTTTTGACTATGCGGGCCGAGTCCGGGGTTTACGGGAAATGGCGGGTTTTCGTTTGCCGGCGATTAAACTTTTTTTATTCAGCGTCTCATCAAAAATAAAAACATTTTTGATAACTACAAGTCTCATGGGCTTTAGTGGTGAAATAATAATTTAAAAAATCGTTCGGGAAATGAGTTTACACCCTGGGTACTTTCGTTGTATACTTTTGACTATACGGGCCGAGTCCGTGATTTACGGGAAATCGCAGGTTTTCGTTTACCGGCGATTAAACTTCTTTTATTCAGCGTCTCATCAAAAATAAAAACATTTTGGAAAACTACAAGTCTCATGCGTTTTAGTGGTGAAAAAATAATTTAAAAAATCGTTCGGGAAATGAGTTTACTCCCTGGGTACTTTCATTGTATACTTTTGACTATGCGGGCCGAGTCCGGGGTTTACGGGAAATGGCGGGTTTTCGTTTGCCGGCGATTAAACTTTTTTTATTCAGCGTCTCATCAAAAATAAAAACATTTTTGAAAACTACAAGTCTCAAGTGTTTTAGTGGTGAAAAGATAATTTAAAAAATCGTTTTGGAAATGAGTTTACTCACAGGGTACTTTCTTTGTATACATTCGACTATACGGGCCAAGCCCGGGATTTACGGGAAATCGCGGGTTTTCGTTTGCCGGCGATTAAACCACTTTCATTAAGCGTCTCATCAAAAATGATAACATTTCTGAAAACTACAAGTCTCATGCGTTTTAGTGTTGAAAAGATAATTGAAAAAATCGTTTCGGAGACGAGTTTACTCACAGGGTACTTTCTTTGTATACATTCGACTATACGGGCCAATCCCGGGATTTACGGGAAATCGCGGGTTTTTGTTTGCTGGCGATTAAACAACTTTCATTAAACGTCCCATCAAAAATGAAAACATTTCTGAAAACTACAAGTCTCATGCGTTTTAGTGGTGAAAATTAATTTAAAAAATCGTTCGGGAAATGAGTTTACTCCCTGGGTACTTTCCTTGTATACTTTTGACTATACGGGCCGAGTCCGGGATTTACGGGAAGTCGCGGGTTTTCGTTTGCCGGCGATTAAACTTCTTTTATTCAGCGTCTCATCAAAAATGAAAATATTTTTAAATACTACAAGTCTCATGGGCTTTAGTGGTGAAATAATAATTTAAAAAATCGTTCGGGAAATGAGTTTACTCCCTGGGTACTTTCTTTGTAAACTTTTTGACTATACGGGCCGAGACCGGGATTTACGGGAAGTCGCGGGTTTTCGTTTGCCGCCGATTAAACTTCTTTTATTCAGCGTCTCATCAAAAATAAAAACATTTTTGAAAACTACAAGTCTCAAGTGTTTTAGTGGTGAAAAGATAATTTAAAAAATCGTTTTGGAAATGAGTTTACTCACAGGGTACTTTCTTTGTATACATTCGACTATACGGGCCAAGCCCGGGATTTACGGGAAATCGCGGGTTTTCGTTTGCCGGCGATTAAACCACTTTCATTAAGCGTCTCATCAAAAATGATAACATTTCTGAAAACTACAAGTCTCATGCGTTTTAGTGTTGAAAAGATAATTGAAAAAATCGTTTCGGAGACGAGTTTACTCACAGGGTACTTTCTTTGTATACATTCGACTATACGGGCCAATCCCGGGATTTACGGGAAATCGCGGGTTTTTGTTTGCTGGCGATTAAACAACTTTCATTAAACGTCCCATCAAAAATGAAAACATTTCTGAAAACTACAAGTCTCATGCGTTTTAGTGGTGAAAATTAATTTAAAAAATCGTTCGGGAAATGAGTTTACTCCCTGGGTACTTTCCTTGTATACTTTTGACTATACGGGCCGAGTCCGGGATTTACGGGAAGTCGCGGGTTTTCGTTTGCCGGCGATTAAACTTCTTTTATTCAGCGTCTCATCAAAAATGAAAATATTTTTAAATACTACAAGTCTCATGGGCTTTAGTGGTGAAATAATAATTTAAAAAATCGTTCGGGAAATGAGTTTACTCCCTGGGTACTTTCTTTGTAAACTTTTTGACTATACGGGCCGAGACCGGGATTTACGGGAAGTCGCGGGTTTTCGTTTGCCGCCGATTAAACTTCTTTTATTCAGCGTCTCATCAAAAATGAAAATATTTTTAAATACTACAAGTCTCATGGGCTTTAGTGGTGAAATAATAATTTATAAAATCGTTCGGGAAATGAGTTTACTCCCTGGGTACTTTCTTTGTATACTTTTGACTATAAGGGCCGAGTCCGGGATTTACGGGAAGTCACGGGTTTTCGTTTGCCGGCGATTAAACTTCTTTTATTCAGCGTCTCATCAAAAATGAAAATATTTTTAAATACTACAAGTCTCATGGGCTTTAGTGGTGAAATAATAATTTAAAAAATCGTTCGGGAAATGAGTTTACACCCTGGGTACTTTCGTTGTATACTTTTGACTATACGGGCCGAGTCCGTGATTTACGGGAAATCGCAGGTTTTCGTTTACCGGCGATTAAACTTCTTTTATTCAGCGTCTAATCAAAAATAAAAACATTTTGGAAAACTACAAGTCTCATGCGTTTTAGTGGTGAAAAAATATTTTAAAAAATCGTTCGGGAAATGAGTTTACTCCCTGGGTACTTTCATTGTATACTTTTGACTATGCGGGCCGAGTCCGGGGTTTACGAGAAATGGCGGGTTTTCGTTTGCCGGCGATTAAACTTTTTTTATTCAGCGTCTCATCAAAAATAAAAACATTTTTGAAAACTACAAGTCTCAAGTGTTTTAGTGGTGAAAAGATAATTTAAAAAATCGTTTTGGAAATGAGTTTACTCACAGGGTACTTTCTTTGTATACATTCGACTATACGGCCAAGCCCGGGATTTACGGGAAATCGCGGGTTTTCGTTTGCCGGCGATTAAACCACTTTCATTAAGCGTCTCATCAAAAATGATAACATTTCTGAAAACTACAAGTCTCATGGGCTTTAGTGGTGAAAAAATAATTTAAAAAATCGTTCGGGAAATGAGTTTACTCCCTGGGTACTTTTTTTGTATACTTTTGACTATGCGGGCCGAGTCCGGGGTTTACGGGAAATGGCGGGTTTTCGTTTGCCGGCCATTAAACTTCTTTTATTCAGCGTCTCATCAAAAATAAAAACATTTTTGATAACTACAAGTCTCATGGGCTTTAGTGGTGAAATAATAATTTAAAAAATCGTTCGGGAAATGAGTTTACACCCTGGGTACTTTCGTTGTATACTTTTGACTATACGGGCCGAGTCCGTGATTTACGGGAAATCGCAGGTTTTCGTTTACCGGCGATTAAACTTCTTTTATTCAGCGTCTCATCAAAAATAAAAACATTTTGGAAAACTACAAGTCTCATGCGTTTTAGTGGTGAAAAAATAATTTAAAAAATCGTTCGGGAAATGAGTTTACTCCCTGGGTACTTTCATTGTATACTTTTGACTATGCGGGCCGAGTCCGGGGTTTACGGGAAATGGCGGGTTTTCGTTTGCCGGCGATTAAACTTTTTTTATTCAGCGTCTCATCAAAAATAAAAACATTTTTGAAAACTACAAGTCTCAAGTGTTTTAGTGGTGAAAAGATAATTTAAAAAATCGTTTTGGAAATGAGTTTACTCACAGGGTACTTTCTTTGTATACATTCGACTATACGGGCCAAGCCCGGGATTTACGGGAAATCGCGGGTTTTCGTTTGCCGGCGATTAAACCACTTTCATTAAGCGTCTCATCAAAAATGATAACATTTCTGAAAACTACAAGTCTCATGGGCTTTAGTGGTGAAAAAATAATTTAAAAAATCGTTCGGGAAATGAGTTTACTCCCTGGGTACTTTTTTTGTATACTTTTGACTATGCGGGCCGAGTCCGGGGTTTACGGGAAATGGCTGGTTTTCGTTTGCCGGCCATTAAACTTCTTTTATTCAGCGTCTCATCAAAAATAAAAACATTTTTGATAACTACAAGTCTCATGCGTTTTAGTGGTGAAAAAATAATTTAAAAAATCGTTCGGGAAATGAGTTTACACCCTGGGTACTTTCTTTCTATACTTTTGACTATACGGGCCGAGTCCGGGATTTACGGGAAATCGCAGGTTTTCGTTTGCCGGCGATTAAACTGCTTTTATTCAGCGTCTCATCAAAAATGAAAACATTCTTGAAAACTACAAGTCTCATGCGTTTTAGTGGTAAAATAATAATTTAAAAAATCGTTTAGGAAATGAGTTTACTCCCTGGGTACTTTCTTTGTATACTTTTGACTATACGGGCCGAGTCCAGGATTTACGGGAAAGCGCAGGTTTTCGTTTGCCGGCGATTAAACTTTTTTTATTCACCGTCTCATCAAAATTGAAAACATTTTTAAAAACTACAAGTCTCATGCGTTTTAGTGCTGAAAAAATAATTTAAAGAATCGTTCAGGAAATGAGTTTACTCCCTGGGTACTTTCTTTGTATATTTTGACTATGCGGGCCGAGTCCGGGGTTTACGGGAAATGGCGGGTTTTCGTTTGCCGGCGATTAAACGTCTTTTATTCAGCGTCTCATCAAAAATGAAAACATTTTTAAAAACTACAAGTCTCATGCGTTTTAGTGCTGAAAAAATAATTTAAAAAGTCGTTCGGGAAATGAGTTTACTCCCTGGGTACTTTCTTTGTATACTTTTGATTATACGGACCTAGTCCGGGGTTTACGGGAAATGGCGGGTTTTCGTTTGCCGGCGGTTAAACTTCTTTTATTCAGCGTCTCATCAAAAATGAAAACATTTTTGAAAACTACAAGTCTTATGCGTTTTAGTGGTGAAAAGATAATTTAAAAAATGGTTTTTGAAATGAGTTTACTCACAGGGTACTTTCTTTGTATACATTCGACTATACCGGCCAAGCCCGGGATTTACGGGAAATCGCGGGTTTTCGTTTGCCGGCGATTAAACCACTTTCATTAAGCGTCTCATCAAAAATGAAAACATTTCTGAAAACTACAAGTCTCATGGGCTTTAGTGGTGAAAAAATAATTTAAAAAATCGTTCGGGAAATGAGTTTACTCCCTGGGTACTTTTTTTGTATACTTTTGACTATGCGGGCCGAGTCCGGGGTTTACGGGAAATGGCGGGTTTTCGTTTGCCGGCCATTAAACTTCTTTTATTCAGCGTCTCATCAAAAATAAAAACATTTTTGAAAACTACAAGTCTCATGCGTTTTAGTGGTGAAAAAATAATTTAAAAAATCGTTCGGGAAATGAGATTACACCCTGGGTACTTTCTTTCTATACTTTTGACTATACGGGCCGAGTCCGGGATTTACGGGAAATCGCAGGTTTTCGTTTGCCGGCGATTAAACTGCTTTTATTCAGCGTCTCATCAAAAATGAAAACATTCTTGAAAACTACAAGTCTCATGCGTTTTAGTGGTAAAATAATAATTTAAAAAATCGTTTAGGAAATGAGTTTACTCCCTGGGTACTTTCTTTGTATACTTTTGACTATACGGGCCGAGTCCAGGATTTACGGGAAAGCGCAGGTTTTCGTTTGCCGGCGATTAAACTTTTTTTATTCACCGTCTCATCAAAATTGAAAACATTTTTAAAAACTACAAGTCTCATGCGTTTTAGTGCTGAAAAAATAATTTAAAAAATCGTTCAGGAAATGAGTTTACTCCCTGGGTACTTTCTTTGTATATTTTGACTATGCGGGCCGAGTCCGGGGTTTACGGGAAGTGGCGGGTTTTCGTTTGCCGGCGATTAAACGTCTTTTATTCAGCGTCTCATCAAAAATGAAAACATTTTTAAAAACTACAAGTCTCATGCGTTTTAGTGCTGAAAAAATAATTTAAAAAGTCGTTCGGGAAATGAGTTTACTCCCTGGGTACTTTCTTTGTATACTTTTGATTATACGGACCTAGTCCGGGGTTTACGGGAAATGGCGGGTTTTCGTTTGCCGGCGGTTAAACTTCTTTTATTCAGCGTCTCATCAAAAATGAAAACATTTTTGAAAACTACAAGTCTTATGCGTTTTAGTGGTGAAAAGATAATTTAAAAAATGGTTTTTGAAATGAGTTTACTCACAGGGTACTTTCTTTGTATACATTTGACTATACCGGCCAAGCCCGGGATTTACGGGAAATCGCGGGTTTTCGTTTGCCGGCGATTAAACCACTTTCATTAAGCGTCTCATCAAAAATGAAAACATTTCTGAAAACTACAAGTCTCATGCGTTTTAGTGGTGAAAAAATAACTTAAAAAATCGTTCCGGAAATAAGTTTACTCCCTGGGTACTTTCTTTGTATACTTTTGACTATACGGGCCGAGTCCGGGATTTACGGGAAATCGCGGGTTTTCGTTTGCCGGCGATTAAACTTCTTTTATTCACCGTCTCATCAAAAATGAAAACATTTTTAAAAACTACAAGTCTCATGCGTTTTAGTGCTGAAAAAATAATTTAAAAAATCGTTCGGGAAATGAGTTTACTCCCTGGGTACTTTCTTTGTATACTTTTGACTATGCGGGCCGAGTCCGGGGTTTACGGGAAATGGCGGGTTTTCGTTTGCCGGCGATTAAACTTTTTTTATTCAGCGTCTCATCAAAAATAAAAACATTTTTGAAAACTACAAGTCTCAAGCGTTTTAGTGGTGAAAAGATAATTTAAAAAATCGTTTTGGAAATGAGTTTACTCACAGGGTACTTTCTTTGTATACATTCGACTATACGGGCCAAGCCCGGGATTTACGGGAAATCGCGGGTTTTCGTTTGCCGGCGATTAAACCACTTTCATTAAGCGTCTCATCAAAAATGATAACATTTCTGAAAACTACAAGTCTCATGGGCTTTAGTGGTGAAAAAGTAATTTAAAAAATCGTTCGGGAAATGAGTTTACTTCCTGGGTACTTTTTTTGTATACTTTTGACTATGCGGGCCGAGTCCGGGGTTTACGGGAAATGGCGGGTTTTCGTTTGCCGGCCATTAAACTTCTTTTATTCAGCGTCTCATCAAAAATAAAAACATTTTTGAAAACTACAAGTCTCATGCGTTTTAGTGGTGAAAAAATAATTTAAAAAATCGTTCGGGAAATGAGTTTACACCCTGGGTACTTTCTTTCTATACTTTTGACTATACGGGCCGAGTCCGGGATTTACGGGAAATCGCAGGTTTTCGTTTGCCGGCGATTAAACTGCTTTTATTCAGCGTCTCATCAAAAATGAAAACATTCTTGAAAACTACAAGTCTCATGCGTTTTAGTGGTAAAATAATAATTTAAAAAATCGTTTAGGAAATGAGTTTACTCCCTGGGTACTTTCTTTGTATACTTTTGACTATACGGGCCGAGTCCAGGATTTACGGGAAAGCGAAGGTTTTCGTTTGCCGGCGATTAAACTTTTTTTATTCACCGTCTCATCAAAATTGAAAACATTTTTAAAAACTACAAGTCTCATGCGTTTTAGTGCTGAAAAAATAATTTAAAAAATCGTTCAGGAAATGAGTTTACTCCCTGGGTACTTTCTTTGTATATTTTGACTATGCGGGCCGAGCCGGGGTTTACGGGAAATGGCGGGTTTTCGTTTGCCGGCGATTAAACGTCTTTTATTCAGCGTCTCATCAAAAATGAAAACATTTTTAAAAACTACAAGTCTCATGCGTTTTAGTGCTGAAAAAATAATTTAAAAAGTCGTTCGGGAAATGAGTTTACTCCCTGGGTACTTTCTTTGTATACTTTTGATTATACGGACCTAGTCCGGGGTTTACGGGAAATGGCGGGTTTTCGTTTGCCGGCGGTTAAACTTCTTTTATTGAGCGTCTCATCAAAAATGAAAACATTTTTGAAAACTACAAGTCTTATGCGTTTTAGTGGTGAAAAGATAATTTAAAAAATGGTTTTTGAAATGAGCTTACTCACAGGGTACTTTCTTTGTATACATTCGACTATACCGGCCAAGCCCGGGATTTACGGGAAATCGCGGGTTTTCGTTTGCCGGCGATTAAACCACTTTCATTAAGCGTCTCATCAAAAATGAAAACATTTCTGAAAACTACAAGTCTCATGCGTTTTAGTGGTGAAAAAATAACTTAAAAAATCGTTCCGGAAATAAGTTTACTCCCTGGGTACTTTCTTTGTATACTTTTGACTATACGGGCCGTGTCCGGGATTTACGGGAAATCGCGGGTTTTCGTTTGCCGGCGATTAAACTTCTTTTATTCACCGTCTCATCAAAAATGAAAACATTTTTAAAAACTACAAGTCTCATGCGTTTTAGTGCTGAAAAAATAATTTAAAAAATCGTTCGGGAAATGAGTTTACTCCCTGGGTACTTTCTTTGTATATTTTGACTATGCGGGCCGAGTCCGGGGTTTACGGGAAATGGCGGGTTTTCGTTTGCCGGCGATTAAACTGCTTTTATTCAGCGTCTCATCAAAAATGAAAACATTCTTGAAAACTACAAGTCTCATGCGTTTTAGTGGTAAAATAATAATTTAAAAAATCGTTTAGGAAATGAGTTTACTCCCTGGGTACTTTCTTTGTATACTTTTGACTATACGGGCCGAGTCCAGGATTTACGGGAAAACGCAGGTTTTCGTTTGCCGGCGATTAAACTTCTTTTATTCACCGTCTCATCAAAATTGAAAACATTTTTAAAAAATACAAGTCTCATGCGTTTTAGTGCTGAAAAAATAATTTAAAAAATCGTTCAGGAAATGAGTTTACTCCCTGGGTACTTTCTTTGTATATTTTGACTATGCGGGCCGAGTCCGGGGTTTACGGGAAATGGCGGGTTTTCGTTTGCCGGCGATTAAACGTCTTTTATTCAGCGTCTCATCAAAAATGAAAACATTTTTAAAAACTACAAGTCTCATGCGTTTTAGTGCTGAAAAAATAATTTAAAAAGTCGTTCGGAAAATGAGTTTACTCCCTGGGTACTTTCTTTGTATACTTTTGATTATACGGACCTAGTCCGGGGTTTACGGGAAATGGCGGGTTTTCGTTTGCCGGCGGTTAAACTTCTTTTATTCAGCGTCTCATCAAAAATGAAAACATTTTTGAAAACTACAAGTCTTATGCGTTTTAGTGGTGAAAAGATAATTTAAAAAATGGTTTTTGAAATGAGTTTACTCACAGGGTACTTTCTTTGTATACATTCGACTATACCGGCCAAGCCCGGGATTTACGGGAAATCGCGGGTTTTCGTTTGCCGGCGATTAAACCACTTTCATTAAGCGTCTCATCAAAAATGAAAACATTTCTGAAAACTACAAGTCTCATGCGTTTTAGTTGTGAAAAAATAACTTAAAAAATCGTTCGGGAAATGAGTTTACTCCCTGGATACTTTCTTTGTATATTTTGACTATCCGGCCGAGTCCGGGGTTTACGGGAAATGGCGGGTTTTCGTTTGCCGGCGATTAAACGTCTTTTATTCAGCGTCTCATCAAAAATGAAAACATTTTTAAAAACTACAAGTCTCATGGGCTCTAGTGGTGAAATAATAATTCAAAAAATCGTTTGGGAAATTAGTTTACTCCCTGGGTACTTTCTTTGTATACTTTTGACTATACGGGCCGAGTCCTGGATTTACGGGAAATCGCAGGTTTTCGTTTGCCGGCGATTAAATTTCTTTTATTCAGCGTCTCATCAAAAATGAAAACATTTTTGAAAACTACAAGTCTCATGCGTTTTAGTGGTGAAAAAATAAATTAAAAAATCGTTCGGGAAATGAGTTTACTCCCTGGGTACTATCTTTGTATACTTTTGACTATACGGGCCGAGTCCGGGATTTACGGGAAATCGCAGGGTTTCGTTTGCCGGCGATTAAATTTCTTTTATTCAGCGTCTCATCAAAAATGAAAACATTTTTGAAAACTACAAGTCTCATGCGTTTTAGTGGTGAAAAAATAACTTAAAAAATCGTTCCAGAAATGAGTTTACTCCCTGGGTACTTTCTTTGTATACATTCGACTATACGGGCCAAGCCCGGGAATTACGGGAAATCGCGGGTTTTCGTTTGCCGGCGATTAAACCTGTTTCATTAAGCGTCTCTTCAAAAATGAAAACATTTTTGAAAACTACAAGTCTCATGCGTTTTAGTGGTGCAAAAAAAATTTAAAAATCGTTCGGGAAATGAATTTACTCCCTGGGTACTTTCTTTGTATACATTCGACTATACGGGCCAAGCCCGGGATTTACGGGGAATCGCGGGATTTTGTTTGCCGGCGATTAAACTTCTTTTATTCAGCGTCTCATCAAAAATGAAAACATTTTTGAAAACTACAAGTCTCATGCGTTTTAGTGTTGAAAAGATAATTGAAAAAATCGTTTCGGAAACGAGTTTACTCACAGGGTACTTTCTTTGTATACATTCGACTATACGGGCCAAGCCCGGGATTTACGGGAAATCGCGGGTTTTTGTTTGCTGGCGATTAAACAACTTTCATTAAACGTCCCATCAAAAATGAAAACATTTCTGAAAACTACAAGTCTCATGCGTTTTAGTGGTGAAAATTAATTTAAAAAATTGTTCGGGAAATGAGTTTACTCCCTGGGTACTTTCTTTGTATACTTTTGACTATACGGGCCGAGTCCGGGATTTACGGGAAGTCGCGGGTTTTCGTTTGCCGGCGATTAAACTTCTTTTATTCAGCGTCTCATCAAAAATGAAAATATTTTTAAATACTACAAGTCTCATGGGCTTTAGTGGTGAAATAATAATTTAAAAAATCGTTCGGGAAATGAGTTTACTCCCTGGGTACTTTCTTTGTAAACTTTTGACTATACGGGCCAAGTCCGGGATTTACGGGAAGTCGCGGGTTTTCGTTTGCCGGCGATTAAACTTCTTTTATTCAGCGTCTCATCAAAAATGAAAATATTTTTAAATACTACAAGTCTCATGGGCTTTAGTGGTGCAAAAAAATTTTAAAAATCGTTCGGGAAATGAATTTACTCCCTGGGTACTTTCTTTGTATACATTCGACTATACGGGCCAAGCCCGGGATTTACGGGAAATCGCGGGATTTTGTTTGCCGGCGATTAAACTTCTTTTATTCAGCGTCTCATCAAAAATGAAAACATTTTTGAAAACTACAAGTCTCATGCGTTTTAGTGTTGAAAAGATAATTGAAAAAATCGTTTCGGAAACAAGTTTACTCACAGGGTACTTTCTTTGTATACATTCGACTATACGGGCCAAGCCCGGGATTTACGGGAAATCGCGGGTTTTTGTTTGCTGGCGATTAAACAACTTTCATTAAACGTCCCATCAAAAATGAAAACATTTCTGAAAACTACAAGTCTCATGCGTTTTAGTGGTGAAAATTAATTTAAAAAATCGTTCGGGAAATGAGTTTACTCCCTGGGTACTTTCTTTGTATACTTTTGACTATACGGGCCGAGTCCGGGATTTACGGGAAGTCGCGGGTTTTCGTTTGCCGGCGATTAAACTTCTTTTATTCAGCGTCTCATCAAAAATGAAAATATTTTTAAATACTACAAGTCTCATGGGCTTTAGTGGTGAAATAATAATTTAAAAAATCGTTCGGGAAATGAGTTTACTCCCTGGGTACTTTCTTTGTAAACTTTTGACTATACGGGCCAAGTCCGGGATTTACGGGAAGTCGCGGGTTTTCGTTTGCCGGCGATTAAACTTCTTTTATTCAGCGTCTCATCAAAAATGAAAATATTTTTAAATACTACAAGTCTCATGGGCTTTAGTGGTGAAATAATAAGTTATAAAATCGTTCGGGAAATGAGTTTACTCCCTGGGTACTTTCTTTGTATACTTTTGACTATACGGGCCGAGTCCGGGATTTACGGGAAGTCACGGGTTTTCGTTTGCCGGCGATTAAACTTCTTTTATTCAGCGTCTCATCAAAAATGAAAATATTTTTAAATACTACAAGTCTCATGGGCTTTAGTGGTGAAATAATAATTTAAAAAATCGTTCGGGAAATGAGTTTACACCCTGGGTACTTTCTTTGTATACTTTTGACTATACGGGCCGAGTCCGTGATTTACGGGAAATCGCAGGTTCTCGTTTACCGGCGATTAAACTTCTTTTATTCAGCGTCTCATCAAAAATAAAAACATTTTTGAAAACTACAAGTCTCATGGGCTTTAGTGGTGAAATAATAATTTATAAAATCGTTCGGGAAATGAGTTTACTCCCTGGGTACTTTCTTTGTATACTTTTGACTATACGGGCCGAGTCCGGGATTTACGGGAAGTCACGGGTTTTCGTTTGCTGGCGATTAAACTTCTTTTATTCAGCGTCTCATCAAAAATAAAAACATTTTTGAAAACTACAAGTCTCATGCGTTTTAGTGGTGAAAAAATAATTTAAAAAATCGTTCGGGAAATGAGTTTACTCCCTGGGTACTTTCATTGTATACTTTTGACTATGCGGGCCGAGTCCGGGGCTTACGGGAAATGGCGGGTTTTCGTTTGCAGGCGATTAAACTTTTTTTATTCAGCGTCTCATCAAAAATAAAAACATTTTTGAAAACTACAAGTCTCAAGCGTTTTAGTGGTGAAAAGATAATTTAAAAAATCGTTCGGGAAATGAGTTTACACCCTGGGTACTTTCTTTGTATACTTTTGACTATACGGGCCGAGTCCGTGATTTACGGGAAATCGCAGGTTTTCGTTTACCGGCGATTAAACTTCTTTTATTCAGCGTCTCATCAAAAATAAAAACATTTTTGAAAACTTCAAGTCTCATGGGCTTTAGTGGTGAAATAATAATTTATAAAATCGTTCGGGAAATGAGTTTACTCCCTGGGTACTTTCTTTGTATACTTTTGACTATACGGGCCGAGTCCGGGATTTACGGGAAGTCACGGGTTTTCGTTTGCCGGCGATTAAACTTCTTTTATTCAGCGTCTCATCAAAAATGAAAATATTTTTAAATACTACAAGTCTCATGGGCTTTAGTGGTGAAATAATAATTTAAAAAATCGTTCGGGAAATGAGTTTACACCCTGGGTACTTTCTTTGTATACTTTTGACTATACGGGCCGAGTCCGTGATTTACGGGAAATCGCAGGTTTTCGTTTACCGGCGATTAAACTTCTTTTATTCAGCGTCTCATCAAAAATAAAAACATTTTTGAAAACTACAAGTCTCATGCGTTTTAGTGGTGAAAAAATAATTTAAAAAATCGTTCGGGAAATGAGTTTACTCCCTGGGTACTTTCATTGTATACTTTTGACTATGCGGGCCGAGTCCGGGGCTTACGGGAAATGGCGGGTTTTCGTTTGCCGGCGATTAAACTTTTTTTATTCAGCGTCTCATCAAAAATAAAAACATTTTTGAAAACTACAAGTCTCAAGCGTTTTAGTGGTGAAAAGATAATTTAAAAAATCGTTTTGGAAATGAGTTTACTCACAGGGTACTTTCTTTGTATACATTCGACTATACGGGCCAAGCCCGGGATTTACGGGAAATCGCGGGTTTTCGTTTGCCGGCGATTAAACCACTTTCATTAAGCGTCTCATCAAAAATGATAACATTTCTGAAAACTGCAAGTCTCATGGGCTTTAGTGGTGAAAAAATAATTTAAAAAATCGTTCGGGAAATGAGTTTACTCCCTGGGTACTTTTTTTGTATACTTTTGACTATGCGGGCCGAGTCCGGGGTTTACGGGAAATGGCGGGTTTTCGTTTGCCGGCCATTAAACTTCTTTTATTCAGCGTCTCATCAAAAAAAAAAACATTTTTGAAAACTACAAGTCTCATGCGTTTTAGTGGTGAAAAAATAATTTAAAAAATCGTTCGGGAAATGAGTTTACACCCTGGGTACTTTCTTTCTATACTTTTGACTATACGGGCCGAGTCCGGGATTTACGGGAAATCGCAGGTTTTCGTTTGCCGGCGATTAAACTGCTTTTATTCAGCGTCTCATTAAAAATGAAAACATTCGTGAAAACTACAAGTCTCATGCGTTTTAGTGGTAAAATAATAATTTAAAAAATCGTTTAGGAAATGAGTTTACTCCCTGGGTACTTTCTTTGTATACTTTTGACTATACGGGCCGAGTCCAGGATTTACGGGAAAGCGCAGGTTTTCGTTTGCCGGCGATTAAACTTCTTTTATTCACCGTCTCATCAAAATTGAAAACATTTTTAAAAACTACAAGTCTCATGCGTTTTAGTGCTGAAAAAATAATTTAAAAAATCGTTCAGGAAATGAGTTTACTCCCTGGGTACTTTCTTTGTATATTTTGACTATGCGGGCCGAGTCCGGGGTTTACGGGAAATGGCGGGTTTTCGTTTGCCGGCGATTAAACGTCTTTTATTCAGCGTCTCATCAAAAATGAAAACATTTTTGAAAACTAAAAGTCTTATGCGTTTTAGTGGTGAAAAGATAATTTAAAAAATGGTTTTTGAAATGAGTTTACTCACAGGGTACTTTCTTTGTATACATTCGACTATACCGGCCAAGCCCGGGATTTACGGGAAATCGCGGGTTTTCGTTTGCCGGCGATTAAACCACTTTCATTAAGCGTCTCATCAAAAATGAAAACATTTCTGAAAACTACAAGTCTCATGCCTTTTAGTGGTGAAAAAATAACTTAAAAAATCGTTCCAGAAATAAGTTTACTCCCTGGGTACTTTCTTTGTATACTTTTGACTATACGGGCCGAGTCCGGGATTTACGGGAAATCGCGGGTTTTCGTTTGCCGGCGATTAAACTTCTTTTATTCACCGTCTCATCAAAAATGAAAACATTTTTAAAAACTACAAGTCTCATGCGTTTTAGTGCTGAAAAAATAATTTAAAAAATCGTTCGGGAAATGAGTTTACTCCCTGGGTACTTTCTTTGTATATTTTGACTATGCGGGCCGAGTGCGGGGTTTACGGAAAATGGCGGGTTTTCGTTTGCCGGCGATTAAACTGCTTTTATTCAGCGTCTCATCAAAAATGAAAACATTCTTGAAAACTACAAGTCTCATGCGTTTTAGTGGTAAAATAATAAGTTAAAAAATCGTTTAGGAAATGAGTTTACTCCCTGGGTACTTTCTTTGTATACTTTTGATTATACGGACCTAGTCCGGGGTTTACGGGAAATGGCGGGTTTTCGTTTGCCGGCGGTTAAACTTCTTTTATTCAGCGTCTCATCAAAAATGAAAACATTTTTGAAAACTACAAGTCTTATGCGTTTTAGTGGTGAAAAGATAATTTAAAAAATGGTTTTTGAAATGAGTTTATTCACAGGGTACTTTCTTTGTATACATTCGACTATACCGGCCAAGCCCGGGATTTACGGGAAATCGCGGGTTTCATCAAAAATGAAAACATTTCTGAAAACTACAAGTCTCATGCGTTTTAGTGGTGAAAAAATAACTTAAAAAATCGTTCCGGAAATAAGTTTACTCCCTGGGTACTTTCTTTGTATACTTTTGACTATACGGGCCGAGTCCGGGATTTACGGGAAATCGCGGGTTTTCGTTTGCCGGCGATTAAACTTCTTTTATTCACCGTCTCATCAAAAATGAAAACATTTTTAAAAACTACAAGTCTCATGCGTTTTAGTGCTGAAAAAATAATTTAAAAAATCGTTCGGGAAATGAGTTTACTCCCTGGGTACTTTTTTTGTATATTTTGACTATGCGGGCCGAGTCCGGGGTTTACAGGAAATGGCGGGTTTTCGTTTGCCGGCGATTAAACGTCTTTTATTTAGCGTCTCATCAAAAATGAAAACATTTTTAAAAACTACAAGTCTCATGGGCTCTAGTGGTGAAATAATAATTCAAAAAATCGTTTGGGAAATTAGTTTACTCCCTGGGTACTTTCTTTGTATACTTTTGACTAAACGGGCCGAGTCCGGGATTTACGGGAAATCGCAGGTTTTCGTTTGCCGGCGATTAAATTTCTTTTATTCAGCGTCTCATCAAAAATGAAAACATTTTTGAAAACTACAAGTCTCATGCGTTTTAGTTGTGAAAAAATAACTTAAAAAATCGTTCCAGAAATGAGTTTACTCCCTGGGTACTTTCTTTGTATACATTCGACTATACGGGCCAAGCCCGGGATTTACGGGAAATCGCGGGTTTTCGTTTGCCGGCGATTAAACCTGTTTCATTAAGCGTCTCTTCAAAAATGAAAACATTTTTGAAAACTACAAGTCTCATGCGTTTTAGTGGTGCAAAAAAAATTTAAAAATCGTTCGGGAAATGAATTTACTCCCTGGGTACTTTCTTTGTATACATTCGACTATACGGGCCAAGCCCGGGATTTACGGGAAATCGCGGGATTTTGTTTGCCGGCGATTAAACTTCTTTCATTAAGCGTCTCTTCAAAAATGAAAACATTTTTGAAAACTACAAGTCTCATGCGTTTTAGTGGTGCAAAAAAAATTTAAAAATCGTTCGGGAAATGAATTTACTCCCTGGGTACTTTCTTTGTATACATTCGACTATACGGGCCAAGCCCGGGATTTACGGGAAATCGCGGGATTTTGTTTGCCGGCGATTAAACTTCTTTTATTCAGCGTCTCATCAAAAATGAAAACATTTTTGAAAACTACAAGTCTTATGCGTTTTAGTGGTGAAAAGATAATTTAAAAAATGGTTTTGGAAATGAGTTTACTCACAGGGTACTTTCTTTGTATACATTCGACTATACCGGCCAAGCCCGGGATTTACGGGAAATCGCGGGTTTTCGTTTGCCGGCGATTAAACCACTTTCATTAAGCGTCTCATCAAAAATGAAAACATTTTTAAAAACTACAAGTCTCATGGGCTCTAGTGGTGAAATAATAATTCAAAAAATCGTTTGGGAAATTATTTACTCCCTGGGTACTTTCTTTGTATACTTTTGACTATACGGGCCGAGTCCGGGATTTACGGGAAATCGCGGGTTTTCGTTTGCCGGCGATTAAACTTCTTTTATTCAGCGTCTCATCAAAAATGAAAACATTTTTAAAAACTACAAGTCTCATGGGCTCTAGTGGTGAAATAATAATTCAAAAAATCGTTTGGGAAATTAGTTTACTCCCTGGGTACTTTCTTTGTATACTTTCAACTATACGGGCCGAGTCCGGGATTTACGGGAAATCGCAGGTTTTCGTTTGCCGGCGATTAAATTTCTTTTATTCAGCGTCTCATCAAAAAATGAAAACATTTTTGAAAACTACAAGTCTAATGCGTTTTAGTGGTGAAAAAATAAATTAAAAAATCGTTCGGGAAATGAGTTTACTCCCTGGGTACTATCTTTGTATACTTTTGACTATACGGGCAAAGCCCAGGATTTACGGGAAATCTCGGGTTTTCGTTTGCCGGCGATTAAACCTCTTTCATTAAGCGTCTCATCAAAAATGAAAACATTTTTGTAAACTACAAGTCTCATGCGTTTTAGTGGTGCAAAAAAAATTTAAAAAATCGTTAGGGAAATGAGTTTACTCCCTGGGTACTTTCTTTGTATACATTCGACTATACGGGCCAAGCCCGGGAATTACGGGAAATCGCGGGATTTTGTTTGCCGGCGATTAAACCTCTTTTATTAAGCCTCTCATCAAAAATGAAAACATTTTTGAAAACTGCAAGTCTCATGCGTTTTAGTGGTGAAAAGATAATTGAAAAAATCGTTTCGGAAATGAGTTTACTCACAGGGTACTTTCTTTGTATACATTCGACTATACGGACCAAGCCCGGGATTTACGGGAAATCGCGGGTTTTTGTTTGCCGGCGATTAAACAACTTTCATTAAGCGTCTCATCAAAAATGAAAACATTTCTGAAAACTACAAGTCTCATGCGTTTTAGTGGTGAAAATTAATTTAAAAAATCGTTCGGGAAATGAGTTTACTCCCTGGGTACTTTCTTTGTATACTTTTGACTATACGAGCCGAGTCCGGGATTTACGGGAAGTCGCGGGTTTTCGTTTGCCGGCAATTAAACCTCTTTTATTCAGCGTCTCATCAAAAATGAAAACATTTTTAAAAACTACAAGTCTCATGGGCTTTAGTGGTGAAATAATAATTTAAAAAATCGTTCGGGAAATGAGTTTACAACCCGGGTACTTTCTTTGTATACTTTTGACTATACGGGCCCAGTCCGGAATTTACGGGAAATGGCAGGTTTTCGTTTGCCGGTTATTAAACTTCTTTTATTCAGCGTCTCACCAAAAATGAAAACATTTTTGAAAACTACAAGTCTCATGCGTTTTAGTGGTGAAAAAATAATTTAAAAAATCGTTCGAGAAATGAGTTTACTCCCTGGGTACTTTCTTTGTATACTTTTGACTATACGGGCCGAGTCCGGGATTTACGGGAAGTCGCGGGTTTTCGTTTACCGGCGATTAAACCTCTTTCATTAAGAGTCTCATCAAAAATGAAAACATTTTTGAAAACTACAAGTCTCATGCGTTTTAGTGGTGAAAAAATAATTTAAAAAATCGTTCGGGGAATGAGTTTACTCCCTGGGTACTTTTTTTGTATACTTTTGACTATGCGGGCCGAGTCGGGGGGTTTACGGGAAATGGCGGGTTTTCGTTTGCCGGCGATTAAACTTCTTTTATTCAGCGTCTCATCAAAAATAAAAACATTTTTTAAAAGTACAAGTCTCAAGCGTTTTAGTGGTGAAAAGATAATTTAAAAAATCGTTTTGGAAATGAGTTTATTTACAGGGTACTTTCTTTGTATACATTCGACTATACGGGCCAAGCCCGGGATTTACGGGAAATCGCGGGTTTTCGTTTGCCGGCGATTAAACCACTTTCATTAAGCGTCTCATCAAAAATGAAAACATTTCTGAAAACTACAAGTCTCATGCATTTTAGTGGTGAAAAAATAATTTAAAAATTCGTTCGGGAAATGAGTTTACTTACTGGGTACTTTCCTTGTATACTTTTGACTATACGGGCCGAGTCCGGGATTTACGGGAAATCGCGGGTTTTCGTTTGCCGGCGATTAAACTTCTTTTATTCTGCGTCTCATCAAAAATGAAAACATTTTTGAAAACTGCAAGTCTCATGCGTTTTAGTGGTGAAAAGATAATTGAAAAAATCGTTTCGGAAATGAGTTTACGCACAGGGTACTTTCTTTGTATACTTTTGACTATACGGGCCGAGTCCGGGATTTACGGGAAAACGCAGGTTTTCGTTTGCCGGCTATTAAACTTCTTTTATTCAGCGTCTCACCAAAAATGAAAACATTTTTGAAAACTACAAGTCTCATGCGTTTTAGTGGTTAAAAAATAATTTAAAAAATCGTTCGAGAAATGAGTTTACTTCCTGGGTACTTTCTTTGTATACTTTTGACTATACGGGCCGAGTCCGGGATTTACGGGAAGTCGCCGGTTTTTGTTTACCGGCGATTAAACCTCTTTCATTAAGCGTCTCATCAAAAATGAAAACATTTTTGAAAACTGCAAGTCTCATGCGTTTTAGTGGTGAAAAGATAATTAAAAAAATCGTTTCGGAAATGAGTTTACTCACAGGGTACTTTCTTTGTATACATTCGACTATACGGGCCAAGCCCGGGACTTACGGGAAATCGCGGGTTTTTGTTGGCCGGCGATTAAACAACTTTCATTAAGCGTCTCATCAAAAATGAAAACATTTCTGAAAACTACAAGTCTCATGCGTTTTAGTGGTGAAAATTAATTTAAAAAATCGTTCGGGAAATAAGTTTACTCCCTGGGTACTTTCTTTGTATACTTTTGACTATACGGGCCGAGTCCGGGATTTACGGGAAATCGCGGGTTTTCGTTTGCCGGCGATTAAACTTCTTTTATTCTGCGTCTCATCAAAAATGAAACCATTTTTGAAAACTGCAAGTCTCATGCGTTTTAGTGGTGAAAAGATAATTAAAAAAATCGTTTCGGAAATAAGTTTACTCACAGGGTACTTTCTTTGTATACATTCTACTATACGGGCCAAGCCCGGGACTTACGGGAAATCGCGGGTTTTTGTTGGCCGGCGATTAAACAACTTTCATTAAGCGTCTCATCAAAAATGAAAACATTTCTGAAAACTACAAGTCTCATGCGTTTTAGTGGTGCAAAAAAAATTTAAAAAATCGTTCGGGAAATGAGTTTACTCCCTGGGTACTTTCTTTGTATATTTTGACTATGCGGGCCGAGTCTGGGGTTTACGGGAAATGGCGGGTTTTCGGTTGCCGGGGATTAAACGTCTTTTATTCAGCGTCTCATCAAAAATGAAAACATTTTTAAAAACTACAAGTCTCATGCGTTTTAGTGCTGAAAAAATAATTTAAAAAATCGTTCGGGAAATGAGTTTACTCCCTGGGTACTTTCTTTGTATACATTCGACTATACGGGCCGAGACCGGGATTTACGGGAAATTGCGGGTTTTCGTTTGCCGGCGATTAAACTTCTTTTATTCAGCGTCTCATCAAAAATGAAAACATTTTTGAAAACTACAAGTCTCATGCCTTTTAGTGGTGAAAAAAAAAATTTTAAAAATCGTTCGGGAAATGAGTTTACACCCTGGGTACTTTCTTTGTATACATTCCACTATACGTGCCAAGCCCGGGATTTACGGGAAATCGCGGGTTTTCGTTTGCCGGCGATTAAACTGCTTTTATTCAGCGTCTCATCAAAAATGAAAACATTCTTGAAAACTACAAGTCTCATGCGTTTTAGTGGTGAAAAAAAAATTTAAAAAATCGTTCGGGAAATGAGTTTACTCCCTGGGTACTTTCTTTGTATACTTTTGATTATACGGACCTAGTCCGGGGTTTACGGGAAATGGCGGGTTTTCGTTTGCCTGCGATTAAACTTCTTTTATTCAGCGTCTCATCAAAAATGAAAACATTTTTGAAAACTACAAGTCTTATGCGTTTTAGTGGTGAAAAGATAATTCAAAAAATGGTTTTGGAAATGAGTTTACTCACAGGGTACTTTCTTTGTATACATTCGACTATACCGGCCAAGCGCGGGATTTACGGGAAATCGCGGGTTTTCGTTTGCCGGCGATTAAACCACTTTCATTAAGCGTCTCATCAAAAATGAAAACATTTCTGAAAACTACAAGTCTCATGCGTTTTAGTGGTGAAAAAATAACTTAAAAAATCGTTCCGGAAATGAGTTTACTCCCTGGGTACTTTCTTTGTATACTTTTGACTATACGGGCCGAGTCCGGGATTTATGGGAAATCGCGGATTTTCGTTTGCCGGCGATTAAACTTCTTTTATTCAGCGTCTCATCAAAAATGAAAACATTTTTAAAAACTACAAGTCTCATGGGGTCTAGTGGTGAAATAGTAATTCAAAAAATCGTTTGGGAAATTAGTTTACTCCCTGGGTACTTTCTTTGTATACTTTTGACTATACGGGCCGAGTCCGGTATTTACGGGAAATCGCGGGTTTTCGTTTGCCGGCGATTAAACTTCTTTTATTCAGCGTCTCATCAAAAATGAAAACATTTTTAAAAACTACAAGTCTCATGGACTCTAGTGGTGAAATAATAATTCAAAAAATCGTTTGGGAAATTAGTTTACTCCCTGGGTACTTTCTTTGTATACTTTTGACTATACGGGCCGAGTCCGGGATTTACGGGAAATCGCAGGTTTTCGTTTGCCGGCGATTAAATTTCTTTTATTCAGCGTCTCATCAAAAATGAAAACATTTTTGAAAACAACAAGTCTCATGCGTTTTAGTGGTGAAAAAATAAATTAAAAAATCGTTCGGGAAATGAGTTTACTCCCTGGGTACTATATTTGTATACTTTTGACGATACGGGCCAAGCCCGGGATTTACGGGAAATCTCGGGTTTTCGTTTGCCGGCGATTAAACCTCTTTCATTAAGCGTCTCATTAAAAATGAAAACATTTTTGAAAACTACAAGTCTCATGCGTTTTAGTGTTGAAAAAATAAATTAAAAAATCGTTCTGGAAATGAGTTTACTCACAGGGTACTTTCTTTGTATACATTCGACTATACGGGCCAAGCCCGGGATTTACGGGAAATCGCGGGTTTTCGTTTGCCGGCGATTAAACCTGTTTCATTAAGCGTCTCATCAAAAATGAAAACATTTCTGAAAACTACAAGTCTCATGCGTTTTAGTGGTGCAAAAAAAATTTAAAAAATCGTTCTGGAAATGAGTTTACTCCCTGGGTACTTTCTTTGTATACATTCGACTATACGGGCCAAGCCCGGGATTTACGGGAAATCGCGGGATTTTGTTTGCCGGCGATTAAACTTCTTTTATTAAGCCTCTCATCAAAAATGAAAACATTTTTAAAAACTGCAAGTCTCATGCGTTTTAGTGGTGAAAAGATAATTGAAAAAATCGTTCGGGAAATGAGTTTACTCCCTGGGTACTTTCTTTGTATATTTTGACTATGCGGGCCGAGTCTGGGGTTTACGGGAAATGGCGGGTTTTCGGTTGCCGGCGATTAAACGTCTTTTATTCAGCGTCTCATCAAAAATGAAAACATTTTTAAAAACTACAAGTCTCATGCGTTTTAGTGCTGAAAAAATAATTTAAAAAATCGTTCGGGAAATGAGTTTACTCCCTGGGTACTTTCTTTGTATACATTCGACTGTACGGGCCGAGACCGGGATTTACGGGAAATTGCGGGTTTTCGTTTGCCGGCGATTAAACTTCTTTTATTCAGCGTCTCATCTAAAATGAAAACATTTTTGAAAACTACAAGTCTCATGCGTTTTAGTGGTGAAAAAATAATTTAAAAAATCGTTCGGGAAATGAGTTTACACCCTGGGTACTTTCTTTGTATACATTCCATTATACGTGCCAAGCCCGGGATTTACGGGAAATCGCGGGTTTTCGTTTGCCGGCGATTAAACTGCTTTTATTCAGCGTCTCATCAAAAATGAAAACATTATTGAAAACTACAAGTCTCATGCGTTTTAGTGGTGAAAAAAAAATTTTAAAAATCGTTCGGGAAATGAGTTTACTCCCTGGGTACTTTCTTTGTATACTTTTGATTATACGGACCTAGTCCGGGGTTTACGGGAAATGGCGGGTTTTCGTTTGCCGGCGGTTAAACTTCTTTTATTCAGCGTCTCATCAAAAATGAAAACATTTTTGAAAACTACAAGTCTTATGCGTTTTAGTGGTGAAAAGATAATTTAAAAAATGGTTTTTGAAATGAATTTACTCACAGGGTACTTTCTTTGTATACATTCAACTATACCGGCCAAGCCCGGGATTTACGGGAAATCGCGGGTTTTCGTTTGCCGGCAATTAAACCACTTTCATTAAGCGTCTCATCAAAAATGAAAACATTTCTGAAAACTACAAGTCTCATGCGTTTTAGTGGTGAAAAAATAACTTAAAAAATCGTTCCGGAAATAAGTTTACTCCCTGGGTACTTTCTTTGTATACTTTTGACTATACGGGCCGTGTCCGGGATTTACGGGAAATCGCGGGTTTTCGTTTGCCGGCGATTAAACTTCTTTTATTCACCGTCTCATCAAAAATGAAAACATTTTTAAAAACTACAAGTCTCATGCGTTTTAGTGCTGAAAAAATAATTTAAAAAATCGTTCGGGAAATGAGTTTACTCCCTGGGTACTTTCTTTGTATATTTTGACTATGCGGGCCGAGTCCGGGGTTTACGGGAAATGGCGGGTTTTCGTTTGCCGGCGATTAAACTGCTTTTATTCAGCGTCTCATCAAAAATGAAAACATTCTTGAAAACTACAAGTCTCATGCGTTTTAGTGGTAAAATAATAATTTAAAAAATCGTTTAGGAAATGAGTTTACTCCCTGGGTACTTTCTTTGTATACTTTTGACTATACGGGCCGAGTCCAGGATTTACGGGAAAGCGCAGGTTTTCGTTTGCCGGCGATTAAACTTCTTTTATTCACCGTCTCATCAAAATTGAAAACATTTTTAAAAAATACAAGTCTCATGCGTTTTAGTGCTGAAAAAATAATTTAAAAAATCGTTCAGGAAATAAGTTTACTCCCTGGGTACTTTCTTTGTATACTTTTGACTATACGGGCCGTGTCCGGGATTTTCGGGAAATCGCGGGTTTTCGTTTGCCGGCGATTAAACTTCTTTTATTCAGCGTCTCATCAAAAATGAAAACATTTTAAAAAACTACAAGTCTCATGGGCTCTAGTGGTGAAATAGTAATTCAAAAAATCGTTTGGGAAATTAGTTTACTCCCTGGGTACTTTCTTTGTATACTTTTGACTATACGGGCCGAGTCCGGGATTTACGGGAAATCGCGGGTTTTCGTTTGCCGGCGATTAAACTTCTTTTATTCAGCGTCTCATCAAAAATGAAAACATTTTTAAAAACTACAAGTCTCATGGACTCTAGTGGTGAAATAATAATTCAAAAAATCGTTTGGGAAATTAGTTTACTCCCTGGGTACTTTCTTTGTATACTTTTGACTATACGGGCCGAGTCCGGGATTTACGGGAAATCGCAGGTTTTCGTTTGCCGGCGATTAAATTTCTTTTATTCAGCGTCTCATCAAAAATGAAAACATTTTTGAAAACTACAAGTCTCATGCGTTTTAGTGGTGAAAAAATAAATTAAAAAATCGTTCGGGAAATTAGTTTACTCCCTGGGTACTATATTTGTATACTTTTGACTATACGGGCCAAGCCCGGGATTTACGGGAAATCTCGGGTTTTCGTTTGCCGGCGATTAAACCTCTTTCATTAAGCGTCTCATCAAAAATGAAAACATTTTTGAAAACTACAAGTCTCATGCGTTTTAGTGTTGAAAAAATAAATTAAAAAATCGTTCTGGAAATGAGTTTACTCACAGGGTACTTTCTTTGTATACATTCGACTATACGGGCCAAGCCCGGGATTTACGGGAAATCGCGGGTTTTCGTTTGCCGGCGATTAAACCTGTTTCATTAAGCGTCTCATCAAAAATGAAAACATTTTTGAAAACTACAAGTCTCATGCGTTTTAGTGGTGCGAAAAAAATTTAAAAAATCGTTCGGGAAATGAGTTTACTCCCTGGGTACTTTCTTTGTATACATTCGACTATACGGGCCAAGCCCGGGATTTACGGGAAATCGCGGGATTTTGTTTGCCGGCGATTAAACCTCTTTTATTAAGCCTCTCATCAAAAATGAAAACATTTTTGAAAACTGCAAGTCTCATGCGTTTTAGTGGTGAAAAGATAATTGAAAAAATCGTTTCGGAAATGAGTTTACTCACAGGGTACTTTCTTTGTATACATTCGACTATACGGGCCTAGCCCGGGATTTACGGGAAATCGCGGGTTTTTGTTTGCCGGCGATTAAACAACTTTCATTAAGCGTCTCATCAAAAATGAAAACATTTCTGAAAACTACAAGTCTCATGCGTTTTAGTGGTGAAAATTAATTTAAAAAATCGTTCGGGAAATGAGTTTACTCCCTGGGTACTTTCTTTGTACACTTTTGACTATACGGGCCGAGTCCGGGATTTACGGGAAGTCGCGGGTTTTCGTTTGCCGGCAATTAAACTTCTTTTATTCAGCGTCTCATCAAAAATGAAAACATTTTTAAAAACTACAAGTCTCATGGACTTTAGTGGTGAAAAAATAATTTAAAAAATCGTTCGAGAAATGAGTTTACTCCCTGGGTACTTTCTTTGTATACTTTTGACTATACGGGCCGAGTCCGGGATTTACGGGAAATCGCAGGTTTTCGTTTGCCGGTTATTAATCTTCTTTTATTCAGCGTCTCATCAAAAATGAAAACATTTTTGAAAACTACAAGTCTCGTGCGTTTTAGTGGTGAAAAAATATTTTAAAAAATCGTTCGAGAAATGAGTTTACTCCCTGGGTACTTTCTTTGTATACTTTTGACTATACGGGCCGAGTCCGGGATTTACGGGAAGTCGCGGGTTTTCGTTTGCCGGCAATTAAACTTCTTTTATTCAGCGTCTCATCAAAAATGAAAACAATTTTAAAAACTACAAGTCTCATGGGCTCTAGTGGTGAAATAATAATTCAAAAAATCGTTTGGGAAATTAGTTTACTCCCTGGGTACTTTCTTTGTATACTTTTGACTATACGGGCCGAGTACGGGATTTACGGGAAATCGCGGGTTTTCGTTTGCCGGCGATTAAACTTCTTTTATTCAGCGTCTCATCAAAAATGAAAACATTTTTAAAAACTACAAGTCTCATGGACTCTAGTGGTGAAATAATAATTCAAAAAATCGTTTGGGAAATTAGTTTACTCCCTGGGTACTTTCTTTGTATACTTTTGACTATACGGGCCGAGTCCGGGATTTACGGGAAATCGCAGGTTTTCGTTTGCCGGCGATTAAATTTCTTTTATTCAGCGTCTCATCAAAAATGAAAACATTTTTGAAAACTACAAGTCTCATGCGTTTTAGTGGTGAAAAAATAATTTAAAAAATCGTTCGAGAAATGAGTTTACTCCCTGGGTACTTTCTTTGTATACTTTTGACTATACGGGCCGAGTCCGGGATTTACGGGAAGTCGCGGGTTTTCGTTTACCGGCGATTAAACCTCTTTCATAAAGCGTCTCATCAAAAATGAAAACATTTTTGAAAACTACAAGTCTCATGCGTTTTAGTGGTGAAAAAATAATTTAAAAAATCGTTCGGGAAATGAGTTTACTCCCTGGGTACTTTCTTTGTATACTTTTGACTATACGGGCCGAGTCCGGGATTTACGGGAAGTCGCGGGTTTTCGTTTGCCGGCAATTAAACTTCTTTTATTCAGCGTCTCATCAAAAATGAAAACATTTTTAAAAACTACAAGTCTCATGGGCTTTAGTGGTGAAATAATAATTTAAAAAATAGTTCGGGAAATGAGTTTACACCCCGGGTTCTTTCTTTGTATACTTTTGGCTATACGGGCTGAGTCCGGGATTTACGGGAAATCGCAGGTTTTCGTTTGCCAGTTATTAAACTTCTTTTATTCAGCGTCTCACCAAAAATGAAAACATTTTTGAAAACTACAAGTCTCATGCGTTTTATTGGTGAAAAAATAATTTAAAAAATCGTTCGAGAAATGAGTTTACTCCCTGGGTACTTTCTTTGTATACTTTTGACTATACGGGCCGAGTCCGGGATTTACGGGAAGTCGCCG
This sequence comes from Hydractinia symbiolongicarpus, assembly GCF_029227915.1. Lineage (NCBI taxonomy): Eukaryota > Metazoa > Cnidaria > Hydrozoa > Anthoathecata > Hydractiniidae > Hydractinia > Hydractinia symbiolongicarpus. The sequence goes on along the minus strand of NC_079884.1, from coordinate 4,224,531 downwards.
GTTTTCGTTCACCAGCGATTAAACCTCTTTCATTAAGCGTCTCATCAAAAATGAAAACATTTTTGAAAACTACAAGTCTCATGCGTTTTAGTGGTGAAAAAATAATTTAAAAAATCGTTCGGGAAATGAGTTTACTCCCTGGGTACTTTTTTTGTATACTTTTGACTATGCGGGCCGAGTCCGGGTTTACGGGAAATGGCGGGTTTTCGTTTGCCGGCGATTAAACTTCTTTTATTCAGCGTCTCATCAAAAATAAAAACATTTTTGAAAACTACAAGTCTCAAGCGTTTTAGTGGTGAAAAGATAATTTAAAAAATCGTTTTGGAAATGAGTTTATTCACAGGGTACTTTCTTTGTATACATTCGACTATACGGGCCAAGCCCGGGATTTACGGGAAATCGCGGGTTTTCGTTTGCCGGCGATTAAACCACTTTCATTTAGCGTCTCATCAAAAATGAAAACATTTCTGAAAACTACAAGTCTCATGCATTTTAGTGGTGAAAAAATATTTTAAAAATTCGTTCGGGAAATGAGTTTACTCACTGGGTACTTTCTTTGTATACTTTTGACTATACGGGCCGTGTCCGGGATTTACGGGAAGTCGCGGGTTTTCGTTTACCGGCGATTAAACCTCTTTCATGAAGCGTCTCATCAAAAATGAAAACATTTTTGAAAACTACAAGTCTCATGCGTTTTAGTGGTGAAAAAATAAATTAAAAAATCGTTCGGGAAATGAGTTTACTCCCTGGGTACTATATTTGTATACTTTTGACTATACGGGCCAAGCCCGGGACTTACGGGAAATCGCGGGTTTTCGTTTGCCGGCGATTAAACTTCTTTTATTCTGCGTCTCATCAAAAATGAAAACATTTTTGAAAACTACAAGTCTCATGCGTTTTAGTGGTGAAAAAATAAATTAAAAAATCGTTCGGGAAATGAGTTTACTCCCTGGGTACTATATTTGTATACTTTTGACTATACGGGCCAAGCCCGGGACTTACAGGAAATCGCAGGTTTTCGTTTGCCGGCGATTAAACTTCTTTTATTCTGCGTCTCATCAAAAATGAAAACATTTTTGAAAACTGCAAGTCTCATGCGTTTTAGTGGTGAAAAGATAATTAAAAAAATCGTTTCGGAAATGAGTTTACTCACAGGGTACTTTCTTTGTATACATTCGACTATACGGGCCAAGCCCGGGATTTACGGGAAATCGCGGGTTTTTGTTGGCCGCCGATTAAACAACTTTCATTAAGCGTCTCATCAAAAATGAAAACATTTCTGAAAACTACAAGTCTCATGCGTTTTAGTGGTGAAAATTAATTTAAAAAATCGTTCGGGAAATGAGTTTACTTCCTGGGTACTTTCTTTGTATACTTTTGACTATACGGGCCGAGTCCGGGATTTACGGGAAGTCGCGGGTTTTCGTTTGCCGGCAATTAAACTTCTTTTATTTAGTGTCTCATCAAAAATGAAAACATTTTTGAAAACTGCAAGTCTCATGCGTTTTAGTGGTGAAAAAATAATTTAAAAAATCGTTCGGGAAATGAGTTTACTCCCTGGGTACTTTTTTTGTATACTTTTGACTATGCGGGCCGAGTCCGGGTTTACGGGAAATGGCGGGTTTTCGTTTGCCGGCGATTAAACTTCTTTTATTCAGCGTCTCATCAAAAATAAAAACATTTTTGAAAACTACAAGTCTCAAGCGTTTTAGTGGTGAAAAGATAATTTAAAAAATCGTTTTGGAAATGAGTTTTTTTACAGGGTACTTTCTTTGTATACATTCGACTATACGGGCCAAGCCCGGGATTTACGGGAAATCGCGGGTTTTCGTTTGCCGGCGATTAAACCACTTTCATTTAGCGTCTCATCAAAAATGAAAACATTTCTGAAAACTACAAGTCTCATGCATTTTAGTGGTGAAAAAATATTTTAAAAATTCGTTCGGGAAATGAGTTTACTCACTGGGTACTTTCCTTGTATACTTTTGACTATACGGGCCGAGTCCGGGATTTACGGGAAATCGCGGGTTTTCGTTTGCCGGCGATTAAACTTCTTTTATTCTGCGTCTCATCAAAAATGAAAACATTTTTGAAAACTGCAAGTCTCAGGCGTTTTAGTGGTGAAAAGATAATTGAAAAAATCGTTTCGGAAATGAGTTTACTCACAGGGTACTTTCTTTGTATACTTTTGACTATACGGGCCGAGTCCGGGATTTACGGGAAATCGCAGGTTTTCGTTTGCCGGCTATTAAACTTCTTTTATTCAGCGTCTCACCAAAAATGAAAACATTTTTGAAAACTACAAGTCTCATGCGTTTTAGTGGTGAAAAAATAATTTAAAAAATCGTTCGAGAAATGAGTTTACTCCCTGGGTACTTTCTTTGTATACTTTTGACTATACGGGCCGAGTCCGGGATTTACGGGAAGTCGCGGGTTTTCGTTTACCGGCGATTAAACCTCTTTCATGAAGCGTCTCATCAAAAATGAAAACATTTTTGAAAACTACAAGTCTCATGCGTTTTAGTGGTGAAAAAATAAAATAAAAAATCGTTCGGGAAATGAGTTTACTCCCTGGGTACTATATTTGTATACTTTTGACTATACGGGCCAAGCCCGGGACTTACGGGAAATCGCGGGTTTTCGTTTGCCGGCGATTAAACTTCTTTTATTCTGCGTCTCATCAAAAATGAAAACATTTTTGAAAACTACAAGTCTCATGCGTTTTAGTGGTGAAAAAATAAATTAAAATATCGTTCGGGAAATGAGTTTATTCCCTGGTTACTATATTTGTATACTTTTGACTATACGGGCCAAGCCCGGGACTTACGGGAAATCGCGGGTTTTCGTTTGCCGGCGATTAAACTTCTTTTATTCTGCGTCTCATCAAAAATGAAAACATTTTTGAAAACTGCAAGTCTCATGCGTTTTAGTGGTGAAAAGATAATTAAAAAAATCGTTTCGGAAATGAGTTTACTCACAGGGTACTTTCTTTGTATACATTCGACTATACGGGCCAAGCCCGGGATTTACGGGAAATCGCGGGTTTTTGTTGGCCGGCGATTAAACAACTTTCATTAAGCGTCTCATCAAAAATGAAAACATTTCTGAAAACTACAAGTCTCATGCGTTTTAGTGGTGAAAATTAATTTAAAAAATCGTTCGGGAAATGAGTTTACTTCCTGGGTACTTTCTTTGTATACTTTTGACTATACGGGCCGAGTCCGGGATTTACGGGAAGTCGCGGGTTTTCGTTTGCCGGCAATTAAACTTCTTTTATTCAGTGTGTCATCAAAAATGAAAACATTTTTAAAAACTACAAGTCTCATGGGCTTTAGTGGTGAAATAATAATTTAAAAAATCGTTCGGGAAATGAGTTTACACCCCGGGTACTTTCTTTGTATACTTTTGACTATACGGGCCGAGTCCGGGATTTACGGGAAATCGCAGGTTTTCGTTTGGCGGCTATTAAACTTCTTTTATTCAGCGTCTCACCAAAAATGAAAACATTTTTGAAAACTACAAGTCTCATGCGTTTTAGTGGTGAAAAAATAATTTAAAAAATCGTTCGAGAAATGAGTTTACTCCCTAGGTACTTTCTTTGTATACTTTTGACTATACGGGCCGAGTCCGGGATTTACGGGAAGTCGCGGGTTTTCGTTTACCGGCGATTAAACCTCTTTCATTAAGCGTTTCATCAAAAATGAAAACATTTTTGAAAACTACAAGTCTCATGCGTTTTAGTGTTGAAAAAAAAAAATTAAAAAATCGTTCTGGAAATGAGTTTACTCACAGGGTACTTTTTTGTATACATTCGACTATACGGGCCAAGCCCGGGATTTACGGGAAATCGCGGGTGCCGGCGATTAAACCTCTTTCATTAAGCGTCTCATCAAAAATGAAAACATTTTTGAAAACTACAAGTCTCATGCGTTTTAGTGGTGCAAAAAAAATTTAAAAAATCGTTTGGGAAATGAGTTTACTCCCTGGGTACTTTCTTTGTATACATTCGACTATACGGGCCAAGCCCGGGATTTACGGGAACTCGCGGGTGCCGGCGATTAAACCTCTTTTATTAAGCCTCTCATCAAAAATGAAAACATTTTTGAAAACTGCAAGTCTCATGCGTTTTAGTGGTGAAAAGATAATTGAAAAAATCGTTCGGGAAATGAGTTTACTCCCTGGGTACTTTCTTTGTATATTTTGACTATGCGGGCCGAGTCCGGGGTTTACGGGAAATGGCGGGTTTTTGTTGGCCGGCGATTAAACAACTTTCATTAAACGTCTCATCAAAAATGAAAACATTTCTGAAAACTACAAGTCTCATGCGTTTTAGTGGTGAAAATTAATTTAAAAAATCGTTCGGGAAATGAGTTTACTCCCTGGGTACTTTCTTTGTATACTTTTGACTATACGGGCCGAGTCCGGGATTTACGGGAAGTCGCGGATTTTCGTTTGCCGGCAATTAAACTTCTTTTATTCAGCGTCTCATCAAAAATGAAAACATTTTTAAAAACTACAAGTCTCATGGGCTTTAGTGGTGAAATAATAATTTAAAAATTCGTTCGGGAAATGAGTTTACACCCCGGGTACTTTCTTTGTATACTTTTGACTATACGGGCCGAGTCCGGGATTTACGGGAAATCGCAGGTTTTCGTTTGCCGGCTATTAAACTTCTTTTATTCAGCGTCTCACCAAAAATGAAAACATTTTTGAAAACTACAAGTCTCATGCGTTTTAGTGGTGAAAAAATAATTTAAAAAATCGTTCGAGAAATGAGTTTACTCCCTGGGTACTTTCTTTGTATACTTTTGACTATACGGGCCGAGTCCGGATTTTACGGGAAGTCGCGGGTTTTCGTTTACCGGCGATTAAACCTCTTTCATTAAGCGTCTCATCAAAAATGAAAACATTTTTGAAAACTACAAGTCTCATGCGTTTTAGTGTTGAAAAAATAAATTAAAAAATCGTTCTGGAAATGAGTTTACTCACAGGGTACTTTCTTTGTATACATTCGACTATACGGGCCAAGCCCGGGATTTGCGGGAAATCGCGGGTGCCGGCGATTAAACTTCTTTCATTAAGCGTCTCATCAAAAATGAAAACATTTTTGAAAACTACAAGTCTCATGCGTTTTAGTGGTGCAAAAAAAATTTAAAAAATCGTTCGGGAAATGAGTTTACTTCCTGGGTACTTTCTTTGTATACATTCGACTATACGGGCCAAGCCCGGGATTTACGGGAAATCGCGGGTGCCGGCGATTAAACCTCTTTTATTAAGCCTCTCATCAAAAATGAAAACATTTTTGAAAACTGCAAGTCTCATGCGTTTTAGTGGTTAAAAGATAATTGAAAAAATCGTTCGGGAAATGAGTTTACTCCCTGGGTACTTTCTTTGTATATTTTGACTATGCGGGCCGAGTCCGGGGTTTACGGGAAATGGCGGGTTTTCGTTTGCCGGCGATTAAACGTCTTTTATTCAGCGTCTCATCAAAAATGAAAACATTTTTAAAAATTACAAGTCTCTTGCGTTTTAGTGCTGAAAAAATAATTTAAAAAGTCGTTCGGGAAATGAGTTTACTCCCTGGGTACTTTCTTTGTATACTTTTGATTATACGGACCTAGTCCGGGATTTACGGGAAATCGCGGGTTTTCGTTTGCCGGCGATTAAACATCTTTTTTTCAGCGTCTCATCAAAAATGAAAATATTTTTGAAAACTACAAGTCTTATGCGTTTTAGTGGTGAAAAGATAATTTAAAAAATGGTTTTGGAAATGAGTTTACTCACAGGGTACTTTCTTTGTATACATTCGACTATACCGGCCAAGCCTGGGATTTACGAGAAATCGCGGGTTTTCGTTTGCCGGCGATTAAACCACTTTCATTAAGCGTCTCATCAAAAATGAAAACATTTCTGAAAACTACAAGTCTCATGCGTTTTAGTGGTGAAAAAATAACTTAAAAAATTGTTCCGGAAATGAGTTTACTCCCTGGGTACTTTCTTTGTATACTTTTGACTATACGGGCCGAGTCCGGGATTTACGGGAAATCGCGGGTTTTCGTTTGCTGGCGATTAAACTTCTTTTATTCAGCGTCTCATCAAAAATGAAAACATTTTTAAAAACTACAAGTCTCATGGGTTCTAGTGGTGAAATAATAATTCAAAAAATCGTTTGGGAAATTAGTTTACTCCCTGGGTACTTTCTTTGTATACTTTTGAATATACGGGCCGAGTCCGGGATTTACGGGAAATCGCGGGTTTTCGTTTGCCAGCGATTAAACTTTCTTTTATTCAGCGTCTCATCAAAAATGAAAACATTTTTGAAAACTACAAGTCTCATGCGTTTTAGTGTTGAAAAAATAAATTAAAAAATCGTTCTGGAAATGAGTTTACTCACAGGGTACTTTCTTTGTATACATTCGACTATACGGGCCAAGCCCGGGATTTGCGGGAAATCGCGGGTGCCGGCGATTAAACCTCTTTCATTAAGCGTCTCATCAAAAATGAAAACATTTTTGAAAACTACAAGTCTCATGCGTTTTAGTGGTGCAAAAAAAAATTAAAAAATCGTTCGGGAAATGAGTTTACTTCCTGGGTACTTTCTTTGTATACATTCGACTATACGGGCCAAGCCCGGGATTTACGGGAAATCGCGGGTGCCGCCGATTAAACCTCTTTTATTAAGCCTCTCATCAAAAATGAAAATATTTTTGAAAACTGCAAGTCTCATGCGTTTTAGTGGTTAAAAGATAATTGAAAAAATCGTTCGGGAAATGAGTTTACTCCCTGGGTACTTTCTTTGTATATTTTGACTATGCGGGCCGAGTCCGGGGTTTACGGGAAATGGCGGGTTTTCGTTTGCCGGCGATTAAACGTCTTTTATTCAGCGTCTCATCAAAAATGAAAACATTTTTAAAAATTACAAGTCTCTTGCGTTTTAGTGCTGAAAAAATAATTTAAAAAGTCGTTCGAGAAATGAGTTTACTCCCTGGGTACTTTCTTTGTATACTTTTGATTATACGGACCTAGTCCGGGATTTACGGGAAATCGCGGGTTTTCGTTTGCCGGCGATTAAACTTCTTTTATTCAGCGTCTCATCAAAAATGAAAACATTTTTGAAAACTACAAGTCTTATGCGTTTTAGTGGTGAAAAGATAATTTAAAAAATGGTTTTGGAAATGAGTTTACTCACAGGGTACTTTCTTTGTATACATTCGACTATACCGGCCAAGCCTGGGATTTACGGGAAATCGCGGGTTTTCGTTTGCCGGCGATTAAACCACTTTCATTAAGCGTCTCATCAAAAATGAAAACATTTCTGAAAACTACAAGTCTCATGCGTTTTAGTGGTGAAAAAATAACTTAAAAAATTGTTCCGGAAATGAGTTTACTCCCTGGGTACTTTCTTTGTATACTTTTGACTATACGGGCCGAGTCCGGGATTTACGGGAAATCGCGGGTTTTCGTTTGCTGGCGATTAAACTTCTTTTATTCAGCGTCTCATCAAAAATGAAAACATTTTTAAAAACCACAAGTCTCATGGGTTCTAGTGGTGAAATAATAATTCAAAAAATCGTTTGGGAAATTAGTTTACTCCCTGGGTACTTTCTTTGTATACTTTTGAATATACGGGCCGAGTCCGGGATTTACGGGAAATCGCGGGTTTTCGTTTGCCAGCGATTAAACTTTCTTTTATTCAGCGTCTCATCAAAAATGAAAACATTTTTAAAAACTACAAGTCTCATGGGCTCTAGTGGTGAAATAATAATTCAAAAAATCGTTTGGGAAATTAGTTTACTCCCTGGGTACTTTCTTTGTATACTTTTGACTATACGGGCCGAGTCCGGGATTTACGGGAAATCGCAGGTTTTAGTTTGCCGGCGATTAAATTTCTTTTATTCAGCGTCTCATCAAAAATGAAAACATTTTTGAAAACTACAAGTCTCATGCGTTTTAGTGGTGAAAAAATAATTTAAAAAATCGTTCGGGAAATGAGTTTACTCCCTGGGTACTTTCTTTGTATACTTTTGACTATACGGGCCGAGTCCGGGATTTAGGGAAATCGCAGGTTTTTGTTTGCCGGCGATTAAACTGCTTTTTTCAGCGTGTCATCGAAAATGAAAACATTTTTGAAAACTACAAGTCTCATGCGTTTTAGTGTTGAAAAAATAAATTAAAAAATCGTTCTGGAAATCAGTTTACTCACAGGGTACTTTCTTTGTATACATTCGACTATACGGGCCAAGCCCGGGATTTACGGGAAATCGCGGGTGCCGGCGATTAAACCTCTTTCATTAAGCGTCTCATCAAAAATGAAAACATTTTTGAAAACTACAAGTCTCATGCGTTTTAGTGGTGCAAAAAAAATTTAAAAAATCGTTCGGGAAATGAGTTTACTCCCTGGGTACTTTCTTTGTATACATTCCACTATACGGGCCAAGCCCGGGATTTACGGGAAATCGCGGGTGCCGGCGATTAAACCTCTTTCATTAAGCCTCTCATCAAAAATGAAAACATTTTTGAAAACTACAAGTCTTATGCGTTTTAGTGCTGAAAAGATAACTTAAAAAATTGTTCCGGAAATGAGTTTACTCCCTGGGTACTTTCTTTGTATACTTTTGACTATACGGGCCGAGTCCGGGATTTACGGGAAATCGCGGGTTTTCGTTTGCTGGCGATTAAACTTCTTTTATTCAGCGTCTCATCAAAAATGAAAACATTTTTAAAAACTACAAGTCTCATGGGTTCTAGTGGTGAAATAATAATTCAAAAAATCGTTTGGGAAATTAGTTTACTCCCTGGGTACTTTCTTTGTATACTTTTGACTATACGGGCCGAGTCCGGGATTTACGGGAAATCGCGGGTTTTCGTTCGCAAGCGATTAAACTTTCTTTTATTCAGCGTCTCATCAAAAATGAAAACATTTTTAAAAACTACAAGTCTCATGGGCTCTAGTGGTGAAATAATAATTCAAAAAATCGTTTGGGAAATTAGTTTACTCCCTGGGTACTTTCTTTGTATACTTTTGACTATACGGGCCGAGTCCGGGATTTACGGGAAATCGCAGGTTTTCGTTTGCCGGCGATTAAATTTTTTTTATTCAGAGTCTCATCAAAAATGAAAACATTTTTGAAAACTACAAGTCTCATGCGTTTTAGTGGTGAAAAAATAATTTAAAAAATCGTTCGGGAAATGAGTTTACTCCCTGGGTACTTTCTTTGTATACTTTTGACTATACGGGCCGAGTCCGGGATTTAGGGAAATCGCAGGTTTTCGTTTGCCGGCGATTAAACTGCTTTTTTTCAGCGTGTCATCGAAAATGAAAACATTTTTGAAAACTACAAGTCTCATGCGTTTTAGTGTTGAAAAAATAAATTAAAAAATCGTTCTGGAAATCAGTTTACTCACAGGGTACTTTCTTTGTATACATTCGACTATACGGGCCAAGCCCGGGATTTACGGGAAATCGCGGGTGCCGGCGATTAAACCTCTTTCATTAAGCGTCTCATCAAAAATGAAAACATTTTTGAAAACTACAAGTCTCATGCGTTTTAGTGGTGCAAAAAAAATTTAAAAAATCGTTCGGGAAATGAGTTTACTCCCTGGGTACTTTCTTTGTATACATTCCACTATACGGGCCAAGCCCGGGATTTACGGGAAATCGCGGGTGCCGGCGATTAAACCTCTTTCATTAAGCCTCTCATCAAAAATGAAAACATTTTTGAAAACTACAAGTCTTATGCGTTTTAGTGCTGAAAAGATAATTGAAAAAATCGTTCGGGAAATGAGTTTACTCCCTGGATACTTTCTTTGTATAGTTTGACTATGCGGGCCGAGTCCGGGGTTTACGGGAAATGGCGGGTTTTCGTTTGCCGGCGATTAAACGTCTTTTATTCAGCGTCTCATCAAAAATGAAAACATTTTTAAAAACTACAAGTCTCATGGGTTCTAGTGGTGAAATAATAATTCAAAAAATCATTTGGGAAATTAGTTTACTCCCTGGGTACTTTCTTTGTATACTTTTGACTATACGGGCCGAGTCCGGGATTTACGGGAAATCGCAGGTTTTCGTTTGCCGGCGATTAAATTTTTTTTATTCAGCGTCTCATCAAAAATGAAAACATTTTTGAAAACTACAAGTCTCATGCGTTTTAGCGGTGAAAAAATAATTTAAAAAATCGTTCGGGAAATGAGTTTACTCCCTGGGTACTTTCTTTGTATACTTTTGACTATACGGGCCGAGTCCGGGATTTAGGGAAATCGCAGGTTTTCGTTTGCCGGCGATTAAACTGCTTTTTTTCAGCGTGTCATCGAAAATGAAAACATTTTTGAAAACTACAAGTCTCATGCGTTTTAGTGGTGCAAAAAAAATTTAAAAAATCGTTCGGGAAATGAGTTTACTCCCTGGGTACTTTCTTTGTATACATTCCACTATACGGGCCAAGCCCGGGATTTACGGGAAATCGCGGGTGCCGGCGATTAAACCTCTTTCATTAAGCCTCTCATCAAAAATGAAAACATTTTTGAAAACTACAAGTCTTATGCGTTTTAGTGCTGAAAAGATAATTGAAAAAATCGTTCGGGAAATGAGTTTACTCCCTGGATACTTTCTTTGTATATTTTGACTATGCGGGCCGAGTCCGGGGTTTACGGGAAATGGCGGGTTTTCGTTTGCCGGCGATTAAACGTCTTTTATTCAGCGTCTCATCAAAAATGAAAACATTTTTAAAAACTACAAGTCTCATGGGTTCTAGTGGTGAAATAATAATTCAAAAAATCATTTGGGAAATTAGTTTACTGCCTGGGTACTTTCTTTGTATACTTTTGACTATACGGGCCGAGTCCGGGATTTACGGGAAATCGCAGGTTTTCGTTTGCCGGCGATTAAATTTTTTTTATTCAGCGTCTCATCAAAAATGAAAACATTTTTGAAAACTACAAGTCTCATGCGTTTTAGTGGTGAAAAAATAATTTAAAAAATCGTTCGAGAAATGAGTTTACTCCCTGGGTACTTTCTTTGTATACTTTTGACTATACGGGCCGAGTCCGGGATTTACGGGAAGTCGCGGGTTTTCGTTTACCGGCGATTAAACCTCTTTCATTAAGCGTTTCATCAAAAATGAAAACATTTTTGAAAACTACAAGTCTCATGCGTTTTAGTGTTGAAAAAAAAAATTAAAAAATCGTTCTGGAAATGAGTTTACTCACAGGGTACTTTTTTGTATACATTCGACTATACGGGCCAAGCCCGGGATTTACGGGAAATCGCGGGTGCCGGCGATTAAACCTCTTTCATTAAGCGTCTCATCAAAAATGAAAACATTTTTGAAAACTACAAGTCTCATGCGTTTTAGTGGTGCAAAAAAAATTTAAAAAATCGTTTGGGAAATGAGTTTACTCCCTGGGTACTTTCTTTGTATACATTCGACTATACGGGCCAAGCCCGGGATTTACGGGAAATCGCGGGTGCCGGCGATTAAACCTCTTTTATTAAGCCTCTCATCAAAAATGAAAACATTTTTGAAAACTGCAAGTCTCATGCGTTTTAGTGGTGAAAAGATAATTGAAAAAATCGTTCGGGAAATGAGTTTACTCCCTGGGTACTTTCTTTGTATATTTTGACTATGCGGGTCGAGTCCGGGGTTTACGGGAAATGGCGGGTTTTCGTTGGCCGGCGATTAAACAACTTTCATTAAACGTCTCATCAAAAATGAAAACATTTCTGAAAACTACAAGTCTCATGCGTTTTAGTGGTGAAAATTAATTTAAAAAATCGTTCGGGAAATGAGTTTACTCCCTGGGTACTTTCTTTGTATACTTTTGACTATACGGGCCGAGTCCGGGATTTACGGGAAGTCGCGGGTTTTCGTTTGCCGGCAATTAAACTTCTTTTATTCAGCGTCTCATCAAAAATGAAAACATTTTTAAAAACTACAAGTCTCATGGGCTTTAGTGGTGAAATAATAATTTAAAAATTCGTTCGGGAAATGAGTTTACACCCCGGGTACTTTCTTTGTATACTTTTGACTATACGGGCCGAGTCCGGGATTTACGGGAAATCGCAGGTTTTCGTTTGCCGGCTATTAAACTTCTTTTATTCAGCGTCTCACCAAAAATGAAAACATTTTTGAAAACTACAAGTCTCATGCGTTTTAGTGGTGAAAAAATAATTTAAAAAATCGTTCGAGAAATGAGTTTACTCCCTGGGTACTTTCTTTGTATACTTTTGACTATACGGGCCGAGTCCGGATTTTACGGGAAGTCGCGGGTTTTCGTTTACCGGCGATTAAACCTCTTTCATTAAGCGTCTCATCAAAAATGAAAACATTTTTGAAAACTACAAGTCTCATGCGTTTTAGTGTTGAAAAAATAAATTAAAAAATCGTTCTGGAAATGAGTTTACTCACAGGGTACTTTCTTTGTATACATTCGACTATACGGGCCAAGCCCGGGATTTGCGGGAAATCGCGGGTGCCGGCGATTAAACCTCTTTCATTAAGCGTCTCATCAAAAATGAAAACATTTTTGAAAACTACAAGTCTCATGCGTTTTAGTGGTGCAAAAAAAATTTAAAAAATCGTTCGGGAAATGAGTTTACTTCCTGGGTACTTTCTTTGTATACATTCGACTATACGGGCCAAGCCCGGGATTTACGGGAAATCGCGGGTGCCGGCGATTAAACCTCTTTTATTAAGCCTCTCATCAAAAATGAAAACATTTTTGAAAACTGCAAGTCTCATGCGTTTTAGTGGTTAAAAGATAATTGAAAAAATCGTTCGGGAAATGAGTTTACTCCCTGGGTACTTTCTTTGTATATTTTGACTATGCGGGCCGAGTCCGGGGTTTACGGGAAATGGCGGGTTTTCGTTTGCCGGCGATTAAACGTCTTTTATTCAGCGTCTCATCAAAAATGAAAACATTTTTAAAAATTACAAGTCTCTTGCGTTTTAGTGCTGAAAAAATAATTTAAAAAGTCGTTCGGGAAATGAGTTTACTCCCTGGGTACTTTCTTTGTATACTTTTGATTATACGGACCTAGTCCGGGATTTACGGGAAATCGCGGGTTTTCGTTTGCCGGCGATTAAACATCTTTTTTTCAGCGTCTCATCAAAAATGAAAACATTTTTGAAAACTACAAGTCTTATGCGTTTTAGTGGTGAAAAGATAATTTAAAAAATGGTTTTGGAAATGAGTTTACTCACAGGGTACTTTCTTTGTATACATTCGACTATACCGGCCAAGCCTGGGATTTACGAGAAATCGCGGGTTTTCGTTTGCCGGCGATTAAACCACTTTCATTAAGCGTCTCATCAAAAATGAAAACATTTCTGAAAACTACAAGTCTCATGCGTTTTAGTGGTGAAAAAATAACTTAAAAAATTGTTCCGGAAATGAGTTTACTCCCTGGGTACTTTCTTTGTATACTTTTGACTATACGGGCCGAGTCCGGGATTTACGGGAAATCGCGGGTTTTCGTTTGCTGGCGATTAAACTTCTTTTATTCAGCGTCTCATCAAAAATGAAAACATTTTTAAAAACTACAAGTCTCATGGGTTCTACTGGTGAAATAATAATTCAAAAAATCGTTTGGGAAATTAGTTTACTCCCTGGGTACTTTCTTTGTATACTTTTGAATATACGGGCCGAGTCCGGGATTTACGGGAAATCGCGGGTTTTCGTTTGCCAGCGATTAAACTTTCTTTTATTCAGCGTCTCATCAAAAATGAAAACATTTTTGAAAACTACAAGTCTCATGCGTTTTAGTGTTGAAAAAATAAATTAAAAAATCGTTCTGGAAATGAGTTTACTCACAGGGTACTTTCTTTGTATACATTCGACTATACGGGCCAAGCCCGGGATTTGCGGGAAATCGCGGGTGCCGGCGATTAAACCTCTTTCATTAAGCGTCTCATCAAAAATGAAAACATTTTTGAAAACTACAAGTCTCATGCGTTTTAGTGGTGCAAAAAAAATTTAAAAAATCGTTCGGGAAATGAGTTTACTTCCTGGGTACTTTCTTTGTATACATTCGACTATACGGGCCAAGCCCGGGATTTACGGGAAATCGCGGGTGCCGCCGATTAAACCTCTTTTATTAAGCCTCTCATCAAAAATGAAAACATTTTTGAAAACTGCAAGTCTCATGCGTTTTAGTGGTTAAAAGATAATTGAAAAAATCGTTCGGGAAATGAGTTTACTCCCTGGGTACTTTCTTTGTATATTTTGACTATGCGGGCCGAGTCCGGGGTTTACGGGAAATGGCGGGTTTTCGTTTGCCGGCGATTAAACGTCTTTTATTCAGTGTCTCATCAAAAATGAAAACATTTTTAAAAATTACAAGTCTCTTGCGTTTTAGTGCTGAAAAAATAATTTAAAAAGTCGTTCGGGAAATGAGTTTACTCCCTGGGTACTTTCTTTGTATACTTTTGATTATACGGACCTAGTCCGGGATTTACGGGAAATCGCGGGTTTTCGTTTGCCGGCGATTAAACTTCTTTTATTCAGCGTCTCATCAAAAATGAAAACATTTTTGAAAACTACAAGTCTTATGCGTTTTAGTGGTGAAAAGATAATTTAAAAAATGGTTTTGGAAATGAGTTTACTCACAGGGTACTTTCTTTGTATACATTCGACTATACCGGCCAAGCCTGGGATTTACGGGAAATCGCGGGTTTTCGTTTGCTGGCGATTAAACTTCTTTTATTCAGCGTCTCATCAAAAATGAAAACATTTTTAAAAACCACAAGTCTCATGGGTTCTAGTGGTGAAATAATAATTCAAAAAATCGTTTGGGAAATTAGTTTACTCCCTGGGTACTTTCTTTGTATACTTTTGAATATACGGGCCGAGTCCGGGATTTACGGGAAATCGCGGGTTTTCGTTTGCCAGCGATTAAACTTTCTTTTATTCAGCGTCTCATCAAAAATGAAAACATTTTTAAAAACTACAAGTCTCATGGGCTCTAGTGGTGAAATAATAATTCAAAAAATCGTTTGGGAAATTAGTTTACTCCCTGGGTACTTTCTTTGTATACTTTTGACTATACGGGCCGAGTCCGGGATTTAGGGAAATCGCAGGTTTTTGTTTGCCGGCGATTAAACTGCTTTTTTCAGCGTGTCATCGAAAATGAAAACATTTTTGAAAACTACAAGTCTCATGCGTTTTAGTGGTGAAAAAATAAATTAAAAAATCGTTCTGGAAATCAGTTTACTCACAGGGTACTTTCTTTGTATACATTCGACTATACGGGCCAAGCCCGGGATTTACGGGAAATCGCGGGTGCCGGCGATTAAACCTCTTTCATTAAGCGTCTCATCAAAAATGAAAACATTTTTGAAAACTACAAGTCTCATGCGTTTTAGTGGTGCAAAAAAAATTTAAAAAATCGTTCGGGAAATGAGTTTACTCCCTGGGTACTTTCTTTGTATACATTCCACTATACGGGCCAAGCCCGGGATTTACGGGAAATCGCGGGTGCCGGCGATTAAACCTCTTTCATTAAGCCTCTCATCAAAAATGAAAACATTTTTGAAAACTACAAGTCTTATGCGTTTTAGTGCTGAAAAGATAACTTAAAAAATTGTTCCGGAAATGAGTTTACTCCCTGGGTACTTTCTTTGTATACTTTTGACTATACGGGCCGAGTCCGGGATTTACGGGAAATCGCGGGTTTTCGTTTGCTGGCGATTAAACTTCTTTTATTCAGCGTCTCATCAAAAATGAAAACATTTTTAAAAACTACAAGTCTCATGGGTTCTAGTGGTGAAATAATAATTCAAAAAATCGTTTGGGAAATTAGTTTACTCCCTGGGTACTTTCTTTGTATACTTTTGACTATACGGGCCGAGTCCGGGATTTACGGGAAATCGCGGGTTTTCGTTCGCAAGCGATTAAACTTTCTTTTATTCAGCGTCTCATCAAAAATGAAAACATTTTTAAAAACTACAAGTCTCATGGGCTCTAGTGGTGAAATAATAATTCAAAAAATCGTTTGGGAAATTAGTTTACTCCCTGGGTACTTTCTTTGTATACTTTTGACTATACGGGCCGAGTCCGGGATTTACGGGAAATCGCAGGTTTTCGTTTGCCGGCGATTAAATTTTTTTTATTCAGAGTCTCATCAAAAATGAAAACATTTTTGAAAACTACAAGTCTCATGCGTTTTAGTGGTGAAAAAATAATTTAAAAAATCGTTCGGGAAATGAGTTTACTCCCTGGGTACTTTCTTTGTATACTTTTGACTATACGGGCCGAGTCCGGGATTTAGGGAAATCGCAGGTTTTCGTTTGCCGGCGATTAAACTGCTTTTTTTCAGCGTGTCATCGAAAATGAAAACATTTTTGAAAACTACAAGTCTCATGCGTTTTAGTGTTGAAAAAATAAATTAAAAAATCGTTCTGGAAATCAGTTTACTCACAGGGTACTTTCTTTGTATACATTCGACTATACGGGCCAAGCCCGGGATTTACGGGAAATCGCAGGTTTTCGTTTGCCGGCGATTAAATTTTTTTTATTCAGAGTCTCATCAAAAATGAAAACATTTTTGAAAACTACAAGTCTCATGCGTTTTAGTGGTGAAAAAATAATTTAAAAAATCGTTCGGGAAATGAGTTTACTCCCTGGGTACTTTCTTTGTATACTTTTGACTATACGGGCCGAGTCCGGGATTTAGGGAAATCGCAGGTTTTCGTTTGCCGGCGATTAAACTGCTTTTTTTCAGCGTGTCATCGAAAATGAAAACATTTTTGAAAACTACAAGTCTCATGCGTTTTAGTGTTGAAAAAATAAATTAAAAAATCGTTCTGGAAATCAGTTTACTCACAGGGTACTTTCTTTGTATACATTCGACTATACGGGCCAAGCCCGGGATTTACGGGAAATCGCGGGTGCCGGCGATTAAACCTCTTTCATTAAGCGTCTCATCAAAAATGAAAACATTTTTGAAAACTACAAGTCTCATGCGTTTTAGTGGTGCAAAAAAAATTTAAAAAATCGTTTGGGAAATGAGTTTACTCCCTGGGTACTTTCTTTGTATACATTCCACTATACGGGCCAAGCCCGGGATTTACGGGAAATCGCGGGTGCCGGCGATTAAACCTCTTTCATTAAGCCTCTCATCAAAAATGAAAACATTTTTGAAAACTACAAGTCTTATGCGTTTTAGTGCTGAAAAGATAATTGAAAAAATCGTTCGGGAAATGAGTTTACTCCCTGGATACTTTCTTTGTATATTTTGACTATGCGGGCCGAGTCCGGGGTTTACGGGAAATGGCGGGTTTTCGTTTGCCGGCGATTAAACGTCTTTTATTCAGCGTCTCATCAAAAATGAAAACATTTTTAAAAACTACAAGTCTCATGGGTTCTAGTGGTGAAATAATAATTCAAAAAATCATTTGGGAAATTAGTTTACTCCCTGGGTACTTTCTTTGTATACTTTTGACTATACGGGCCGAGTCCGGGATTTACGGGAAATCGCAGGTTTTCGTTTGCCGGCGATTAAATTTTTTTTATTCAGCGTCTCATCAAAAATGAAAACATTTTTGAAAACTACAAGTCTCATGCGTTTAAGCGGTGAAAAAATAATTTAAAAAATCGTTCGGGAAATGAGTTTACTCCCTGGGTACTTTCTTTGTATACTTTTGACTATACGGGCCGAGTCCGGGATTTAGGGAAATCGCAGGTTTTCGTTTGCCGGCGATTAAACTGCTTTTTTTCAGCGTGTCATCGAAAATGAAAACATTTTTGAAAACTACAAGTCTCATGCGTTTTAGTGGTGCAAAAAAAATTTAAAAAATCGTTCGGGAAATGAGTTTACTCCCTGGGTACTTTCTTTGTATACATTCCACTATACGGGCCAAGCCCGGGATTTACGGGAAATCGCGGGTGCCGGCGATTAAACCTCTTTCATTAAGCCTCTCATCAAAAATGAAAACATTTTTGAAAACTACAAGTCTTATGCGTTTTAGTGCTGAAAAGATAATTGAAAAAATCGTTCGGGAAATGAGTTTACTCCCTGGATACTTTCTTTGTATATTTTGACTATGCGGGCCGAGTCCGGGGTTTACGGGAAATGGCGGGTTTTCGTTTGCCGGCGATTAAACGTCTTTTATTCAGCGTCTCATCAAAAATGAAAACATTTTTAAAAACTACAAGTCTCATGGGTTCTAGTGGTGAAATAATAATTCAAAAAATCATTTGGGAAATTAGTTTACTGCCTGGGTACTTTCTTTGTATACTTTTGACTATACGGGCCGAGTCCGGGATTTACGGGAAATCGCAGGTTTTCGTTTGCCGGCGATTAAATTTTTTTTATTCAGCGTCTCATCAAAAATGAAAACATTTTTGAAAACTACAAGTCTCATGCGTTTTAGTGGTGAAAAAATAATTTAAAAAATCGTTCGGGAAATGAGTTTACTCCCTGGGTACTTTCTTTGTATACTTTTGACTATACGGGCCGAGTCCGGGATTTAGGGAAATCGCAGGTTTTCGTTTGCCGGCGATTAAACTGCTTTTTTTCAGCGTGTCATCGAA
This sequence comes from Hydractinia symbiolongicarpus, assembly GCF_029227915.1. Lineage (NCBI taxonomy): Eukaryota > Metazoa > Cnidaria > Hydrozoa > Anthoathecata > Hydractiniidae > Hydractinia > Hydractinia symbiolongicarpus. The sequence goes on along the minus strand of NC_079884.1, from coordinate 4,206,003 downwards.
AATGAAAACATTTTTGAAAACTACAAGTCTCATGCGTTTTAGTGTTGAAAAAATAAATTAAAAAATCGTTCTGGAAATCAGTTTACTCACAGGGTACTTTCTTTGTATACATTCGACTATACGGGCCAAGCCCGGGATTTACGGGAAATCGCGGGTGCCGGCGATTAAACCTCTTTCATTAAGCCTCTCATCAAAAATGAAAACATTTTTGAAAACTACAAGTCTTATGCATTTTAGTGCTGAAAAGATAATTGAAAAAATCGTTCGGGAAATGAGTTTACTCCCTGGGTACTTTCTTTGTATATTTTGACTATGCGGGCCGAGTCCGGGGTTTACGGGAAATGGCGGGTTTTCGTTTGCCGGCGATTAAACGTCTTTTATTCAGCGTCTCATCAAAAATGAAAACATTTTTAAAAACTACAAGTCTCATGCGTTTTAGTGCTGAAAAAATAATTTAAAAAGTCGTTCGGGAAATGAGTTTACTGCCTGGGTACTTTCTTTGTATACTTTTGACTATACGGGCCGAGTCCGGGATTTACGGGAAATCGCAGGTTTTCGTTTGCCGGCGATTAAATCTTTTTTATTCAGCGTCTCATCAAAAATGAAAACATTTTTGAAAACTACAAGTCTCATGCGTTTTAGTGGTGAAAAAATAATTTAAAAAATCGTTCGGGAAATGAGTTTACTCCCTGGGTACTTTCTTTGTATACTTTTGACTATACGGGCCGAGTCCGGGATTTAGGGAAATCGCAGGTTTTCGTTTGCCGGCGATTAAACTGCTTTTTTTCAGCGTGTCATCGAAAATGAAAACATTTTTGAAAACTACAAGTCTCATGCGTTTTAGTGTTGAAAAAATAAATTAAAAAATCGTTCTGGAAATCAGTTTACTCACAGGGTACTTTCTTTGTATACATTCGACTATACGGGCCAAGCCCGGGATTTACGGGAAATCGCGGGTGCCGGCGATTAAACCTCTTTCATTAAGTGTCTCATCAAAAATGAAAACATTTTTGAAAACTACAAGTCTCATGCGTTTTAGTGGTGCAAAAAAAATTTAAAAAATCGTTCGGGAAATGAGTTTACTCCCTGGGTACTTTCTTTGTATACATTCCACTATACGGGCCAAGCCCGGGATTTACGGGAAATCGCGGGTGCCGGCGATTAAACCTCTTTCATTAAGCCTCTCATCAAAAATGAAAACATTTTTGAAAACTACAAGTCTTATGCATTTTAGTGCTGAAAAGATAATTGAAAAAATCGTTCGGGAAATGAGTTTACTCCCTGGGTACTTTCTTTGTATATTTTGACTATGCGGGCCGAGTCCGGGGTTTACGGAAAATGGCGGGTTTTCGTTTGCCGGCGATTAAACGTCTTTTATTCAGCGTCTCATCAAAAATGAAAACATTTTTAAAAACTACAAGTCTCATGCGTTTTAGTGCTGAAAAAATAATTTAAAAAGTCGTTCGGGAAATGAGTTTACTCCCTGGGTACTTTCTTTGTATACTTTTGATTATACGGACCTAGTCCGGGATTTACGGGAAATCGCGGGTTTTCGTTTGCCGGCGATTAAACTTCTTTTATTCAGCGTCTCATCAAAAATGAAAACATTTTTGAAAACTACAAGTCTTATGCGTTTTAGTGGTGAAAAGATAATTTAAAAAATGGTTTTGGAAATGAGTTTACTCACAGGGTACTTTCTTTGTATACATTCGAATATACCGGCCAAGCCCGGGATTTACGGGAAATCGCGGATTTTCGTTTGCCGGCGATTAAACCACTTTCATTAAGCGTCTCATCAAAAATGAAAACATTTCTGAAAACTACAAGTCTCATGCGTTTTAGTGGTGAAAAATTAACTTAAAAAATTGTTCCGGAAATGAGTTTACTCCCTGGGTACTTTCTTTGTATACTTTTGACTATACGGGCCGAGTCCGGGATTTACGGGAAATCGCGGGTTTTCGTTTGCTGGCGATTAAACTTCTTTTATTCAGCGTCTCATCAAAAATGAAAACATTTTTAAAAACTACAAGTCTCATGGGTTCTAGTGGTGAAATAATAATTCAAAAAATCGTTTGGGAAATTAGTTTACTCCCTGGGTACTTTCTTTGTATACTTTTGACTATACGGGCCGAGTCCGGGATTTACGGGAAATCGCGGGTTTTCGTTTGCCAGCGATTAAACTTTCTTTTATTCAGCGTCTCATCAAAAATGAAAACATTTTTAAAAACTACAAGTCTCATGGGCTCTAGTGGTGAAATAATAATTCAAAAAATCGTTTGGGAAATTAGTTTACTCCATGGGTACTTTCTTTGTATACTTTTGACTACACGGGCCGAGTCCGGGATTTACGGGAAATCGCGGGTTTTCGTTTGCTGGCGATTAAACTTCTTTTATTCAGCAACTCATCAAAAATGAAAACATTTTTAAAAACTACAAGTCTCATGGGTTCTAGTGGTGAAATAATAATTCAAAAAATCGTTTGGGAAATTAGTTTACTCCCTGGGTACTTTCTTTGTATACTTTTGACTATACGGGCCGAGTCCGGGATTTACGGGAAATCGCGGGTTTTCGTTTGCCAGCGATTAAACTTTCTTTTATTCAGCGTCTCATCAAAAATGAAAACATTTTTAAAAACTACAAGTCTCATGGGCTCTAGTGGTGAAATAATAATTCAAAAAATCGTTTGGGAAATTAGTTTACTCCCTGGGTACTTTCTTTCTATACTTTTGACTACACGGGCCGAGTCCGGGATTTACGGGAAATCGCAGGTTTTCGTTTGCCGGCGATTAAATTTTTTTTATTCAGCGTCTCATCAAAAATGAAAACATTTTTGAAAACTACAAGTCTCATGCGTTTTAGTGGTGAAAAAATAATTTAAAAAATCGTTCGGGAAATGAGTTTACTCCCTGGGTACTTTCTTTGTATACTTTTGACTATACGGGCCGAGTCCGGGATTTAGGGAAATCGCAGGTTTTCGTATGCCGGCGATTAAACTGCTTTTTTTCAGCGTGTCATCGAAAATGAAAACATTTTTGAAAACTACAAGTCTTATGCGTTTTAGTGGTGAAAAAATAATTTAAAAAATCCTTCGGGAAATGAGTTTACTCCCTGGTTACTTTCTTTGTATACTTTTGACTATATGGGCCGAGTCCAGGATTTACGGGAAATCGCAGGTTTTCGTTTGCCGGCGATTAAACTTCTTTTATTCAGCGTCTCATCAAAAATGAAAACATTTTTAAAAACTACAAGTCTCATGCGTTTTAGTGGTAAAAAAGTAATTTAAAAATCGTTCTGGAAATGAGTTTACTCACAGGGTACTTTCTTTGTATACATTCGACTATACGTGCCAAGCCCGGGATTTACGGGAAATGGGGGGTTTTCGTTTCCCGGCGATTAAACTACTTTTATTCAGCGTCTCATCAAAAATGAAAACATTCTTGAAAACTACAAGTCTCATGCGTTTTAGTGGTGAAATAATAATTTAAAAAATCGTTTGGGAAATGAGTTTACTCCCTGGGTACTTTCTTTGTATACTTTTGACTATATGGGCCGAGTCCAGGATTTACGGGAAATCGCAGGTTTTCGTTTGCCGGCGATTAAACTTCTTTTATTCAGCGTCTCATCAAAAATGAAAACATTTTTAAAAACTACAAGTCTCATGCGTTTTAGTGGTAAAAAAGTAATTTAAAAAATCGTTCGGGAAGTTAGTTTACTCCCTGGGTACTTTCTTTGTATACTTTTGACTATACGGGCCAAGCCCGGGATTTACGGGAAATCGCGGGTTTTCGTTTGCCGGCGATTAAACTTCTTTTATTCAGCGTCTCATCAAAAATGAAAACATTTTTGAAAACTACAAGTCTCATGCGTTTTAGTGGTGAAAAAATAATTTAAAAAATCGTTCGGAAAATGAGTTTACTCCCTGGGTACTTTCTTTGTATACTTTTGACTATACGGGCCAAGCCGGGATGTACGGGAAATCGCGGGTTTTCGTTTGCCGGCTATTAAACTTCTTTTATTCAGCGTCTCATCAAAAATGAAAACATTTTTAAAAACTACAAGTCTTATCCGTTTTAGTGGTGAAAAAATAATTCAAAAAATCGTTTGGGAAATTAGTTTACTCCCTGGGTACTTTCTTTGTATACTTTTGACTATACGGGCCGAGTCCGGGATTTACGGGAAATCGCGGGTTTTCGTTTGCCAGCGATTAAACTTTCTTTTATTCAGCGTCTCATCAAAAATGAAAACATTTTTAAAAACTACAAGTCTCATGGGCTCTAGTGGTGAAATAATAATTCAAAAAATCGTTTGGGAAATTAGTTTACTCCCTGGGTACTTTCTTTGTATACTTTTGACTATACGGGCCGAGTCCGGGATTTACGGGAAATCGCAGGTTTTCGTTTGCCGGCGATTAAACTTTCTTTTATTCAGCGTCTCATCAAAAATGAAAACATTTTTGAAAACTACAAGTCTCATGCGTTTTAGTGGTGAAAAAATAATTTAAAAAATCGTTCGGGAAATGAGTTTACTCCCTGGGTACTTTCTTTGTATACTTTTGACTATACGGGCCGAGTCCGGGATTTAGGGAAATCGCAGGTTTTCGTTTGCCGGCGATTAAACTGCTTTTTTTCAGCGTGTCATCGAAAATGAAAACATTTTTGAGAACTACAAGTCTCATGCATTTTAGTGGTGAAAAAATAATTTAAAAAATCCTTCGGGAAATGAGTTTACTCCCTGGGTACTTTCTTTGTATACTTTTGACTATACGGGCCGAGTCCGGGATTTACGGGAAATCGCGGGTTTTCGTTTGCCAGCGATTAAACTTTCTTTTATTCAGCGTCTCATCAAAAATGAAAACATTTTTAAAAACTACAAGTCTCATGGGCTCTAGTGGTGAAATAATAATTCAAAAAATCGTTTGGGAAATTAGTTTACTCCCTGGGTACTTTCTTTGTATACTTTTGACTATACGGGCCGAGTCCGGGATTTACGGGAAATCGCAGGTTTTCGTTTGCCGGCGATTAAATTTCTTTTATTCAGCGTCTCATCAAAAATGAAAACATTTTTGAAAACTACAAGTCTCATGCGTTTTAGTGGTGAAAAAATAATTTAAAAAATCGTTCGGGAAATGAGTTTACTCCCTGGGTACTTTCTTTGTATACTTTTGACTATACGGGCCGAGTCCGGGATTTAGGGAAATCGCAGGTTTTCGTTTGCCGGCGATTAAACTGCTTTTTTTCAGCGTGTCATCGAAAATGAAAACATTTTTGAGAACTACAAGTCTCATGCATTTTAGTGGTGAAAAAATAATTTAAAAAATCCTTCGGGAAATGAGTTTACTCCCTGGGTACTTTCTTTGTATACTTTTGACTATACGGGCCAAGCCGGGATTTACAGGAAATCGCGGGTTTTCGTTTGCCGGCGATTAAACTTCTTTTATTCAGCGTCTCATCAAAAATGAAAACATTTTTAAAAACTACAAGTCTCATGCGTTTTAGTGGTAAAAAAGTAATTTAAAAAATCGTTCGGGAAATGAGTTTACTCCCTGGGTACTTTCTTTGTATACTTTTGACTATACGGGCCAAGCCCGGGATTTACGGGAAATCGCGGGTTTTCGTTTGCCGGCGATTAAACTTCTTTTATTCAGCGTCTCATCAAAAATGAAAACATTTTTGAAAACTACAAGTCTCATGCGTTTTAGTGGTGAAAAAATAATTTAAAAAATCGTTCGGAAATTGAGTTTACTCCCTGGGTGCTTTCTTTGTATACTTTTGACTATACGGGCCAAGCCGGGATGTACGGGAAATCGCGGGTTTTCGTTTGCCGGCGATTAAACTTCTTTTATTCAGCGTCTCATCAAAAATGAAAACATTTTTTAAAACTACAAGTCTTATGCGTTTTAGTGGTGAAAAAATAATTTAAAAAATCGTTCTGAAAATGAGTTTACTCACAGCGTACTTTCTTTGTATACATTCGACTATACGTGCCAAGCCCGGGATTTACGGGAAATGGCGGGTTTTCGTTTCCCGGCGATTAAACTACTTTTATTCAGCGTCTCATCAAAAATGAAAACATTCTTGAAAACTACAAGTCTCATGCGTTTTAGTGGTGAAATAATAATTTAAAAAATCGTTTGGGAAATGAGTTTACTCCCTGGGTACTTTCTTTGTATACTTTTGACTATACGGGCCGAGTCCAGGATTTACGGGAAATCGCAGGTTTTCGTTTGCCGGCGATTAAACTTCTTTTATTCAGCGTCTCATCAAAAATGAAAACATTTTTAAAAACTACAAGTCTCATGCGTTTTAGTGGTAAAAAAGTAATTTAAAAAATCGTTCGGGAAGTTAGTTTACTCCCTGGGTACTTTCTTTGTATACTTTTGACTATACGGGCCAAGCCCGGGATTTACGGGAAATTGCGGGTTTTCGTTTGCCGGCGATTAAACTTCTTTTATTCAGCGTCTCATCAAAAATGAAAACATTTTTGAAAACTACAAGTCTCATGCGTTTTAGTGGTGAAAAAATAATTTAAAAAATCGTTCGGAAAATGAGTTTACTCCCTGGGTACTTTCTTTGTATACTTTTGACTATACGGGCCAAGCCGGGATGTACGGGAAATCGCGGGTTTTCGTTTGCCGGCTATTAAACTTCTTTTATTCAGCGTCTCATCAAAAATGAAAACATTTTTAAAAACTACAAGTCTTATCCGTTTAAGTGGTGAAAAAATAATTCAAAAAATCGTTTGGGAAATTAGTTTACTCCCTGGGTACTTTCTTTGTATACTTTTGACTATACGGGCCGAGTCCGGGATTTACGGGAAATCGCGGGTTTTCGTTTGCCAGCGATTAAACTTTCTTTTATTCAGCGTCTCATCAAAAATGAAAACATTTTTAAAAACTACAAGTCTCATGGGCTCTAGTGGTGAAATAATAATTCAAAAAATCGTTTGGGAAATTAGTTTACTCCCTGGGTACTTTCTTTGTATACTTTTGACTATACGGGCCGAGTCCGGGATTTACGGGAAATCGCAGGTTTTCGTTTGCCGGCGATTAAATTTCTTTTATTCAGCGTCTCATCAAAAATGAAAACATTTTTTAAAACTACAAGTCTCATGCGTTTTAGTGGTGAAAAAATAATTTAAAAAATCGTTCGGGAAATGAGTTTACTCCCTGGGTACTTTCTTTGTATACTTTTGACTATACGGGCCGAGTCCGGGATTTAGGGAAATCGCAGGTTTTCGTTTGCCGGCGATTAAACTGCTTTTTTTCAGCGTGTCATCGAAAATGAAAACATTTTTGAAAACTACAAGTCTCATGCATTTTAGTGGTGAAAAAATAATTTAAAAAATCCTTCGGGAAATGAGTTTACTCCCTGGGTACTTTCTTTGTATACTTTTGACTATACGGGCCAAGCCGGGATTTACAGGAAATCGCGGGTTTTCGTTTGCCGGCGATTAAACTTCTTTTATTCAGCGTCTCATCAAAAATGAAAACATTTTTAAAAACTACAAGTCTTATGCGTTTTAGTGGTGAAAAAATAATTTACAAAATCGTTTGGGAAATGAGTTTACTCCATGGGTACTTTCTTTGTATACTTTTGACTATAAGGGCCGAGTCCAGGATTTACGGGAAATCGCAGGTTTTCGTTTCCCGGCGATTAAACTTCTTTTATTCAGCGTCTCATCAAAAATGAAAACATTTTTAAAAACTACAAGTCTCATGCGTTTTAGTAGTGAAAAAGTAATTTAAAAAATCGTTCGGGAAATGAGTTTACTCCCCGGGTACTTTCTTTGTATACTTTTGACTATATGGGCCAAGCCCGGGATTTACGGGAAATCGCGGGTTTTCGTTTGCCGGCGATTAAACTTCTTTTATTCAGCGTCTCATCAAAAATGAAAACATTTTTGAAAACTACAAGTCTCATGCGTTTTAGTGGTGAAAAAATAATTTAAAAAATTGTTCGGGAAATGAGTTTACTCCCTGGGTACTTTCTTTGTATACTTTTGACTATACGGGCCAAGCCGGGATTTACGGGAAATCGCGGGTTTTCGTTTGCCGGGATTAAACTACTTTTATTCAGCGTCTCATCAAAAATGAAAACATTTTTAAAAACTACAAGTCTTATGCGTTTTAGTGGTGAAAAAATAATTTACAAAATCGTTCTGGAAATGAGTTTACTCACAGGGTACTTTCTTTGTATACATTCGACTATACGGGCCAAGCCGGGATATACGGGAAATCGCGGGTTTTCGTTTGCCGGCGATTAAACTACTTTTATTCAGCGTCTCATCAAAAATGAAAACATTTTTAAAAACTACAAGTCTTATGCGTTTTAGTGGTGAAAAAATAATTTACAAAATCGTTTGGGAAATGAGTTTACTCCATGGGTACTTTCTTTGTATACTTTTGACTATAAGGGCCGAGTCCAGGATTTACGGGAAATCGCAGGTTTTCGTTTCCCGGCGATTAAACTTCTTTTATTCAGCGTCTCATCAAAAATGAAAACATTTTTAAAAACTACAAGTCTCATGCGTTTTAGTAGTGAAAAAGTAATTTAAAAAATCGTTCGGGAAATGAGTTTACTCCCCGGGTACTTTCTTTGTATACTTTTGACTATATGGGCCAAGCCCGGGATTTACGGGAAATCGCGGGTTTTCGTTTGCCGGCGATTAAACTTCTTTTATTCAGCGTCTCATCAAAAATGAAAACATTTTTGAAAACTACAAGTCTCATGCGTTTTAGTGGTGAAAAAATAATTTAAAAAATCGTTCGGGAAATGAGTTTACTCCCTGGGTACTTTCTTTGTATACTTTTGACTATACGGGCCAAGCCGGGATTTACGGGAAATCGCGGGTTTTTGTTTGCCGGCGATTAAACTACTTTTATTCAGCGTCTCATCAAAATTGAAAACATTTTTAAAAACTACAAGTCTCATGCGTTTTAGTGGTGAAAAAATAATTTAAAAAATCGTTCTGAAAATGAGTTTACTTACAGGGTACTTTCTTTGTATACATTCCACTATACGTGCCAAGCCCGGGATTTACGGGAAATCGCAGGTTTTCGTTTGCTGGCGATTAAACTGCTTTTATTCAGCGTCTCATCAAAAATGAAAACATTCTTGAAAACTACAAGTCTCATGCGTTTTAGTGGTGAAATAATAATTTAAAAAATCGTTTGGGAAATGAGTTTACTCCCTGGGTACTTTCTTTGTATACTTTTGACTATACGGGCCAAGCCCGGGATTTACGGGAAATCGCGGGTTTTCGTTTGCCGGCGATTAAACTTCTTTTATTCAGCGTCTCATCAAAAATGAAAACATTTTTGAAAACTACAAGTCTCATGCGTTTTAGTGGTGAAAAAATAATTTAAAAAATTGTTCGGGAAATGAGTTTACTCCCTGGGTACTTTCTTTGTATACTTTTGACTATACGGGCCAAGCCGGGATTTACGGGAAATCGCGGGTTTTCGTTTGCCGGGATTAAACTACTTTTATTCAGCGTCTCATCAAAAATGAAAACATTTTTAAAAACTACAAGTCTTATGCGTTTTAGTGGTGAAAAAATAATTTACAAAATCGTTCTGGAAATGAGTTTACTCACAGGGTACTTTCTTTGTATACATTCGACTATACGGGCCAAGCCGGGACATACGGGAAATCGCGGGTTTTCGTTTGCCGGCGATTAAACTACTTTTATTCAGCGTCTCATCAAAAATGAAAACATTTTTAAAAACTACAAGTCTTATGCGTTTTAGTGGTGTAAAAATAATTTACAAAATCGTTTGGGAAATGAGTTTACTCCCTGGGTACTTTCTTTGTATACTTTTGACTATAAGGGCCGAGTCCAGGATTTACGGGAAATCGCAGGTTTTCGTTTCCCGGCGATTAAACTTCTTTTATTCAGCGTCTCATCAAAAATGAAAACATTTTTAAAAACTACAAGTCTCATGCGTTTTAGTGGTGAAAAAATAATTTAAAAAATCGTTCGGGAAATGAGTTTACTCCCTGGGTACTTTCTTTGTATACTTTTGACTATACGGGCCAAGCCGGGATTTACGGGAAATCGCGGGTTTTCGTTTGCCGGCGATTAAACTACTTTTATTCAGCGTCTCATCAAAATTGAAAACATTTTTAAAAACTACAAGTCTTATGCGTTTTAGTGGTGAAAAAATAATTTACAAAATCGTTCTGGAAATGAGTTTACTCACAGGGTACTTTCTTTGTATACATTCGACTATACCGGCCTAGCCCGGGATTTACGGGAAATCGCGGGTTTTCGTTTTCCGGCGATTAAACCTCTTTCATTGAGCGTCTCATCAAAAATGAAAACATTTTTGAAAACTACAAGTCTCATGCGTTGTAGAGGTAAAAAAAAAATTTAAAAAAACGTTCAGGAAATGAGTTTACTCCCTGGGTACTTTCTTTGTATACTTTTGACTATACGGGCCAAGCCGGGATTTACGGGAAATCGCGGGTTTTTGTTTGCCGGCGATTAAACTACTTTTATTCAGCGTCTCATCAAAAATGAAAACATTTTTAAAAACTACAAGTCTCATGCGTTTTAGTGGTGAAATAATAATTTAAAAAATCGTTTGGGAAATGAGTTTACTCCCTGGGTACTTTCTTTGTATACTTTTGACTATACGGGCCAAGTCCAGGATTTACGGGAAATCGCAGGTTTTCGTTTCCCGGCGATTAAACTACTTTTATTCAGCGTCTCATCAAAAATGAAAACATTTTTAAAAACTACAAGTCTTATGCGTTTTAGTGGTGAAAAAATAATTTACAAAATCGTTCTGGAAATGAGTTTACTCACAGGGTACTTTCTTTGTATACATTCGACTATACCGGCCAAGCCCGGGATTTACGGGAAATCGCGGGTTTTCGTTTTCCGGCGATTAAACCTCTTTCATTGAGCGTCTCATCAAAAATGAAAACATTTTTGAAAACTACAAGTCTCATGCGTTTTAGAGGTAAAAAAAAAATTTAAAAAAACGTTCGGGAAATGAGTTTACTCCCTGGGTACTTTCTTTGTATACTTTTGACTATACGGGCCAAGCCGGGATTTACGGGAAATCGCGGGTTTTCGTTTGCCGGCGATTAAACTACTTTTATTCAGCGTCTCATCAAAAATAAAAACATTTTTAAAAACTACAAGTCTCATGCGTTTTAGTGGTGAAATAATAATTTAAAAAATCGTTTGGGAAATGAGTTTACTCCCTGGGTACTTTCTTTGTATACTTTTGACTATACGGGCCGAGTCCAGGATTTACGGGAAATCGCAGGTTTTCGTTTCCCGGCGATTAAACTTCTTTTATTCAGCGTCTCATCAAAAATGAAAACATTTTTAAAAACTACAAGTCTCATGCGTTTTAGTGGTGAAAAAGTAATTTAAAAAATCGTTCGGGAAATGAGTTTACTCCCCGGGTACTTTCTTTGTATACTTTTGACTATACGGGCCGAGTCCAGGATTTACGGGAAATCGCAGGTTTTCGTTTCCCGGCGATTAAACTTCTTTTATTCAGCGTCTCATCAAAAATGAAAACATTTTTGAAAACTACAAGTCTCATGCGTTTTAGTGGTGAAAAAATAATTTAAAAAATCGTTCGGGAAATGAGTTTACTCCCTGGGTACTTTCTTTGTATACTTTTGACTATACGGGCCAAGCCGGGATTTACGGGAAATCGCGGGTTTTCGTTTGCCGGCGATTAAACTACTTTTATTCAGCGTCTCATCAAAAATGAAAACATTTTTAAAAACTACAAGTCTTATGCGTTTTAGTGGTGAAAAAATAATTTACAAAATCGTTCTGGAAATCAGCTTACTCACAGGGTACTTTCTTTGTATACATTCGACTATACCGGCCAAGCCCGGGATTTACGGGAAATCGCGGGTTTTCGTTTTCCGGCGATTAAACCTCTTTCATTAAGGGTCTCATCAAAAATGAAAACATTTTTGAAAACTACAAGTCTCATGCGTTTTAGTGGTGAAAAAAAATTTAAAAAATCGTTCGGGAAATGAGTTTACTCCCTGGGTACTTTCTTTGTATACTTTTGACTATACGGGCCAAGCGGGAATTTACGGGAAATCGCGGGTTTTCGTTTGCCGGCAATTAAACTACTTTTATTCAGCGTCTCATCAAAAATGAAAACATTTTTAAAAACTACAAGTCTTATGCGTTTTAGTAGTGAAAAAATAATTTAAAAAATCGTTCTGGAAATGAGTTTACTCACAGGGTACTTTCTTTGTATACGTTCGACTATACGGGCCAAGCCCGGGATTTACGGAAAATCGCGGGTTTTCGTTTTCCGGCGATTAAACCTCTTTCATTAAGCGTCTCATCAAAAATGAAAACATTTTTGAAAACTACAAGTCTTATGCGTTTTAGTAGTGAAAAAATAATTTAAAAAATCGTTCTGGAAATGAGTTTACTCACAGGGTACTTTCTTTGTATACGTTCGACTATACGGGCCAAGCCCGGGATTTACGGAAAATCGCGGGTTTTCGTTTTCCGGCGATTAAACCTCTTTCATTAAGCGTCTCATCAAAAATGAAAACATTTTTGAAAACTACAAGTCTTATGCGTTTTAGTGGTGAAAAAAAAATTTAAAAAATCGTTCGGGAAATGACTTTACTCCCTGGGTACTTTCTTTGTATACATTCGACTATACAGGCCAAGCCCGGGATTTACGGGAAATCGCGGGTTTTCGTTTGCCGGCGATTAAACTTCTTTTATTCAGCGTCTCATCAAAAATGAAAACATTTTTGAAAACTACAAGTCTCACGGTTTTAGTGGTAAAAAATAATTTAAAAAATCGTTCGGGAAATGAGTTTACTCCCTGGGTTCTTTCTTTGTATACTTTTGACTATACGGGCCAAGCCGGGATTTACGGGAAATCGCGGGTTTTCTTTTGCCGGCGATTAAACTTCTTTTATTCAGCGTCTCATCAAAAATGAAAACATTTTTAAAAACTACAAGTCTCATGCGTTTTAGTGGTGAAAAAAAAATTTAAAAAATCGTTCGGGAAATGAGTTTACTCCCTGGGTACTTTCTTTGTATACGTTCGACTATACGGGCCAAGCCCGGGATTTACGGGAAATCGCGGGTTTTCGTTTACCGGCGATTAAACTTCTTTTATTCAGCGTCTCATCAAAAATGAAAACATTCTTGAAAACTACAAGTCTCATGCGTTTTAGTGGTGAAATAATAATTTAAAACATCGTTTGGGAAATGAGTTTACTCCCTGGGTACTTTCTTTGTATACATTCGACTATACGGGCCAAGCCCGGGATTTACGGGAAATCGCGGGTTTTCGTTTTCCGGCGATTAAACCTCTTTCATTAAGCGTCTCATCAAAAATGAAAACATTTTTGAAAACTACAAGTCTTATGCGTTTTAGTGGTGAAAAAACAATTTAAAAAATCGTTCGGGAAATGAGTTTACTCCCTGGGTACTTTCTTTGTATACATTCGACTATACAGGCCAAGCCCGGGATTTACGGGAAATCGCGGGTTTTCGTTTGCCGGCGATTAAACTTCTTTTATTCAGCGTCTCATCAAAAATGAAAACATTTTTGAAAACTACAAGTCTCACGGTTTTAGTGGTAAAAAAATAATTTAAAAAATCGTTCGGGAAATGCGTTTACTCCCTGGGTTCTTTCTTTGTATACTTTTGACTATACGGGCCAAGCCGGGATTTACGGGAAATCGCGGGTTTTCGTTTGCCGGCGATTAAACTTCTTTTATTCAGCGTCTCATCAAAAATGAAAACATTTTTAAAAACTACAAGTCTCATGCGTTTTAGTGGTGAAAAAAAATTTAAAAAATCGTTCGGGAAATGAGTTTACTCCCTCGGTACTTTCTTTGTATACGTTCGACTATACGGGCCAAGCCCGGGATTTACGGGAAATCGCGGGTTTTCGTTTACCGGCGATTAAACTTCTTTTATTCAGCGTCTCATCAAAAATGAAAACATTCTTGAAAACTACAAGTCTCATGCGTTTTAGTGGTGAAATAATAATTTAAAACATCGTTTGGGAAATGAGTTTACTCCCTGGGTACTTTCTTTGTATACTTTTGACTATACGGGCCGAGTCCAGGATTTACGGGAAATCGCAGTTTTTCGTTTCCCGGCGATTAAACTTCTTTTATTCAGCGTCTCATCAAAAATGAAAACATTTTTAAAAACTACAAGTCTCATGCGTTTTAGTGGTGAAAAAGTAATTTAAAAAATCGTTCGGGAAATGAGTTTACTCCCTGGGTACTTTCTTTGTATACTTTTGACTATACGGGCCAAGCCCGGGATTTACGGGAAATCGCGGGTTTTCGTTTGCCGGCGATTAAACCTCTTTCATTAAGCGTCTCATCAAAAATGAAAACATTTTTGAAAACTACAAGTCTCACGGTTTTAGTGGTAAAAAAATAATTTAAAAAATCGTTCGGGAAATGAGTTTACTCCCTGGGTTCTTTCTTTGTATACTTTTGACTATACGGGCCAAGCCGGGATTTACGGGAAATCGCGGGTTTTCGTTTGCCGGCGATTAAACTTCTTTTATTCAGCGTCTCATCAAAAATGAAAACATTTTTAAAAACTACAAGTCTCATGCGTTTTAGTGGTGAAAAAAAAATTTAAAAAATCGTTCGGGAAATGAGTTTACTCCCTGGGTACTTTCTTTGTATACGTTCGACTATACGGGCCAAGCCCGGGATTTACGGGAAATCGCGGGTTTTCGTTTACCGGCGATTAAACTTCTTTTATTCAGCGTCTCATCAAAAATGAAAACATTCTTGAAAACTACAAGTCTCATGCGTTTTAGTGGTGAAATAATAATTTAAAACATCGTTTGGGAAATGAGTTTACTCCCTGGGTACTTTCTTTGTATACTTTTGACTATACCGGCCAAGCCCGGGATTTACGGGAAATCGCGGGTTTTCGTTTTCCGGCGATTAAACCTCTTTCATTGAGCGTCTCATCAAAAATGAAAACATTTTTGAAAACTACAAGTCTCATGCGTTTTAGTGGTGCAAAAAAAATTTAAAAAATCGTTCGGGAAATGAGTTTACTCCCTGGGTACTTTCTTTGTATACTTTTGACTATACGGGCCAAGCCGGGATTTACGGGAAATCGCGGGTTTTCGTTTGCCGGCGACTAAACTACTTTTATTCAGCGTCTCATCAAAAATGAAAACATTTTTAAAAACTACAAGTCTTATGCGTTTTAGTGGTGAAAAAATAATTTAAAAAATCGTTCTGGAAATGAGTTTACTCACAGGGTACTTTCTTTGTATACATTCGAATATACGGGCCAAGCCCGGGATTTACGGGAAATCGCGGGTTTTCGTTTTCCGGCGATTAAACCTCTTTCATTAAGCGTCTCATCCAAAATGAAAACATTTTTGAAAACTACAAGTCTCATGCGTTTTAGTGGTGAAAAAAAAATTTAAAAAATCGTTCGGGAAATGAGTTTACTCCCTGGGTACTTTCTTTGTATACATTCGACTATACGGGCCAAGTCCGGAATTTACGGGAAATCGCGGGTTTTCGTTTGCCGGCGATTAAACTTCTTTTATTCAGCGTCTCATCAAAAATGAAAACATTTTTGAAAACTACAAGTCTCACGGTTTTAGTAGTGAAAAAAAATTTTAAAAAATCGTTCGGGAAATGAGTTTACTCCCTGGGTACTTTCTTTGTATACGTTCGACTATACGGGCCAAGCCCCGGATTTACGGGAAAACGCGGGATTTCGTTTGCCGGCGATTAAACCTCTTTCATTAAGCGTCTCATCAAAAATGAAAACATTTTTGAAAACTACAAGTCTCATGCGTTTTAGTGGTGAAAAAAAATTTAAAAAATCGTTCGGGAAATGAGTTTACTCCCTGGGTACTTTCTTTGTATACTTTTGACTATACGGGCCAAGCGGGAATTTACGGGAAATCGCGGGTTTTCGTTTGCCGGCAATTAAACTACTTTTATTCAGCGTCTCATCAAAAATGAAAACATTTTTAAAAACTACAAGTCTTATGCGTTTTAGTAGTGAAAAAATAATTTAAAAAATCGTTCTGGAAATGAGTTTACTCACAGGGTACTTTCTTTGTATACGTTCGACTATACGGGCCAAGCCCGGGATTTACGGAAAATCGCGGGTTTTCGTTTTCCGGCGATTAAACCTCTTTCATTAAGCGTCTCATCAAAAATGAAAACATTTTTGAAAACTACAAGTCTTATGCGTTTTAGTGGTGAAAAAAAAATTTAAAAAATCGTTCGGGAAATGAGTTTACTCCCTGGGTACTTTCTTTGTATACATTCGACTATACAGGCCAAGCCCGGGATTTACGGGAAATCGCGGGTTTTCGTTTGCCGGCGATTAAACTTCTTTTATTCAGCGTCTCATCAAAAATGAAAACATTTTTGAAAACTACAAGTCTCACGGTTTTAGTGGTAAAAAATAATTTAAAAAATCGTTCGGGAAATGAGTTTACTCCCTGGGTTCTTTCTTTGTATACTTTTGACTATACGAGCCAAGCCGGGATTTACGGGAAATCGCGGGTTTTCGTTTGCCGGCGATTAAACTTCTTTTATTCAGCGTCTCATCAAAAATGAAAACATTTTTAAAAACTACAAGTCTCATGCGTTTTAGTGGTGAAAAAAAAATTTAAAAAATCGTTCGGGAAATGAGTTTACTCCCTGGGTACTTTCTTTGTATACGTTCGACTATACGGGCCAAGCCCGGGATTTACGGGAAATCGCGGGTTTTCGTTTACCGGCGATTAAACTTCTTTTATTCAGCGTCTCATCAAAAATGAAAACATTCTTGAAAACTACAAGTCTCATGCGTTTTAGTGGTGAAATAATAATTTAAAACATCGTTTGGGAAATGAGTTTACTCCCTGGGTACTTTCTTTGTATACATTCGACTATACGGGCCAAGCCCGGGATTTACGGGAAATCGCGGGTTTTCGTTTTCCGGCGATTAAACCTCTTTCATTAAGCGTCTCATCAAAAATGAAAACATTTTTGAAAACTACAAGTCTTATGCGTTTTAGTGGTGAAAAAACAATTTAAAAAATCGTTCGGGAAATGAGTTTACTCCCTGGGTACTTTCTTTGTATACATTCGACTATACAGGCCAAGCCCGGGATTTACGGGAAATCGCGGGTTTTCGTTTGCCGGCGATTAAACTTCTTTTATTCAGCGTCTCATCAAAAATGAAAACATTTTTGAAAACTACAAGTCTCACGGTTTTAGTGGTAAAAAAATAATTTAAAAAATCGTTCGGGAAATGCGTTTACTCCCTGGGTTCTTTCTTTGTATACTTTTGACTATACGGGCCAAGCCGGGATTTACGGGAAATCGCGGGTTTTCGTTTGCCGGCGATTAAACTTCTTTTATTCAGCGTCTCATCAAAAATGAAAACATTTTTAAAAACTACAAGTCTCATGCGTTTTAGTGGTGAAAAAAAATTTAAAAAATCGTTCGGGAAATGAGTTTACTCCCTCGGTACTTTCTTTGTATACGTTCGACTATACGGGCCAAGCCCGGGATTTACGGGAAATCGCGGGTTTTCGTTTACCGGCGATTAAACTTCTTTTATTCAGCGTCTCATCAAAAATGAAAACATTCTTGAAAACTACAAGTCTCATGCGTTTTAGTGGTGAAATAATAATTTAAAACATCGTTTGGGAAATGAGTTTACTCCCTGGGTACTTTCTTTGTATACTTTTGACTATACGGGCCGAGTCCAGGATTTACGGGAAATCGCAGTTTTTCGTTTCCCGGCGATTAAACTTCTTTTATTCAGCGTCTCATCAAAAATGAAAACATTTTTAAAAACTACAAGTCTCATGCGTTTTAGTGGTGAAAAAGTAATTTAAAAAATCGTTCGGGAAATGAGTTTACTCCCTGGGTACTTTCTTTGTATACTTTTGACTATACGGGCCAAGCCCGGGATTTACGGGAAATCGCGGGTTTTCGTTTGCCGGCGATTAAACCTCTTTCATTAAGCGTCTCATCAAAAATGAAAACATTTTTGAAAACTACAAGTCTCACGGTTTTAGTGGTAAAAAAATAATTTAAAAAATCGTTCGGGAAATGAGTTTACTCCCTGGGTTCTTTCTTTGTATACTTTTGACTATACGGGCCAAGCCGGGATTTACGGGAAATCGCGGGTTTTCGTTTGCCGGCGATTAAACTTCTTTTATTCAGCGTCTCATCAAAAATGAAAACATTTTTAAAAACTACAAGTCTCATGCGTTTTAGTGGTGAAAAAAAAATTTAAAAAATCGTTCGGGAAATGAGTTTACTCCCTGGGTACTTTCTTTGTATACGTTCGACTATACGGGCCAAGCCCGGGATTTACGGGAAATCGCGGGTTTTCGTTTACCGGCGATTAAACTTCTTTTATTCAGCGTCTCATCAAAAATGAAAACATTCTTGAAAACTACAAGTCTCATGCGTTTTAGTGGTGAAATAATAATTTAAAACATCGTTTGGGAAATGAGTTTACTCCCTGGGTACTTTCTTTGTATACTTTTGACTATACCGGCCAAGCCCGGGATTTACGGGAAATCGCGGGTTTTCGTTTTCCGGCGATTAAACCTCTTTCATTGAGCGTCTCATCAAAAATGAAAACATTTTTGAAAACTACAAGTCTCATGCGTTTTAGTGGTGCAAAAAAAATTTAAAAAATCGTTCGGGAAATGAGTTTACTCCCTGGGTACTTTCTTTGTATACTTTTGACTATACGGGCCAAGCCGGGATTTACGGGAAATCGCGGGTTTTCGTTTGCCGGCGACTAAACTACTTTTATTCAGCGTCTCATCAAAAATGAAAACATTTTTAAAAACTACAAGTCTTATGCGTTTTAGTGGTGAAAAAATAATTTAAAAAATCGTTCTGGAAATGAGTTTACTCACAGGGTACTTTCTTTTTATACATTCGAATATACGGGCCAAGCCCGGGATTTACGGGAAATCGCGGGTTTTCGTTTTCCGGCGATTAAACCTCTTTCATTAAGCGTCTCATCCAAAATGAAAACATTTTTGAAAACTACAAGTCTCATGCGTTTTAGTGGTGAAAAAAAAATTTAAAAAATCGTTCGGGAAATGAGTTTACTCCCTGGGTACTTTCTTTGTATACATTCGACTATACGGGCCAAGTCCGGAATTTACGGGAAATCGCGGGTTTTCGTTTGCCGGCGATTAAACTTCTTTTATTCAGCGTCTCATCAAAAATGAAAACATTTTTGAAAACTACAAGTCTCACGGTTTTAGTAGTGAAAAAAAATTTTAAAAAATCGTTCGGGAAATGAGTTTACTCCCTGGGTACTTTCTTTGTATACGTTCGACTATACGGGCCAAGCCCCGGATTTACGGGAAAACGCGGGATTTCGTTTGCCGGCGATTAAACCTCTTTCATTAAGCGTCTCATCAAAAATGAAAACATTTTTGAAAACTACAAGTCTCGTGCGTTTTAGTGGTGAAAAAGTAATTTAAAAAATCGTTCGGGAAATGAGTTTACTCCCTGGGTACTTTCTTTGTATACTTTTGACTATACGGGCCGAACCCGGGATTTACGGAAAATCGCGGATTTTCGTTTGCCGGCGATTATACTTCTTTTATTCAGCGTCCCATCAAATATGAGAATATTTTTGAAAACTACAAGTCTCATGCGTTTAGTGGTAAAAATATAATATAAAAAATCGTTCGGGAAATGAGTTTACTCCCTGGGTACTTTCTTTGCATACTTTTGACTATACGGGCCAAGCCCGGGATTTACGGGAAATCGCGGGTTTTCGTTTGCCGGCGATTAAACTTCTTTTTTTCAGCGTCTCATCAAAAATGAAAACATTTTTAAAAACTGCAAGTCTCATGCGTTTTAGTGGTGAAATAGTAATTTAAAAAATCGTTTGGGGAATGAGTTTACTCCCTGGGTACTTTCTTTGTATACTTTTGACTATACGGGCCGAGTCCAGGATTTACTTGAAATCGCAGGTTTTCGTTTCCCGGCGATTAAACTTCTTTTATTCAGCGTCTCATCAAAAATGAAAACATTTTTAAAAACTACAAGTCTCATGCGTTTTAGTGGTGAAAAAGTAATTTAAAAAATCGTTCGGGAAATGAGTTTACTCCCTGGGTACTTTCTTTGTATACTTTTGACTATACGGGCCAAGACCGGAATTTACGGGAAATCGCGGGTTTTCGTTTGCAGGCGATTAAACCTCTTTCATTAAGCGTCTCATCAAAAATGAAAACATTTTTGAAAACTACAAGTCTCATGCGTTTTAGTGGTGAAAAAAAAATTTAAAAAATCGTTCGGGAAATGAGTTTACTCACAGGGTACTTTCTTTGTATACATTCGACTATACCGGCCAAGCCCGGGATTTACGGGAAATCGCGGGTTTTCGTTTTCCGGCGATTAAACCTCTTTCATTGAGCGTCTCATCAAAAATGAAAACATTTTTGAAAACTACAAGTCTCATGCGTTTTAGTGGTGCAAAAAAAATTTAAAAAATCGTTCGGGAAATGAGTTTACTCCCTGGGTACTTTCTTTGTATACTTTTGACTATACGGGCCAAGCCGGGATTTACGGGAAATCGCGGGTTTTCGTTTGCCGGCGATTAAACTTCTTTTATTCAGCGTCTCATCAAAAATGAAAACATTTTTGAAAACTACAAGTCTCACGGTTTTAGTGGTAAAAAAATAATTTAAAAAATCGTTCGGGAAATGAGTTTACTCCCTGGGTTCTTTCTTTGTATACTTTTGACTATACGGGCCAAGCCGGGATTTACGGGAAATCGCGGGTTTTCGTTTGCCGGCGATTAAACTTCTTTTATTCAGCGTCTCATCAAAAATGAAAACATTTTTAAAAACTACAAGTCTCATGCGTTTTAGTGGTGAAAAAAAATTTAAAAAATCGTTCGGGAAATGAGTTTACTCCCTCGGTACTTTCTTTGTATACGTTCGACTATACGGGCCAAGCCCGGGATTTACGGGAAATCGCGGGTTTTCGTTTACCGGCGATTAAACTTCTTTTATTCAGCGTCTCATCAAAAATGAAAACATTCTTGAAAACTACAAGTCTCATGCGTTTTAGTGGTGAAATAATAATTTAAAACATCGTTTGGGAAATGAGTTTACTCCCTGGGTACTTTCTTTGTATACTTTTGACTATACGGGCCGAGTCCAGGATTTACGGGAAATCGCAGTTTTTCGTTTCCCGGCGATTAAACTTCTTTTATTCAGCGTCTCATCAAAAATGAAAACATTTTTAAAAACTACAAGTCTCATGCGTTTTAGTGGTGAAAAAGTAATTTAAAAAATCGTTCGGGAAATGAGTTTACTCCCTGGGTACTTTCTTTGTATACTTTTGACTATACGGGCCAAGCCCGGGATTTACGGGAAATCGCGGGTTTTCGTTTGCCGGCGATTAAACTTCTTTTATTCAGCGTCTCATCAAAAATGAAAACATTTTTGAAAACTACATGTCTCACGGTTTTAGTGGTAAAAAAATAATTTAAAAAATCGTTCGGGAAATGAGTTTACTCCCTGGTTTCTTTCTTTGTATACTTTTGACTATACGGGCCAAGCCGGGATTTACGGGAAATCGCGGGTTTTCGTTTCCCGGCGATTAAACTTCTTTTATTCAGCGTCTCATCAAAAATGAAAACATTTTTAAAAACTACAAGTCTCATGCGTTTTAGTGGTGAAAAAGTAATTTAAAAAATCGTTCGGGAAATGAGTTTACTCCCTGGGTACTTTCTTTGTATACTTTTGACTATACGGGCCAAGCCCGGGATTTACGGGAAATCGCGGGTTTTCGTTTGCCGGCGATTAAACTTCTTTTATTCAGCGTCTCATCAAAAATGAAAACATTTTTGAAAACTACATGTCTCACGGTTTTAGTGGTAAAAAAATAATTTAAAAAATCGTTCGGGAAATGAGTTTACTCCCTGGTTTCTTTCTTTGTATACTTTTGACTATACGGGCCAAGCCGGGATTTACGGGAAATCGCGGGTTTTCGTTTGCCGGCGATTAAACTTCTTTTATTCAGCGTCTCATCAAAAATGAAAACATTTTTAAAAACTACAAGTCTCATGCGTTTTAGTGGTGAAAAAAAAATTTAAAAAATCGTTCGGGAAATGAGTTTACTCCCTGGGTACTTTCTTTGTATACGTTCGACTATACGGGCCAAGCCCGGGATTTACGGGAAATCGCGGGTTTTCGTTTACCGGCGATTAAACTTCTTTTATTCAGCGTCTCATCAAAAATGAAAACATTCTTGAAAACTACAAGTCTCATGCGTTTTAGTGGTGAAATAATAATTTAAAACATCGTTTGGGAAATGAGTTTACTCCCTGGGTACTTTCTTTGTATACTTTTGACTATACCGGCCAAGCCCGGGATTTACGGGAAATCGCGGGTTTTCGTTTTCCGGCGATTAAACCTCTTTCATTGAGCGTCTCATCAAAAATGAAAACATTTTTGAAAACTACAAGTCTCATGCGTTTTAGTGGTGCAAAAAAAATTTAAAAAATCGTTCGGGAAATGAGTTTACTCCCTGGGTACTTTCTTTGTATACTTTTGACTATACGGGCCAAGCCGGGATTTACGGGAAATCGCGGGTTTTCGTTTGCCGGCGACTAAACTACTTTTATTCAGCGTCTCATCAAAAATGAAAACATTTTTAAAAACTACAAGTCTTATGCGTTTTAGTGGTGAAAAAATAATTTAAAAAATCGTTCTGGAAATGAGTTTACTCACAGGGTACTTTCTTTGTATACATTCGAATATACGGGCCAAGCCCGGGATTTACGGGAAATCGCGGGTTTTCGTTTTCCGGCGATTAAACCTCTTTCATTAAGCGTCTCATCCAAAATGAAAACATTTTTGAAAACTACAAGTCTCATGCGTTTTAGTGGTGAAAAAAAAATTTAAAAAATCGTTCGGGAAATGAGTTTACTCCCTGGGTACTTTCTTTGTATACATTCGACTATACGGGCCAAGTCCGGAATTTACGGGAAATCGCGGGTTTTCGTTTGCCGGCGATTAAACTTCTTTTATTCAGCGTCTCATCAAAAATGAAAACATTTTTGAAAACTACAAGTCTCACGGTTTTAGTAGTGAAAAAAATTTTTAAAAAATCGTTCGGGAAATGAGTTTACTCCCTGGGTACTTTCTTTGTATACGTTCGACTATACGGGCCAAGCCCCGGATTTACGGGAAAACGCGGGATTTCGTTTGCCGGCGATTAAACCTCTTTCATTAAGCGTCTCATCAAAAATGAAAACATTTTTGAAAACTACAAGTCTCGTGCGTTTTAGTGGTGAAAAAGTAATTTAAAAAATCGTTCGGGAAATGAGTTTACTCCCTGGGTACTTTCTTTGTATACTTTTGACTATACGGGCCAAGCCCGGGATTTACGGGAAATCGCGGGTTTTCGTTTGCCGGCGATTAAACTTCTTTTATTCAGCGTCTCATCAAAAATGAAAACATTTTTGAAAACTACATGTCTCACGGTTTTAGTGGTAAAAAAATAATTTAAAAAATCGTTCGGGAAATGAGTTTACTCCCTGGTTTCTTTCTTTGTATACTTTTGACTATACGGGCCAAGCCGGGATTTACGGGAAATCGCGGGTTTTCGTTTCCCGGCGATTAAACTTCTTTTATTCAGCGTCTCATCAAAAATGAAAACATTTTTAAAAACTACAAGTCTCATGCGTTTTAGTGGTGAAAAAGTAATTTAAAAAATCGTTCGGGAAATGAGTTTACTCCCTGGGTACTTTCTTTGTATACTTTTGACTATACGGGCCAAGCCCGGGATTTACGGGAAATCGCGGGTTTTCGTTTGCCGGCGATTAAACTTCTTTTATTCAGCGTCTCATCAAAAATGAAAACATTTTTGAAAACTACATGTCTCACGGTTTTAGTGGTAAAAAAATAATTTAAAAAATCGTTCGGGAAATGAGTTTACTCCCTGGTTTCTTTCTTTGTATACTTTTGACTATACGGGCCAAGCCGGGATTTACGGGAAATCGCGGGTTTTCGTTTGCCGGCGATTAAACTTCTTTTATTCAGCGTCTCATCAAAAATGAAAACATTTTTAAAAACTACAAGTCTCATGCGTTTTAGTGGTGAAAAAAAAATTTAAAAAATCGTTCGGGAAATGAGTTTACTCCCTGGGTACTTTCTTTGTATACGTTCGACTATACGGGCCAAGCCCGGGATTTACGGGAAATCGCGGGTTTTCGTTTACCGGCGATTAAACTTCTTTTATTCAGCGTCTCATCAAAAATGAAAACATTCTTGAAAACTACAAGTCTCATGCGTTTTAGTGGTGAAATAATAATTTAAAACATCGTTTGGGAAATGAGTTTACTCCCTGGGTACTTTCTTTGTATACTTTTGACTATACCGGCCAAGCCCGGGATTTACGGGAAATCGCGGGTTTTCGTTTTCCGGCGATTAAACCTCTTTCATTGAGCGTCTCATCAAAAATGAAAACATTTTTGAAAACTACAAGTCTCATGCGTTTTAGTGGTGCAAAAAAAATTTAAAAAATCGTTCGGGAAATGAGTTTACTCCCTGGGTACTTTCTTTGTATACTTTTGACTATACGGGCCAAGCCGGGATTTACGGGAAATCGCGGGTTTTCGTTTGCCGGCGACTAAACTACTTTTATTCAGCGTCTCATCAAAAATGAAAACATTTTTAAAAACTACAAGTCTTATGCGTTTTAGTGGTGAAAAAATAATTTAAAAAATCGTTCTGGAAATGAGTTTACTCACAGGGTACTTTCTTTGTATACATTCGAATATACGGGCCAAGCCCGGGATTTACGGGAAATCGCGGGTTTTCGTTTTCCGGCGATTAAACCTCTTTCATTAAGCGTCTCATCCAAAATGAAAACATTTTTGAAAACTACAAGTCTCATGCGTTTTAGTGGTGAAAAAAAAATTTAAAAAATCGTTCGGGAAATGAGTTTACTCCCTGGGTACTTTCTTTGTATACATTCGACTATACGGGCCAAGTCCGGAATTTACGGGAAATCGCGGGTTTTCGTTTGCCGGCGATTAAACTTCTTTTATTCAGCGTCTCATCAAAAATGAAAACATTTTTGAAAACTACAAGTCTCACGGTTTTAGTAGTGAAAAAAATTTTTAAAAAATCGTTCGGGAAATGAGTTTACTCCCTGGGTACTTTCTTTGTATACGTTCGACTATACGGGCCAAGCCCCGGATTTACGGGAAAACGCGGGATTTCGTTTGCCGGCGATTAAACCTCTTTCATTAAGCGTCTCATCAAAAATGAAAACATTTTTGAAAACTACAAGTCTCGTGCGTTTTAGTGGTGAAAAAGTAATTTAAAAAATCGTTCGGGAAATGAGTTTACTCCCTGGGTACTTTCTTTGTATACTTTTGACTATACGGGCCGAACCCGGGATTTACGGAAAATCGCGGATTTTCGTTTGCCGGCGATTATACTTCTTTTATTCAGCGTCCCATCAAATATGAGAATATTTTTGAAAACTACAAGTCTCATGCGTTTAGTGGTAAAAATATAATATAAAAAATCGTTCGGGAAATGAGTTTACTCCCTGGGTACTTTCTTTGCATACTTTTGACTATACGGGCCAAGCCCGGGATTTACGGGAAATCGCGGGTTTTCGTTTGCCGGCGATTAAACTTCTTTTTTTCAGCGTCTCATCAAAAATGAAAACATTTTTAAAAACTGCAAGTCTCATGCGTTTTAGTGGTGAAATAGTAATTTAAAAAATCGTTTGGGGAATGAGTTTACTCCCTGGGTACTTTCTTTGTATACTTTTGACTATAAGGGCCGAGTCCAGGATTTACGTGAAATCGCAGGTTTTCGTTTCCCGGCGATTAAACTTCTTTTATTCAGCGTCTCATCAAAAATGAAAACATTTTTAAAAACTACAAGTCTCATGCGTTTTAGTGGTGAAAAAGTAATTTAAAAAATCGTTCGGGAAATGAGTTTACTCCCTGGGTACTTTCTTTGTATACTTTTGACTATACGGGCCAAGACCGGAATTTACGCGAAATCGCGGGTTTTCGTTTGCAGGCGATTAAACCTCTTTCATTAAGCGTCTCATCAAAAATGAAAACATTTTTGAAAACTACAAGTCTCATGCGTTTTAGTGGTGAAAAAAAAATTTAAAAAATCGTTCGGGAAATGAGTTTACTCACAGGGTACTTTCTTTGTATACATTCGACTATACCGGCCAAGCCCGGGATTTACGGGAAATCGCGGGTTTTCGTTTTCCGGCGATTAAACCTCTTTCATTGAGCGTCTCATCAAAAATGAAAACATTTTTGAAAACTACAAGTCTCATGCGTTTTAGTGGTGCAAAAAAAATTTAAAAAATCGTTCGGGAAATGAGTTTACTCCCTGGGTACTTTCTTTGTATACTTTTGACTATACGGGCCAAGCCGGGATTTACGGGAAATCGCGGGTTTTCGTTTGCCGGCGATTAAACTACTTTTATTCAGCGTCTCATCAAAAATGAAAACATTTTTAAAAACTAAAAGTCTTATGCGTTTTAGTGGTGAAAAAATAATTTAAAAAATCGTTCTGGAAATGAGTTTACTCACAGGGTACTTTCTTTGTATACATTCGAATATACGGGCCAAGCCCGGGATTTACGGGAAATCGCGGGTTTTCGTTTTCCGGCGATTAAACCTCTTTCATTAAGCGTCTCATCCAAAATGAAAACATTTTTGAAAACTACAAGTCTCATGCGTTTTAGTGGTGAAAAAAAAATTTAAAAAATCGTTCGGGAAATGAGTTTACTCCCTGGGTACTTTCTTTGTATACATTCGACTATACGGGCCAAGTCCGGAATTTACGGGAAATCGCGGGTTTTCGTTTGCCGGCGATTAAACTTCTTTTATTCAGCGTCTCATCAAAAATGAAAACATTTTTGAAAACTACAAGTCTCACGGTTTTAGTAGTGAAAAAAAAAATTAAAAAATCGTTCGGGAAATGAGTTTACTCCCTGGGTACTTTCTTTGTATACGTTCGACTATACGGGCCAAGCCCCGGATTTACGGGAAAACGCGGGATTTCGTTTGCCGGCGATTAAACCTCTTTCATTAAGCGTCTCATCAAAAATGAAAACATTTTTGAAAACTACAAGTCTCGTGCGTTTTAGTGGTGAAAAAGTAATTTAAAAAATCGTTCGGGAAATGAGTTTACTCCCTGGGTACTTTCTTTGTATACTTTTGACTATACGGGCCGAACCCGGGATTTACGGAAAATCGCGGATTTTCGTTTGCCGGCGATTATACTTCTTTTATTCAGCGTCCCATCAAATATGAGAATATTTTTGAAAACTACAAGTCTCATGCGTTTAGTGGTAAAAATATAATATAAAAAATCGTTCGGGAAATGAGTTTACTCCCTGGGTACTTTCTTTGCATACTTTTGACTATACGGGCCAAGCCCGGGATTTACGGGAAATCGCGGGTTTTCGTTTGCCGGCGATTAAACTTCTTTTTTTCAGCGTCTCATCAAAAATGAAAACATTTTTAAAAACTACAAGTCTCATGCGTTTTAGTGGTGAAATAGTAATTTAAAAAATCGTTTGGGAAATGAGTTTACTCCCTGGGTACTTTTTTGTATACTTTTGACTATACGGGCCGAGTCCAGGATTTACGTGAAATCGCAGGTTTTCGTTTCCCGGCGATTAAACTTCTTTTATTCAGCGTCTCATCAAAAATGAAAACATTTTTAAAAACTACAAGTCTCATGCGTTTTAGTGGTGAAAAAGTAATTTAAAAAATCGTTCGGGAAATGAGTTTACTCCCTGGGTACTTTCTTTGTATACTTTTGACTATACGGGCCAAGACCGGAATTTACGGGAAATCGCGGGTTTTCGTTTGCAGGCGATTAAACCTCTATCATTAAGCGTCTCATCAAAAATGAAAACATTTTTGAAAACTACAAGTCTCATGCGTTTTAGTGGTGAAAAAAAAATTTAAAAAATCGTTTGGGAAATGAGTTTACTCCCTGGGTACTTTCTTTGTATACTTTTGACTATACGGTCCAAGCCGGGATTTACGGGAAATCGCGGGTTTTCGTTTGCCGGCGATTAAACTACTTTTATTTAGCGTCTCATCAAAAATGAAAACATTTTTAAAAACTACAAGTCTTATGCGTTTTAGTGGTGAAAAAATAATTTAAAAAATCGTTCTGGAAATGAGTTTACTCACAGGGTACTTTCTTTGTATACATTCGACTATACGGGCCAAGCCCGGGATTTACGGGAAATCGCAGGTTTTCGTTTTCCGGCGTTTAAACCTCTTTCATTAAGCGTCTCATCAAAAATGAAAACATTTTTGAAAACTACAAGTCTCATGCGTTTTAGTGGTGAAAGAAAAATTTAAAAAATCGTTCGGGAAATGAGTTTACTCCCTGGCTACTTTCTTTGTATACTTTTGACTATACGGGCCAAGCCGGGATTTACGGGAAATCGCGGGTTTTCGTTTGCCGGCGATTAAACTTCTTTTATTCAGCGTCTCATCAAAAATGAAAACATTTTTAAAAACTACAAGTCTCATGCGTTTTAGTGGTGAAAAAAAAATTTAAAAAATCGTTCGGGAAATGAGTTTACTCCCTGGGTACTTTCTTTGTATACGTTCGACTATACGGGCCAAGCCCCGGATTTACGGGAAAACGCGGGATTTCGTTTGCCGGCGATTAAACCTCTTTCATTAAGCGTCTCATCAAAAATGAAAACATTTTTGAAAACTACAAGTCTCATGCGTTTTAGTGGTGAAAGAAAAATTTAAAAAATCGTTCGGGAAATGAGTTTACTCCCTGGCTACTTTCTTTGTATACTTTTGACTATACGGGCCAAGCCGGGATTTACGGGAAATCGCGGGTTTTCGTTTGCCGGCGATTAAACTTCTTTTATTCAGCGTCTCATCAAAAATGAAAACATTTTTAAAAACTACAAGTCTCATGCGTTTTAGTGGTGAAAAAAAAATTTAAAAAATCGTTCGGGAAATGAGTTTACTCCCTGGGTACTTTCTTTGTATACGTTCGACTATACGGGCCAAGCCCCGGATTTACGGGAAAACGCGGGATTTCGTTTGCCGGCGATTAAACCTCTTTCATTAAGCGTCTCATCAAAAATGAAAACATTTTTGAAAACTACAAGTCTCATGCGTTTTAGTGGTGAAAAAATAATTTAAAAAATCGTTCGGAAAAAGAGTTTACTCCCTGGGTACTTTCTTTGTATACTCTTAACTATACGGGCCGAACCCGGGATTTACGGGAAATCGCGGATTTTCGTTTGCCGGCGATTATACTTCTTTTATTCAGCGTCCCATCAAATATGAAAATATTTTTGAAAACTACAAGTCTCATGCGTTTAGTGGTAAAAAAATAATATAAAAAATCGTTCGGGAAATGAGTTTACTCCCTGGGTACTTTCTTTGTATACTTTTGACTATACGGGCCAAGCCCGGGATTTACGGGAAATCGCGGGTATTCGTTTGCCGGCGATTAAACTTCTTTTATTCAGCGTCTCATCAAAAATGAAAACATTTTTAAAAACTACAAGTCTTATGCGTTTTAGTGGTGAAAAAATAATTTAAAAAATCGTTCTGGAAATGAGTTTACTCACTGGGTACTTTCTTTGTATACTTTTGACTATACGGGCCAAGCCCGGGATTTACGGGAAATCGCGGGTTTTCGTTTGCCGGCGATTAAACTGCTTTTATTCAGCGTCTCATCAAAAATGAAAATATTCTTGAAAACTACAAGTCTCATGCGTTTTAGTGGTGAAATAATAATTTAAAAAATCGTTTGGGAAATGAGTTTACTCCCTGGGTACTTTCTTTGTATACTTTTGACTATACGGGTAGAGTCCAGGATTTACGGGAAATCGCAGGTTTTCGTTTGCCGGCGATTAAACTTCTTTTATTCAGGGTCTCATCAAAAATGAAAACATTTTTGAAAACTACAAGTCTCATGCGTTTTAGTGGTGAATAAGTAATTTAAAAAATCGTTCGGGAAATGAGTTTACTCCCTGGATACTTTCTTTGTATATTTTTGACTATACGGGCCAAGCCCAGGATTTACGGGAAATCGCGGGTTTTCGTTTGCCGGCGATTAAACCTCTTTCATTAAGCGTCTCATCAAAAATGAAAACATTTTTGAAAACTACAAGTCTCATGCGTTTTAGTGGTGAAAAAATAATTTAAAAAATCGTTCGGAAAATGAGTTTACTCCCTGGGTACTTTCTTTGTATACTTTTGACTATACGGGCCGAACCCGGGATTTACGGGAAATCGCGGATTTTCGTTTGCCGGCGATTATACTTGTTTTATTCAGCGTCCCATCAAATATGAAAATATTTTTGAAAACTACAAGTCTCATGCGTTTAGTGGTAAAAAAATAATATAAAAAATCGTTCGGGAAATGAGTTTACTGCCTGGGTACTTTCTTTGTATACTTTTGACTATACGGGCCAAGCCCGGGATTAACGGGAAATCGCGGGTTTTCGTTTGCCGGCGATTAAACTTCTTTTATTCAGCGTCTCATCAAAAATGAAAACATTTTTAAAAACTACAAGTCTCATGCGTTTTAGTGGTGAAAAAAAAATTTAAAAAATCGTTCGGGAAATGAGTTTACTCCCTGGGTACTTTCTTTGTATACGTTCGACTATACGGGCCAAGCCCCGGATTTACGGGAAAACGCGGGATTTCGTTTGCCGGCGATTAAACCTCTTTCATTAAGCGTCTCATCAAAAATGAAAACATTTTTGAAAACTACAAGTCTCATGCGTTTTAGTGGTGAAAATATAATTTAAAAAATCGTTCGGAAAAAGAGTTTACTCCCTGGGTACTTTCTTTGTATACTTTTAACTATACGGGCCGAACCCGGGATTTACGGGAAATCGCGGATTTTCGTTTGCCGGCGATTATACTTCTTTTATTCAGCGTCCCATCAAATATGAAAATATTTTTGAAAACTACAAGTCTCATGCGTTTAGTGGTAAAAAAATAATATAAAAAATCGTTCGGGAAATGAGTTTACTCCCTGGGTACTTTCTTTGTATACTTTTGACTATACGGGCCAAGCCCGGGATTTACGGGAAATCGCGGGTATTCGTTTGCCGGCGATTAAACTTCTTTTATTCAGCGTCTGATCAAAAATGAAAACATTTTTAAAAACTACAAGTCTTATGCGTTTTAGTGGTGAAAAAATAATTTAAAAAATCGTTCTGGAAATGAGTTTACTCACTGGGTACTTTCTTTGTATACTTTTGACTATACGGGCCAAGCCCGGGATTTACGGGAAATCGCGGGTTTTCGTTTGCCGGCGATTAAACTGCTTTTATTCAGCGTCTCATCAAAAATGAAAATATTCTTGAAAACTACAAGTCTCATGCGTTTTAGTGGTGAAATAATAATTTAAAAAATCGTTCGGAAAATGAGTTTACTCCCTGGGTACTTTCTTTGTATACTTTTGACTATACGGGCCGAACCCGGGATTTACGGGAAATCGCGGATTTTCGTTTGCCGGCGATTATACTTGTTTTATTCAGCGTCCCATCAAATATGAAAATATTTTTGAAAACTACAAGTCTCATGCGTTTAGTGGTAAAAAAATAATATAAAAAATCGTTCGGGAAATGAGTTTACTCCCTGGGTACTTTCTTTGTATACTTTTGACTATACGGGCCAAGCCCGGGATTTACGGGAAATCGCGGGTTTTCGTTTGCCGGCGATTAAACTTCTTTTATTCAGCGTCTCATCAAAAATGAAAACATTTTTAAAAACTACAAGTCTTATGCGTTTTAGTGGTGGAAAAATAATTTAAAAAATCGTTCTGGAAATGAGTTTACTCTCTGGGTACTTTCTTTGTATACTTTTGACTATACGGGCCGAGTCCGGGATTAAGGGAAATCGCAGGTTTTCGTTTGCCGGCGATTAACCTGCTTTTATTCAGCGTCTTATCAAAAATGAAAACATTTTTGAAAACTGCAAGTCTCATGCGTTTTAGTGGTGAAAAAGTAATTTAAAAAATCGTTCGGGAAATGAGTTTACTCACTGGGTACTTTCTTTGTATACTTTTGACTATACGGGCCAAGCCCGGAATTTACGGGAAATCGCGGGTTTTCGTTTGCCGGCGATTAAACTTCTTTTATTCAGCGTCTCATCAAAAATGAAAACATTTTTAAAAACTACAAGTCTTATGCGTTTTAGTGGTGAAAAAATAATTTAAAAAATCGTTCTGGAAATGAGTTTACTCCCTGGGTACTTTCTTTGTATACTTTTGACTATACGGGTCGAGTCCAGGATTTACGGGAAATCGCAGGTTTTCGTTTGCCGGCGATTAAACTTCTTTTATTCAGGGTCTCATCAAAAATGAAAACATTTTTAAAAACTACAAGTCTCATGCGTTTTAGTGGTGAAAAAGTAATTTAAAAAATCGTTCGGGAAATGAGTTTACTCCCTGGATACTTTCTTTGTATATTTTTGACTATACGGGCCAAGCCCGGGATTTACGGGAAATCGCGGGTTTTCGTTTGCCGGAGATTAAACTTCTTTTATTCAGCGTCTCATCAAAAATGAAAACATTTTTAAAAACTACAAGTCTTATGCGTTTTAGTGGTGAAAAAATAATTTAAAAAATCGTTCTGGAAATGAGTTTACTCCCTGGGTACTTTCTTTGTATACTTTTGACTATACGGGCCGAGTCCGGGATTTAGGGAAATCGCAGGTTTTCGTTTGCCGGCGATTAAACTGCTTTTATTCAGCGTCTTATCAAAAATGAAAACATTTTTGAAAACTACAAGTCTCATGCGTTTTAGTGGTGAAAAAGTAATTTAAAAAATCGTTTGGGAAATGAGTTTACTCACTGGGTACTTTCTTTGTATACTTTTGACTATACGGGCCAAGCCCGGGATTTACGGGAAATCGCGGGTTTTCGTTTGCCGGCGATTAAACTGCTTTTATTCAGCGTCTCATCAAAAATGAAAATATTCTTGAAAACTACAAGTCTCATGCGTTTTAGTGGTGAAATAATAATTTAAAAAATCGTTTGGGAAATGAGTTTACTCCCTGGGTACTTTCTTTGTATACTTTTGACTATACGGGTCGAGTCCAGGATTTACGGGAAATCGCAGGTTTTCGTTTGCCGGCAATTAAACTTCTTTTATTCAGGGTCTCATCAAAAATGAAAACATTTTTGAAAACTACAAGTCTCATGCGTTTTAGTGGTGAAAAAGTAATTTAAAAAATCGTTCGGGAAATGAGTTTACTCCCTGGATACTTTCTTTGTATATTTTTGACTATACGGGCCAAGCCCGGGATTTACGGGAAATCGCGGGTTTTCGTTTGCCGGCGATTAAACCTCTTTCATTAAGCGTCTCATCAAAAATGAAAACATTTTTGAAAACTACAAGTCTCATGCGTTTTAGTGGTGAAAAAATAATTTAAAAAATCGTTCGGAAAATGAGTTTACTCCCTGGGTACTTTCTTTGTATACTTTTGACTATACGGGCCGAACCCGGGATTTACGGGAAATCGCGGATTTTTGTTTGCCGGCGATTATACTTCTTTTATTCAGCGTCCCATCAAATATGAAAATATTTTTGAAAACTACAAGTCTCATGCGTTTAGTGGTAAAAAAATAATATAAAAAATCGTTCGGGAAATGAGTTTACTCCCTGGGTACTTTCTTTGTATACTTTTGACTATACGGGCCAAGCCCGGGATTTACGGGAAATCGCGGGTTTTCGTTTGCCGGCGATTAAACTTCTTTTATTCAGCGTCTCATCAAAAATGAAAACATTTTTAAAAACTACAAGTCTTATGCGTTTTAGTGGTGGAAAAATAATTTAAAAAATCGTTCTGGAAATGAGTTTACTCCCTGGGTACTTTCTTTGTATACTTTTGACTATACGGGCCGAGTCCGGGATTTAGGGAAATCGCAGGTTTTCGTTTGCCGGCGATTAACCTGCTTTTATTCAGCGTCTTATCAAAAATGAAAACATTTTTGAAAACTACAAGTCTCATGCGTTTTAGTGGTGAAAAAGTAATTTAAAAAATCGTTCGGGAAATGAGTTTACTCACTGGGTACTTTCTTTGTATACTTTTGACTATACGGGCCAAGCCCGGGATTTACGGGAAATCGCGGGTTTTTGTTTGCCGGCGATTAAACTTCTTTTATTCAGCGTCTCATCAAAAATGAAAACATTTTTAAAAACTACAAGTCTTATGCGTTTTAGTGGTGAAAAAATAATTTAAAAAATCGTTCTGGAAATGCGTTTACTCCCTGGGTACATTCTTTGTATACTTTTGACTATACGGGCCGAGTCCGGGATTTAAGGGAAATCGCAGGTTTTCGTTTGCCGGCGATTAAACTGCTTTTATTCAGCGTCTCATCAAAAATGAAAATATTTTTGAAAACTACAAGTCTCATGCGTTTTAGTGGTGAAATAATAATTTAAAAAATCGTTTGGGAAATGAGTTTACTCCCTGGGTACTTTCTTTGTATACTTTTGACTATACGGGTCGAGTCCAGGATTTACGGGAAATCGCAGGTTTTCGTTTGCCGGCGATTAAACTTCTTTTATTCAGGGTCTGATCAAAAATGAAAACATTTTTGAAAACTACAAGTCTCATGCGTTTTAGTGGTGAAAAAGTAATTTAAAAAATCGTTCGGGAAATGAGTTTACTCCCTGGATACTTTCTTTGTATATTTTTGACTATACGGGCCAAGCCCGGGATTTACGGGAAATCGCGGGTTTTCGTTTGCCGGAGATTAAACTTCTTTTATTCAGCGTCTCATCAAAAATGAAAACATTTTTAAAAACTACAAGTCTTATGCGTTTTAGTGGTGAAAAAATCATTTAAAAAATCGTTCTGGAAATGAGTTTACTCCCTGGGTACTTTCTTTGTATACTTTTGACTATACGGGCCGAGTCCGGGATTTACGGGAAATCGCAGGTTTTCGTTTGCCGGCGATTAAACTGCTTTTATTCAGCGTCGCATCAAAAATGAAAACATTTTTGAAAACTACATGTCTCATGCGTTTTAGTGGTGAAAAAATAATTTAAAAAATCGTTCGGAAAATGAGTTTACTCCCTGGGTACTTTCTTTGTATACTTTTGACTATACGGGCCAAGCCCGGGATTAACAAGAAATCGCGGGTTTTCGTTTGCCGGCGATTAAACTTCTTTTATTCAGCGTCTCATCAAAAATGAAAACATTTTTAAAAACTACAAGTCTTATGCGTTTTAGTGGTGAAAAAATAATTTAAAAAATCGTTCTGGAAATGAGTTTACTCCCTGGGTACTTTCTTTGTATACTTTTGACTATACGGGCCGAGTCTGGGATTTACGGGAAATTGCAGGTTTTCGTTTGCCGGCGATTAAACTTCTTTTATTCAGCGTCTCATCAAAAATGAAAACATTTTTAAAAACTACAAGTCTTATGCGTTTTAGTGGTGAAAAAATAATTTAAAAAATCGTTCTGGAAATGAGTTTACTCACAGGGTACTTTCTTTGTATACATTCGACTATACGTGCCAAGCCCGGGATTTACGGGAAATCGCGGGTTTTCGTTTGCCGGCGATTAAACTGCTTTTATTCAGCGTCTCATCAAAAATGAAATCATTCTTGAAAACTACAAGTCTCATGCGTTTTAGTGGTGAAATAATAATTTAAAAAATCGTTTGGGAAATGAGTTTACTCCCTGGGTACTTTCTTTGTATACTTTTGACTATACGGGTCGAGTCCAGGATTTACGGGAAATCGCAGGTTTTCGTTTGCCGGCGATTAAACTTCTTTTATTCAGGGTCTCATCAAAAATGAAAACATTTTTGAAAACTACAAGTCTCATGCGTTTTAGTGGTGAAAAAGTAATTTAAAAAATCGTTCGGGAAATGAGTTTACTCCCTGGATACTTTCTTTGTATATTTTTGACTATACGGGCCAAGCCCGGGATTTACGGGAAATCGCGGGTTTTCGTTTGCCGGAGATTAAACTTCTTTTATTCAGCGTCTCATCAAAAATGAAAACATTTTTAAAAACTACAAGTCTTATGCGTTTTAGTGGTGAAAAAATTATTTAAAAAATCGTTCTGGAAATGAGTTTACTCCCTGGGTACTTTCTTTGTATACTTTTGACTATACGGGCCGAGTCCGGGATTTACGGGAAATCGCAGGTTTTCGTTTGCCGGCGATTAAACTGCTTTTATTCAGCGTCGCATCAAAAATGAAAACATTTTTGAAAACTACATGTCTCATGCGTTTTAGTGGTGAAAAAATAATTTAAAAAATCGTTCGGAAAATGAGTTTACTCCCTGGGTACTTTCTTTGTATACTTTTGACTATACGGGCCGAGTCTGGGATATACGGGAAATTGCAGGTTTTCGTTTGCCGGCGATTAAACTTCTTTTATTCAGCGTCTCATCAAAAATGAAAACATTTTTAAAAACTACAAGTCTTATGCGTTTTAGTGGTGAAAAAATAATTTAAAAAATCGTTCTGGAAATGCGTTTACTTCCTGGGTACATTCTTTGTATACTTTTGACTATACGGGCCGAGTCCGGGATTTCAGGGAAATCGCAGGTTTTCGTTTGCCGGCGATTAAACTGCTTTTATTCAGCGTCTCATCAAAAATGAAAATATTTTTGAAAACTACAAGTCTCATGCGTTTTAGTGGTGAAATAATAATTTAAAAAATCGTTTGGGAAATGAGTTTACTCCCTGGGTACTTTCTTTGTATACTTTTGACTATACGGGTTGAGTCCAGGATTTACGGGAAATCGCAGGTTTTCGTTTGCCGGCGATTAAACTTCTTTCATTCAGGGTCTCATCAAAAATGAAAACATTTTTGAAAACTACAAGTCTCATGCGTTTTAGTGGTGAAAAAGTAATTTAAAAAATCGTTCGGGAAATGAGTTTACTCCCTGGATACTTTCTTTGTATATTTTTGACTATACGGGCCAAGCCCGGGATTTACGGGAAATCGCGGGTTTTCGTTTGCCGGAGATTAAACTTCTTTTATTCAGCGTCTCATCAAAAATGAAAACATTTTTAAAAACTACAAGTCTTATGCGTTTTAGTGGTGAAAAAATTATTTAAAAAATCGTTCTGGAAATGAGTTTACTCCCTGGGTACTTTCTTTGTATACTTTTGACTATACGGGCCGAGTCCGGGATTTACGGGAAATCGCAGGTTTTCGTTTGCCGGCGATTAAACTGCTTTTATTCAGCGTCGCATCAAAAATGAAAACATTTTTGAAAACTACATGTCTCATGCGTTTTAGTGGTGAAAAAATAATTTAAAAAATCGTTCGGAAAATGAGTTTACTCCCTGGGTACTTTCTTTGTATACTTTTGACTATACGGGCCAAGCCCGGGATTAACAAGAAATCGAGGGTTTTCGTTTGCCGGCGATTAAACTTCTTTTATTCAGCGTCTCATCAAAAATGAAAACATTTTTAAAAACTACAAGTCTTATGCGTTTTAGTTGTGAAAAAATAATTTAAAAAATCGTTCTGGAAATGAGTTTACTCCCTGGGTACTTTCTTTGTATACTTTTGACTATACGGGCCGAGTCTGGGATTTACGGGAAATTGCAGGTTTTCGTTTGCCGGCGATTAAACTTCTTTTATTCAGCGTCTCATCAAAAATGAAAACATTTTTAAAAACTACAAGTCTTATGCGTTTTAGTGGTGAAAAAATAATTTAAAAAATCGTTCTGGAAATGAGTTTACTCACAGGGTACTTTCTTTGTATACATTCGACTATACGTGCCAAGCCCGGGATTTACGGGAAATCGCGGGTTTTCATTTGCCGGCGATTAAACTGCTTTTAATCAGCGTCTCATCAAAAATGAAAACATTCTTGAAAACTACAAGTCTCATGCGTTTTAGTGGTGAAATAATAATTTAAAAAATCGTTCTGGAAATGAGTTTACTACCTGGGTACTTTCTTTGTATACTTTTGACTATACGGGCCGAGTCCGGGATTTACGGGAAATCGCAGGTTTTCGTTTGCCGGCGATTAAACTGCTTTTATTCAGCGTCGCATCAAAAATGAAAACATTTTTGAAAACTACATGTCTCATGCGTTTTAGTGGTGAAAAAATAATTTAAAAAATCGTTCGGAAAATGAGTTTACTCCCTGGGTACTTTCTTTGTATACTTTTGACTATACGGGCCAAGCCCGGGATTAACAAGAAATCGAGGGTTTTCGTTTGCCGGCGATTAAACTTCTTTTATTCAGCGTCTCATCAAAAATGAAAACATTTTTAAAAACTACAAGTCTTATGCGTTTTAGTGGTGAAAAAATAATTTAAAAAATCGTTCTGGAAATGAGTTTACTCCCTGGGTACTTTCTTTGTATACTTTTGACTATACGGGCCGAGTCTGGGATTTACGGGAAATTGCAGGTTTTCGTTTGCCGGCGATTAAACTTCTTTTATTCAGCGTCTCATCAAAAATGAAAACATTTTTAAAAACTACAAGTCTTATGCGTTTTAGTGGTGAAAAAATAATTTAAAAAATCGTTCTGGAAATGAGTTTACTCCCTGGGTACTTTCTTTGTATACTTTTGACTATACGGGCCGAGTCTGGGATTTACGGGAAATTGCAGGTTTTCGTTTGCCGGCGATTAAACTTCTTTTATTCAGCGTCTCATCAAAAATGAAAACATTTTTAAAAACTACAAGTCTTATGCGTTTTAGTGGTGAAAAAATAATTTAAAAAATCGTTCTGGAAATGAGTTTACTCACAGGGTACTTTCTTTGTATACATTCGACTATACGTGCCAAGCCCGGGATTTACGGGAAATCGCGGGTTTTCGTTTGCCGGCGATTAAACTGCTTTTATTCAGCGTCTCATCAAAAATGAAAACATTCTTGAAAACTACAAGTCTCATGCGTTTTAGTGGTGAAATAATAATTTAAAAAATCGTTTGGGAAATGAGTTTACTCCCTGGGTACTTTCTTTGTATACTTTTGACTATACGGGTCGAGTCCAGGATTTACGGGAAATCGCAGGTTTTCGTTTGCCGGCGATTAAACTTCTTTTATTCAGGGTCTCATCAAAAATGAAAACATTTTTGAAAACTACAAGTCTCATGCGTTTTAGTGGTGAAAAAGTAATTTAAAAAATCGTTCGGGAAATGAGTTTACTCCCTGGATACTTTCTTTGTATATTTTTGACTATACGGGCCAAGCCCGGGATTTACGGGAAATCGCGGGTTTTCGTTTGCCGGAGATTAAACTTCTTTTATTCAGCGTCTCATCAAAAATGAAAACATTTTTAAAAACTACAAGTCTTATGCGTTTTAGTGGTGAAAAAATTATTTAAAAAATCGTTCTGGAAATGAGTTTACTCCCTGGGTACTTTCTTTGTATACTTTTGACTATACGGGCCGAGTCCGGGATTTACGGGAAATCGCAGGTTTTCGTTTGCCGGCGATTAAACTGCTTTTATTCAGCGTCGCATCAAAAATGAAAACATTTTTGAAAACTACATGTCTCATGCGTTTTAGTGGTGAAAAAATAATTTAAAAAATCGTTCGGAAAATGAGTTTACTCCCTGGGTACTTTCTTTGTATACTTTTGACTATACGGGCCGAGTCTGGGATATACGGGAAATTGCAGGTTTTCGTTTGCCGGCGATTAAACTTCTTTTATTCAGCGTCTCATCAAAAATGAAAACATTTTTAAAAACTACAAGTCTTATGCGTTTTAGTGGTGAAAAAATAATTTAAAAAATCGTTCTGGAAATGCGTTTACTTCCTGGGTACATTCTTTGTATACTTTTGACTATACGGGCCGAGTCCGGGATTTCAGGGAAATCGCAGGTTTTCGTTTGCCGGCGATTAAACTGCTTTTATTCAGCGTCTCATCAAAAATGAAAATATTTTTGAAAACTACAAGTCTCATGCGTTTTAGTGGTGAAATAATAATTTAAAAAATCGTTTGGGAAATGAGTTTACTCCCTGGGTACTTTCTTTGTATACTTTTGACTATACGGGTTGAGTCCAGGATTTACGGGAAATCGCAGGTTTTCGTTTGCCGGCGATTAAACTTCTTTCATTCAGGGTCTCATCAAAAATGAAAACATTTTTGAAAACTACAAGTCTCATGCGTTTTAGTGGTGAAAAAGTAATTTAAAAAATCGTTCGGGAAATGAGTTTACTCCCTGGATACTTTCTTTGTATATTTTTGACTATACGGGCCAAGCCCGGGATTTACGGGAAATCGCGGGTTTTCGTTTGCCGGAGATTAAACTTCTTTTATTCAGCGTCTCATCAAAAATGAAAACATTTTTAAAAACTACAAGTCTTATGCGTTTTAGTGGTGAAAAAATTATTTAAAAAATCGTTCTGGAAATGAGTTTACTCCCTGGGTACTTTCTTTGTATACTTTTGACTATACGGGCCGAGTCCGGGATTTACGGGAAATCGCAGGTTTTCGTTTGCCGGCGATTAAACTGCTTTTATTCAGCGTCGCATCAAAAATGAAAACATTTTTGAAAACTACATGTCTCATGCGTTTTAGTGGTGAAAAAATAATTTAAAAAATCGTTCGGAAAATGAGTTTACTCCCTGGGTACTTTCTTTGTATACTTTTGACTATACGGGCCAAGCCCGGGATTAACAAGAAATCGAGGGTTTTCGTTTGCCGGCGATTAAACTTCTTTTATTCAGCGTCTCATCAAAAATGAAAACATTTTTAAAAACTACAAGTCTTATGCGTTTTAGTGGTGAAAAAATAATTTAAAAAATCGTTCTGGAAATGAGTTTACTCCCTGGGTACTTTCTTTGTATACTTTTGACTATACGGGCCGAGTCTGGGATTTACGGGAAATTGCAGGTTTTCGTTTGCCGGCGATTAAACTTCTTTTATTCAGCGTCTCATCAAAAATGAAAACATTTTTAAAAACTACAAGTCTTATGCGTTTTAGTGGTGAAAAAATAATTTAAAAAATCGTTCTGGAAATGAGTTTACTCACAGGGTACTTTCTTTGTATACATTCGACTATACGTGCCAAGCCCGGGATTTACGGGAAATCGCGGGTTTTCATTTGCCGGCGATTAAACTGCTTTT
Organism: Hydractinia symbiolongicarpus; assembly: GCF_029227915.1. Lineage (NCBI taxonomy): Eukaryota > Metazoa > Cnidaria > Hydrozoa > Anthoathecata > Hydractiniidae > Hydractinia > Hydractinia symbiolongicarpus. The sequence goes on along the minus strand of NC_079884.1, from coordinate 4,164,911 downwards.
AATCAGCGTCTCATCAAAAATGAAAACATTCTTGAAAACTACAAGTCTCATGCGTTTTAGTGGTGAAATAATAATTTAAAAAATCGTTTGGGAAATGAGTTTACTCCCTGGGTACTTTCTTTGTATACTTTTGACTATACGGGTCGAGTCCAGGATTTACGGAAAATCGCAGGTTTTCGTTTGCCGGCGATTAAACTTCTTTTATTCAGGGTCTCATCAAAAATGAAAACATTTTTGAAAACTACAAGTCTCATGCGTTTTAGTGGTGAAAAAGTAATTTAAAAAATCGTTCGGGAAATGAGTTTACTCCCTGGATACTTTCTTTGTATATTTTTGACTATACGGGCCAAGCCCGGGATTTACGGGAAATCGCGGGTTTTCGTTTGCCGGAGATTAAACTTCTTTTATTCAGCGTCTCATCAAAAATGAAAACATTTTTAAAAACTACAAGTCTTATGCGTTTTAGTGGTGAAAAAATTATTTAAAAAATCGTTCTGGAAATGAGTTTACTCCCTGGGTACTTTCTTTGTATACTTTTGACTATACGGGCCGAGTCCGGGATTTACGGGAAATCGCAGGTTTTCGTTTGCCGGCGATTAAACTGCTTTTATTCAGCGTCGCATCAAAAATGAAAACATTTTTGAAAACTACATGTCTCATGCGTTTTAGTGGTGAAAAAATAATTTAAAAAATCGTTCGGAAAATGAGTTTACTCCCTGGGTACTTTCTTTGTATACTTTTGACTATACGGGCCGAGTTTGGGATTTAAGGGAAATTGCAGGTTTTCGTTTGCCGGTGATTAAACTTCTTTTATTCAGCGTCTCATCAAAAATGAAAACATTTTTAAAAACTACAAGTCTTATGCGTTTTAGTGGTGAAAAAATAATTTAAAAAATCGTTCTGGAAATGAGTTTACTCACAGGGTACTTTCTTTGTATACATTCGACTATACGTGCCAAGCCCGGGATTTACGGGAAATCGCGGGTTTTCGTTTGCCGGCGATTAAACTGCTTTTATTCAGCGTCTCATCAAAAATGAAAACATTCTTGAAAACTACAAGTCTCATGCGTTTTAGTGGTGAAATAATAATTTAAAAAATCGTTTGGGAAATGAGTTTACTCCCTGGGTACTTTCTTTGTATACTTTTGACTATACGGGTCGAGTCCAGGATTTACGGGAAATCGCAGGTTTTCGTTTGCCGGCGATTAAACTTCTTTTATTCAGGGTCTCATCAAAAATGAAAACATTTTTGAAAACTACAAGTCTCATGCGTTTTAGTGGTGAAAAAGTAATTTAAAAAATCGTTCGGGAAATGAGTTTACTCCCTGGATACTTTTTTTGTATATTTTTGACTATACGGGCCAAGCCCGGGATTTACGGGAAATCGCGGGTTTTCGTTTGCCGGAGATTAAACTTCTTTTATTCAGCGTCTCATCAAAAATGAAAACATTTTTAAAAACTACAAGTCTTATGCGTTTTAGTGGTGAAAAAATAATTTAAAAAATCGTTCTGGAAATGAGTTTACTCCCTGGGTACTTTCTTTGTATACTTTTGACTATACGGGCCGAGTCCGGGATTTACGGGAAATCGCAGGTTTTCGTTTGCCGGCGATTAAACTGCTTTTATTCAGCGTCGCATCAAAAATGAAAACATTTTTGAAAACTACATGTCTCATGCGTTTTAGTGGTGAAAAAATAATTTAAAAAATCGTTCGGAAAATGAGTTTACTCCCTGGGTACTTTCTTTGTATACTTTTGACTATACGGGCCAAGCCCGGGATTAACAAGAAATCGCGGGTTTTCGTTTGCCGGCGATTAAACTTCTTTTATTCAGCGTCTCATCAAAAATGAAAACATTTTTAAAAACTACAAGTCTTATGCGTTTTAGTGGTGAAAAAATAATTTAAAAAATCGTTCTGGAAATGAGTTTACTCCCTGGGTACTTTCTTTGTATACTTTTGACTATACGGGCCGAGTCTGGGATTTACGGGAAATTGCAGGTTTTCGTTTGCCGGCGATTAAACTTCTTTTATTCAGCGTCTCATCAAAAATGAAAACATTTTTAAAAACTACAAGTCTTATGCGTTTTAGTGGTGAAAAAATAATTTAAAAAATCGTTCTGGAAATGAGTTTACTCACAGGGTACTTTCTTTGTATACATTCGACTATACGTGCCAAGCCCGGGATTTACGGGAAATCGCGGGTTTTCGTTTGCCGGCGATTAAACTGCTTTTATTCAGCGTCTCATCAAAAATGAAAACATTCTTGAAAACTACAAGTCTCATGCGTTTTAGTGGTGAAATAATAATTTAAAAAATCGTTTGGGAAATGAGTTTACTCCCTGGGTACTTTCTTTGTATACTTTTGACTATACGGGTCGAGTCCAGGATTTACGGGCAATCGCAGGTTTTCGTTTGCCGGCGATTAAACTTCTTTTATTCAGCGTCTCATCAAAAATGAAAACATTTTTAAAAACTACAAGTCTTATGCGTTTTAGTGGTGAAAAAATAATTTAAAAAATCGTTCTGGAAATGAGTTTACTCCCTGGGTACTTTCTTTGTATACTTTTGACTATACGGGCCGAGTCCGGGATTTACGGGAAATCGCAGGTTTTCGTTTGCCGGCGATTAAACTGCTTTTATTCAGCGTCGCATCAAAAATGAAAACATTTTTGAAAACTACATGTCTCATGCGTTTTAGTGGTGAAAAAATAATTTAAAAAATCGTTCGGAAAATGAGTTTACTCCCTGGGTACTTTCTTTGTATACTTTTGACTATACGGGCCGAGTCTGGGATTTACGAGAAATTGCAGGTTTTCGTTTGCCGGCGATTAAACTTCTTTTATTCAGCGTCTCATCAAAAATGAAAACATTTTTAAAAACTACAAGTCTTATGCGTTTTAGTGGTGAAAAAATAATTTAAAAAATCGTTCTGGAAATGAGTTTACTCACAGGGTACTTTCTTTGTATACATTCGACTATACGTGCCAAGCCCGGGATTTACGGGAAATCGCGGGTTTTCGTTTGCCGGCGATTAAACTGCTTTTATTCAGCGTCTCATCAAAAATGAAAACATTCTTGAAAACTACAAGTCTCATGCGTTTTAGTGGTGAAATAATAATTTAAAAAATCGTTTGGGAAATGAGTTTACTCCCTGGGTACTTTCTTTGTATACTTTTGACTATACGGGTCGAGTCCAGGATTTACGGGAAATCGCAGGTTTTCGTTTGCCGGCGATTAAACTTCTTTTATTCAGGGTCTCATCAAAAATGAAAACATTTTTAAAAACTACAAGTCTCATGCGTTTTAGTGGTGAAAAAGTAATTTAAAAAATCGTTCGGGAAATGAGTTTACTCCCTGGATACTTTCTTTGTATATTTTTGACTATACGGGCCAAGCCCGGGATTTACGGGAAATCGCGGGTTTTCGTTTGCCGGAGATTAAACTTCTTTTATTCAGCGTCTCATCAAAAATGAAAACATTTTTAAAAACTACAAGTCTTATGCGTTTTAGTGGTGAAAAAATTATTTAAAAAATCGTTCTGGAAATGAGTTTACTCCCTGGGTACTTTCTTTGTATACTTTTGACTATACGGGCCGAGTCCGGGATTTACGGGAAATCGCAGGTTTTCGTTTGCCGGCGATTAAACTGCTTTTATTCAGCGTCGCATCAAAAATGAAAACATTTTTGAAAACTACATGTCTCATGCGTTTTAGTGGTGAAAAAATAATTTAAAAAATCGTTCGGAAAATGAGTTTACTCCCTGGGTACTTTCTTTGTATACTTTTGACTATACGGGCCAAGCCCGGGATTAACAAGAAATCGCGGGTTTTCGTTTGCCGGCGATTAAACTTCTTTTATTCAGCGTCTCATCAAAAATGAAAACATTTTTAAAAACTACAAGTCTTATGCGTTTTAGTGGTGAAAAAATAATTTAAAAAATCGTTCTGGAAATGAGTTTACTCCCTGGGTACTTTCTTTGTATACTTTTGACTATACGGGCCGAGTCTGGGATTTAGGGAAATCGCAGGTTTTCGTTTTCCGGCGATTAAACTGCTTTTTTTCAGCGTCTCATCAAAAATGAAAACATTTTTGAAAACTACAAGTCTCATGCGTTTTAGTGCTGAAAAAATAATTTAAAAAACCCTTCGGGAAATGAGTTTACTCCCTGGGTACTTTCTTTGTATACTTTTGACAATACGGGCCAAGCCCGGGATTTACGGGAAATTGCAGGTTTTCGTTTGCCGGCGATTAAACTTCTTTTATTCAGCGTCTCATCAAAAATGAAAACATTTTTAAAAACTACAAGTCTTATGCGTTTTAGTGGTGAAAAAATTATTTAAAAAATCGTTCTGGAAATGAGTTTACTCCCTGGGTACTTTCTTTGTATACTTTTGACTATACGGGCCGAGTCCGGGATTTACGGGAAATCGCAGGTTTTCGTTTGCCGGCGATTAAACTGCTTTTATTCAGCGTCGCATCAAAAATGAAAACATTTTTGAAAACTACATGTCTCATGCGTTTTAGTGGTGAAAAAATAATTTAAAAAATCGTTCGGAAAATGAGTTTACTCCCTGGGTACTTTCTTTGTATACTTTTGACTATACGGGCCGAGTCTGGGATTTACGAGAAATTGCAGGTTTTCGTTTGCCGGCGATTAAACTTCTTTTATTCAGCGTCTCATCAAAAATGAAAACATTTTTAAAAACTACAAGTCTTATGCGTTTTAGTGGTGAAAAAATAATTTAAAAAATCGTTCTGGAAATGAGTTTACTCACAGGGTACTTTCTTTGTATACATTCGACTATACGTGCCAAGCCCGGGATTTACGGGAAATCGCGGGTTTTCGTTTGCCGGCGATTAAACTGCTTTTATTCAGCGTCTCATCAAAAATGAAAACATTCTTGAAAACTACAAGTCTCATGCGTTTTAGTGGTGAAATAATAATTTAAAAAATCGTTTGGGAAATGAGTTTACTCCCTGGGTACTTTCTTTGTATACTTTTGACTATACGGGTCGAGTCCAGGATTTACGGGAAATCGCAGGTTTTCGTTTGCCGGCGATTAAACTTCTTTTATTCAGGGTCTCATCAAAAATGAAAACATTTTTAAAAACTACAAGTCTCATGCGTTTTAGTGGTGAAAAAGTAATTTAAAAAATCGTTCGGGAAATGAGTTTACTCCCTGGATACTTTCTTTGTATATTTTTGACTATACGGGCCAAGCCCGGGATTTACGGGAAATCGCGGGTTTTCCTTTGCCGGAGATTAAACTTCTTTTATTCAGCGTCTCATCAAAAATGAAAACATTTTTAAAAACTACAAGTCTTATGCGTTTTAGTGGTGAAAAAATTATTTAAAAAATCGTTCTGGAAATGAGTTTACTCCCTGGGTACTTTCTTTGTATACTTTTGACTATACGGGCCAAGCCCGGGATTAACAAGAAATCGCGGGTTTTCGTTTGCCGGCGATTAAACTTCTTTTATTCAGCGTCTCATCAAAAATGAAAACATTTTTAAAAACTACAAGTCTTATGCGTTTTAGTGGTGAAAAAATAATTTAAAAAATCGCTCTGGAAATGAGTTTACTCCCTGGGTACTTTCTTTGTATACTTTTGACTATACGGGCCGAGTCTGGGATTTAGGGAAATCGCAGGTTTTCGTTTTCCGGCGATTAAACTGCTTTTTTTCAGCGTCTCATCAAAAATGAAAACATTTTTGAAAACTACAAGTCTCATGCGTTTTAGTGCTGAAAAAATAATTTAAAAAACCCTTCGGGAAATGAGTTTACTCCCTGGGTACTTTCTTTGTATACTTTTGACAATACGGGCCAAGCCCGGGATTTACGGGAAATTGCAGGTTTTCGTTTGCCGGCGATTAAACTTCTTTTATTCAGCGTCTCATCAAAAATGAAAACATTTTTAAAAACTACAAGTCTTATGCGTTTTAGTGGTGAAAAAATAATTTAAAAAATCGTTCTGGAAATGAGTTTACTCACAGGGTACTTTCTTTGTATACATTCGACTATACGTGCCAACACCGGGATTTACGGGAAATCACGGGTTTTCGTTTGCCGGCGATTAAACTGCTTTTATTCAGCGTCTCATCAAAAATGAAAACATTCTTGAAAACTACCAGTCTCATGCGTTTTAGTGGTGAAATAATAATTTAAAAAATTGTTTGGGAAATGAGTTTACTCCCTGGGAACTTTCTTTGTATACATTCGACTATACGGGCCAAGCCCCTGATTTACGGGAAAACGTGGGATTTCGTTTGCCGGCGATTAAACCTCTTTCATTAAGCGTCTCATCAAAAATGAAAACATTTTTGAAAACTACAAGTCTCATGCGTTTTAGTGGTGAAAAATAATTTAAAAAATCGTTCGGGAAATGAGTTTACTCCCTGGGTACTTTCTTTGTATACTTTTGACTATACGGGCCGAGTCCGGGATTTACGGGAAATCGCGGATTTTTGTTTGCCGGCGATTATACTTCTTTTATTCAGCGTCCCATCAAATATGAAAATATTTTTGAAAACTACAAGTCTCATGCGTTTAGTGGTAAAAAAATAATATAAAAAATCGTTCGGGAAATGAGTTTACTCCCTGGGTACTTTCTTTGTATACTTTTGACTATACGGGCCAAGCCCGGGATTTACGGGAAATCGCGGGTTTTCGTTTGCCGGCGATTAAACTTCTTTTATTCAGCGTCTCATCAAAAATGAAAACATTTTTAAAAACTACAAGTCTTATCCGTTTTAGTGGTAAAAAAATAATTTAAAAAATTATTCTGGAAATGAGTTTACTCCCTGGGTACTTTCTTTGTATACTTTTGACTATACGGGCCGAGTCCGGGATTTACGGGAAATCGCAGGTTTTAGTTTGCCGGCGATTAAACTGCTTTTATTCAGCGTCTCATCAAAAATGAAAATATTCTTGAAAACTACAAGTCTCATGCGTTTTAGTGGTGAAATAATAATTTAAAAAATCGTTTGGGAAATGAGTTTACTCCCTGGGTACTATCTTTGTATACTTTTGACTATACGGGTCGAGTCAAGGATTTACGGGAAATCGCAGGTTTTCGTTTGCCGGCGATTAAACTTCTTTTACTCAGCGTCTCATCAAAAATGAAAACATTTTTGAAAACTACAAGTCTCATGCGTTTTAGTGGTGTAAAAGTAATTTAAAAAATCGTTCGGGAAATGAGTTTACTCCCTGGGTACTTTCTTTGTATATTTTAGACTATACGGGCCAAGCCCGGGATTTACGGGAAATCGCGGGTTTTCGTTTGCCGGCGATTAAAGTTCTTTTATTCAGCGTCTCATCAAAAATGAAAACATTTTTAAAAACTAAAAGTCTTATCCGTTTTAGTGGTAAAAAAATAATTTAAAAAATCGTTCTGGAAATGAGTTTACTCCCTGGGTACTTTCTTTGTATACTTTTGACTATACGGGCCGAGTCCGGGATTTACGGGAAATCGCAGGTTTTAGTTTGCCGGCGATTAAACTGCTTTTATTCAGCGTCTCATCAAAAATGAAAATATTTTTGAAAACTACAAGTCTCATGCGTTTTAGTGGTGAAATAATAATTTAAAAAATCGTTTGGGAAATGAGTTTACTCCCTGGGTACTTTCTTTGTATACTTTTGACTATACGGGTCGAGTCCAGGATTTACGGGAAATTGCAGGTTTTCGTTTGCCGGCGATTAAACTTCTTTTATTCAGGGTCTCATCAAAAATGAAAACATTTTTGAAAACTACAAGTCTCATGCGTTTTAGTGGTGAAAAAGTAATTTAAAAAATCGTTCGGGAAATGAGTTTACTCCCTGGATACTTTCTTTGTATATTTTTGACTATACGGGCCAAGCCCGGGATTTACGGGAAATCGCGGGTTTTCGTTTGCCGGCGATTAAACTGCTTTTATTCAGCGTCGCATCAAAAATGAAAACATTTTTGAAAACTACATGTCTCATGCGTTTTAGTGGTGAAAAAATAATTTAAAAAATCGTTCGGAAAATGAGTTTACTCCCTGGGTACTTTCTTTGTATACTTTTGACTATACGGGCCAAGCCCGGGATTAACAAGAAATCGCGGGTTTTCGTTTGCCGGCGATTAAACTTCTTTTATTCAGCGTCTCATCAAAAATGAAAACATTTTTAAAAACTACAAGTCTTATGCGTTTTAGTGGTGAAAAAATAATTTAAAAAATCGTTCTGGAAATGAGTTTACTCACAGGGTACTTTCTTTGTATACATTCGACTATACGTGCCAAGCCCGGGATTTACGGGAAATCGCGGGTTTTCGTTTGCCGGCGATTAAACTGCTTTTATTCAGCGTCTCATCAAAAATGAAAACATTCTTGAAAACTACAAGTCTCATGCGTTTTAGTGGTGAAATAATAATTTAAAAAATTGTTTGGGAAATGAGTTTACTCCCTGGGAACTTTCTTTGTATACATTCGACTATACGGGCCAAGCCCCGGATTTACGGGAAAACGTGGGATTTCGTTTGCCGGCGATTAAACCTCTTTCATTAAGCGTCTCATCAAAAATGAAAACATTTTTGAAAACTACAAGTCTCATGCGTTTTAGTGGTGAAAAAATAATTTAAAAAATCGTTCGGGAAATGAGTTTACTCCCTGGGTACTTTCTTTGTATACTTTTGACTATACGGGCCAAGCCCGGGATTTACGGGAAATCGCTGGTTTTCGTTTGCCGGCGATTAAACTTCTTTTATTCAGCGTCTCATCAAAAATGAAGACATTTTTAAAAACTACAAGTCTTATCCGTTTTAGTGGTAAAAAAATAATTTAAAAAATCATTCTGGAAATGAGTTTACTCCCTGGGTACTTTCTTTGTATACTTTTGACTATACGGGCCGAGTCCGGGATTTACGGGAAATCGCAGGTTTTAGTTTGCCGGCGATTAAACTGCTTTTATTCAGCGTCTCATCAAAAATGAAAATATTCTTGAAAACTACAAGTCTCATGCGTTTTAGTGGTGAAATAATAATTTAAAAAATCGTTTGGGAAATGAGTTTACTCCCTGGGTACTTTCTTTGTATACTTTTGACTATACGGGTCGAGTCAAGGATTTACGGGAAATCGCAGGTTTTCGTTTGCCGGCGATTAAACTTCTTTTACTCAGCGTCTCATCAAAAATGAAAACATTTTTGAAAACTACAAGTCTCATGCGTTTTAGTGGTGAAAAAGTAATTTAAAAAATCGTTCGGGAAATGAGTTTACTCCCTGGGTACTTTCTTTGTATATTTTAGACTATGCGGGCCAAGCCCGGGATTTACGGGAAATCGCGGGTTTTCGTTTGCCGGCGATTAAAGTTCTTTTATTCAGCGTCTCATCAAAAATGAAAACATTTTTAAAAACTACAAGTCTTATCCGTTTTAGTGGTAAAAAAATAATTTAAAAAATCGTTCTGGAAATGAGTTTACTCCCTGGGTACTTTCTTTGTATACTTTTGACTATACGGGCCGAGTCCGGGATTTACGGGAAATCGCAGGTTTTAGTTTGCCGGCGATTAAACTGCTTTTATTCAGCGTCTCATCAAAAATGAAAATATTTTTGAAAACTACAAGTCTCATGCGTTTTAGTGGTGAAATAATAATTTAAAAAATCGTTTGGGAAATGAGTTTACTCCCTGGGTACTTTCTTTGTATACTTTTGACTATACGGGTCGAGTCCAGGATTTACGGAAAATGAGTTTACTCCCTGGGTACTTTCTTTGTATACTTTTGACTATACGGGCCAAGCCCGGGATTAACAAGAAATCGCGGGTTTTCGTTTGCCGGCGAATAAACTTCTTTTATTCAGCGTGTCATCAAAAATGAAAACATTTTTAAAAACTACAAGTCTTATGCGTTTTAGTGGTGAAAAAATAATTTAAAAAATCGTTCTGGAAATGAGTTTACTCACAGGGTACTTTCTTTGTATACATTCGACTATACGTGCCAAGCCCGGGATTTACGGGAAATCGCGGGTTTTCGTTTGCCGGCGATTAAACTGCTTTTATTCAGCGTCTCATCAAAAATGAAAACATTCTTGAAAACTACAAGTCTCATGCGTTTTAGTGGTGAAATAATAATTTAAAAAATTGTTTGGGAAATGAGTTTACTCCCTGGGAACTTTCTTTGTATACATTCGACTATACGGGCCAAGCCCCGGATTTACGGGAAAACGTGGGATTTCGTTTGCCGGCGATTAAACCTCTTTCATTAAGCGTCTCATCAAAAATGAAAACATTTTTAAAAACTACAAGTCTCATGCGTTTTAGTGGTGAAAAAATAATTTAAAAAATCGTTCGGGAAATGAGTTTACTCCCTGGGTACTTTCTTTGTATATTTTAGACTATGCGGGCCAAGCCCGGGATTTACGGGAAATCGCGGGTTTTCGTTTGCCGGCGATTAAAGTTCTTTTATTCAGCGTCTCATCAAAAATGAAAACATTTTTAAAAACTACAAGTCTTATCCGTTTTAGTGGTAAAAAAATAATTTAAAAAATCGTTCTGGAAATGAGTTTACTCCCTGGGTACTTTCTTTGTATACTTTTGACTATACGGGCCGAGTCCGGGATTTACGGGAAATCGCAGGTTTTAGTTTGCCGGCGATTAAACTGCTTTTATTCAGCGTCTCATCAAAAATGAAAATATTTTTGAAAACTACAAGTCTCATGCGTTTTAGTGGTGAAATAATAATTTAAAAAATCGTTTGGGAAATGAGTTTACTCCCTGGGTACTTTCTTTGTATACTTTTGACTATACGGGTCGAGTCCAGGATTTACGGAAAATGAGTTTACTCCCTGGGTACTTTCTTTGTATACTTTTGACTATACGGGCCAAGCCCGGGATTAACAAGAAATCGCGGGTTTTCGTTTGCCGGCGAATAAACTTCTTTTATTCAGCGTGTCATCAAAAATGAAAACATTTTTAAAAACTACAAGTCTTATGCGTTTTAGTGGTGAAAAAATAATTTAAAAAATCGTTCTGGAAATGAGTTTACTCACAGGGTACTTTCTTTGTATACATTCGACTATACGTGCCAAGCCCGGGATTTACGGGAAATCGCGGGTTTTCGTTTGCCGGCGATTAAACTGCTTTTATTCAGCGTCTCATCAAAAATGAAAACATTCTTGAAAACTACAAGTCTCATGCGTTTTAGTGGTGAAATAATAATTTAAAAAATTGTTTGGGAAATGAGTTTACTCCCTGGGAACTTTCTTTGTATACATTCGACTATACGGGCCAAGCCCCGGATTTACGGGAAAACGTGGGATTTCGTTTGCCGGCGATTAAACCTCTTTCATTAAGCGTCTCATCAAAAATGAAAACATTTTTAAAAACTACAAGTCTCATGCGTTTTAGTGGTGAAAAAATAATTTAAAAAATCGTTCGAGAAATGAGTTTACTCCCTGGGTACTTTCTTTGTATACTTTTGACTATACGGGCCGAGTCCGGGATTTACGGGAAATCGCGGATTTTTGTTTGCCGGCGATTATACTTCTTTTATTCAGCGTCCCATCAAATATGAAAATATTTTTGAAAACTACAAGTCTCATGCGTTTAGTGGTAAAAAAATAATTTAAAAAATCGTTCGGGAAATGAGTTTACTCCCTGGGTACTTTCTTTGTATACTTTTGACTATACGGGCCAAGCCCGGGATTTACGGGAAATCGCGGGTTTTCGTTTGCCGGCGATTAAACTTCTTTTATTCAGCGTCTCATCAAAAATGAAAACATTTTTAAAAACTACAAGTCTTATCCGTTTTAGTGGTAAAAAAATAATTTAAAAAATCATTCTGGAAATCAGTTTACTCCCTGGGTACTTTCTTTGTATACTTTTGACTATACGGGCCGAGTCCGGGATTTACGGGAAATCGCAGGTTTTAGTTTGCCGGCGATTAAACTGCTTTTATTCAGCGTCTCATCAAAAATGAAAATATTCTTGAAAACTACAAGTCTCATGCGTTTTAGTGGTGAAATAATAATTTAAAAAATCGTTTGGGAAATGAGTTTACTCCCTGGGTACTTTCTTTGTATACTTTTGACTATACGGGTCGAGTCAAGGATTTACGGGAAATCGCAGGTTTTCGTTTGCCGGCGATTAAACTTCTTTTACTCAGCGTCTCATCAAAAATGAAAACATTTTTGAAAACTACAAGTCTCATGCGTTTTAGTGGTGAAAAAGTAATTTAAAAAATCGTTCGGGAAATGAGTTTACTCCCTGGGTACTTTCTTTGTATATTTTAGACTATACGGGCCAAGCCCGGGATTTACGGGAAATCGCGGGTTTTCGTTTGCCGGCGATTAAAGTTCTTTTATTCAGCGTCTCATCAAAAATGAAAACATTTTTAAAAACTACAAGTCTTATCCGTTTTAGTGGTAAAAAAATAATTTAAAAAATCGTTCTGGAAATGAGTTTACTCCCTGGGTACTTTCTTTGTATACTTTTGGCTATACGGGCCGAGTCCGGGATTTACGGGAAATCACAGGTTTTAGTTTGCCGGCGATTAAACTGCGTTTATTCAGCGTCTCATCAAAAATGAAAATATTTTTGAAAACTACAAGTCTCATGCGTTTTAGTGGTGAAATAATAATTTAAAAAATCGTTTGGGAAATGAGTTTACTCCCTGGGTACTTTCTTTGTATACTTTTGACTATACGGGTCGAGTCCAGGATTTACGGGAAATCGCAGGTTTTCGTTTGCCGGCGATTAAACTTCTTTTATTCAGGGTCTCATCAAAAATGAAAACATTTTTGAAAACTACAAGTCTCATGCGTTTTAGTGGTGAAAAAGTATTTTAAAAAAACTTTCGGGAAATGAGTTTACTCCCTGGATACTTTCTTTGTATATTTTTGACTATACGGGCCAAGCCCGGGATTTACGGGAAATCGCGGGTTTTCGTTTGCCGGAGATTAAACTTCTTTTATTCAGCGTCTCATCAAAAATGAAAACATTTTTAAAAACTACAAGTCTTATGCGTTTTAGTGGTGTAAAAATTATTTAAAAAATCGTTCTGGAAATGAGTTTACTCCCTGGGTACTTTCTTTGTATACTTTTGACTATACGGGCCGAGTCCGGGATTTACGGGAAATCGCAGGTTTTCGTTTGCCGGCGATTAAACTGCTTTTATTCAGCGTCGCATCAAAAATGAAAACATTTTTGAAAACTACATGTCTCATGCGTCTTAGTGGTGAAAAAATAATTTAAAAAATCGTTCGGAAAATGAGTTTACTCCCTGGGTACTTTCTTTGTATACTTTTGACTATACGGGACAAGCCCGGGATTAACAAGAAATCGCGGGTTTTCGTTTGCCGGCGATTAAACTTCTTTTATTCAGCGTCTCATCAAAAATGAAAACATTTTTAAAAACTACAAGTCTTATGCGTTTTAGTGGTGAAAAAATAATTTAAAAAATCGTTCTGGAAATGAGTTTACTCCCTGGGTACTTTCTTTGTATACTTTTGACTATACGGGCCGAGTCCGGGATTTAGGGAAATCGCAGGTTTTCGTTTTCCGGCGATTAAACTGCTTTTTTTCAGCGTCTCATCAAAAATGAAAACATTTTTGAAAACTACAAGTCTCATGCGTTTTAGTGCTGAAAAAATAATTTAAAAAACCCTTCGGGAAATGAGTTTACTCCCTGGGTACTTTCTTTGTATACTTTTGACAATACGGGCCAAGCCCGGGATTTACGGGAAATTGCAGGTTTTCGTTTGCCGGCGATTAAACTTCTTTTATTCAGCGTCTCATCAAAAATGAAAACATTTTTAAAAACTACAAGTCTTATGCGTTTTAGTGGTGGAAAAATAATTTAAAAAATCGTTCTGGAAATGAGTTTACTCACAGGGTACTTTCTTTGTATACATTCGACTATACGTGCCAAGCCCGGGATTTACGGGAAATCGCGGGTTTTCGTTTGCCGGCGATTAAACTGCTTTTATTCAGCGTCTCATCAAAAATGAAAACATTCTTGAAAACTACAATTCTCATGCGTTTTAGTGGTGAAATAATAATTTAAAAAATTGTTTGGGAAATGAGTTTACTCCCTGGGTACTTTCTTTGTATACATTCGACTATACGGGCCAAGCCCCGGATTTACGGGAAAACGTGGGATTTCGTTTGCCGGCGATTAAACCTCTTTCATTAAGCGTCTCATCAAAAATGAAAACATTTTTGAAAACTACAAGTCTCATGCGTTTTAGTGGTGAAAAAATAATTTAAAAAATCGTTCGGGAAATGAGTTTACTCCCTGGGTACTTTCTTTGTATACTTTTGACTATACGGGCCGAGTCCGGGATTTACGGGAAATCGCGGATTTTCGTTTGCCGGCGATTATACTTCTTTTATTCAGCGTCCCATCAAATATGAAAATATTTTTGAAAACTACAAGTCTCATGCGTTTAGTGTTAAAAAAATAATATAAAAAATCGTTCGGGAAATGAGTTTACTCCCTGGGTACTTTCTTTGTATACTTTTGACTATACGGGCCAAGCCCGGGATTTACGGGAAATCGCGGGTTTTCGTTTGCCGGCGATTAAACTTCTTTTATTCAGCGTCTCATCAAAAATGAAAACATTTTTAAAAACTACAAGTCTTATCCGTTTTAGTGGTAAAAAAATAATTTAAAAAATCATTCTGGAAATGAGTTTACTCCCTAGGTACTTTCTTTGTATACTTTTGACTATACGGGCCGAGTCCGGGATTTACGGGAAATCGCAGGTTTTAGTTTGCCGGCGATTAAACTGCTTTTATTCAGCGTCTCATCAAAAATGAAAATATTCTTGAAAACTACAAGTCTCATGCGTTTTAGTGGTGAAATAATAATTTAAAAAATCGTTTGGGAAATGAGTTTACTCCCTGGGTACTTTCTTTGTATACTTTTGACTATACGGGTCGAGTCAAGGATTTACGGGAAATCGCAGGTTTTCGTTTGCCGGCGATTAAACTTCTTCTACTCAGCGTCTCATCAAAAATGAAAACATTTTTGAAAACTACAAGTCTCATGCGTTTTAGTGGTGAAAAAGTAATTTAAAAAATCGTTCGGGAAATGAGTTTACTCCCTGGGTACTTTCTTTGTATATTTTAGACTATACGGGCCAAGCCCGGGATTTACGGGAAATCGCGGGTTTTCGTTTGCCGGCGATTAAAGTTCTTTTATTCAGCGTCTCATCAAAAATGAAAACATTTTTAAAAACTACAAGTCTTATCCGTTTTAGTGGTAAAAAAATAATTTAAAAAATCGTTCTGGAAATGAGTTTACTCCCTGGGTACTTTCTTTGTATACTTTTGACTATACGGGCCGAGTCCGGGATTTACGGGAAATCGCAGGTTTTAGTTTGCCGGCGATTAAACTGCTTTTATTCAGCGTCTCATCAAAAATGAAAACATTTTTAAAAACTACAAGTCTTATGCGTTTTAGTGGCGAAAAAATAATTTAAAAAATCGTTCTGGAAATGAGTTTACTCCCTGGATACTTTCTTTGTATATTTTTGACTATACGGGCCGAGTCCGGGATTTGGGGAAATCGCAGGTTTTCGTTTGCCGGCGATTAAACTGCTTTTTTTCAGCGTCTCATCAAAAATGAAAACATTTTTGAAAACTACAAGTCTCATGCGTTTTAGTGGTGAAAAAATAATTTAAAAAATCCTTCGGGAAATGAGTTTACTCCCTGGGTACTTTCTTTGTATACTTTTGACTATACGGGCCAAGCCCGGGATTTACGGGAAATCGCGGGTTTTCGTTTGCCGGCGATTAAACTTCTTTTATTCAGCGTCTCATCAAAAATGAAAACATTTTTATAAACTACAAGTCTTATGCGTTTTAGTGGTGAAAAAATAATTTAAAAAATCGTTCTGGAAATGAGTTTACTCACAGGGTACTTTCTTTGTATACATTGGACTATACGTGCCAAGCCCGGGATTTACGGGAAATCGCGGGATTTCGTTTGCCGGCAATTAAACTGCTTTTATTCAGCGTCTCATCAAAAATGAAAACATTCTTGAAAACTACAAGTCTCATGCGTTTTAGTGGTGAAATAATAATTTAAAAAATTGTTTGGGAAATGAGTTTACTCCCTGGGTACTTTCTTTGTATAATTTTGACTATACGGGCCGAGTCCAGGATTTACGGGAAATTGCAGTTTTTCGTTTGCCGGCGATTAAACCTCTTTCATTAAGCGTCTCATCCAAAATGACAACATTTTTGAAAACTACAAGTATCATGCGTTTTAGTGGTGAAAAAATAATTTAAAAAATCGTTCGGGAAATGAGTTTACTCTCTGGGTACTTTCTTTGTATACTTTTGACTATACGGGCCGAGTCCGGGATTTACGGGAAATCGCGGATTTTCGTTTGCCGGCGATTATACTTCTTTTATTCAGCGTCCCATCAAATATGAAAATATTTTTGAAAACTAAAAGTCTCATGCGTTTAGTGGTAAAAAAATAATATAAAAAATCGTTCGGGAAATGAGTTTACTTCCTGGGTACTTTCTTTGTGTACTTTTGACTATACGGGCCAAGCCCGGGATTTACGGGAAATCGCGGGTTTTCGTTTGCCGGCGATTAAACTTCTTTTATTCAGCGTCTCATCAAAAATGAAAACATTTTTAAAAACTACAAGTCTTATGCGTTTTAGTGGTGAAAAAATAATTTAAAAAATCGTTCTGGAAATGAGTTTACTCCCTGGGTACTTTCTTTGTATACTTTTGACTATACGGGCCGAGTCCGGGATTTAGGGAAATCGCAGGTTTTCGTTTGCCGGCGATTAAACTGATTTTATTCAGCGTCTCATCAAAAATGAAAATATTTTTGAAAACTACAAATCTCATGCGTTTTAGTGGTGAAAAAGTAATTTAAAAAATCGTTCGGGAAATGACTTTACTTCCTGGGTACTTTCTTTGTATACTTTTGACTATACGGGCCAAGCCCGGGATTTACGGGAAATCGCGGGTTTTCGTTTGCCGGCGATTAAACTTCTTTTATTCAGCGTCTCAGCAAAAATGAAAACATTTTTAAAAAACTACAAGTCTTATCCGTTTTAGTGGTAAAAAAATAATTTAAAAAATCGTTCTGGAAATGCGTTTACTCCCTGGGTACTTTCTTTGTATACTTTTGACTATACGGGCCGAGTCCGGGATTTACGGGAAATCGCAGGTTTTCGTTTGCCGGCGATTAAACTGCTTTTATTCAGCGTCTCATCAAAGATGAAAAAATTATTGAAAACTACAAGTCTTATGCGTTTTAGTGGTGAAAAAATAATTTAAAAAATCGTTCTGGAAATGAGTTTACTCACAGGGTACTTTCTTTGTATATATTCGACTATACGGGCCAAGCCCGGGATTTACGGGAAATCGCGGGTTTTCGTTTTCCGGCGATTAAACCTCTTTCATTAAGCGTCTCATCAAAAATGAAAACATTTGTGAAAACTACAAGTCTCATGCGTTTTAGTGGTGAAAAAAAAATTTAAAAAATCGTTCGGGAAATGAGTTTACTCCCTGGGTACTTTCTTTGTATACATTCGACTATACGGGCCGAGACCGGGATTTACGGGAAATTGCGGGTTTTCGTTTGCCGGCAATTAAACTTCTTTTATTCAGCGTCTCATTAAAAATGAAAACATTTTTAAAAACTACAAGTCTCATGGGCTTTAGTGGTGAAATAATAATTTAAAAAATCGTTTGGGAAATGAGTTTACTCCCTGGGTACTTTCTTTGTATACTTTTGACTATACGGTCCGAGTACGGGATTTACGGGAAATCGCAGGTTTTCGTTTTCCGGCGATTAAACTGCTTTTTTTCAGCGTCTCATCAAAAATGAAAACATTTTTGAAAACTACAAGTCTCATGCGTTTTAGTGCTGAAAAAATAATTTAAAAAACCCTTCGGGAAATGAGTTTACTCCCTGGGTACTTTCTTTGTATACTTTTGACAATACGGGCCAAGCCCGGGATTTACGGGAAATTGCAGGTTTTCGTTTGCCGGCGATTAAACTTCTTTTATTCAGCGTCTCATCAAAAATGAAAACATTTTTAAATACTACAAGTCTTATGCGTTTTAGTGGTGGAAAAATAATTTAAAAAATCGTTCTGGAAATGAGTTTACTCACAGGGTACTTTCTTTGTATACATTCGACTATACGTGCCAAGCCCGGGATTTACGGGAAATCGCGGGTTTTCGTTTGCCGGCGATTAAACTGCTTTTATTCAGCGTCTCATCAAAAATGAAAACATTCTTGAAAACTACAATTCTCATGCGTTTTAGTGGTGAAATAATAATTTAAAAAATTGTTTGGGAAATGAGTTTACTCCCTGGGTACTTTCTTTGTATACATTCGACTATACGGGCCAAGCCCCGGATTTACGGGAAAACGTGGGATTTCGTTTGCCGGCGATTAAACCTCTTTCATTAAGCGTCTCATCAAAAATGAAAACATTTTTGAAAACTACAAGTCTCATGCGTTTTAGTGGTGAAAAAATAATTTAAAAAATCGTTCGGGAAATGAGTTTACTCCCTGGGTACTTTCTTTGTATACTTTTGACTATACGGGCCGAGTCCGGGATTTACGGGAAATCGCGGATTTTCGTTTGCCGGCGATTATACTTCTTTTATTCAGCGTCCCATCAAATATGAAAATATTTTTGAAAACTACAAGTCTCATGCGTTTAGTGGTAAAAAAATAATATAAAAAATCGTTCGGGAAATGAGTTTACTCCCTGGGTACTTTCTTTGTATACTTTTGACTATACGGGCCAAGCCCGGGATTTACGGGAAATCGCGGGTTTTCGTTTGCCGGCGATTAAACTTCTTTTATTCAGCGTCTCATCAAAAATGAAAACATTTTTAAAAACTACAAGTCTTATCCGTTTTAGTGCTGAAAAAATAATTTAAAAAACCCTTCGGGAAATGAGTTTACTCCCTGGGTACTTTCTTTGTATACTTTTGACAATACGGGCCAAGCCCGGGATTTACGGGAAATTGCAGGTTTTCGTTTGCCGGCGATTAAACTTCTTTTATTCAGCGTCTCATCAAAAATGAAAACATTTTTAAAAACTACAAGTCTTATGCGTTTTAGTGGTGGAAAAATAATTTAAAAAATCGTTCTGGAAATGAGTTTACTCACAGGGTACTTTCTTTGTATACATTCGACTATACGTGCCAAGCCCGGGATTTACGGGAAATCGCGGGTTTTCGTTTGCCGGCGATTAAACTGCTTTTATTCAGCGTCTCATCAAAAATGAAAACATTCTTGAAAACTACAATTCTCATGCGTTTTAGTGGTGAAATAATAATTTAAAAAATTGTTTGGGAAATGAGTTTACTCCCTGGGTACTTTCTTTGTATACATTCGACTATACGGGCCAAGCCCCGGATTTACGGGAAAACGTGGGATTTCGTTTGCCGGCGATTAAACCTCTTTCATTAAGCGTCTCATCAAAAATGAAAACATTTTTGAAAACTACAAGTCTCATGCGTTTTAGTGGTGAAAAAATAATTTAAAAAATCGTTCGGGAAATGAGTTTACTCCCTGGGTACTTTCTTTGTATACTTTTGACTATACGGGCCGAGTCCGGGATTTACGGGAAATCGCGGATTTTCGTTTGCCGGCGATTATACTTCTTTTATTCAGCGTCCCATCAAATATGAAAATATTTTTGAAAACTACAAGTCTCATGCGTTTAGTGGTAAAAAAATAATATAAAAAATCGTTCGGGAAATGAGTTTACTCACTGGGTACTTTCTTTGTATACTTTTGACTATACGGGCCAAGCCCGGGATTTACGGGAAATCGCGGGTTTTCGTTTGCCGGCGATTAAACTTCTTTTATTCAGCGTCTCATCAAAAATGAAAACATTTTTAAAAACTACAAGTCTTATCCGTTTTAGTGGTAAAAAAATAATTTAAAAAATCATTCTGGAAATGAGTTTACTCCCTAGGTACTTTCTTTGTATACTTT
This sequence comes from Hydractinia symbiolongicarpus, assembly GCF_029227915.1. Taxonomy (NCBI): domain Eukaryota; kingdom Metazoa; phylum Cnidaria; class Hydrozoa; order Anthoathecata; family Hydractiniidae; genus Hydractinia; species Hydractinia symbiolongicarpus. Next base: position 4,144,958 of record NC_079884.1, on the reverse strand, counting down.
TGACTATACGGGCCGAGTCCGGGATTTACGGGAAATCGCAGGTTTTAGTTTGCCGGCGATTAAACTGCTTTTATTCAGCGTCTCATCAAAAATGAAAATATTCTTGAAAACTACAAGTCTCATGCGTTTTAGTGGTGAAATAATAATTTAAAAAATCGTTTGGGAAATGAGTTTACTCCCTGGGTACTTTCTTTGTATACTTTTGACTATACGGGTCGAGTCAAGGATTTACGGGAAATCGCAGGTTTTCGTTTGCCGGCGATTAAACTTCTTCTACTCAGCGTCTCATCAAAAATGAAAACATTTTTGAAAACTACAAGTCTCATGCGTTTTAGTGGTGAAAAAGTAATTTAAAAAATCGTTCGGGAAATGAGTTTACTCCCTGGGTACTTTCTTTGTATATTTTAGACTATACGGGCCAAGCCCGGGATTTACGGGAAATCGCGGGTTTTCGTTTGCCGGCGATTAAAGTTCTTTTATTCAGCGTCTCATCAAAAATGAAAACATTTTTAAAAACTACAAGTCTTATCCGTTTTAGTGGTAAAAAAATAATTTAAAAAATCGTTCTGGAAATGAGTTTACTCCCTGGGTACTTTCTTTGTATACTTTTGACTATACGGGCCGAGTCCGGGATTTACGGGAAATCGCAGGTTTTAGTTTGCCGGCGATTAAACTGCTTTTATTCAGCGTCTCATCAAAAATGAAAACATTTTTAAAAACTACAAGTCTTATGCGTTTTAGTGGCGAAAAAATAATTTAAAAAATCGTTCTGGAAATGAGTTTACTCCCTGGGTACTTTCTTTGTATATTTTTGACTATACGGGCCGAGTCCGGGATTTAGGGAAATCGCAGGTTTTCGTTTGCCGGCGATTAAACTGCTTTTTTTCAGCGTCTCATCAAAAATGAAAACATTTTTGAAAACTACAAGTCTCATGCGTTTTAGTGGTGAAAAAATAATTTAAAAAATCCTTCGGGAAATGAGTTTACTCCCTGGGTACTTTCTTTGTATACTTTTGACTATACGGGCCAAGCCCGGGATTTACGGGAAATCGCGGGTTTTCGTTTGCCGGCGATTAAACTTCTTTTATTCAGCGTCTCATCAAAAATGAAAACATTTTTATAAACTACAAGTCTTATGCGTTTTAGTGGTGAAAAAATAATTTAAAAAATCGTTCTGGAAATGAGTTTACTCACAGGGTACTTTCTTTGTATACATTGGACTATACGTGCCAAGCCCGGGATTTACGGGAATTCGCGGGATTTCGTTTGCCGGCAATTAAACTGCTTTTATTCAGCGTCTCATCAAAAATGAAAACATTCTTGAAAACTACAAGTCTCATGCGTTTTAGTGGTGAAATAATAATTTAAAAAATTGTTTGGGAAATGAGTTTACTCCCTGGGTACTTTCTTTGTATAATTTTGACTATACGGGCCGAGTCCAGGATTTACGGGAAATTGCAGTTTTTCGTTTGCCGGCGATTAAACCTCTTTCATTAAGCGTCTCATCCAAAATGACAACATTTTTGAAAACTACAAGTATCATGCGTTTTAGTGGTGAAAAAATAATTTAAAAAATCGTTCGGGAAATGAGTTTACTCTCTGGGTACTTTCTTTGTATACTTTTGACTATACGGGCCGAGTCCGGGATTTACGGGAAATCGCGGATTTTCGTTTGCCGGCGATTATACTTCTTTTATTCAGCGTCCCATCAAATATGAAAATATTTTTGAAAACTAAAAGTCTCATGCGTTTAGTGGTAAAAAAATAATATAAAAAATCGTTCGGGAAATGAGTTTACTTCCTGGGTACTTTCTTTGTGTACTTTTGACTATACGGGCCAAGCCCGGGATTTACGGGAAATCGCGGGTTTTCGTTTGCAGGCGATTAAACTTCTTTTATTCAGCGTCTCATCAAAAATGAAAACATTTTTAAAAACTACAAGTCTTATGCGTTTTAGTGGTGAAAAAATAATTTAAAAAATCGTTCTGGAAATGAGTTTACTCCCTGGGTACTTTCTTTGTATACTTTTGACTATACGGGCCGAGTCCGGGATTTAGGGAAATCGCAGGTTTTCGTTTGCCGGCGATTAAACTGATTTTATTCAGCGTCTCATCAAAAATGAAAATATTTTTGAAAACTACAAATCTCATGCGTTTTAGTGGTGAAAAAGTAATTTAAAAAATCGTTCGGGAAATGAGTTTACTCCCTGGGTACTTTCTTTGTATACTTTTGACTATACGGGCCAAGCCCGGGATTTACGGGAAATCGCGGGTTTTCGTTTGCCGGCGATTAAACTTCTTTTATTCAGCGTCTCAGCAAAAATGAAAACATTTTTAAAAAACTACAAGTCTTATCCGTTTTAGTGGTAAAAAAATAATTTAAAAAATCGTTCTGGAAATGCGTTTACTCCCTGGGTACTTTCTTTGTATACTTTTGACTATACGGGCCGAGTCCGGGATTTACGGGAAATCGCAGGTTTTCGTTTGCCGGCGATTAAACTGCTTTTATTCAGCGTCTCATCAAAGATGAAAAAATTATTGAAAACTACAAGTCTTATGCGTTTTAGTGGTGAAAAAATAATTTAAAAAATCGTTCTGGAAATGAGTTTACTCACAGGGTACTTTCTTTGTATATATTCGACTATACGGGCCAAGCCCGGGATTTACGGGAAATCGCGGGTTTTCGTTTTCCGGCGATTAAACCTCTTTCATTAAGCGTCTCATCAAAAATGAAAACATTTGTGAAAACTACAAGTCTCATGCGTTTTAGTGGTGAAAAAAAAATTTAAAAAATCGTTCGGGAAATGAGTTTACTCCCTGGGTACTTTCTTTGTATACATTCGACTATACGGGCCGAGACCGGGATTTACGGGAAATTGCGGGTTTTCGTTTCCCGGCGATTAAACTTCTTTTATTCAGCGTCTCATTAAAAATGAAAACATTTTTAAAAACTACAAGTCTCATGGGCTTTAGTGGTGAAATAATAATTTAAAAAATCGTTTGGGAAATGAGTTTACTCCCTGGGTACTTTCTTTGTATACTTTTGACTATACGGTCCGAGTACGGGATTTACGGGAAATCGCAGGTTTTCGTTTGCCGGCGATTAAACTTCTTTTATTCAGCGTCTCATTAAAAATGAAAACATTTTTGAAAACTACAAGTCTCATGCGTTTTAGTGGTGAAAAAATAATTTAAAAAATCGTTCGGGAAATGAGTTTACACCCTGGGTACTTTCTTTGTATACTTTTCACTATACGGGCCGAGTCCGGGATTTACGGGAAATCGCAGGTTTTCGTTTGCCGCCGATTGAACATCTTTTATTCAGCGTCTCATCAAAAATGAAAACATTTTTGAAAACTACAAGTCTCATGCGTTTTAGTGGTGAAAAAATAATTTAAAAATTCGTTCGGAAAATGAGTTTACTCACTGGGTACTTTCCTTGTATACTTTTAACTATACGGGCCGAGTCCGGGATTTACGGGAAATCGCGGGTTTTCGTTTGCCCGCGAATAAACTTCTTTTATTCAGCGTCTCATCAAAAATGAAAATATTTTTGAAAACTACAAATCTCATGCGTTTTAGTGGTGAAAAAGTAATTTAAAAAATCGTTCGGGAAATGAGTTTACTCCCTGGGTACTTTCTTTGTATACATTCGACTATACGGGCCGAGACCGGGATTTACGGGAAATTGCGGGTTTTCGTTTGCCGGCGATTAAACTGCTTTTATTCAGCGTCTCATCAAAGATGAAAAAATTATTGAAAACTACAAGTCTTATGCGTTTTAGTGGTGAAAAAATAATTTAAAAAATCGTTCTGGAAATGAGTTTACTCACAGGGTACTTTCTTTGTATATATTCGACTATACGGGCCAAGCCCGGGATTTACGGGAAATCGCGGGTTTTCGTTTTCCGGCGATTAAACCTCTTTCATTAAGCGTCTCATCAAAAATGAAAACATTTGTGAAAACTACAAGTCTCATGCGTTTTAGTGGTGAAAAAAAAATTTAAAAAATCGTTCGGGAAATGAGTTTACTCCCTGGGTACTTTCTTTGTATACATTCGACTATACGGGCCGAGACCGGGATTTACGGGAAATTGCGGGTTTTCGTTTGCCGGCGATTAAACTTCTTTTATTCAGCGTCTCATTAAAAATGAAAACATTTTTAAAAACTACAAGTCTCATGGGCTTTAGTGGTGAAATAATAATTTAAAAAATCGTTTGGGAAATGAGTTTACTCCCTGGGTACTTTCTTTGTATACTTTTGACTATACGGTCCGAGTACGGGATTTACGGGAAATCGCAGGTTTTCGTTTGCCGGCGATTAAACTTCTTTTATTCAGCGTCTCATTAAAAATGAAAACATTTTTGAAAACTACAAGTCTCATGCGTTTTAGTGGTGAAAAAATAATTTAAAAAATCGTTCGGGAAATGAGTTTACACCCTGGGTACTTTCTTTGTATACTTTTCACTATACGGGCCGAGTCCGGGATTTACGGGAAATCGCAGGTTTTCGTTTGCCGCCGATTAAACATCTTTTATTCAGCGTCTCATCAAAAATGAAAACATTTTTGAAAACTACAAGTCTCATGCGTTTTAGTGGTGAAAAAATAATTTAAAAATTCGTTCGGAAAATGAGTTTACTCACTGGGTACTTTCCTTGTATACTTTTAACTATACGGGCCGAGTCCGGGATTTACGGGAAATCGCGGGTTTTCGTTTGCCCGCGAATAAACTTCTTTTATTCAGCGTCTCATTAAAAATGAAAACATTTTTAAAAACTACAAGTCTCATGGGCTTTAGTGGTGAAATAATAATTTAAAAAATCGTTTGGGAAATGAGTTTACTCCCTGGGTACTTTCTTTGTATACTTTTGACTATACGGGCCGAGTCCAGGATTTACGGGAAATCGTAGGTTTTCGTTTGCCGGCGATTAAACTTCTTTTATTCAGCGTCTCATCAAAAATGAAAACATTTTTAAAAACTACAGGTCTCATGCGTTTTAGTGGTGAAATAATAATTTAAAACATCGTTCGGGGAATGAGTTTACTCCCTGGGTACTTTCTTTGTATATTTTTGACTATACGGGCCAAGCCCGGGATTTACGGGAAATCGCGGGTTTTCGTTTGCCGGCGATTAAACTTCTTTTATTCAGCGTCTCATCAAAAATGAAAACATTTTTAAAAACTACAAGCCTTATGCGTTTTAGTGGTGAAAAAATAATTTAAAAAATCGTTCTGGAAATGAGTTTACTCCCTGGGTACTTTCTTTGTATACTTTTGACTATACGGGCTGAGTCCGGGGGTTTACGGGAAATCGCAGGTTTTCGTTTGCCGGCGATTAAACTGCTTTTATTCAGCGTCTCATCAAAAATGAAAACATTTTTAAAAACTACAAGTCTTATGCGTCTTAGTGGTGAAAAAGTAATTTAAAAAATCGTTCTGGAAATGAGTTTACTCACAGGGTACTTTCTTTGTATACATTCGACTATACGTGCCAAGCCCGGGATTTACGGGAAATCGCGGGTTTTCGTTTGCCGGCGATTAAACTGCTTTTATTCAGCGTCTCATCAAAGATGAAAACATTCTTGAAAACTACAAGTCTCATGCGTTTTAGTGGTGAAAAAAAAATTTAAAAAATCGTTCGGGAAATGAGTTTACTCCCAGGGTACTTTCTTTGTGTACATTCGACTATACAGGCCGAGTCCGGGATTTACGGGAAATCGCAGGTTTTCATTTGCCGGCGATTAAACTTCTTTTATTCAGCGTCTCATCAAAAATGAAAACATTTTTGAAAACTACAAAAGTCTCATGCGTTTTAGTGGTGAAAAAATAATTTAAAAATTCGTTCGGGAAATGAGTTTACTCACTGGGTACTTCCTTTGTATACTTTTGACTATACAGGCCGAGTCCGGGATTTACGGGAAATCGCAGGTTTTCATTTGCCGGCGATTAAACTTCTTTTATTCAGCGTCTCATCAAAAATGAAAACATTTTTGAAAACTACAAAAGTCTCATGCGTTTTAGTGGTGAAAAAATAATTTAAAAATTCGTTCGGGAAATGAGTTTACTCACTGGGTACTTCCTTTGTATACTTTTGACTATACAGGCCGAGTCCGGGATTTACGGGAAATCGCAGGTTTTCATTTGCCGGCGATTAAACTTCTTTTATTCAGCGTCTCATCAAAAATGAAAACATTTTTGAAAACTACAAAAGTCTCATGCGTTTTAGTGGTGAAAAAATAATTTAAAAATTCGTTCGGGAAATGAGTTTACTCACTGGGTACTTTCCTTCTATACTTTTAACTATACGGGCCGAGTCCTGGATTTACGGGAAATCGCAGGTTTTCGTTTGCCGGCGATTAAACTTCTTTTATTCAGTGTCTCATCAAAAATGAAAACATTTTTGAAAACTACAAGTCTCATGCGTTTTAGTGGTGAAAAAATAATTTAAAAATTCGTTCGGGAAATCAGTTTACTCCCTGGGTACTTTCTTTGTTTACTTTTGACTATACGGGCCGAGTCCGGGATTTACGGGAAATCGCAGGTTTTCGTTTGCCGGCGATTAAACTTCTTTTATTCAGCGTCTCATCAAAAATGAAAACATTTTTGAAAACTACAAGTCTCATGCGTTTTAGTGGTGAAAAAATAATTTAAAAATTCGTTCGGGAAATCAGTTTACTCCTTGGGTACTTTCTTTGTATACATTCGACTACACGGGCCAAGCCCGGGATTTAGGGGAAATCACTTGTTTTCGTTTGCCGGCGATTAAATCTCTTTCATTAAGCGTCTCATCAAAAATGAAAACATTTTAGAAAACTACAAGTCTCATGCGTTTTAGTGGTGAAAAAATAATTTAAAAATTCGTTCGGGAAATCAGTTTACTCCCTGTGTACTTTCTTTGTTTACTTTTGACTATACGGGCCGAGTCTGTGATTTACGGGAAATCGCAGGTTTTCGTTTGCCGGCGATTAAACTTCTTTTATTCAGCGTCTCATCAAAAATGAAAACATTTTTGAAAACTACAAGTCTTATGCGATTTAGTGGTGAAAAGATAATTTAAAAAATCGTTCTGGAAATGAGTTTACTCACAGGGTACTTTCTTTGTATACATTCGACTATACGTGCCAAGCCCGGGATTTACGGGAAATCGCGGGTTTTCGTTTGCCGGCGATTAAACTGCTTTTATTCAGCGTCTCATCAAAAATGAAAACATTTTTGAAAACTACAAGTCTCATGCGTTTTAGTGGTGAAAAAAAAATTTAAAAAATCGTTCGGGAAATGAGTTTACTCCCTGGGTACTTTCTTTGTATACATTCGACTATACGGGCCGAGACCGGGATTTACGGGAAATCGCAGGTTTTCGTTTGCCGGCGATTAAACTTCTTTTATTCAGCCTCTCATCAAAAATGAAAACATTTTTGAAAATTACAAGTCTCATGCGTTTTGGTGGTGAAAAAATAATTTAAAAAATCGTTCGGGAAATGAGTTTACTCCCTGGGTACTTTCTTTATATACATTCGACTATACGGGCCAAGACCGGGATTTACGGGAAATTGCGGGTTTTCTTTTGCCGGTGATTAAACTTCTTTTATTCAGCGTCTCATTAAAAATGAAAACATTTTTAAAAACTACAAGTCTCATGGGCTTTAGTGGTGAAAAAATAATTTAAAAATTCGTTCGGGAAATCAGTTTACTCCTTGGGTACTTTCTTTGTATACATTCGACTACACGGGCCAAGCCCGGGATTTAGGGGAAATCGCTTGTTTTCGTTTGTCGGCGATTAAATCTCTTTCATTAAGCGTCTCATCAAAAATGAAAACATTTTTGAAAACTACAAGTCTCATGCGTTTTAGTGGTGAAAAAATAATTTAAAAATTCGTTCGGGAAATCAGTTTACTCCCTGGGTACTTTCTTTGTTTACTTTTGACTATACGGGCCGAGTCCGGGATTTACGGGAAATCGCAGGTTTTCGTTTGCCGGCGATTAAACTTCTTTTATTCAGCGTCTCATCAAAAATGAAAACATTTTTGAAAACTACAAGTCTCATGCGTTTTAGTGGTGAAAAAATAATTTAAAAATTCGTTCGGGAAATCAGTTTACTCCTTGGGTACTTTCTTTGTATACATTCGACTACACGGGCCAAGCCCGGGATTTAGGGGAAATCACTTGTTTTGGTTTGCCGGCGATTAAATCTCTTTCATTAAGCGTCTCATCAAAAATGAAAACATTTTTGAAAACTACAAGTCTCATGCGTTTTAGTGGTGAAAAAATAATTTAAAAATTCGTTCGGCAAATCAGTTTACTCCCTGGGTACTTTCTTTGTTTACTTTTGACTATACGGGCCGAGTCTGTGATTTACGGGAAATCGCAGGTTTTCGTTTGCCGGCGATTAAACTTCTTTTATTCAGCGTCTCATCAAAAATGAAAACATTTTTGAAAACTACAAGTCTTATGCGATTTAGTGGTGAAAAGATAATTTAAAAAACCGTTCTGGAAATGAGTTTACTCACAGGGTACTTTCTTTGTATACATTCGACTATACGTGCCAAGCCCGGGATTTACGGGAAATCGCGGGTTTTCGTTTGCCGGCGATTAAACTGCTTTTATTCAGCGTCTCATCAAAAATGAAAACATTTTTGAAAACTACAAGTCTCATGCGTTTTAGTGGTGAAAAAAAAATTTAAAAAATCGTTCGGGAAATGAGTTTACTCCCTGGGTACTTTCTTTGTATACATTCGACTATACGGGCCGAGACCGGGATCTACGGGAAATCGCAGGTTTTCGTTTGCCGGCGATTAAACTTCTTTTATTCAGCGTCTCATCAAAAATGAAAACATTTTTGAAAACTACAAGTCTCATGCGTTTTAGTGGTGAAAAAATAATTTAAAAATTCGTTCGGAAAATGAGTTTACTCACTGGGTACTTTCTTTGTATACTTTTAACTATACGGGCCGAGTCCGGGATTTACGGGAAATCGCGGGTTTTCGTTTGCCCGCGATTAAACTTCTTTTATTCAGCGTCTCATTAAAAATGAAAACATTTTTAAAAACTACAAGTCTCATGGGCTTTAGTGGTGAAATAATAATTTAAAAAATCGTTTGGAAAATGAGTTTACTCCCTGGGTACTTTCTTTGTATACTTTTGACTATACGGGCTGAGTCCAGGATTTACGGGAAATCGCAGGCTTTCGTTTGCCGGCGATTAAACTTCTTTTATTCAGCGTCTCATCAAAAATGAAAACATTTTTAAAAACTACAGGTCTCATACGTTTTAGTGGTGAAATAATAATTTTAATAATCGTTCGGGAAATGAGTTTACTCCCTGGGTACTTTCTTTGTATACTTTTGACTATACGGGCCAAGCCCAGGATTTACAGGAAATCGCGGGTTTTCGTTTGCCGGCGATTAAACTTCTTTTATTCAGCGTCTCATCAAAAATGAAAACATTTTTAAAAACTACAAGTCTTATGCGTTTTAGTGGTGAAAAAATAATTAAAAAAATCGTTCTGGAAATGAGTTTACTCCCTGGGTACTTTCTTTGTATACTTTTGACTATACGGGCCGAGTCCGGGATTTACGGGAAATCGCAGGTTTTCGTTTGCCGGCGATTAAACTGCTTTTATTCAGCGTCTCATCAAAAATGAAAACATTCTTGAAAACTACAAGTCTCATGAGTTTTAGTGGTGAAATAATAATTTAAAAAATCGTTTGGGAAATGAGTTTACGCCCTGGGTACTTTCTTTGTATACTTTTGACTATACGGGCCGAGTCCAGGATTTACGGGAAATCGCAGGTTTTCGTTTGCCGGCGATTAAACTTCTTTTATTCACCGTCTCATCAAAAATGAAAACATTTTTAAAAACTACAAGTCTCATGCGTTTTAGTGCTGAAAAAATAATTTAAAAAATCGTTCGGGAAATGAGTTTACTCCCTGGGTACTTTCTTTGTATACTTTTGACTATGCGGGCCGAGTCCGGGGTTTACGGGAAATGGCGGGTTTTCGTTTGCCGGCGATTAAACTTCTTTTATTCAGCGTCTCATCAAAAATGAAAACATTTTTAAAAACTACAAGTCTTATGCGTCTTAGTGGTGAAAAAGTAATTTAAAAAATCGTTCTGGAAATGAGTTTACTCACAGGGTACTTTCTTTGTATACATTCGACTATACGTGCCAAGCCCGGGATTTACGGGAAATCGCGGGTTTTCGTTTGCCGGCGATTAAACTGCTTTTATTCAGCGTCTCATCAAAGATGAAAACATTCTTGAAAACTACAAGTCTCATGCGTTTTAGTGGTGAAAAAAAAATTTAAAAAATCGTTCGGGAAATGAGTTTACTCCCTGGGTACTTTCTTTGTGTACATTCGACTATACGGGCCGAGACCGGGATTTACGGGAAATTGCGGGTTTTCGTTTGCCGGCGATTAAACTTCTTTTATTCAGCGTCTCATTAAAAATGAAAACATTTTTAAAAACTACAAGTCTCATGGGCTTTAGTGGTGAAATAATAATTTAAAAAATCGTTTGGGAAATGAGTTTACTCCCTGGGTACTTTCTTTGTATACTTTTGACTATACGGTCCGAGTACGGGATTTACGGAAAATCGCAGGTTTTCGTTTGCCGGCGATTAAACTTCTTTTATTCAGCGTCTCATCAAAAATGAAAACATTTTTGAAAACTACAAGTCTCATGCGTTTTAGTGGTGAAAAAATAATTTAAAAAATCGTTCGGGAAATGAGTTTACACCCTGGGTACTTCCTTTGTATACTTTTGACTATACGGGTCGAGTCCGGGATTTACGGGAAAGCGCAGGTTTTCATTTGCCGGCGATTAAACTTCTTTTATTCAGCGTCTCATCAAAAATGAAAACATTTTTGAAAACTACAAGTCTCATGCGTTTTAGTGGTGAAAAAATAATTTAAAAATTCGTTCGGGAAATGAGTTTACTCACTGGATACTTTCCTTCTATACTTTTAACTATACGGGCCGAGTCCGGGATTTACGGGAAATCGCAGGTTTTCGTTTGCCGGCGATTAAACTTCTTTTATTCAGCGTCTCATCAAAAATGAAAACAATTTTGAAAACTACAAGTCTTATGCGTTTTAGTGGTGAAAAAATAATTTAAAAAATCGTTCGGGAAATGAGTTTACACCCTGGGTACTTTCTTTGTATACTTTTGACTATACGGGCCGAGTCCGGGATTTACGGGAAATCGCAGGTTTTCGTTTGCCGGCGATTAAACTTCTTTTATTCAGCGTCTCATCAAAAATGAAAACATTTTTGAAAACTACAAGTCTCATGCGTTTTAGTGGTGAAAAAATAATTTAAAAATTCGTTCGGGAAATCAGTTTACTCCTTGGGTACTTTCTTTGTATACATTCGACTACACGAGCCAAGCCCGGGATTTAGGGGAAATCGCTTGTTTTCGTTTGCCGGCGATTAAATCTCTTTCATTAAGCGTCTCATCAAAAATGAAAACATTTTTGAAAACTACAAGTCTCATGCGTTTTAGTGGTGAAAAAATAATTTAAAAATTCGTTCGGGAAATCAGTTTACTCCTTGGGTACTTTCTTTGTATACATTCGACTACACGGGCCAAGCCCGGGATTTAGGGGAAATCGCTTGTTTTCGTTTGCCGGCGATTAAATCTCTTTCATTAAGCGTCTCATCAAAGTGAAAACATTTTTGAAAACTACAAGTCTGATGCGTTTTAGTGGTGAAAAAATAATTTAAAAAATCGTTCGGGAAATGAGTTTACTCCCTGGGTACTTTCTTTGTTTACTTTTGACTATACGGGCCGAGTCTGTGATTTATGGGAAATCGCAGGTTTTCGTTTGCCGGCGATTAAACTTCTTTTATTCAGCGTTTCATTAAAAATGAAAACATTTTTGAAAACTACAAGTCTTATGCGATTTAGTGGTGAAAAGATAATTTAAAAAATCGTTCTGGAAATGAGTTTACTCACAGGGTACTTTCTTTGTATACATTCGACTATACGTGCCAAGCCCGGGATTTACGGGAAATCGCGGGTTTTCGTTTGCCGGCGATTAAACTGCTTTTATTCAGCGTCTCATTAAAAATGAAAACATTTTTGAAAACTACAAGTCTCATGCGTTTTAGTGGTGTAAAAAAAATTTAAAAAATCGTTCGGGAAATGAGTTTACTCCCTGGGTACTTTCTTTGTATACATTCGACTATACGGGCCGAGACCGGGATTTACGGGAAATTGCGGGTTTTCGTTTGCCGGCGATTAAACTTCTTTTATTCAGCGTCTCAGCAAAAATGAAAACATTTTTGAAAACTACAAGTCTCATGGGCTTTAGTGGTGAAATAATAATTTAAAAAATCGTTTGGGAAATGAGTTTACTCCCTGGGTACTTTCTTTATATACTTTTGATTATACGGACCTAGTCCGGGGTTTACGGGAAATGGCGGGTTTTCGTTTGCCGGCGATTAAACTTCTTTTATTCAGCGTCTCATCAAAAATGAAAATATTTTTGAAAACTACAAGTCTTATGCTTTTAGTGGTGAAAAGATAATTTAAAAAATGGTTTTGGAAATGAGTTTACTCACAGGGTACTTTCTTTGTATACATTCGACTATACCGGCCAAGCCCGGGATTTACGGGAAATCGCGGGTTTTCGTTTGCCGGCGATTAAACCACTTTCATTAAGCGTCTCATCAAAAATGAAAACATTTCTGAAAACTACAAGTCTCATGCGTTTTAGTGGTGAAAAAATAACTTAAAAAATCGTTCCGGAAATGAGTTTACTCCCTGGGTACTTTCTTTGTATACTTTTGACTATACGGGCCGAGTCCGGGATTTACGGGAAATCGCGGGTTTTCGTTTGCCGGCGATTAAACTTCTTTTATTCAGCGTCTCATCAAAAATGAAAATATATTTGAAAACTACAAGTCTCATGCGTTTTAGTGGTGAAAAAATAATTTAAAAATTCGTTCGGGAAATGAGTTTACTCACTGGGTACTTTCCTTGTATACTTTTAACTATACGGACCGAGTCCGGGATTTACGGGAAATCGCAGGTTTTCGTTTGCCGGCGATTAAACTTCTTTTATTCGGCGTCTTATCAAAAATGAAAACATTTTTGAAAACTACAAGTCTCATGCGTTTTAGTGGTGAAAAAATAATTTAAAAAATCGTTCGGGAAATGAGTTTACACCCTGGGTACTTTCTTTGTATACTTTTGACTATACGGGCCGAGTCCGGGATTTACGGGAAATCGCAGGTTTTCGTTTGCCGGCGATTAAAATTCTTTTATTCAGCGTCTCATCAAAAATGAAAACATTTTTGAAAACTACAAGTCTCATGCGTTTTAGTGGTGATAAAATAATTTAAAAATTCGTTCGGGAAATGAGTTTACTCACTGGGTACTTTCCTTGTATACTTTTAACTATACGGGCCGAGACCGGGATTTACGGGAAATCGCGGGCTTTCGTTTGCCCGCGATTAAACTTCTTTTATTCAGCGTCTCATTAAAAATGAAAACATTTTTAAAAACTACAAGTCTCGTGGGCTTTAGTGGTGAAATAATAATTTAAAAAATCGTTTGGGAAATGAGTTTACTCCCTGGGTACTTTCTTTGTATACTTTTGACTATACGGGCCGAGTCCAGGATTTACGGGAAATCGCAGGTTTTCGTGTGCCGGCGATTAAACTTCTTTTATTCAATGTCTCATCAAAAATGAAAACATTTTTAAAAACTACAGGTCTCATGCGTTTTAGTGGTGAAATAATAATTTAAAAAATCGTTCGGGAAATGAGTTTACTCCCTGGGTACTTTCTTTGTATACTTTTGACTATACGGGCCAAACCCGGGATTTACGGGAAATCGCGGGTTTTCGTTTGCCGGCGATTAAACTTCTTTTATTCAGCGTCTCATCAAAAATGAAAACATTTTTAAAAACTACAAGTCTTATGCGTTTTAGTGGTGAAAAAATATTTTAAAAAACCGTTCTGGAAATGAGTTTACTCCCTGGGTACTTTCTTTGTATACTTTTGACTATACGGGCCGAGTCCGGGATTTACGGGAAATCGCAGGTTTTCGTTTGCGGCGATTAAACTTCTTTTATTCACCGTCTCATCAAAAATGAAAACATTTTTAAAAACTACAAGTCTCATGCGTTTTAGTGCTGAAAAAAAATTTAAAAAATCGTTCGGGAAATGAGTTTACTCCCTGGGTACTTTCTTTGTATACATTCGACTATACGGGCCGAGACCGGGATGTACGGGAAATTGAGGGTTTTTGTTTGCCGGCGATTAAACTTCTTTTATTCAGCGTCTCATCAAAAATGAAAACATTTTTGAAAACTACAAGTCTCATGCGTTTTAGTGGTGAAAAAATAATTTAAAAAATCGTTCGGGAAATGAGTTTACACCCTGGGTACTTTCTTTGTATACATTCGACTATACGTGCCAAGCACTCACTACTTTCAGTACTAAGACGCATAAGACTTGTAGTTTTTAAAAATGTTTTCATTTTTGATGAGACGCTGAATAAAAGAAGTTTAATCGCCGGCAAACGAAAACCCGCCATTTCCGTAAACCCCGGACTCAGCCCGCATAGTCAAAAGTATACAAAGAAAGTACCCAGGGAGTAAACTCATTTCCCGAACGATTTTTTAAATTATTTTTTCAGCACTAAAACGCATGAGACTTGTAGTTTTTAAAAATGTTTTCATTTTTGATGAGACGGTGAATAAAAGAAGTTTAATCGCCGGCAAACGAAAACCTGCGATTTCCCGTAAATCCCGGACTCGGCCCGTATAGTCAAAAGTATACAAAGAAAGTACCCAGGGAGTAAACTCATTTCCAGAACGATTTTTTAAAATATTTTTTCACCACTAAAACGCATGAGACCTGTAGTTTTTAAAAATGTTTTCATTTTTGATGAGACACTGAATAAAAGAAGTTTAATCGCCGGCAAACGAAAACCTGCGATTTCCCGTAAATCCTGGACTCGGCCCGTATAGTCAAAAGTATACAAAGAAAGTACCCAGGGAGTAAACTCATTTCCCAAACGATTTTTTAAATTATTATTTCACCACTAAAGTCCACGAGACTTGTAGTTTTTAAAAATGTTTTCATTTTTAATGAGACGCTGAATAAAAGAAGTTTAATCGCGGGCAAACGAAAACCCGCGATTTCCCGTAAATCCCGGTCTCGGCCCGTATAGTTAAAAGTATACAAGGAAAGTACCCAGTGAGTAAACTCATTTCCCGAACGAATTTTTAAATTATTTTATCACCACTAAAACGCATGAGACTTGTAGTTTTCAAAAATGTTTTCATTTTTGATGAGACGCTGAATAAAAGAATTTTAATCGCCGGCAAACGAAAACCTGCGATTTCCCGTAAATCCCGGACTCGGCCCGTATAGTCAAAAGTATACAAAGAAAGTACCCAGGGTGTAAACTCATTTTCCGAACGATTTTTTAAATTATTTTTTCACCACTAAAACGCATGAGACTTGTAGTTTTCAAAAATGTTTTCATTTTTGATAAGACGCCGAATAAAAGAAGTTTAATCGCCGGCAAACGAAAACCTGCGATTTCCCGTAAATCCCGGACTCGGCCCGTATAGTTAAAAGTATACAAGGAAAGTACCCAGTGAGTAAACTCATTTCCCGAACGAATTTTTAAATTATTTTTTCACCACTAAAACGCATGAGACTTGTAGTTTTCAAAAATATTTTCATTTTTGATGAGACGCTGAATAAAAGAAGTTTAATCGCCGGCAAACGAAAACCCGCGATTTTCCGTAAATCCCGGACTCGGCCCGTATAGTCAAAAGTATACAAAGAAAGTACCCAGGGAGTAAACTCATTTCCGGAACGATTTTTTAAGTTATTTTTTCACCACTAAAACGCATGAGACTTGTAGTTTTCAGAAATGTTTTCATTTTTGATGAGACGCTTAATGAAAGTGGTTTAATCGCCGGCAAACGAAAACCCGCGATTTCCCGTAAATCCCGGGCTTGGCCGGTATAGTCGAATGTATACAAAGAAAGTACCCTGTGAGTAAACTCATTTCCAAAACCATTTTTTAAATTATCTTTTCACCACTAAAACGCATAAGACTTGTAGTTTTCAAAAATGTTTTCATTTTTGATGAGACGCTGAATAAAAGAAATTTAATCGCCGGCAAACGAAAACCCGCCATTTCCCGTAAACCCCGGACTAGGTCCGTATAATCAAAAGTATACAAAGAAAGTACCCAGGGAGTAAACTCATTTCCCAAACGATTTTTTAAATTATTATTTCACCACTAAAGCCCATGAGACTTGTAGTTTTTAAAAATGTTTTCATTTTTGCTGAGACGCTGAATAAAAGAAGTTTAATCGCCGGCAAACGAAAACCCGCGATTTCCCGTAAATACCGGTCTCGGCCCGTATAGTCGAATGTATACAAAGAAAGTACCCAGGGAGTAAACTCATTTCCCGAACGATTTTTTAAATTATTTTTTCACCACTAAAACGCATCAGACTTGTAGTTTTCAAAAATGTTTTCACTTTGATGAGACGCTTAATGAAAGAGATTTAATCGCCGGCAAACGAAAACAAGCGATTTCCCCTAAATCCCGGGCTTGGCCCGTGTAGTCGAATGTATACAAAGAAAGTACCCAAGGAGTAAACTGATTTCCCGAACGAATTTTTAAATTATTTTTTCACCACTAAAACGCATGAGACTTGTAGTTTTCAAAAATGTTTTCATTTTTGATGAGACGCTTAATGAAAGAGATTTAATCGCCGGCAAACGAAAACAAGCGATTTCCCCTAAATCCCGGGCTTGGCCCGTGTAGTCGAATGTATACAAAGAAAGTACCCAAGGAGTAAACTGATTTCCCGAACGAATTTTTAAATTAGTTTTTCACCACTAAAACGCATGAGACTTGTAGTTTTCAAAAATGTTTTCATTTTTGATGAGACGCTGAATAAAAGAAGTTTAATCGCCGGCAAACGAAAACCTGCGATTTCCCGTAAATCCCGGACTCGGCCCGTATAGTCAAAAGTATACAAAGAAAGTACCCAGGGTGTAGACTCATTTCCCGAACGATTTTTTAAATTATTTTTTCACCACTAAAACGCATGAGACTTGTAGTTTTCAAAATTGTTTTCATTTTTGATGAGACGCTGAATAAAAGAAGTTTAATCGCCGGCAAACGAAAACATGCGATTTCCCGTAAATCCAGGACTCGGCCCGTATAGTTAAAATTATAGAAGGAAAGTACCCAGTGAGTAAACTCATTTCCCAAACGAATTTTTAAATTATTTTTTCACCACTAAAACGCATGAGACTTGTAGTTTTCAAAAATTTTTTCATTTTTGATGAGACGCTGAATAAAAGAAGTTTAATCGCCGGCAAATGAAAACCTGCGATTTCCCGTAAATCCCGGACTCGGCCCGTATAGTCAAAAGTATACAAAGGAAGTACCCAGGGTGTAAACTCATTTCCCGAACGATTTTTTAAATTATTTTTTCACCACTAAAACGCATGAGACTTGTAGTTTTTAAAAATGTTTTCATTTTTGATGAGACGCTGAATAAAAGAAGTTTAATCGCCGGCAAACGAAAACCTGCGATTTTCCGTAAATCCCGTACTCGGACCGTATAGTCAAAAGTATACAAAGAAAGTACCCAGGGAGTAAACTCATTTCCCAAACGATTTTTTAAATTATTATTTCACCACTAAAGCCCATGAGACTTGTAGTTTTTAAAAATGTTTTCATTTTTAATGAGACGCTGAATAAAAGAAGTTTAATCGCCGGCAAACGAAAACCCGCAATTTCTCGTAAATCCCGGTCTCGGCCCGTATAGTCGAATGTACACAAAGAAAGTACCCAGGGAGTAAACTCATTTCCCGAACGATTTTTTAAATTTTTTTTTCACCACTAAAACGCATGAGACTTGTAGTTTTCAAGAATGTTTTCATCTTTGATGAGACGCTGAATAAAAGCAGTTTAATCGCCGTCAAACGAAAACCCGCGATTTCCCGTAAATCCCGGGCTTGGCACGTATAGTCGAATGTTTACAAAGAAAGTACCCTGTGAGTAAACTCATTTCCAGAACGATTTTTTAAATTACTTTTTCACCACTAAGACGCATAAGACTTGTAGTTTTTAAAAATGTTTTCATTTTTGATGAGACGCTGAATAAAAGAAGTTTAATCGCCGGCAAACGAAAACCCGCCATTTCCCGTAAACCCCGGACTCGGCCCGCATAGTCAAAAGTATACAAAGAAAGTACCCAGGGAGTAAACTCATTTCCCGAACGATTTTTTAAATTATTTTTTCAGCACTAAAACGCATGAGACTTGTAGTTTTTAAAAATGTTTTCATTTTTGATGAGACGGTGAATAAAAGAAGTTTAATCGCCGGCAAACGAAAACCTGCGATTTCCCGCAAATCCTGGACTCGGCCCGTATAGTCAAAAGTATACAAAGAAAGTACCCAGGGAGTAAACTCATTTCCAGAACGATTTTTTAAAATATTTTTTCACCACTAAAACGCATAAGACTTGTAGTTTTTAAAAATGTTTTCATTTTTGATGAGACGCTGAATAAAAGAAGTTTAATCGCCGGCAAACGAAAACCCGCGATTTCCCGTAAATCCCGGGTTTGGCCCGTATAGTCAAAAGTATACAAAGAAAGTACCCAGGGAGTAAACTCATTTCCCGAACGATTTTTTAAATTATTATTTCACCACTAAAATGCATGAGACCTGTAGTTTTTAAAAATGTTTTCATTTTTGATGAGACACTGAATAAAAGAAGTTTAATCGCCGGCAAACGAAAACCTGCGATTTCCCGTAAATCCTGGACTCGGCCCGTATAGTCAAAAGTATACAAAGAAAGTACCCAGGGAGTAAACTCATTTTCCGAACGATTTTTTAAATTATTTTTTCACCACTAAAACGCATGAGACTTGTAGTTTTCAAAAATGTTTTCATTTTTGATAAGACGCCGAATAAAAGAAGTTTAATCGCCGGCAAACGAAAACCTGCGATTTCCCGTAAATCCCGGACTCGGCCCGTATAGTTAAAAGTATACAAGGAAAGTACCCAGTGAGTAAACTCATTTTCCGAACGAATTTTTAAATTATTTTTTCACCACTAAAACGCATGAGACTTGTAGTTTTCAAAAATATTTTCATTTTTGATGAGACGCTGAATAAAAGAAGTTTAATCGCCGGCAAACGAAAACCCGCGATTTTCCGTAAATCCCGGACTCGGCCCGTATAGTCAAAAGTATACAAAGAAAGTACCCAGGGAGTAAACTCATTTCCGGAACGATTTTTTAAGTTATTTTTTCACCACTAAAACGCATGAGACTTGTAGTTTTCAGAAATGTTTTCATTTTTGATGAGACGCTTAATGAAAGTGGTTTAATCGCCGGCAAACGAAAACCCGCGATTTCCCGTAAATCCCGGGCTTGGCCGGTACAGTCGAATGTATGTAAAGAAAGTACCCTGTGAGTAAACTCATTTCCAAAACCATTTTTTAAATTATCTTTTCACCACTAAAACGCATAAGACTTGTAGTTTTCAAAAATGTTTTCATTTTTGATGAGACGCTGAATAAAAGAAGTTTAATTGCCGGCAAACGAAAACCCGCCATTTCCCGTAAACCCCGGACTAGGTCCGTATAATCAAAAGTATACAAAGAAAGTACCCAGGGAGTAAACTCATTTCCCAAACGATTTTTTAAATTATTATTTCACCACTAAAGCCCATGAGACTTGTAGTTTTTAAAAATGTTTTCATTTTTGCTGAGACGCTGAATAAAAGAAGTTTAATCGCCGGCAAACGAAAACCCGCAATTTCCCGTAAATCCCGGTCTCGGCACGTATAGTCGAATGTATACAAAGAAAGTACCCAGGGAGTAAACTCATTTCCCGAACGATTTTTTAAATTTTTTTCACACCACTAAAACGCATGAGACTTGTAGTTTTCAAAAATGTTTTCATTTTTGATGAGACGCTGAATAAAAGCAGTTTAATCGCCGGCAAACAAAAACCCGCGATTTCCCGTAAATCCCGGGCTTGGCACGTATAGTCGAATGTATACAAAGAAAGTACCCTGTGAGTAAATTCATTTCCAGAACGATTTTTTAAATTATCTTTTCACCACTAAATCGCATAAGACTTGTAGTTTTCAAAAATGTTTTCATTTTTAATGAGACGCTGAATAAAAGAAGTTTAATCGCCGGCAAACGAAAACCTGCGATTTCCCATAAATCACAGACTCGGCCCGTATAGTCAAAAGTAAACAAAGAAAGTACCCAGGGAGTAAACGCATTTCCCGAACGATTTTTTAAATTATTTTTTCACCACTAAAACGCATCAGACTTGTAGTTTTCAAAAATGTTTTCACTTTGATGAGACGCTTAATGAAAGAGATTTAATCGCCGGCAAACGAAAACAAGCGATTTCCCCTAAATCCCGGGCTTGGCCCGTGTAGTCGAATGTATACAAAGAAAGTACCCAAGGAGTAAACTGATTTCCCGAACGAATTTTTAAATTATTTTTTCACCACTAAAACGCATGAGACTTGTAGTTTTCAAAAATGTTTTCATTTTTGATGAGACGCAAAATGAAAGAGATTTAATCGCCGGCAAACGAAAACAAGCGATTTCCCCTAAATCCCGGGCTTGGCCCGTGTAGTCGAATGTATACAAAGAAAGTACCCAATTAGTAAACTGATTTCCCGAACGAATTTTTAAATTATTTTTTCACCACTAAAACGCATGAGACTTGTAGTTTTCAAAAATGTTTTCATTTTTGATGAGACGCTGAATAAAAGAAGTTTAATCGCCGGCAAACGAAAACCTGCGATTTCCCGTAAATCCCGGACTCGGCCCGTATAGTCAAAAGTATACAAAGAAAGTACCCAGGGTGTAAACTCATTTCCCGAACGATTTTTTAAATTATTTTTTCACCACTAAAACGCATGAGACTTGTAGTTTTCAAAATTG
Source organism: Hydractinia symbiolongicarpus (assembly GCF_029227915.1). Lineage (NCBI taxonomy): Eukaryota > Metazoa > Cnidaria > Hydrozoa > Anthoathecata > Hydractiniidae > Hydractinia > Hydractinia symbiolongicarpus. The sequence continues at coordinate 4,123,982 of NC_079884.1, read as the reverse complement.
TTTTCATTTTTGATGAGACGCTGAATAAAAGAAGTTTAATCGCCGGCAAACGAAAACCTGCGATTTCCCGTAAATCCCGGACTCGGCCCGTATAGTTAAAAGTATAGAAGGAAAGTACCCAGTGAGTAAACTCATTTCCTGAACGAATTTTTAAATTATTTTTTCACCACTAAAACGCATGAGACTTGTAGTTTTCAAAAATGTTTTCATTTTTGATGAGACGCTGAATAAAAGAAGTTTAATCGCCGGCAAATGAAAACCTGCGATTTCCCGTAAATCCCGGACTCGGCCCGTATAGTCAAAAGTATACAAAGGAAGTACCCAGGGAGTAAACTCATTTCCCGAACGATTTTTTAAATTATTTTTTCACCACTAAAACGCATGAGACTTGTAGTTTTCAAAAATGTTTTCATTTTTGATGAGACGCTGAATAAAAGAAGTTTAATCGCCGGCAAACGAAAACCTGCGATTTTCCGTAAATCCCGTACTCGGACCGTATAGTCAAAAGTATACAAAGAAAGTACCCAGGGAGTAAACTCATTTCCCAACCGATTTTTTAAATTATTATTTCACCACTAAAGCCCATGAGACTTGTAGTTTTTAAAAATGTTTTCATTTTTAATGAGACGCTGAATAAAAGAAGTTTAATCGGCGGCAAACGAAAACCCGCAATTTCCCGTAAATCCCGGTCTCGGCCCGTATAGTCGAATGTACACAAAGAAAGTACCCAGGGAGTAAACTCATTTCCCGAACGATTTTTTAAATTTTTTTTTCACCACTAAAACGCATGAGACTTGTAGTTTTCAAGAATGTTTTCATCTTTGATGAGACGCTGAATAAAAGCAGTTTAATCGCCGGCAAACGAAAACCCGCGATTTCCCATAAATCCCGGGCTTGGCACGTATAGTCGAATGTATACAAAGAAAGTACCCTGTGAGTAAACTCATTTCCAGAACGATTTTTTAAATTACTTTTTCACCACTAAGACGCATAAGACTTGTAGTTTTTAAAAATGTTTTCATTTTTGATGAGACGCTGAATAAAAGAAGTTTAATCGCCGGCAAACGAAAACCCGCCATTTCCCGTAAACCCCGGACTCGGCCCGCATAGTCAAAAGTATACAAAGAAAGTACCCAGGGAGTAAACTCATTTCCCGAACGATTTTTTAAATTATTTTTTCAGCACTAAAACGCATGAGACTTGTAGTTTTTAAAAATGTTTTCATTTTTGATGAGACGGTGAATAAAAGAAGTTTAATCGCCGGCAAACGAAAACCTGCGATTTCCCGTAAATCCCGGGCTTGGCCCGTATAGTCGAATGTATGCAAAGAAAGTACCCAGGGAGTAAACTCATTTCCCGAACGATTTTTTAAATTTTTTTCGCACCACTAAAACGCATGAGACTTGTAGTTTTCAAAAATGTTTTCATTTTTGATGAGACGCTTAATGAAACAGGTTTAATCGCCGGCAAACGAAAACCCGCAATTTCCCGTAAATCCCGGGCTTGGCCCGTATAGTCGAATGTATACAAAGAAAGTACCCTGTGAGTAAACTCATTTCCAGAACGATTTTTTAATTTATTTTTTCAACACTAAAACGCATGAGACTTGTAGTTTTCAAAAATGTTTTCATTTTTGATGAGACGCTTAATGAAAGAGGTTTAATCGCCGGCAAACGAAAACCCGAGATTTCCCGTAAATCCCGGGCTTGGCCCGTATAGTCAAAAGTATACAAATATAGTACCCAGGGAGTAAACTCATTTCCAGAACGATTTTTTAATTTATTTTTTCACCACTAAAACGCATGAGACTTGTAGTTTTCAAAAATGTTTTCATTTTTGATGAGACGCTGAATAAAAGAAATTTAATCGCCGGCAAACGAAAACCTGCGATTTCCCGTAAATCCCGGACTCGGCCCGTATAGTCAAAAGTATACAAAGAAAGTACCCAGGGAGTAAACTAATTTCCCAAACGATTTTTTGAATTATTATTTCACCACTAGAGTCCATGAGACTTGTAGTTTTTAAAAATGTTTTCATTTTTGATGAGACGCTGAATAAAAGAAGTTTAATCGCCGGCAAACGAAAACCCGCGATTTCCCGTAAATCCCGGACTCGGCCCGTATAGTCAAAAGTATACAAAGAAAGTACCCAGGGAGTAAACTAATTTCCCAAACGATTTTTTGAATTACTATTTCACCACTAGAGCCCATGAGACTTGTAGTTTTTAAAAATGTTTTCATTTTTGATGAGACGCTGAATAAAAGAAGTTTAATAGCCGGCAAACGAAAACCCGCGATTTCCCATAAATCCCGGACTCGGCCCGTATAGTCAAAAGTATACAAAGAAAGTACCCAGGGAGTAAACTCATTTCCGGAACGATTTTTTAAGTTATTTTTTCACCACTAAAACGCATGAGACTTGTAGTTTTCAGAAATGTTTTCATTTTTGATGAAACGCTTAATGAAAGTGGTTTAATCGCCGGCAAACGAAAACCCGCGATTTCCCGTAAAACCCGCGCTTGGCCGGTATAGTCGAATGTATACAAAGAAAGTACTCTGTGAGTAAACTCATTTCCAAAACCATTTTTTAAATTATCTTTTCACCACTAAAACGCATAGGACTTGTAGTTTTCAAAAATGTTTTCATTTTTGATGAGACGCTGAATAAAAGAAGTTTAATCGCCGGCAAACGAAAACCCGCCATTTCCCGTAAACCCCGGACTAGGTCCGTATAATCAAAAGTATACAAAGAAAGTACCCAGGGAGTAAACTCATTTCCCGAACGATTTTTTAAATTTTTTTTTCACCACTAAAACGCATGAGACTTGTAGTTTTCAAGAATGTTTTCATTTTTGATGAGACGCTGAATAAAAGCAGTTTAATCGCCGGCAAACGAAAACCCGCGATTTCCCGTAAATCCCGGGCTTGGCACGTATAGTGGAATGTATACAAAGAAAGTACCCAGGGTGTAAACTCATTTCCCGAACGATTTTTTAAATTATTTTTTCACCACTAAAACGCATGAGACTTGCAGTTTTCAAAAATGTTTTCATTTTTGATGAGACGCAGAATAAAAGAAGTTTAATCGCCGGCAAACGAAAACCCGCGATTTCCCGTAAATCCCGGACTCGGCCCGTATAGTCAAAAGTATACAAGGAAAGTACCCAGTAAGTAAACTCATTTCCCGAACGAATTTTTAAATTATTTTTTCACCACTAAAATGCATGAGACTTGTAGTTTTCAGAAATGTTTTCATTTTTGATGAGACGCTTAATGAAAGTGGTTTAATCGCCGGCAAACGAAAGCCCGCGATTTCCCGTAAATCCCGGGCTTGGCCCGTATAGTCGAATGTATACAAAGAAAGTACCCAGGGAGTAAACTCATTTCCCGAACGATTTTTTAAATTATTTTTTCAGCACTAAAACGCATGAGACTTGTAGTTTTTAAAAATGTTTTCATTTTTGATGAGACGCTGAATAAAAGACGTTTAATCGCCGGCAACCGAAAACCCGCCATTTCCCGTAAACCCCAGACTCGGCCCGCATAGTCAAAATATACAAAGAAAGTACCCAGGGAGTAAACTCATTTCCCGAACGATTTTTTCAATTATCTTTTCACCACTAAAACGCATGAGACTTGCATGTTTTCATTTTTGATGAGAGGCTTAATAAAAGAAGTTTAATCGCCGGCAAACAAAATCCCGCGATTTCCCGTAAATCCCGGGCTTGGCCCGTATAGTCGAATGTATACAAAGAAAGTACCCAGGGAGTAAACTCATTTCCCGAACGATTTTTTAAATTTTTTTTGCACCACTAAAACGCATGAGACTTGTAGTTTTCAGAAATGTTTTCATTTTTGATGAGACGCTTAATGAAAGTTGTTTAATCCCCGGCCAACAAAAACCCGCGATTTCCCGTAAGTCCCGGGCTTGGCCCGTATAGTCGAATGTATACAAAGAAAGTACCCTGTGAGTAAACTCACTTCCGAAACGATTTTTTTAATTATCTTTTCACCACTAAAACGCATGAGACTTGCAGTTTTCAAAAATGTTTTCATTTTTGATGAGACGCAGAATAAAAGAAGTTTAATCGCCGGCAAACGAAAACCCGCGATTTCCCGTAAATCCCGGACTCGGCCCGTATAGTCAAAAGTATACAAAGAAAGTACCCAGGGAGTAAACTCATTTCCCGAACGATTTTTTAAATTAATTTTCACCACTAAAACGCATGAGACTTGTAGTTTTCAGAAATGTTTTCATTTTTGATGAGACGCTTAATGAAAGTTGTTTAATCGCCGGCCAACAAAAACCCGCGATTTCCCGTAAGTCCCGGGCTTGGCCCGTATAGTCGAATGTATACAAAGAAAGTACCCTGTGAGTAAACTCATTTCCGAAACGATTTTTTTAATTATCTTTTCACCACTAAAACGCATGAGACTTGCAGTTTTCAAAAATGTTTTCATTTTTAATGAGACGCAGAATAAATGAAGTTTAATCGCCGGCAAACGAAAACCCGCCATTTCCCGTAAACCCCGGACTCGGCCCGCATAGTCAAAAGTATACAAAGAAAGTACCCAGGGAGTAAACTCATTTCCCGAACGATTTTTTAAATTAATTTTCACCACTAAAACGCATGAGACTTGTAGTTTTCAGAAATGTTTTCATTTTTGATGAGACGCTGAATAAAAGAAGTTTAATCGCCGGCAAACGAAAACCCGCCATTTCCCGTAAACCCCGGACTCGGCCCGCATAGTCAAAAGTATACAAAAAAAGTACCCAGGGAGTAAACTCATTTCCCGAACGATTTTTTAAATTATTTTTTCACCACTAAAACGCATGAGACTTGTAGTTTTCAAAAATGTTTTCATTTTTGATGAGACGCTTTATGAAAGAGGTTTAATCGCCGGTAAACGAAAACCCGCGACTTCCCGTAAATCCCAGGCTCCGCCCGTATAGTCAAAAGTATACAAAGAAAGTACCCAGGGAGTAAACTCATTTCTCGAACGATTTTTTAATTTATTTTTTCACCACTAAAACGCATGAGACTTGTAGTTTTCAAAAATGTTTTCATTTTTGATGAGACGCTTAATGAAAGAGGTTTAATCGCCGGCAAACGAAAACCCGAGATTTCCCGTAAATCCCGGGCTTGGCCCGTATAGTCAAAAGTATACAAATATAGTACCCAGGGAGTAAACTCATTTCCCGAACGATTTTTTAATTTATTTTTTCACCACTAAAACGCATGAGACTTGTAGTTTTCAAAAATGTTTTCATTTTTGATGAGACGCTGAATAAAAGAAATTTAATCGCCGGCAAACGAAAACCTGCGATTTCCCGTAAATCCCGGACTCGGCCCGTATAGTCAAAAGTATACAAAGAAAGTACCCAGGGAGTAAACTAATTTCCCAAACGATTTTTTGAATTATTATTTCACCACTAGAGTCCATGAGACTTGTAGTTTTTAAAAATGTTTTCATTTTTGATGAGACGCAGAATAAAAGAAGTTTAATCGCCGGCAAACGAAAACCCGCAATTTCCCGTAAATCCCGTACTCGGCCCGTATAGTCAAAAGTATACAAAGAAAGTACCCAGGGAGTAAACTAATTTCCCAAACGATTTTTTGAATTATTATTTCACCACTAGAGCCCATGAGACTTGTAGTTTTTAAAATTGTTTTCATTTTTGATGAGACGCTGAATAAAAGAAGTTTAATTGCCGGCAAACGAAAACCCGCGACTTCCCGTAAATCCCAGACTCGGCCCGTATAGTCAAAAGTATACAAAGAAAGTACCCAGGGAGTAAACTCATTTCTCGAACGATTTTTTAAATTATTTTTTCACCACTAAAACGCATGAGACTTGTAGTTTTCAAAAATGTTTTCATTTTTGATGAGACGCTGAATAAAAGAAGTTTAATAACCAGCAAACGAAAACCTGCGATTTCCCGTAAATCCCGGACTCGGTCCGTATAGTCAAAAGTATACAAAGAAAGTACCCGGGCTGTAAACGCATTTCCCGAACGATTTTTTAAATTATTATTTCACCACTAAAGTCCATGAGACTTGTAGTTTTTAAAAATGTTTTCTTTTTTGATGAGACGCTGAATAAAAGAAGTTTAATTGCCGGCAAACGAAAACCCGCGACTTCCCGTAAATCCCGGACTCGGCCCGTATAGTCAAAAGTGTACAAAGAAAGTACCCAGGGAGTAAACTCATTTCCCGAACGATTTTTTAAATTAATTTTCACCACTAAAACGCATGAGACTTGTAGTTTTCAGAAATGTTTTCATTTTTGATGAGACGCTTAATGAAAGTTGTTTAATCGCCGGCAAACAAAAACCCGCGATTTCCCGTAAATCCCGGGCTAGGCCCGTATAGTCGAATGTATACAAAGAAAGTACCCTGTGAGTAAACTCATTTCCGAAACGATTTTTTCAATTATCTTTTCACCACTAAAACGCATGAGACTTGCAGTTTCAAAAATGTTTTCATTTTTGATGAGAGGCTTAATAAAAGAGGTTTAATCGCCGGCAAACAAAATCCCGCGATTTCCCGTAAATCCCGGGCTTGGCCCGTATAGTCGAATGTATGCAAAGAAAGTACCCAGGGAGTAAACTCATTTCCCGAACGATTTTTTAAATTTTTTTCGCACCACTAAAACGCATGAGACTTGTAGTTTTCAAAAATGTTTTCATTTTTGATGAGACGCTTAATGAAACAGGTTTAATCGCCGGCAAACGAAAACCCGCAATTTCCCGTAAATCCCGGGCTTGGCCCGTATAGTCGAATGTATACAAAGAAAGTACCCTGTGAGTAAACTCATTTCCAGAACGATTTTTTAATTTATTTTTTCAACACTAAAACGCATGAGACTTGTAGTTTTCAAAAATGTTTTCATTTTTGATGAGACGCTTAATGAAAGAGGTTTAATCGCCGGCAAACGAAAACCCGAGATTTCCCGTAAATCCCGGGCTTGGCCCGTATAGTCAAAAGTATACAAATATAGTACCCAGGGAGTAAACTCATTTCCAGAACGATTTTTTAATTTATTTTTTCACCACTAAAACGCATGAGACTTGTAGTTTTCAAAAATGTTTTCATTTTTGATGAGACGCTGAATAAAAGAAATTTAATCGCCGGCAAACGAAAACCTGCGATTTCCCGTAAATCCCGGACTCGGCCCGTATAGTCAAAAGTATACAAAGAAAGTACCCAGGGAGTAAACTAATTTCCCAAACGATTTTTTGAATTATTATTTCACCACTAGAGTCCATGAGACTTGTAGTTTTTAAAAATGTTTTCATTTTTCATGAGACGCTGAATAAAAGAAGTTTAATCGCCGGCAAACGAAAACCCGCGATTTCCCGTAAATCCCGGACTCGGCCCGTATAGTCAAAAGTATACAAAGAAAGTACCCAGGGAGTAAACCAATTTCCCAAACGATTTTTTGAATTACTATTTCACCACTAGAGCCCATGAGACTTGTAGTTTTTAAAAATGTTTTCATTTTTGATGAGACGCTGAATAAAAGAAGTTTAATAGCCGGCAAACGAAAACCCGCGATTTCCCATAAATCCCGGACTCGGCCCGTATAGTCAAAAGTATACAAAGAAAGTACCCAGGGAGTAAACTCATTTCCGGAACGATTTTTTAAGTTATTTTTTCACCACTAAAACGCATGAGACTTGTAGTTTTCAGAAATGTTTTCATTTTTGATGAGACGCTTAATGAAAGTGGTTTAATCGCCGGCAAACGAAAACCCGCGATTTCCCGTAAAACCCGCGCTTGGCCGGTATAGTCGAATGTATACAAAGAAAGTACTCTGTGAGTAAACTCATTTCCAAAACCATTTTTTAAATTATCTTTTCACCACTAAAACGCATAGGACTTGTAGTTTTCAAAAATGTTTTCATTTTTGATGAGACGCTGAATAAAAGAAGTTTAATCGCCGGCAAACGAAAACCCGCCATTTCCCGTAAACCCCGGACTAGGTCCGTATAATCAAAAGTATACAAAGAAAGTACCCAGGGAGTAAACTCATTTCCCGAACGATTTTTTAAATTTTTTTTTCACCACTAAAACGCATGAGACTTGTAGTTTTCAAGAATGTTTTCATTTTTGATGAGACGCTGAATAAAAGCAGTTTAATCGCCGGCAAACGAAAACCCGCGATTTCCCGTAAATCCCGGGCTTGGCACGTATAGTGGAATGTATACAAAGAAAGTACCCAGGGTGTAAACTCATTTCCCGAACGATTTTTTAAATTATTTTTTCACCACTAAAACGCATGAGACTTGTAGTTTTCAAAAATGTTTTCATTTTTGATGAGACGCTGAATAAAAGAAGTTTAATCGCCGGCAAACGAAAACCCGCAATTTCCCGTAAATTCCGGTCTCGGCCCGTATAGTCGAATGTATACAAAGAAAGTACCCAGGGAGTAAACTCATTTCCCGAACGATTTTTTAAATTATTTTTTCAGCACTAAAACGCATGAGACTTGTAGTTTTTAAAAATGTTTTCATTTTTGATGAGACGCTGAATAAAAGACGTTTAATCGCCGGCAACCGAAAACCCGCCATTTCCCGTAAACCCCAGACTCGGCCCGCATAGTCAAAATATACAAAGAAAGTACCCAGGGAGTAAACTCATTTCCCGAACGATTTTTTCAATTATCTTTTCACCACTAAAACGCATGAGACTTGCATGTTTTCATTTTTGATGATAGGCTTAATAAAAGAAGTTTAATCGCCGGCAAACAAAATCCCGCGATTTCCCGTAAATCCCGGGCTTGGCCCGTATAGTCGAATGTATACAAAGAAAGTCCCCAGGGAGTAAACTCATTTCCCGAACGATTTTTTAAATTTTTTTTGCACCACTAAAACGCATGAGACTTGTAGTTTTCAGAAATGTTTTCATTTTTGATGAGACGCTTAATGAAAGTTGTTTAATCGCCGGCCAACAAAAACCCGCGATTTCCCGTAAGTCCCGGGCTTGGCCCGTATAGTCGAATGTATACAAAGAAAGTACCCTGTGAGTAAACTCATTTCCGAAACGATTTTTTTAATTATCTTTTCACCACTAAAACGCATGAGACTTGTAGTTTTCAAAAATGTTTTCATTTTTGATGAGACGCTTAATGAAAGAGGTTTAATCGCCGGCAAACGAAAACCCGAGATTTCCCGTAAATCCCGGGCTTGGCCCGTATAGTCAAAAGTATACAAATATAGTACCCAGGGAGTAAACTCATTTCCCGAACGATTTTTTAATTTATTTTTTCACCACTAAAACGCATGAGACTTGTAGTTTTCAAAAATGTTTTCATTTTTGATGAGACGCTGAATAAAAGAAATTTAATCGCCGGCAAACGAAAACCTGCGATTTCCCGTAAATCCCGGACTCGGCCCGTATAGTCAAAAGTATACAAAGAAAGTACCCAGGGAGTAAACTAATTTCCCAAACGATTTTTTGAATTATTATTTCACCACTAGAGTCCATGAGACTTGTAATTTTTAAAAATGTTTTCATTTTTGATTAGACGCTGAATAAAAGAAGTTTAATCGCCGGCAAACGAAAACCCGCGATTTCCCGTAAATCCCGGACTCGGCCCGTATAGTCAAAAGTATACAAAGAAAGTACCCAGGGAGTAAACTAATTTCCCAAACGATTTTTTGAATTACTATTTCACCACTAGAGCCCATGAGACTTGTAGTTTTTAAAAATGTTTTCATTTTTGATGAGACGCTGAATAAAAGAAGTTTAATCGCCGGCAAACGAAAACCCGCCATTTCCCGTAAACCCCGGACTAGGTTCGTATAATCAAAAGTATACAAAGAAAGTACCCAGGGAGTAAACTCATTTCCCGAACGATTTTTTAAATTTTTTTTTCACCACTAAAACGCATGAGACTTGTAGTTTTCAAGAATGTTTTCATTTTTGATGAGACGCTGAATAAAAGCAGTTTAATCGCCGGCAAACGAAAACCCGCGATTTCCCGTAAATCCCGGGCTTGGCACGTATAGTGGAATGTATACAAAGAAAGTACCCAGGGTGTAAACTCATTTCCCGAACGATTTTTTAAATTATTTTTTCACCACTAAAACGCATGAGACTTGTAGTTTTCAAAAATGTTTTCACTTTTGATGAGACGCTGAATAAAAGAAGTTTAATCGCCGGCAAACGAAAACCCGCAATTTCCCGTAAATCCCGGTCTCGGCCCGTATAGTCGAATGTATACAAAGAAAGTACCCAGGGAGTAAACTCATTTCCCGAACGATTTTTTAATTTATTTTTTCACCACTAAAACGCATGAGACTTGTAGTTTTCAAAAATGTTTTCACTTTTGATGAGAGGCTTAATAAAAGACGTTTAATCGCCGGCAAACAAAAACCCGCCATTTCCCGTAAACCCCGGATTGGCCCGCATAGTCAAAATATACAAAGAAAGTACCCAGGGAGTAAACTCATTTCCCGAACGATTTTTTAATTTATTTTTTCACCACTAAAACGCATGAGACTTGTAGTTTTCAAAAATGTTTTCATTTTTGATGAGACGCTGAATAAAAGAAATTTAATCGCCGGCAAACGAAAACCTGCGATTTCCCGTAAATCCCGGACTCGGCCCGTATAGTCAAAAGTATACAAAGAAAGTACCCAGGGAGTAAACTAATTTCCCAAACGATTTTTTGAATTATTATTTCACCACTAGAGTCCATGAGACTTGTAATTTTTAAAAATGTTTTCATTTTTGATTAGACGCTGAATAAAAGAAGTTTAATCGCCGGCAAACGAAAACCCGCGATTTCCCGTAAATCCCGGACTCGGCCCGTATAGTTAAAAGTATACAAAGAAAGTACCCAGGGAGTAAACTAATTTCCCAAACGATTTTTTGAATTACTATTTCACCACTAGAGCCCATGAGACTTGTAGTTTTTAAAAATGTTTTCATTTTTGATGAGACGCTGAATAAAAGAAGTTTAATCGCCGGCAAACGAAAACCCGCCATTTCCCGTAAACCCCGGACTAGGTTCGTATAATCAAAAGTATACAAAGAAAGTACCCAGGGAGTAAACTCATTTCCCGAACGATTTTTTAAATTTTTTTTTCACCACTAAAACGCATGAGACTTGTAGTTTTCAAGAATGTTTTCATTTTTGATGAGACGCTGAATAAAAGCAGTTTAATCGCCGGCAAACGAAAACCCGCGATTTCCCGTAAATCCCGGGCTTGGCACGTATAGTGGAATGTATACAAAGAAAGTACCCAGGGTGTAAACTCATTTCCCGAACGATTTTTTAAATTATTTTTTCACCACTAAAACGCATGAGACTTGTAGTTTTCAAAAATGTTTTCACTTTTGATGAGACGCTGAATAAAAGAAGTTTAATCGCCGGCAAACGAAAACCCGCAATTTCCCGTAAATCCCGGTCTCGGCCCGTATAGTCAATGTATACAAAGAAAGTACCCAGGGAGTAAACTCATTTCCCGAACGATTTTTTAAATTATTTTTTCAGCACTAAAACGCATGAGACTTGTAGTTTTTAAAAATGTTTTCATTTTTGATGAGACGCTGAATAAAAGACGTTTAATCGCCGGCAACCGAAAACCCGCCATTTTCCGTAAACCCCAGACTCGGCCCGCATAGTCAAAATATACAAAGAAAGTACCCAGGGAGTAAACTCATTTCCCGAACGATTTTTTCAATTATCTTTTCACCACTAAAACGCATGAGACTTGCATGTTTTCATTTTTGATGAGAGGCTTAATAAAAGAAGTTTAATCGCCGGCAAACAAAATCCCGCGATTTCCCGTAAATCCCGGGCTTGGCCCGTATAGTCGAATGTATACAAAGAAAGTACCCAGGGAGTAAACTCATTTCCCGAACGATTTTTTAAATTTTTTTTGCACCACTAAAACGCATGAGACTTGTAGTTTTCAGAAATGTTTTCATTTTTGATGAGACGCTTAATGAAAGTTGTTTAATCGCCGGCCAACAAAAACCCGCGATTTCCCGTAAGTCCCGGGCTTAGCCCGTATAGTCGAATGTATACAAAGAAAGTACCCTGTGAGTAAACTCATTTCCGAAACAATTTTTTTAATTATCTTTTCACCACTAAAACGCATGAGACTTGCAGTTTTCAAAAATGTTTTCATTTTTGATGAGACGCAGAATAAAAGAAGTTTAATCGCCGGCAAACGAAAACCCGCGATTTCCCGTAAATCCCGGACTCGGCCCGTATAGTCAAAAGTATACAAAGAAAGTACCCATTGAGTAAACTCATTTCCCGAACGATTTTTTAAATTAATTTTCACCACTAAAACGCATGAGACTTGTAGTTTTCAGAAATGTTTTCATTTTTGATGAGACGCTTAATGAAAGTTGTTTAATCGCCGGCCAACAAAAACCCGCGATTTCCCGTAAGTCCCGGGCTTGGCCCGTATAGTCGAATGTATACAAAGAAAGTACCCTGTGAGTAAACTCATTTCCGAAACGATTTTTTTAATTATCTTTTCACCACTAAAACGCATGAGACTTGCAGTTTTCAAAAATGTTTTCATTTTTAATGAGACGCAGAATAAATGAAGTTTAATCGCCGGAAAACGAAAACCCGCGATTTCCCGTAAATCCCGGGCTTGGCCCGTATAGTCAAACGTATACAAATATAGTACCCAGGGAGTAAACTCATTTCCCGAACGATTTTTTAATTTATTTTTCACCACTAAAACGCATGAGACTTGTAGTTTTCAAAAATGTTTTCATTTTTGATGAGACGCTTAATGAAAGAGGTTTAATCGCCGGTAAACGAAAACCGGCGACTTCCCGTAAATCCCGGACTCGGCCCGTATAGTCAAAAGTATACAAAGAAAGTACCCAGGGAGTAAACTCATTTCTCGAACGATTTTTTAAATTATTTTTTCACCACTAAAACGCATGAGACTTGCAGTTTTCAAAAATGTTTTCATTTTTGATGAGACGCAGAATAAAAGAAGTTTAATCGCCGGCAAACGAAAACCCGCGATTTCCCGTAAATCCCGGACTCGGCCCGTATAGTCAAAAGTATACAAGGAAAGTACCCAGTAAGTAAACTCATTTCCCGAACGAATTTTTAAATTATTTTTTCACCACTAAAATGCATGAGACTTGTAGTTTTCAGAAATGTTTTCATTTTTGATGAGACGCTTAATGAAAGTGGTTTAATCGCCGGCAAACGAAAGCCCGCGATTTCCCGTAAATCCCGGGCTTGGCCCGTATAGTCGAATGTATACAAAGAAAGTACCCTGTGAATAAACTCATTTCCAAAACGATTTTTTAAGTTATCTTTTCACCACTAAAACGCATGAGACTTGTAGTTTTCAAGAATGTTTTCATTTTTGATGAGACGCTGAATAAAAGCAGTTTAATCGCCGGCAAACGAAAACCCGCGATTTCCCGTAAATCCGGGCTTGGCACGTATAGTGGAATGTATACAAAGAAAGTACCCTGTGAGTAAACTCATTTCCGAAACGATTTTTTTAATTATCTTTTCACCACTAAAACGCATGAGACTTGCAGTTTTCAAAAATGTTTTCATTTTTGATGAGACGCAGAATAAAAGAAGTTTAATCGCCGGCAAACGAAAACCCGCGATTTCCCGTAAATCCCGGACTCGGCCCGTATAGTCAAAAGTATACAAAGAAAGTACCCATTGAGTAAACTCATTTCCCGAACGATTTTTTAAATTAATTTTCACCACTAAAACGCATGAGACTTGTAGTTTTCAGAAATGTTTTCATTTTTGATGAGACGCTTAATGAAAGTTGTTTAATCGCCGGCCAACAAAAACCCGCGATTTCCCGTAAGTCCCGGGCTTGGCCCGTATAGTCGAATGTATACAAAGAAAGTACCCTGTGAGTAAACTCATTTCCGAAACGATTTTTTTAATTATCTTTTCACCACTAAAACGCATGAGACTTGCAGTTTTCAAAAATGTTTTCATTTTTAATGAGACGCAGAATAAATGAAGTTTAATCGCCGGAAAACGAAAACCCGCGATTTCCCGTAAATCCCGGGCTTGGCCCGTATAGTCAAACGTATACAAATATAGTACCCAGGGAGTAAACTCATTTCCCGAACGATTTTTTAATTTATTTTTCACCACTAAAACGCATGAGACTTGTAGTTTTCAAAAATGTTTTCATTTTTGATGAGACGCTTAATGAAAGAGGTTTAATCGCCGGTAAACGAAAACCGGCGACTTCCCGTAAATCCCGGACTCGGCCCGTATAGTCAAAAGTATACAAAGAAAGTACCCAGGGAGTAAACTCATTTCTCGAACGATTTTTTAAATTATTTTTTCACCACTAAAACGCATGAGACTTGTAGTTTTCAAAAATGTTTTCATTTTTGGTGAGACGCTGAATAAAAGAAGTTTAATAGCCGGCAAACGAAAACCTGCGATTTCCCGTAAATCCCGGACTCGGCCCGTATAGTCAAAAGTATACAAAGAAAGTACCCTGTGAGTAAACTCATTTCCGAAACGATTTTTTCAATTATCTTTTCACCACTAAAACGCATGAGACTTGCAGTTTTCAAAAATGTTTTCATTTTTGATGAGACGCAGAATAAAAGAAGTTTAATCGCCGGCAAACGAAAACCCGCGATTTCCCGTAAATCCCGGACTCGGCCCGTATAGTCAAAAGTATACAAGGAAAGTACCCAGTAAGTAAACTCATTTCCCGAACGAATTTTTAAATTATTTTTTCACCACTAAAATGCATGAGACTTGTAGTTTTCAGAAATGTTTTCATTTTTGATGAGACGCTTAATGAAAGTGGTTTAATCGCCGGCAAACGAAAGCCCGCGATTTCCCGTAAATCCCGGGCTTGGCCCGTATAGTCGAATGTATACAAAGAAAGTACCCTGTGAATAAACTCATTTCCAAAACGATTTTTTAAGTTATCTTTTCACCACTAAAACGCATGAGACTTGTAGTTTTCAAGAATGTTTTCATTTTTGATGAGACGCTGAATAAAAGCAGTTTAATCGCCGGCAAACGAAAACCCGCGATTTCCCGTAAATCCGGGCTTGGCACGTATAGTGGAATGTATACAAAGAAAGTACCCTGTGAGTAAACTCATTTCCGAAACGATTTTTTTAATTATCTTTTCACCACTAAAACGCATGAGACTTGCAGTTTTCAAAAATGTTTTCATTTTTAATGAGACGCAGAATAAATGAAGTTTAATCGCCGGCAAACGAAAACCCGCGATTTCCCGTAAATCCCGGGCTTGGCCCGTATAGTCAAAAGTATACAAATATAGTACCCAGGGAGTAAACTCATTTCCCGAACGATTTTTTAATTTATTTTTCACCACTAAAACGCATGAGACTTGTAGTTTTCAAAAATGTTTTCATTTTTGATGAGACGCTTAATGAAAGAGGTTTAATCGCCGGTAAACGAAAACCGGCGACTTCCCGTAAATCCCGGACTCGGCCCGTATAGTCAAAAGTATACAAAGAAAGTACCCAGGGAGTAAACTCATTTCTCGAACGATTTTTTAAATTATTTTTTCACCACTAAAACGCATGAGACTTGTAGTTTTCAAAAATGTTTTCATTTTTGGTGAGACGCTGAATAAAAGAAGTTTAATAGCCGGCAAACGAAAACCTGCGATTTCCCGTAAATCCCGGACTCGGCCCGTATAGTCAAAAGTATACAAAGAAAGTACCCTGTGAGTAAACTCATTTCCGAAACGATTTTTTCAATTATCTTTTCACCACTAAAAGGCATGAGACTTGCAGTTTTCAAAAATGTTTTCATTTTTGATGAGACGCAGAATAAAAGAAGTTTAATCGCCGGCAAACGAAAACCCGCGATTTCCCGTAAATCCCGGACTCGGCCCGTATAGTCAAAAGTATACAAGGAAAGTACCCAGTAAGTAAACTCATTTCCCGAACGAATTTTTAAATTATTTTTTCACCACTAAAACGCATGAGACTTGTAGTTTTCTAAAATGTTTTCATTTTTGATGAGACGCTTAATGAAAGTGGTTTAATCGCCGGCAAACGAAAGCCCGCGATTTCCCGTAAATCCCGGGCTTGGCCCGTATAGTCGAATGTATACAAAGAAAGTACCCAGGGAGTAAACTCATTTCCCGAACGATTTTTTAAATTATTTTTTCAGCACTAAAACGCATGAGACTTGTAGTTTTTAAAAATGTTTTCATTTTTGATGAGACGCTGAATAAAAGACGTTTAATCGCCGGCAACCGAAAACCCGCCATTTCCCGTAAACCCCGGACTCGGCCCGCATAGTCAAAATATACAAAGAAAGTACCCAGGGAGTAAACTCATTTCCCGAACGATTTTTTCAATTATCTTTTCACCACTAAAACGCATGAGACTTGCATGTTTTCATTTTTGATGAGAGGCTTAATAAAAGAAGTTTAATCGCCGGCAAACAAAATCCCGCGATTTCCCGTAAATCCCGGGCTTGGCCCGTATAGTCGAATGTATACAAAGAAAGTACCCAGGGAGTAAACTCATTTCCCGAACGATTTTTTAAATTTTTTTTGCACCACTAAAACGCATGAGACTTGTAGTTTTCAGAAATGTTTTCATTTTTGATGAGACGCTTAATGAAAGTTGTTTAATCCCCGGCCAACAAAAACCCGCGATTTCCCGTAAGTCCCGGGCTTGGCCCGTATAGTCGAATGTATACAAAGAAAGTACCCTGTGAGTAAACTCACTTCCGAAACGATTTTTTTAATTATCTTTTCACCACTAAAACGCATGAGACTTGCAGTTTTCAAAAATGTTTTCATTTTTGATGAGACGCAGAATAAAAGAAGTTTAATCGCCGGCAAACGAAAACCCGCGATTTCCCGTAAATCCCGGACTCGGCCCGTATAGTCAAAAGTATACAAAGAAAGTACCCAGGGAGTAAACTCATTTCCCGAACGATTTTTTAAATTAATTTTCACCACTAAAACGCATGAGACTTGTAGTTTTCAGAAATGTTTTCATTTTTGATGAGACGCTTAATGAAAGTTGTTTAATCGCCGGCCAACAAAAACCCGCGATTTCCCGTAAGTCCCGGGCTTGGCCCGTATAGTCGAATGTATACAAAGAAAGTACCCTGTGAGTAAACTCATTTCCGAAACGATTTTTTTAATTATCTTTTCACCACTAAAACGCATGAGACTTGCAGTTTTCAAAAATGTTTTCATTTTTAATGAGACGCAGAATAAATGAAGTTTAATCGCCGGCAAACGAAAACCCGCGATTTCCCGTAAATCCCGGGCTTGGCCCGTATAGTCAAAAGTATACAAATATAGTACCCAGGGAGTAAACTCATTTCCCGAACGATTTTTTAATTTATTTTTCACCACTAAAACGCATGAGACTTGTAGTTTTCAAAAATGTTTTCATTTTTGATGAGACGCTTAATGAAAGAGGTTTAATCGCCGGTAAACGAAAACCGGCGACTTCCCGTAAATCCCGGACTCGGCCCGTATAGTCAAAAGTATACAAAGAAAGTACCCAGGGAGTAAACTCATTTCTCGAACGATTTTTTAAATTATTTTTTCACCACTAAAACGCATGAGACTTGTAGTTTTCAAAAATGTTTTCATTTTTGGTGAGACGCTGAATAAAAGAAGTTTAATAGCCGGCAAACGAAAACCTGCGATTTCCCGTAAATCCCGGACTCGGCCCGTATAGTCAAAAGTATACAAAGAAAGTACCCTGTGAGTAAACTCATTTCCGAAACGATTTTTTCAATTATCTTTTCACCACTAAAACGCATGAGACTTGCAGTTTTCAAAAATGTTTTCATTTTTGATGAGACGCAGAATAAAAGAAGTTTAATCGCCGGCAAACGAAAACCCGCGATTTCCCGTAAATCCCTGACTCGGCCCGTATAGTCAAAAGTATACAAGGAAAGTACCCAGTAAGTAAACTCATTTCCCGAACGAATTTTTAAATTATTTTTTCACCACTAAAATGCATGAGACTTGTAGTTTTCAGAAATGTTTTCATTTTTGATGAGACGCTTAATGAAAGTGGTTTAATCGCCGGCAAACGAAAGCCCGCGATTTCCCGTAAATCCCGGGCTTGGCCCGTATAGTCGAATGTATACAAAGAAAGTACCCTGTGAATAAACTCATTTCCAAAACGAATTTTTAAATTATCTTTTCACCACTAAAACGCTTGAGACTTGTAGTTTTAAAAAATGTTTTTATTTTTGATGAGACGCTGAATAAAAGAAGTTTAATCGCCGGCAAACGAAAACCCGCCATTTCCCGTAAACCCCGGACTCGTCCCGCATAGTCAAAAGTATACAAAAAAGGTACCCAGGGAGTAAACTCATTTCCCGAACGATTTTTTAAATTATTTTTACACCACTAAAACGCATGAGACTTGTAGTTTTCAAAAATGTTTTCATTTTTGATGAGACTCTTAATGAAAGAGGTTTAATCGCCGGTAAACGAAAACCCGCGACTTCCCGTAAATCCCGGACTCCGCCCGTATAGTCAAAAGTATACAAAGAAAGTACCCAGGGAGTAAACTCATTTCTCGAACGATTTTTTAAATTATTATTTCACCACTAAAGCCCATGAGACTTGTAGTTTTTAAAAATGTTTTCATTTTTGATGAGACGCTGAATAAAAGAGGTTTAATTGCCGGCAAACGAAAACCCGCGACTTCCCGTAAATCCCGGACTCGGCCCGTATAGTCAAAAGTATACAAAGAAAGTACCCAGGGAGTAAACTCATTTCCCGAACGATTTTTTATATTAATTTTCACCACTAAAACGCATGAGACTTGTAGTTTTCAGAAATGTTTTCATTTTTGATGAGACGCTTAATGAAAGTTGTTTAATCGCCGGCAAACAAAAACCCGCGATTTCCCGTAAATCCCGGGCTTGGTCCGTATAGTCGAATGTATACAAAGAAAGTACCCTGTGAGTAAACTCATTTCCGAAACGATTTTTTCAATTATCTTTTCACCACTAAAACACATGAGACTTGCAGTTTTCAAAAATGTTTTCATTTTTGATGAGAGGCTTAATAAAAGAGGTTTAATCGCCGGCAAACAAAATCCCGCGATTTCCCGTAAATACCGGGCTTGGCCCGTATAGTCGAATGTATACAAAGAAAGTACCCAGGGAGTAAACTCATTTCCCTAACGATTTTTTAAATTTTTTTTGCACCACTAAAACGCATGAGACTTGTAGTTTTCAAAAATATTTTCATTTTTGATGAGACGCTTAATGAAACAGGTTTAATCGCCGGCAAACGAAAACCCGCGATATCCCGTAAATCCCGGGCTTGGCCCGTATAGTCGAATGTATACAAAGAAAGTACCCTGTGAGTAAACTCATTTCCAGAACGATTTTTTAATTTATTTTTTCAACACTAAAACGCATGAGACTTGTAGTTTTCAAAAATGTTTTCATTTTTGATGAGACGCTTAATGAAAGAGGTTTAATCGCCGGCAAACGAAAACCCGAGATTTCCCGTAAATCCCGGGCTTGGCCCGTATAGTCAAAAGTATACAAAGATAGTACCCAGGGAGTAAACTCATTTCCCGAACGATTTTTTAATTTACTTTTTCACCACTAAAACGCATTAGACTTGTAGTTTTCAAAAATGTTTTCATTTTTGATGAGACGCTGAATAAAAGAAATTTAATCGCCGGCAAACGAAAACCTGCGATTTCCCGTAAATCCCGGACTCGGCCCGTATAGTTAAAAGTATACAAAGAAAGTACCCAGGGAGTAAACTAATTTCCCAAACGATTTTTTGAATTATTATTTCACCACTAGAGCCCATGAGACTTGTAGTTTTTAAAAATGTTTTCATTTTTGATGAGACGCTGAATAAAAGAAGTTTAATCGCCGGCAAACGAAAACCCGCGATTTCCCGTAAATCCCGGACTCGGCCCGTATAGTCAAAAGTATACAAAGAAAGTACCCAGGGAGTAAACTAATTTCCCAAACGATTTTTTGAATTATTATTTCACCACTAGAGCCCATGAGACTTGTAGTTTTTAAAAATGTTTTCATTTTTGATGAGACGCTTAATGAAAGTGGTTTAATCGCCGGCAAACGAAAACCCGCGATTTCCCGTAAATCCCGGGCTTGGCCGGTATAGTCGAATGTATACAAAGAAAGTACCCTGTGAGTAAACTCATTTCCAAAACCATTTTTTAAATTATTTTTTCACCACTAAAACGCATAAGACTTGTAGTTTTCAAAAATGTTTTCATTTTTGATGAGACGCTGAATAAAAGAAGTTTAATCGCCGGCAAACAAAATCCCGCAATTTCCCGTAAATCCCGGGCTTGGCCCGTATAGTCGAATGTATACAAAGAAAGTACCCAGGGAGTAAATTCATTTCCCGAACGATTTTTAAATTTTTTTTGCACCACTAAAACGCATGAGACTTGTAGTTTTCAAAAATGTTTTCATTTTTGAAGAGACGCTTAATGAAACAGGTTTAATCGCCGCCAAACGAAAACCTGCGATTTCCCGTAAATCCCGGGCTTGGCCCGTATAGTCGAATGTATACAAAGATAGTACCCAGGGAGTAAACTCATTTCTGGAACGATTTTTTAAGTTATTTTTTCACCACTAAAACGCATGAGACTTGTAGTTTTCAAAAATGTTTTCATTTTTGATGAGACGCTGAATAAAAGAAATTTAATCGCCGGCAAACGAAAACCTGCGATTTCCCGTAAATCCCGGACTCGGCCCGTATAGTCAAAAGTATACAAAGAAAGTACCCAGGGAGTAAACTAATTTCCCAAACGATTTTTTGAATTATTATTTCACCACTAGAGCCCATGAGACTTGTAGTTTTTAAAAATGTTTTCATTTTTGATGAGACGCTGAATAAAAGACGTTTAATCGCCGGCAAACAAAAACCCGCCATTTCCCGTAAACCCCGGACTCGGCCCGCATAGTCAAAATATACAAAGAAAGTACCCAGGGAGTAAACTCATTTCCCGAACGATTTTTTAAATTATTTTTTCAGCACTAAAACGCATGAGACTTGTAGTTTTTAAAAATGTTTTCATTTTTGATGAAACGGTGAATAAAAGAAGTTTAATCGCCGGCAAACGAAAACCCGCGATTTCCCGTAAATCCCGGACTCGGCCCGTATAGTCAAAAGTATACAAAGAAAGTACCCTGGGAGTAAACTTATTTCCGGAACGATTTTTTAAGTTATTTTTTCACCACTAAAACGCATGAGACTTGTAGTTTTCAGAAATGTTTTCATTTTTGATGAGACGCTGAATAAAAGAAGTTTAACCGCCGGCAAACGAAAACCCGCCATTTCCCGTAAACACCGGACTAGGTCCGTATAATCAAAAGTATACAAAGAAAGTACCCAGGGAGTAAACTCATTTCCCGAACGACTTTTTAAATTATTTTTTCAGCACTAAAACGCATGAGACTTGTAGTTTTTAAAAATGTTTTCATTTTTGATGAGACGCTGAATAAAAGACGTTTAATCGCCGGCAAACGAAAACCCGCCATTTCCCGTAAACCCCGGACTCGGCCCGCATAGTCAAAATATACAAAGAAAGTACCCAGGGAGTAAACTCATTTCCTGAACGATTTTTTAAATTATTTTTTCAGCACTAAAACGCATGAGACTTGTATTTTTTAAAAATGTTTTCAATTTTGATGAGACGGTGAATAAAAGAAGTTTAATCGCCGGCAAACGAAAACCCGCCATTTCCCGTAAACCCCGGACTCGGCCCGCATAGTCAAAATATACAAAGAAAGTACCCAGGGAGTAAACTCATTTCCCGAACGATTTTTTAAATTATTTTTTCAGCACTAAAACGCATGAGACTTGTAGTTTTTAAAAATGTTTTCATTTTTGATGAGACGGTGAATAAAAGAAGTTTAATCGCCGGCAAACGAAAACCCGCGATTTCCCGTAAATCCCGGACTCGGCCCGTATAGTCAAAAGTATACAAAGAAAGTACCCAGGGAGTAAACTTATTTCCGGAACGATTTTTTAAGTTATTTTTTCACCACTAAAACGCATGAGACTTGTAGTTTTCAGAAATGTTTTCATTTTTGATGAGACGCTTAATGAAAGTGGTTTAATCGCCGGCAAACGAAAACCCGCCATTTCCCGTAAACCCCGGACTCGGCCCGCATAGTCAAAAGTATACAAAGAAAGTACCCAGGGAGTAAACTCATTTCCTGAACGATTTTTTAAATTATTTTTTCAGCACTAAAACGCATGAGACTTGTATTTTTTAAAAATGTTTTCAATTTTGATGAGACGGTGAATAAAAGAAGTTTAATCGCCGGCAAACGAAAACCCGCCATTTCCCGTAAACCCCGGACTCGGCCCGCATAGTCAAAATATACAAAGAAAGTACCCAGGGAGTAAACTCATTTCCCGAACGATTTTTTAAATTATTTTTTCAGCACTAAAACGCATGAGACTTGTAGTTTTTAAAAATGTTTTCATTTTTGATGAGACGGTGAATAAAAGAAGTTTAATCGCCGGCAAACGAAAACCCGCGATTTCCCGTAAATCCCGGACTCGGCCCGTATAGTCAAAAGTATACAAAGAAAGTACCCAGGGAGTAAACTTATTTCCGGAACGATTTTTTAAGTTATTTTTTCACCACTAAAACGCATGAGACTTGTAGTTTTCAGAAATGTTTTCATTTTTGATGAGACGCTTAATGAAAGTGGTTTAATCGCCGGCAAACGAAAACCCGCGATTTCCCGTAAATCCCGGGCTTGGCCCGTATAGTCGAATGTATACAAAGAAAGTACCCTGTGAATAAACTCATTTCCAAAACGAATTTTTAAATTATCTTTTCACCACTAAAACGCTTGAGACTTGTAGTTTTAAAAAATGTTTTTATTTTTGATGAGACGCGGAATAAAAGAAGTTTAATCGCCGGCAAACGAAAACCCGCCATTTCCCGTAAACCCCGGACTCGGCCCGCATAGTCAAAAGTATACAAAAAAAGTACCCAGGGAGTAAACTCATTTCCCGAACGATTTTTTAAATTATTTTTTCACCACTAAAACGCATGAGACTTGTAGTTTTCAAAAATGTTTTCATTTTTGATGAGACTCTTAATGAAAGAGGTTTAATCGCCGGTAAACGAAAACCCGCGACTTCCCGTAAATCCCGGACTCCGCCCGTATAGTCAAAAGTATACAAAGAAAGTACCCAGGGAGTAAACTCATTTCTCGAACGATTTTTTAAATTATTATTTCACCACTAAAGCCCATGAGACTTGTAGTTTTTAAAAATGTTTTCATTTTTGATGAGACGCTGAATAAAAGAGGTTTAATTGCCGGCAAACGAAAACCCGCGACTTCCCGTAAATCCCGGACTCGGCCCGTATAGTCAAAAGTATACAAAGATAGTACCCAGGGAGTAAACTCATTTCCCGAACGATTTTTTATATTAATTTTCACCACTAAAACGCATGAGACTTGTAGTTTTCAGAAATGTTTTCATTTTTGATGAGACGCTTAATGAAAGTTGTTTAATCGCCGGCAAACAAAAACCCGCGATTTCCCGTAAATCCCGGGCTTGGTCCGTATAGTCGAATGTATACAAAGAAAGTACCCTGTGAGTAAACTCATTTCCGAAACGATTTTTTAAATTTTTTTTGCACCACTAAAACGCATGAGACTTGTAGTTTTCAAAAATATTTTCATTTTTGATGAGACGCTTAATGAAACAGGTTTAATCGCCGGCAAACGAAAACCCGCGATATCCCGTAAATCCCGGGCTTGGCCCGTATAGTCGAATGTATACAAAGAAAGTACCCTGTGAGTAAACTCATTTCCAGAACGATTTTTTAATTTATTTTTTCAACACTAAAACGCATGAGACTTGTAGTTTTCAAAAATGTTTTCATTTTTGATGAGACGCTTAATGAAAGAGGTTTAATCGCCGGCAAACGAAAACCCGAGATTTCCCGTAAATCCCGGGCTTGGCCCGTATAGTCAAAAGTATACAAAGATAGTACCCAGGGAGTAAACTCATTTCCCGAACGATTTTTTAATTTACTTTTTCACCACTAAAACGCATTAGACTTGTAGTTTTCAAAAATGTTTTCATTTTTGATGAGACGCTGAATAAAAGAAATTTAATCGCCGGCAAACGAAAACCTGCGATTTCCCGTAAATCCCGGACTCGGCCCGTATAGTTAAAAGTATACAAAGAAAGTACCCAGGGAGTAAACTAATTTCCCAAACGATTTTTTGAATTATTATTTCACCACTAGAGCCCATGAGACTTGTAGTTTTTAAAAATGTTTTCATTTTTGATGAGACGCTGAATAAAAGATGTTTAATCGCCGGCAAACGAAAACCCGCGATTTCCCGTAAATCCCGGACTCGGCCCGTATAGTCAAAAGTATACAAAGAAAGTACCCAGGGAGTAAACTAATTTCCCAAACGATTTTTTGAATTATTATTTCACCACTAGAGCCCATGAGACTTGTAGTTTTTAAAAATGTTTTCATTTTTGATGAGACGCTTAATGAAAGTGGTTTAATCGCCGGCAAACGAAAACCCGCGATTTCCCGTAAATCCCGGGCTTGGCCGGTATAGTCGAATGTATACAAAAAAGTACCCTGTGAGTAAACTCATTTCCAAAACCATTTTTTAAATTATTTTTTCACCACTAAAACGCATAAGACTTGTAGTTTTCAAAAATGTTTTCATTTTTGATGAGACGCTGAATAAAAGAAGTTTAATCGCCGGCAAACAAAATCCCGCAATTTCCCGTAAATCCCGGGCTCGGCCCGTATAGTCGAATGTATACAAAGATAGTACCCAGGGAGTAAATTCATTTCCCGAACGATTTTTAAATTTTTTTTGCACCACTAAAACGCATGAGACTTGTAGTTTTCAAAAATGTTTTCATTTTTAAAGAGACGCTTAATGAAACAGGTTTAATCGCCGCCAAACGAAAACCTGCGATTTCCCGTAAATCCCGGGCTTGGCCCGTATAGTCGAATGTATACAAAGATAGTACCCAGGGAGTAAACTCATTTCTGGAACGATTTTTTAAGTTATTTTTTCACCACTAAAACGCATGAGACTTGTAGTTTTCAAAAATGTTTTCATTTTTGATGAGACGCTGAATAAAAGAAATTTAATCGCCGGCAAACGAAAACCTGCGATTTCCCGTAAATCCCGGACTCGGCCCGTATAGTCAAAAGTATACAAAGAAAGTACCCAGGGAGTAAACTAATTTCCCAAACGATTTTTTGAATTATTATTTCACCACTAGAGCCCATGAGACTTGTAGTTTTTAAAAATGTTTTCATTTTTGATGAGACGCTGAATAAAAGACGTTTAATCGCCGGCAAACAAAAACCCGCCATTTCCCGTAAACCCCGGACTCGGCCCGCATAGTCAAAATATACAAAGAAAGTACCCAGGGAGTAAACTCATTTCCCGAACGATTTTTTAAATTATTTTTTCAGCACTAAAACGCATGAGACTTGTAGTTTTTAAAAATGTTTTCATTTTTGATGAGACGGTGAATAAAAGAAGTTTAATCGCCGGCAACCGAAAACCCGCGATTTCCCGTAAATCCCGGACTCGGCCCGTATAGTCAAAAGTATACAAAGAAAGTACCCAGGGAGTAAACTTATTTCCGGAACGATTTTTTAAGTTATTTTTTCACCACTAAAACGCATGAGACTTGTATTTTTCAGAAATGTTTTCATTTTTGATGAGACGCTGAATAAAAGAAGTTTAACCGCCGGCAAACGAAAACCCGCCATTTCCCGTAAACCCCGGACTAGGTCCGTATAATCAAAAGTATACAAAGAAAGTACCCAGGGAGTAAACTCATTTCCCGGACGACTTTTTAAATTATTTTTTCAGCACTAAAACGCATGAGACTTGTAGTTTTTAAAAATGTTTTCATTTTTGATGAGACGCTGAATAGAAGACGTTTAATCGCCGGCAAACGAAAACCCGCCATTTCCCGTAAACCCCGGACTCGGCCCGCATAGTCAAAATATACAAAGAAAGTACCCAGGGAGTAAACTCATTTCCTGAACGATTTTTTAAATTATTTTTTCAGCACTAAAACGCATGAGACTTGTATTTTTTAAAAATGTTTTCAATTTTGATGAGACGGTGAATAAAAGAAGTTTAATCGCCGGCAAACGAAAACCCGCCATTTCCCGTAAACCCCGGACTCGGCCCGCATAGTCAAAATATACAAAGAAAGTACCCAGGGAGTAAACTCATTTCCCGAACGATTTTTAAAATTATTTTTTCAGCACTAAAACGCATGAGACTTGTAGTTTTTAAAAATGTTTTCATTTTTGATGAGACGGTGAATAAAAGAAGTTTAATCGCCGGCAAACGAAAACCCGCGATTTCCCGTAAATCCCGGACTCGGCCCGTATAGTCAAAAGTATACAAAGAAAGTACCCAGGGAGTAAACTTATTTCCGGAACGATTTTTTAAGTTATTTTTTCACCACTAAAACGCATGAGACTTGTAGTTTTCAGAAATGTTTTCATTTTTGATGAGACGCTTAATGAAAGTGGTTTAATCGCCGGCAAACGAAAACCCGCGATTTCCCGTAAATCCCGGGCTTGGCCGGTATAGTCGAATGTATACAAAGAAAGTACCCAGGGAGTAAACTCATTTCCCGAACGATTTTTTAATTTACTTTTTCACCACTAAAACGCATTAGACTTGTAGTTTTCAAAAATGTTTTCATTTTTGATGAGACGCTGAATAAAAGAAATTTAATCGCCGGCAAACGAAAACCTGCGATTTCCCGTAAATCCCGGACTCGGCCCGTATAGTTAAAAGTATACAAAGAAAGTACCCAGGGAGTAAACTAATTTCCCAAACGATTTTTTGAATTATTATTTCACCACTAGAGCCCATGAGACTTGTAGTTTTTAAAAATGTTTTCATTTTTGATGAGACGCTGAATAAAAGAAGTTTAATCGCCGGCAAACGAAAACCCGCGATTTCCCGTAAATCCCGGACTCGGCCCGTATAGTCAAAAGTATACAAAGAAAGTACCCAGGGAGTAAACTAATTTCCCAAACGATTTTTTAAATTATTATTTCACCACTAGAGCCCATGAGACTTGTAGTTTTTAAAAATGTTTTCATTTTTGATGAGACGCTTAATGAAAGTGGTTTAATCGCCGGCAAACGAAAACCCGCGATTTCCCGTAAATCCCGGGCTTGGCCGGTATAGTCGAATGTATACAAAGAAAGTACCCTGTGAGTAAACTCATTTCTAAAACCATTTTTTAAATTATTTTTTCACCACTAAAACGCATAAGACTTGTAGTTTTCAAAAATGTTTTCATTTTTGATGAGACGCTGAATAAAAGAAGTTTAATCGCCGGCAAACAAAATCCCGCAATTTCCCGTAAATCCCGGGCTTGGCCCGTATAGTCGAATGTATACAAAGAAAGTACCCAGGGAGTAAATTCATTTCCCGAACGATTTTTAAATTTTTTTTGCACCACTAAAACGCATGAGACTTGTAGTTTTCAAAAATGTTTTCATTTTTGAAGAGACGCTTAATGAAACAGGTTCAATCGCCGCCAAACGAAAACCTGCGATTTCCCGTAAATCCCGGGCTTGGCCCGTATAGTCGAATGTATACAAAGATAGTACCCAGGGAGTAAACTCATTTCTGGAACGATTTTTTAAGTTATTTTTTCACCACTAAAACGCATGAGACTTGTAGTTTTCAAAAATGTTTTCATTTTTGATGAGACGCTGAATAAAAGAAATTTAATCGCCGGCAAACGAAAACCTGCGATTTCCCGTAAACCCCGGACTCGGCCCGCATAGTCAAAATATACAAAGAAAGTACCCAGGGGGTAAACTCATTTCCCGAACGATTTTTTAAATTATTTTTTCAGCACTAAAACGCATGAGACTTGTAGTTTTTAAAAATGTTTTCATTTTTGATGAGACGGTGAATAAAAGAAGTTTAATCGCCGGCAAACGAAAACCCGCGATTTCCCGTAAATCCCGGACTCGGCCCGTATAGTCAAAAGTATACAAAGAAAGTACCCTGGGAGTAAACTTATTTCCGGAACGATTTTTTAAGTTATTTTTTCACCACTAAAACGCATGAGACTTGTAGTTTTCAGAAATGTTTTCATTTTTGATGAGACGCTGAATAAAAGAAGTTTAACCGCCGGCAAACGAAAACCCGCCATTTCCCGTAAACCCCGGACTAGGTCCGTATAATCAAAAGTATACAAAGAAAGTACCCAGGGAGTAAACTCATTTCCCGAACGACTTTTTAAATTATTTTTTCAGCACTAAAACGCATGAGACTTGTAGTTTTTAAAAATGTTTTCATTTTTGATGAGACGCTGAATAAAAGACGTTTAATCGCCGGCAAACGAAAACCCGCCATTTCCCGTAAACCCGGACTCGGCCCGCATAGTCAAAATGTACAAAGAAAGTACCCAGGGAGTAAACTCATTTCCTGAACGATTTTTTAAATTATTTTTTCAGCACTAAAACGCATGAGACTTGTAGTTTTTAAAAATGTTTTCATTTTTGATGAGACGGTGAATAAAAGAAGTTTAATCGCCGGCAAACGAAAACCCGCGATTTCCCGTAAATCCCGGACTCGGCCCGTATAGTCAAAAGTATACAAAGAAAGTACCCAGGGAGTAAACCTATTTCCAGAACGATTTTTTAAGTTATTTTTTCACCACTAAAACGCATGAGACTTGTAGTTTTCAGAAATGTTTTCATTTTTGATGAGACGCTTAATGAAAGTGGTTTAATCGCCGGCAAACGAAAACCCGCGATTTCCCGTAAATCCCGGGCTTGGCCCGTATAGTCGAATGTATACAAAGAAAGTACCCTGTGAATAAACTCATTTCCAAAACGAATTTTTAAATTATCTTTTCACCACTAAAACGCTTGAGACTTGTAGTTTTAAAAAATGTTTTTATTTTTGATGAGACGCTGAATAAAAGAAGTTTAATCGCCGGCAAACGAAAACCCGCCATTTCCCGTAAACCCCGGACTCGGCCCGCATAGTCAAAAGTATACAAAAAAAGTACCCAGGGAGTAAACTCATTTCCCGAACGATTTTTTAAATTATTTTTTCACCACTAAAACGCATGAGACTTGTAGTTGTCAAAAATGTTTTCATTTTTGATGAGACTCTTAATGAAAGAGGTTTAATCGCCGGTAAACGAAAACCCGCGACTTCCCGTAAATCCCGGACTCCGCCCGTATAGTCAAAAGTATACAAAGAAAGTACCCAGGGAGTAAACTCATTTCTCGAACGATTTTTTAAATTATTATTTCACCACTAAAGCCCATGAGACTTGTATTTTTCAGAAATGTTTTCATTTTTGATGAGACGCTGAATAAAAGAAGTTTAACCGCCGGCAAACGAAAACCCGCCATTTCCCGTAAACCCCGGACTAGGTCCGTATAATCAAAAGTATACAAAGAAAGTACCCAGGGAGTAAACTCATTTCCCGGACGACTTTTTAAATTATTTTTTCAGCACTAAAACGCATGAGACTTGTAGTTTTTAAAAATGTTTTCATTTTTGATGAGACGCTGAATAGAAGACGTTTAATCGCCGGCAAACGAAAACCCGCCATTTCCCGTAAACCCCGGACTCGGCCCGCATAGTCAAAATATACAAAGAAAGTACCCAGGGAGTAAACTCATTTCCTGAACGATTTTTTAAATTATTTTTTCAGCACTAAAACGCATGAGACTTGTATTTTTTAAAAATGTTTTCAATTTTGATGAGACGGTGAATAAAAGAAGTTTAATCGCCGGCAAACGAAAACCCGCCATTTCCCGTAAACCCCGGACTCGGCCCGCATAGTCAAAATATACAAAGAAAGTACCCAGGGAGTAAACTCATTTCCCGAACGATTTTTAAAATTATTTTTTCAGCACTAAAACGCATGAGACTTGTAGTTTTTAAAAATGTTTTCATTTTTGATGAGACGGTGAATAAAAGAAGTTTAATCGCCGGCAAACGAAAACCCGCGATTTCCCGTAAATCCCGGACTCGGCCCGTATAGTCAAAAGTATACAAAGAAAGTACCCAGGGAGTAAACTTATTTCCGGAACGATTTTTTAAGTTATTTTTTCACCACTAAAACGCATGAGACTTGTAGTTTTCAGAAATGTTTTCATTTTTGATGAGACGCTTAATGAAAGTGGTTTAATCGCCGGCAAACGAAAACCCGCGATTTCCCGTAAATCCCGGGCTTGGCCGGTATAGTCGAATGTATACAAAGAAAGTACCCAGGGAGTAAACTCATTTCCCGAACGATTTTTTAATTTACTTTTTCACCACTAAAACGCATTAGACTTGTAGTTTTCAAAAATGTTTTCATTTTTGATGAGACGCTGAATAAAAGAAATTTAATCGCCGGCAAACGAAAACCTGCGATTTCCCGTAAATCCCGGACTCGGCCCGTATAGTTAAAAGTATACAAAGAAAGTACCCAGGGAGTAAACTAATTTCCCAAACGATTTTTTGAATTATTATTTCACCACTAGAGCCCATGAGACTTGTAGTTTTTAAAAATGTTTTCATTTTTGATGAGACGCTGAATAAAAGAAGTTTAATCGCCGGCAAACGAAAACCCGCGATTTCCCGTAAATCCCGGACTCGGCCCGTATAGTCAAAAGTATACAAAGAAAGTACCCAGGGAGTAAACTAATTTCCCAAACGATTTTTTAAATTATTATTTCACCACTAGAGCCCATGAGACTTGTAGTTTTTAAAAATGTTTTCATTTTTGATGAGACGCTTAATGAAAGTGGTTTAATCGCCGGCAAACGAAAACCCGCGATTTCCCGTAAATCCCGGGCTTGGCCGGTATAGTCGAATGTATACAAAGAAAGTACCCTGTGAGTAAACTCATTTCTAAAACCATTTTTTAAATTATTTTTTCACCACTAAAACGCATAAGACTTGTAGTTTTCAAAAATGTTTTCATTTTTGATGAGACGCTGAATAAAAGAAGTTTAATCGCCGGCAAACAAAATCCCGCAATTTCCCGTAAATCCCGGGCTTGGCCCGTATAGTCGAATGTATACAAAGAAAGTACCCAGGGAGTAAATTCATTTCCCGAACGATTTTTAAATTTTTTTTGCACCACTAAAACGCATGAGACTTGTAGTTTTCAAAAATGTTTTCATTTTTGAAGAGACGCTTAATGAAACAGGTTCAATCGCCGCCAAACGAAAACCTGCGATTTCCCGTAAATCCCGGGCTTGGCCCGTATAGTCGAATGTATACAAAGATAGTACCCAGGGAGTAAACTCATTTCTGGAACGATTTTTTAAGTTATTTTTTCACCACTAAAACGCATGAGACTTGTAGTTTTCAAAAATGTTTTCATTTTTGATGAGACGCTGAATAAAAGAAATTTAATCGCCGGCAAACGAAAACCTGCGATTTCCCGTAAACCCCGGACTCGGCCCGCATAGTCAAAATATACAAAGAAAGTACCCAGGGAGTAAACTCATTTCCCGAACGATTTTTTAAATTATTTTTTCAGCACTAAAACGCATGAGACTTGTAGTTTTTAAAAATGTTTTCATTTTTGATGAGACGGTGAATAAAAGAAGTTTAATCGCCGGCAAACGAAAACCCGCGATTTCCCGTAAATCCCGGACTCGGCCCGTATAGTCAAAAGTATACAAAGAAAGTACCCTGGGAGTAAACTTATTTCCGGAACGATTTTTTAAGTTACTTTTTCACCACTAAAACGCATGAGACTTGTAGTTTTCAGAAATGTTTTCATTTTTGATGAGACGCTGAATAAAAGAAGTTTAACCGCCGGCAAACGAAAACCCGCCATTTCCCGTAAACCCCGGACTAGGTCCGTATAATCAAAAGTATACAAAGAAAGTACCCAGGGAGTAAACTCATTTCCCGAACGACTTTTTAAATTATTTTTTCAGCACTAAAACGCATGAGACTTGTAGTTTTTAAAAATGTTTTCATTTTTGATGAGACGCTGAATAAAAGACGTTTAATCGCCGGCAAACGAAAACCCGCCATTTCCCGTAAACCCGGACTCGGCCCGCATAGTCAAAATGTACAAAGAAAGTACCCAGGGAGTAAACTCATTTCCTGAACGATTTTTTAAATTATTTTTTCAGCACTAAAACGCATGAGACTTGTAGTTTTTAAAAATGTTTTCATTTTTGATGAGACGGTGAATAAAAGAAGTTTAATCGCCGGCAAACGAAAACCCGCGATTTCCCGTAAATCCCGGACTCGGCCCGTATAGTCAAAAGTATACAAAGAAAGTACCCAGGGAGTAAACCTATTTCCAGAACGATTTTTTAAGTTATTTTTTCACCACTAAAACGCATGAGACTTGTAGTTTTCAGAAATGTTTTCATTTTTGATGAGACGCTTAATGAAAGTGGTTTAATCGCCGGCAAACGAAAACCCGCGATTTCCCGTAAATCCCGGGCTTGGCCCGTATAGTCGAATGTATACAAAGAAAGTACCCTGTGAATAAACTCATTTCCAAAACGAATTTTTAAATTATCTTTTCACCACTAAAACGCTTGAGACTTGTAGTTTTAAAAAATGTTTTTATTTTTGATGAGACGCTGAATAAAAGAAGTTTAATCGCCGGCAAACGAAAACCCGCCATTTCCCGTAAACCCCGGACTCGGCCCGCATAGTCAAAAGTATACAAAAAAAGTACCCAGGGAGTAAACTCATTTCCCGAACGATTTTTTAAATTATTTTTTCACCACTAAAACGCATGAGACTTGTAGTTGTCAAAAATGTTTTCATTTTTGATGAGACTCTTAATGAAAGAGGTTTAATCGCCGGTAAACGAAAACCCGCGACTTCCCGTAAATCCCGGACTCCGCCCGTATAGTCAAAAGTATACAAAGAAAGTACCCAGGGAGTAAACTCATTTCTCGAACGATTTTTTAAATTATTATTTCACCACTAAAGCCCATGAGACTTGTAGTTTTTAAAAATGTTTTCATTTTTGATGAGACGCTGAATAAAAGAGGTTTAATTGCCGGCAAACGAAAACCCGCGACTTCCCGTAAATCCCAGACTCGGCCCGTATAGTCAAAAGTATACAAAGAAAGTACCCAGGGAGTAAACTCATTTCCCGAACGATTTTTTATATTAATTTTCACCACTAAAACGCATGAGACTTGTAGTTTTCAGAAATGTTTTCATTTTTGATAAGACGCTTAATGAAAGTTGTTTAATCCCCGGCAAACAAAAACCCGCGATTTCCCGTAAATCCCGGGCTTGGTCCGTATAGTCGAATGTATACAAAGAAAGTACCCTGTGAGTAAACTCATTTCCGAAACGATTTTTTCAATTATCTTTTCACCACTAAAACGCATGAGACTTGCAGTTTTCAAAAATGTTTTCATTTTTGATGAGAGGCTTAATAAAAGAGGTTTAATCGCCGGCAAACAAAATCCCGCGATTTCCCGTAAATACCGGGCTTGGCCCGTATAGTCGAATGTATACAAAGAAAGTACCCAGGGAGTAAACTCATTTCCCTAACGATTTTTTAAATTTTTTTTGCACCACTAAAACGCATGAGACTTGTAGTTTTCAAAAATATTTTCATTTTTGATGAGACGCTTAATGAAACAGGTTTAATCGCCGGCAAACGAAAACCCGCGATATCCCGTAAATCCCGGGCTTGGCCCGTATAGTCGAATGTATACAAAGAAAGTACCCTGTGAGTAAACTCATTTCCAGAACGATTTTTTAATTTATTTTTTCAACACTAAAACGCATGAGACTTGTAGTTTTCAAAAATGTTTTCATTTTTGATGAGACGCTTAATGAAAGAGGTTTAATCGCCGGCAAACGAAAACCCGAGATTTCCCGTAAATCCCGGGCTTGGCCCGTATAGTCAAAAGTATACAAAGATAGTACCCAGGGAGTAAACTCATTTCCCGAACGATTTTTTAATTTACTTTTTCACCACTAAAACGCATTAGACTTGTAGTTTTCAAAAATGTTTTCATTTTTGATGAGACGCTGAATAAAAGAAATTTAATCGCCGGCAAACGAAAACCTGCGATTTCCCGTAAATCCCGGACTCGGCCCGTATAGTTAAAAGTATACAAAGAAAGTACCCAGGGAGTAAACTCATTTCCAAAACCATTTTTTAAATTATTTTTTCACCACTAAAACGCATAAGACTTGTAGTTTTCAAAAATGTTTTCATTTTTGATGAGACGCTGAATAAAAGAAGTTTAATCGCCGGCAAACAAAATCCCGCAATTTCCCGTAAATCCCGGGCTCGGCCCGTATAGTCGAATGTATACAAAGAAAGTACCCAGGGAGTAAATTCATTTCCCGAACGATTTTTAAATTTTTTTTGCACCACTAAAACGCATGAGACTTGTAGTTTTCAAAAATGTTTTCATTTTTGAAGAGACGCTTAATGAAACAGGTTTAATCGCCGCCAAACGAAAACCTGCGATTTCCCGTAAATCCCGGGCTTGGCCCGTATAGTCGAATGTATACAAAGATAGTACCCAGGGAGTAAACTCACTTCTGGAACGATTTTTTAAGTTATTTTTTCACCACTAAAACGCATGAGACTTGTAGTTTTCAAAAATGTTTTCATTTTTGATGAGACGCTGAATAAAAGAAATTTAATCGCCGGCAAACGAAAACCTGCGATTTCCCGTAAATCCCGGACTCGGCCCGTATAGTCAAAAGTATACAAAGAAAGTACCCAGGGAGTAAACTAATTTCCCAAACGATTTTTTGAATTATTATTTCACCACTAGAGCCCATGAGACTTGTAGTTTTTAAAAATGTTTTCATTTTTGATGAGACGCTGAATAAAAGACGTTTAATCGCCGGCAAACAAAAACCCGCCATTTCCCGTAAACCCCGGACTCGGCCCGCATAGTCAAAATATACAAAGAAAGTACCCAGGGAGTAAACTCATTTCTTGAACGATTTTTTAAATTATTTTTTCAGCACTAAAACGCATGAGACTTGTAGTTTTTAAAAATGTTTTCATTTTTGATGAGACGGTGAATAAAAGAAGTTTAATCGCCGGCAAACGAAAACCCGCGATTTCCCGTAAATCCCGGACTCGGCCCGTATAGTCAAAAGTATACAAAGAAAGTACCCAGGGAGTAAACTTATTTCCGGAACGATTTTTTAAGTTATTTTTTCACCACTAAAACGCATGAGACTTGTAGTTTTCAGAAATGTTTTCATTTTTGATGAGACGCTGAATAAAAGAAGTTTAACCGCCGGCAAACGAAAACCCGCCATTTCCCGTAAACCCCGGACTAGGTCCGTATAATCAAAAGTATACAAAGAAAGTACCCAGGGAGTAAACTCATTTCCCGAACGACTTTTTAAATTATTTTTTCAGCACTAAAACGCATGAGACTTGTAGTTTTTAAAAATGTTTTCATTTTTGATGAGACGCTGAATAGAAGACGTTTAATCGCCGGCAAACGAAAACCCGCCATTTCCCGTAAACCCCGGACTCGGCCCGCATAGTCAAAATATACAAAGAAAGTACCCAGGGAGTAAACTCATTTCCTGAACGATTTTTTAAATTATTTTTTCAGCACTAAAACGCATGAGACTTGTATTTTTTAAAAATGTTTTCAATTTTGATGAGACGGTGAATAAAAGAAGTTTAATCGCCGGCAAACGAAAACCCGCCATTTCCCGTAAACCCCGGACTCGGCCCGCATAGTCAAAATATACAAAGAAAGTACCCAGGGAGTAAACTCATTTCCCGAACGATTTTTTAAATTATTTTTTCAGCACTAAAACGCATGAGACTTGTAGTTTTTAAAAATGTTTTCATTTTTGATGAGACGGTGAATAAAAGAAGTTTAATCGCCGGCAAACGAAAACCCGCGATTTCCCGTAAATCCCGGACTCGGCCCGTATAGTCAAAAGTATACAAAGAAAGTACCCAGGGAGTAAACTTATTTCCGGAACGATTTTTTAAGTTATTTTTTCACCACTAAAACGCATGAGACTTGTAGTTTTCAGAAATGTTTTCATTTTTGATGAGACGCTTAATGAAAGTGGTTTAATCGCCGGCAAACGAAAACCCGCGATTTCCCGTAAATCCCGGGCTTGGCCGGTATAGTCGAATGTATACAAAGAAAGTACCCTGTGAGTAAACTCATTTCAAAAACCATTTTTTAAATTATCTTTTCACCACTAAAACGCATAAGACTTGTAGTTTTCAAAAATGTTTTCATTTTTGATGAGACGCTGAAT
Organism: Hydractinia symbiolongicarpus; assembly: GCF_029227915.1. Taxonomy (NCBI): domain Eukaryota; kingdom Metazoa; phylum Cnidaria; class Hydrozoa; order Anthoathecata; family Hydractiniidae; genus Hydractinia; species Hydractinia symbiolongicarpus. The sequence continues at coordinate 4,087,710 of NC_079884.1, read as the reverse complement.
AAAAGAAGTTTAACCGGCGGCAAACGAAAACCCGCCATTTCCCGTAAACCCCGGACTAGGTCCGTATAATCAAAAGTATACAAAGAAAGTACCCAGGGAGTAAACTCATTTCCCGAACGACTTTTTAAATTATTTTTTCAGCACTAAAACGCATGAGACTTGTAGTTTTTAAAAATGTTTTCATTTTTGATGAGACGCTGAATAAAAGACGTTTAATCGCCGGCAAACGAAAACCCGCCATTTCCCGTAAACCCCGGACTCGGCCCGCATAGTCAAAATATACAAAGAAAGTACCCAGGGAGTAAACTCATTTCCTGAACGATTTTTTAAATTATTTTTTCAGCACTAAAACGCATGAGACTTGTAGTTTTTAAAAATGTTTTCAATTTTGATGAGACGGTGAATAAAAGAAGTTTAATCGCCGGCAAACGAAAACCTGCGCTTTCCCGTAAATCCTGGACTCGGCCCGTATAGTCAAAAGTATACAAAGAAAGTACCCAGGGAGTAAACTCATTTCCTAAACGATTTTTTAAATTATTATTTTACCACTAAAACGCATGAGACTTGTAGTTTTCAAGAATGTTTTCATTTTTGATGAGACGCTGAATAAAAGCAGTTTAATCGCCGGCAAACGAAAACCTGCGATTTCTCGTAAATCCCGGACTCGGCCCGTATAGTCAAAAGTATAGAAAGAAAGTACCCAGGGTGTAAACTCATTTCCCGAACGATTTTTTAAATTATTTTTTCACCACTAAAACGCATGAGACTTGTAGTTTTCAAAAATGTTTTTATTTTTGATGAGACGCTGAATAAAAGAAGTTTAATGGCCGGCAAACGAAAACCCGCCGTTTCCCGTAAACCCCGGACTCGGCCCGCATAGTCAAAAGTATACAAAAAAAGTACCCAGGGAGTAAACTCATTTCCCGAACGATTTTTTAAATTATTTTTTCACCACTAAAGCCCATGAGACTTGTAGTTTTCAGAAATGTTATCATTTTTGATGAGACGCTTAATGAAAGTGGTTTAATCGCCGGCAAACGAAAACCCGCGATTTCCCGTAAATCCCGGGCTTGGCCCGTATAGTCGAATGTATACAAAGAAAGTACCCTGTGAGTAAACTCATTTCCAAAACGATTTTTTAAATTATCTTTTCACAACTAAAACGCTTGAGACTTGTAGTTTTCAAAAATGTTTTTATTTTTGATGAGACGCTGAATAAAAAAAAGTTTAATCGCCGGCAAACGAAAACCCGCCATTTCCCGTAAGCCCCGGACTCGGCCCGCATAGTCAAAAGTATACAATGAAAGTACCCAGGGAGTAAACTCATTTCCCGAACGATTTTTTAAATTATTTTTTCACCACTAAAACGCATGAGACTTGTAGTTTTCAAAAATGTTTTTATTTTTGATGAGACGCTGAATAAAAGAAGTTTAATCGCCGGTAAACGAAAACCTGCGATTTCCCGTAAATCACGGACTCGGCCCGTATAGTCAAAAGTATACAAAGAAAGTACCCAGGGTGTAAACTCATTTCCCGAACGATTTTTAAATTTTTATTTCACCACTAAAGCCCATGAGACTTGTAGTATTTAAAAATATTTTCATTTTTGATGAGACGCTGAATAAAAGAAGTTTAATCGCCGGCAAACGAAAACCCGTGACTTCCCGTTAATCCCGGACTCGGCCCGTATAGTCAAAAGTATACAAAGAAAGTACCCAGGGAGTAAACTCATTTCCCGAACGATTTTATAAATTATTATTTCACCACTAAAGCCCATGAGACTTGTAGTTTTCAAAAATGTTTTTATTTTTGATGAGACGCTGAATAAAAGAAGTTTAATCGCCGGTAAACGAAAACCTGCGATTTCCGGTAAATCACGGACTCGGCCCGTATAGTCAAAAGTATACAAAGAAAGTACCCAGGGTGTAAACTCATTTCCCGAACGATTTTTTAAATTATTATTTCACCACTAAAACCCATGAGACTTGTAGTATTTAAAAATATTTTCATTTTTGATGAGACGCTGAATAAAAGAAGTTTAATCGCCGGCAAACGAAAACCCGTGACTTCCCGCAAATCCCGGACTCGGCCCGTATAGTCAAAAGTATACAAAGAAAGTACCCAGGGAGTAAACTCATTTCCCGAACGATGTTATAAATTATTATTTCACCACTAAAGCCCATGAGACTTGTAGTATTTAAAAATATTTTCATTTTTGATGAGACGCTGAATAAAAGAAGTTTAATCGCCGGCAAACGAAAACCTGCGATTTCCCGTAAATCCCGGACTCGGCCCGTATAGTCAAAAGTATAGAAAGAAAGTACCCAGGGTGTAAACTCATTTCCCGAACGATTTTTTAAATTATTTTTTCACCACTAAAACGCATGAGACTTGTAGTTTTCAAAAATGTTTTTATTTTTGATGAGACGCTGAATAAAAGAAGTTTAATGGCCGGCAAACGAAAACCCGCCATTTCCCGTAAACCCCGGACTCGGCCCGCATAGTCAAAAGTATACAAAAAAAGTACCCAGGGAGTAAACTCATTTCCCGAACGATTTTTTAAATTATTTTTTCACCACTAAAGCCCATGAGACTTGTAGTTTTCAGAAATGTTATCATTTTTGATGAGACGCTTAATGAAAGTGGTTTAATCGCCGGCAAACGAAAACCCGCGATTTCCCGTAAATCCCGGGCTTGGCCCGTATAGTCGAATGTATACAAAGAAAGTACCCTGTGAGTAAACTCATTTCCAAAACGATTTTTTAAATTATCTTTTCACAACTAAAACGCTTGAGACTTGTAGTTTTCAAAAATGTTTTTATTTTTGATGAGACGCTGAATAAAAAAAGTTTAATCGCCGGCAAACGAAAACCCGCCATTTCCCGTAAGCCCCGGACTCGGCCCGCATAGTCAAAAGTATACAATGAAAGTACCCAGGGAGTAAACTCATTTCCCGAACGATTTTTTAAATTATTTTTTCACCACTAAAACGCATGAGACTTGTAGTTTTCAAAAATGTTTTTATTCTTGATGAGACGCTGAATAAAAGAAGTTTAATCGCCGGTAAACGAAAACCTGCGATTTCCCGTAAATCACGGACTCGGCCCGTATAGTCAAAAGTATACAAAGAAAGTACCCAGGGTGTAAACTCATTTCCCGAACGATTTTTTAAATTATTATTTCACCACTAAAGCCCATGAGACTTGTCGTATTTAAAAATATTTTCATTTTTGATGAGACGCTGAATAAAAGAAGTTTAATCGCCGGCAAACGAAAACCCGTGACTTCCCGTAAATCCCGGACTCGGCCCGTATAGTCAAAAGTATACAAAGAAAGTACCCAGGGAGTAAACTCATTTCCCGAACGATTTTATAAATTATTATTTCACCACTAAAGCCCATGAGACTTGTAGTTTTCAAAAATGTTTTTATTTTTGATGAGACGCTGAATAAAAGAAGTTTAATCGCCGGTAAACGAAAACCTGCGATTTCCCGTAAATCACGGACTCGGCCCGTATAGTCAAAAGTATACAAAGAAAGTACCCAGGGTGTAAACTCATTTTCCGAACGATTTTTTAAATTATTATTTCACCACTAAAGCCCATGAGACTTGTAGTATTTAAAAATATTTTCATTTTTGATGAGACGCTGAATAAAAGAAGTTTAATCGCCGGCAAACGAAAACCCGTGACTTCCCGTAAATCCCGGACTCGGCCCGTATAGTCAAAAGTATACAAAGAAAGTACCCAGGGAGTAAACTCATTTCCCGAACGATTTTATAAATTATTATTTCACCACTAAAGCCCATGAGACTTGTAGTATTTAAAAATATTTTCATTTTTGATGAGACGCTGAATAAAAGAAGTTTAATCGCCGGCAAACAAAAACCCGCGACTTCCCGTAAATCCCGGACTTGGCCCGTATAGTCAAAAGTTTACAAAGAAAGTACCCAGGGAGTAAACTCATTTCCCGAACGATTTTTTAAATTATTATTTCACCACTAAAGCCCATGAGACTTGTAGTACTTAAAAATATTTTCATTTTTGATGAGACGCTGAATAAAAGAAGTTTAATCGCCGGCAAACGAAAACCCGCGACTTCCCGTAAATCCCGGACTCGGCCCGTATAGTCAAAAGTATACAGAGAAAGTACCCAGGGAGTAAACTCATTTCCCGAACGATTTTTTAAATTAATTTTCACCACTAAAACGCATGAGACTTGTAGTTTTCAGAAATGTTTTCATTTTTGATGGGACGTTTAATGAAAGTTGTTTAATCGCCGGCAAACAAAATCCCGCGATTTCCCGTAAATCCCGGGCTTGGCCCGTATAGTCGAATGTATACAAAGAAAGTACCCAGGGAGTAAATTCATTTCCCGAACGATTTTTAAATTTTTTTTGCACCACTAAAACGCATGAGACTTGTAGTTTTCAAAAATATTTTCATTTTTGAAGAGACGCTTAATGAAACAGGTTTAATCGCCGGCAAACGAAAACCCGCGATTTCCCGTAAATCCCGGGCTTGGCCCGTATAGTCGAATGTATACAAAGAAAGTACCCAGGGAGTAAACTCATTTCTGGAACGATTTTTTAAGTTATTTTTTCACCACTAAAACGCATGAGACTTGTAGTTTTCAAAAATGTTTTCATTTTTGATGAGACGCTGAATAAAAGAAATTTAATCGCCGGCAAACGAAAACCTGCGATTTCCCGTAAATCCCGGACTCGGCCCGTATAGTCAAAAGTATACAAAGATAGTACCCAGGGAGTAAACTCATTTCCCGAACGATTTTTTAATTTATTTTTTCACCACTAAAACGCATGAGACTTGTAGTTTTCAAAAATGTTTTCATTTTTGATGAGACGCTGAATAAAAGAAATTTAATCGCCGGCAAACGAAAACCTGCGATTTCCCGTAAATCCCGGACTCGGCCCGTATAGTCAAAAGTATACAAAGAAAGTACCCAGGGAGTAAACTAATTTCCCAAACGATTTTTTGAATTATTATTTCACCACTAGAGCCCATGAGACTTGTAGTTTTTAAAAATGTTTTCATTTTTGATGAAACGCTGAATAAAAGACGTTTAATCGCCGGCAAACGAAAACCCGCCATTTCCCGTAAACCCCGGACTCGGCCCGCATAGTCAAAATATACAAAGAAAGTACCCAGGGAGTAAACTCATTTCCCGAACGATTTTTTAAAATATTTTTTCAGCACTAAAACGCATGAGACTTGTAGTTTTTAAAAATGTTTTCATTTTTGATGAGACGGTGAATAAAAGAAGTTTAATCGCCGGCAAACGAAAACCCGCGATTTCCCGTAAATCCCGGACTCGGCCCGTATAGTCAAAAGTATACAAAGAAAGTACCCAGGGAGTAAACTTATTTCCGGAACGATTTTTTAAGTTATTTTTTCACCACTAAAACGCATGAGACTTGTAGTTTTCAGAAATGTTTTCATTTTTGATGAGACGCTTAATGAAAGTGGTTTAATCGCCGGCAAACGAAAACCCGCGATTTCACGTAAATCCCGGGCTTGGCCGGTATAGTCGAATGTATACAAAGAAAGTACCCTGTGAGTAAACTCATTTCAAAAACCATTTTTTAAATTATCTTTTCACCGCTAAAACGCATAAGACTTGTAGTTTTCAAAAATGTTTTCATTTTTGATGAGACGCTGAATAAAAGAAGTTTAACTGCCGGCAAACGAAAACCCGCCATTTCCCGTAAACCTCGGACTAGGTCCGTATAATCAAAAGTATACAAAGAAAGTACCCAGGGAGTAAACTCATTTCCCGAACGACTTTTTAAATTATTTTTTCAGCACTAAAACGCATGAGACTTGTAGTTTTTAAAAATGTTTTCATTTTTGATGAGACGCTGAATAAAAGACGTTTAATCGCCGGCAAACGAAAACCCGCCATTTCCCGTAAACCCCGGACTCGGCCCGCATAGTCAAAATATACAAAGAAAGTACCCAGGGAGTAAACTCATTTCCTGAACGATTTTTTAAATTATTTTTTCAGCACTAAAACGCATGAGACTTGTATTTTTTAAAAATGTTTTCAATTTTGATGAGACGATGAATAAAAGAAGGTTAATCGCCGGCAAACGAAAACCTGCGCTTTCCCGTAAATCCTGGACTCGGCCCGTATAGTCAAAAGTATACAAAGAAAGTACCCAGGGAGTAAACTCATTTCCTAAACGATTTTTTAAATTATTATTTTACCACTAAAACGCATGAGACTTGTAGTTTTCAAGAATGTTTTCATTTTTGATGAGACGCTGAATAAAAGCAGTTTAATCGCCGGCAAACGAAAACCCGCCATTTCCCGTAAACCCCGGACTCGGCCCGCATAGTCAAAATATACAAAGAAAGTACCCAGGGAGTAAACTCATTTCCCGAACGATTTTTTAAATTATTTTTTCAGCACTAAAACGCATGAGACTTGTAGTTTTCAGAAATGTTTTCATTTTTGATGAGACGCTTAATGAAAGTGGTTTAATCGCCGGCAAACGAAAACCCGCGATTTCCCGTAAATCCCGGGCTTGGCCGGTATAGTCGAATGTATACAAAGAAAGTACCCTGTGAGTAAACTCATTTCAAAAACCATTTTTTGAATTATCTTTTCACCACTAAAACGCATAAGACTTGTAGTTTTCAAAAATGTTTTCATTTTTGATGAGACGCTGAATAAAAGAAGTTTAACCGCCGGCAAACGAAAACCCGCCATTTCCCGTAAACCCCGGACTGGGTCCGTATAATCAAAAGTATACAAAGAAAGTACCCAGGGAGTAAACTCATTTCCCGAACGACTTTTTAAATTATTTTTTCAGCACTAAAACGCATGAGACTTGTAGTTTTTAAAAATGTTTTCATTTTTGATGAGACGCTGAATAAAAGACGTTTAATCGCCGGCAAACGAAAACCCGCCATTTCCCGTAAACCCCGGACTCGGCCCGCATAGTCAAAATATACAAAGAAAGTACCCAGGGAGTAAGCTCATTTCCTGAACGATTTTTTAAATTTTTTTTCTTAGCACTAAAACGCATGAGAATTGTAGTTTAAAATGTTTTCAATTTTGATGAGATGGTGAATAAAAAAAGTTTAATCGCCGGCAAACGAAAACCTGCGCTTTCCCGTAAATCCTGGACTCGGCCCGTATAGTCAAAAGTATACAAAGAAAGTACCCAGGGAGTAAACTCATTTCCTAAACGATTTTTTAAATTATTATTTTACCACTAAAACGCATGAGACTTGTAGTTTTCAAGAATGTTTTCATTTTTGATGAGACGCTGAATAAAAGCAGTTTAATCGCCGGCAAACGAAAACCTGCGATTTCCCGTAAATCCCGGACTCGGCCCGTATAGTCAAAAGTATAGAAAGAAGTACCCAGGGTGTAAACTCATTTCCCGAACGATTTTTTAAATTATTTTTTCACCACTAAAACGCATGAGACTTGTAGTTTTCAAAAATGTTTTTATTTTTGATGAGACGCTGAATAAAAGAAGTTTAATGGCCGGCAAACGAAAACCCGCGATTTCCCGTAAATCCCGGGCTTGGCCCGTATAGTCGAATGTATACAAAGAAAGTACCCTGTGAGTAAACTCATTTCCCGAACGATTTTTTAAATTATTTTTTCACCACTAAAGCCCATGAGACTTGTAGTTTTCAGAAATGTTATCATTTTTGATGAGACGCTTAATGAAAGTGGTTTAATCGCCGGCAAACGAAAACCCGCGATTTCCCGTAAATCCCGGGCTTGGCCCGTATAGTCGAATGTATACAAAGAAAGTACCCTGTGAGTAAACTCATTTCCAAAACGATTTTTTAAATTATCTTTTCACCACTAAAACGCTTGAGACTTGTAGTTTTCAAAAATGTTTTTATTTTTGATGAGACGCTGAATAAAAAAAGTTTAATCGCCGGCAAACGAAAACCCGCCATTTCCCGTAAACCCCGGACTCGGCCCGCATAGTCAAAAGTATACAATGAAAGTACCCAGGGAGTAAACTCATTTCCCGAACGATTTTTTAAATTATTTTTTCACCACTAAAACGCATGAGACTTGTAGTTTTCAAAAATGTTTTTATTTTTGATGAGACGCTGAATAAAAGAAGTTTAATCGCCGGTAAACGAAAACCTGCGATTTCCCGTAGATCACGGACTCGGCCCGTATAGTCAAAAGTATACAACGAAAGTACCCAGGGTGTAAACTCATTTCCCGAACGATTTTTTAAATTATTATTTCACCACTAAAGCCCATGAGACTTGTAGTATTTAAAAATCTTTTCATTTTTGATGAGACGCTGAATAAAAGAAGTTTAATCGCCGGCAAACGAAAACCCGTGACTTCCCGTAAATCCCGGACTCGGCCCGTATAGTCAAAAGTATACAAAGAAAGTACCCAGGGAGTAAACTCATTTCCCGAACGATTTTTTAAATTATTTTTTCACCACTAAAACGCATGAGACTTGTAGTTTTCAAAAATGTTTTTATTTTTGATGAGACGCTGAATAAAAGAAAATTAATCGCCGGTAAACGAAAACCTGCGATTTCCCGTAAATCACGGACTCGGCCCGTATAGTCAAAAGTATACAACGAAAGTACCCAGGGTGTAAACTCATTTCCCGAACGATTTTTTAAATTATTATTTCACCACTAAAGCCCATGAGACTTGTAGTATTTAAAAATCTTTTCATTTTTGATGAGACGCTGAATAAAAGAAGTTTAATCGCCGGCAAACGAAAACCCGTGACTTCCCGTAAATCCCGGACTCGGCCCGTATAGTCAAAAGTATACAAAGAAAGTACCCAGGGAGTAAACTCATTTCCCGAACGATTTTATAAATTATTATTTCACCACTAAAGCCCATGAGACTTGTAGTATTTAAAAATATTTTCATTTTTGATGAGACGCTGAATAAAAAAAGTTTAATCGCCGGCAAACGAAAACCCGCGACTTCCCGTAAATCCCGGACTCGGCCCGTATAGTCAAAAGTTTTCAAAGAAAGTACCCAGGGAGTAAACTCATTTCCCGAACGATTTTTTAAATTATTATTTCACCACTAAAGCCCATGAGACTTGTAGTATTTAAAAATATTTTCATTTTTGATGAGACGCTGAATAAAAGAAGTTTAATCGCCGGCAAACGAAAACCCGCGATTTCCCGTAAATCCCGGGCTTGGCCCGTATAGTCGAATGTATACAAAGAAAGTACCCTGTGAGTAAACTCATTTCCAAAACGATTTTTTAAATTATCTTTTCACCACTAAAACGCTTGAGACTTGTAGTTTTCAAAAATGTTTTTATTTTTGATGAGACGCTGAATAAAAAAAGTTTAATCGCCGGCAAACGAAAACCCGCAATTTCCCGTAAACCCCGGACTCGGCCCGCATAGTCAAAAGTATACAATGAAAGTACCCAGGGAGTAAACTCATTTCCCGAACGATTTTTTAAATTATTTTTTCACCACTAAAACGCATGAGACTTGTAGTTTTCAAAAATGTTTTTATTTTTGATGAGACGCTGAATAAAAGAAGTTTAATCGCCGGTAAACGAAAACCCGTGACTTCCCGTAAATCCCGGACTCGGCCCGTATAGTCAAAAGTATACAAAGAAAGTACCCAGGGAGTAAACTCATTTCCCGAACGATTTTATAAATTATTATTTCACCACTAAAGCCCATGAGACTTGTAGTATTTAAAAATATTTTCATTTTTGATGAGACGCTGAATAAAAGAAGTTTAATCGCCGGCAAACGAAAACCCGCGACTTCCCGTAAATCCCGGACTCGGCCCGTATAGTCAAAAGTTTTCAAAGAAAGTACCCAGGGAGTAAACTCATTTCCCGAACGATTTTTTAAATTATTATTTCACCACTAAAGCCCATGAGACTTGTAGTATTTAAAAATATTTTCATTTTTGATGAGACGCTGAATAAAAGAAGTTTAATCGCCGGCAAACGAAAACCCGCGATTTCCCGTAAATCCCGGACTCGGCCCGTATAGTCAAAAGTATACAAAGAAAGTACCCAGGGAGTAAACTCATTTCCCGAACGATTTTTTAAATTAATTTTCACCACTAAAACGCATGAGACTTGTAGTTTTCAGAAATGTTTTCATTTTTGATGGGACGTTTAATGAAAGTTGTTTAATCGCCAGCAAACAAAAACCAGCGATTTCCCGTAAATCCCGGGCTTGGCCCGTATAGTCGAATGTATACAAAGAAAGTAACCTGTGAGTAAACTCGTCTCCGAAACGATTTTTTCAATTATCTTTTCAACACTAAAACGCATGAGACTTGTAGTTTTCAAAAATGTTTTCATTTTTGATGAGACGCTGAATAAAAGAAGTTTAATCGCCGGCAAACGAAAACCTGCGATTTCCCGTAAATCCCGGGCTTGGCCCGTATAGTCAAAAGTATACAAAGATAGTACCCAGGGAGTAAACTCATTTCCCGAACGATTTTTTAATTTATTTTTTCACCACTAAAACGCATGAGACTTGTAGTTTTCAAAAATGTTTTCATTTTTGATGAGACGCTGAATAAAAGAAATTTAATCGCCGGCAAACGAAAACCTGCGATTTCCCGTAAATCCCGGGCTTGGCCGGTATAGTCGAATGTATACAAAGAAAGTACCCTGTGAGTAAACTCATTTCAAAAACCATTTTTTAAATTATCTTTTCACCACTAAAACGCATAAGACTTGTAGTTTTCAAAAATGTTTTCATTTTTGATGAGACGCTGAATAAAAGAAGTTTAATCGCCGGCAAACTAAAACCCGCCATTTCCCGTAAACCCCGGACTAGGTCCGTATAATCAAAAGTATACAAAGAAAGTACCCAGGGAGTAAACTCATTTCCCGAACGACTTTTTAAAATATTTTTTCAGCACTAAAACGCATGAGACTTGTAGTTTTCAAAAATGTTATCATTTTTGATGAGACGCTTAATAAAGGAAGTTTAATCGCCGGCAAACGAAAACCCGTGACTTCCCGTAAACCGCGGACTCGGCCCGCATAGTCAAAATATACAAAGAAAGTACCCAGGGAGTAAACTCATTTCCCAAACGATTTTTTAAATTATTTTTTCAGCACTAAAACGCATGAGACTTGTAGTTTTTAAAAATGTTTTCATTTTTGATGAGACGGTGAATAAAAGAAGTTTAATCGCCGGCAAACGAAAACCCGCCATTTCCCGTAAACCCCGGACTAGGTCCGTATAATCAAAAGTATACAAAGAAAGTACCCAGGGAGTAAACTCATTTCCCGAACGACTTTTTAAATTATTTTTTCAGCACTAAAACGCATGAGACTTGTAGTTTTTAAAAATGTTTTCATTTTTGATGAGACGCTGAATAAAAGACGTTTAATCGCCGGCAAACGAAAACCCGCCATTTCCCGTAAACCCGGGACTCGGCCCGGGTAGTCAAAATATACAAAGAAAGTACCCAGGGAGTAAACTCATTTCCTGAACGATTTTTTAAATTATTTTTTCAGCACTAAAACGCATGAGACTTGTAGTTTTTAAAAATGTTTTCAATTTTGATGAGACGGTGAATAAAAGAAGTTTAATCGCCGACAAACGAAAACCTGCGATTTCCCGTAAATCCTGGACTCGGCCCGTATAGTCAAAAGTATACAAAGAAAGTACCCAGGGAGTAAACTCATTTCCTAAACGATTTTTTAAATTATTATTTCACCACTAAAACGCATGAGACTTGTAGTTTTCAAGAATGTTTTCATTTTTGATGAGACGCTGAATAAAAGCAGTTTAATCGCTTATTTCCTGAACGATTTTTTAAATTATTTTTTCAGCACTAAAACGCATGAGACTTTTAGTTTTTAAAAATGTTTTCATTTTTGATGAGACGCTGAATAAAAGACGTTTAATCGCCGGCAAACGAAAACCCGCCATTTCCCGTAAACCCGGGACTCGGCCCGGGTAGTCAAAATATACAAAGAAAGTACCCAGGGAGTAAACTCATTTCCTGAACGATTTTTTAAATTATTTTTTCAGCACTAAAACGCATGAGACTTGTAGTTTTTAAAAATGTTTTCAATTTTGATGAGACGGTGAATAAAAGAAGTTTAATCGCCGACAAACGAAAACCTGCGATTTCCCGTAAATCCTGGACTCGGCCCGTATAGTCAAAAGTATACAAAGAAAGTACCCAGGGAGTAAACTCATTTCCTAAACGATTTTTTAAATTATTATTTCACCACTAAAACGCATGAGACTTGTAGTTTTCAAGAATGTTTTCATTTTTGATGAGACGCTGAATAAAAGCAGTTTAATCGCTTATTTCCTGAACGATTTTTTAAATTATTTTTTCAGCACTAAAACGCATGAGACTTTTAGTTTTTAAAAATGTTTTCATTTTTGATGAGACGCTGAATAAAAGACGTTTAATCGCCGGCAAACGAAAACCCGCCATTTCCCGTAAACCCCGGACTCGGCCCGCATAGTCAAAATATACAAAGAAAGTACCCAGGGAGTAAACTCATTTCCTGAACGATTTTTTAAATTATTTTTTCAGCACTAAAACGCATGAGACTTGTAGTTTTTAAAAATGTTTTCAATTTTGATGAGACGGTGAATAAAAGAAGTTTAATCGCCGGCAAACGAAAACCTGCGATTTCCCGTAAATCCTGGACTCGGCCCGTATAGTCAAAAGTATACAAAGAAAGTACCCAGGGAGTAAACTCATTTCCTAAACGATTTTTTAAATTATTATTTCACCACTAAAACGCATGAGACTTGTAGTTTTCAAGAATGTTTTCATTTTTGATGAGACGCAGAATAAAAGCAGTTTAATCGCCGGCAAACGAAAACCTGCGATTTCCCGTAAATCCCGGACTCGGCCCGTATAGTCAAAAGTATAGAAAGAAAGTACCCAGGGTGTAAACTCATTTCCTAAACGATTTTTTAAATTATTATTTTACCACTAAAACGCATGAGACTTGTAGTTTTCAAGAATGTTTTCATTTTTGATGAGACGCTGAATAAAAGCAGTTTAATCGCCGGCAAACGAAAAGCCGCCATTTCCCGTAAACCCCGGACTCGGCCCGCATAGTCAAAATATACAAAGAAAGTACCCAGGGAGTAAACTCATTTCCCGAATGATTTTTTAAATTATTTTTTCAGCACTAAAACGCATGAGACTTGTAGTTTTCAGAAATGTTTTCATTTTTGATGAGACGCTTAATGAAAGTGGTTTAATCGCCGGCAAACGAAAACCCGCGATTTCCCGTAAATCCCGGGCTTGGCCGGTATAGTCGAATGTATACAAAGAAAGTACCCTGTGAGTAAACTCATTTCAAAAACCATTTTTTGAATTATCTTTTCACCACTAAAACGCATAAGACTTGTAGTTTTCAAAAATGTTTTCATTTTTGATGAGACGCTGAATAAAAGAAGTTTAACCGCCGGCAAACGAAAACCCGCCATTTCCCGTAAACCCCGGACTGGGTCCGTATAATCAAAAGTATACAAAGAAAGTACCCAGGGAGTAAACTCATTTCCCGAACGACTTTTTAAATTATTTTTTCAGCACTAAAACGCATGAGACTTGTAGTTTTTAAAAATGTTTTCATTTTTGATGAGACGCTGAATAAAAGACGTTTAATCGCCGGCAAACGAAAACCCGCCATTTCCCGTAAACCCCGGACTCGGCCCGCATAGTCAAAATATACAAAGAAAGTACCCAGGGAGTAAGCTCATTTCCTGAACGATTTTTTAAATTTTTTTTCTTAGCACTAAAACGCATGAGAATTGTAGTTTAAAATGTTTTCAATTTTGATGAGATGGTGAATAAAAAAAGTTTAATCGCCGGCAAACGAAAACCTGCGCTTTCCCGTAAATCCTGGACTCGGCCCGTATAGTCAAAAGTATACAAAGAAAGTACCCAGGGAGTAAACTCATTTCCTAAACGATTTTTTAAATTATTATTTTACCACTAAAACGCATGAGACTTGTAGTTTTCAAGAATGTTTTCATTTTTGATGAGACGCTGAATAAAAGCAGTTTAATCGCCGGCAAACGAAAACCTGCGATTTCCCGTAAATCCCGGACTCGGCCCGTATAGTCAAAAGTATAGAAAGAAGTACCCAGGGTGTAAACTCATTTCCCGAACGATTTTTTAAATTATTTTTTCACCACTAAAACGCATGAGACTTGTAGTTTTCAAAAATGTTTTTATTTTTGATGAGACGCTGAATAAAAGAAGTTTAATGGCCGGCAAACGAAAACCCGCGATTTCCCGTAAATCCCGGGCTTGGCCCGTATAGTCGAATGTATACAAAGAAAGTACCCTGTGAGTAAACTCATTTCCCGAACGATTTTTTAAATTATTTTTTCACCACTAAAGCCCATGAGACTTGTAGTTTTCAGAAATGTTATCATTTTTGATGAGACGCTTAATGAAAGTGGTTTAATCGCCGGCAAACGAAAACCCGCGATTTCCCGTAAATCCCGGGCTTGGCCCGTATAGTCGAATGTATACAAAGAAAGTACCCTGTGAGTAAACTCATTTCCAAAACGATTTTTTAAATTATCTTTTCACCACTAAAACGCTTGAGACTTGTAGTTTTCAAAAATGTTTTTATTTTTGATGAGACGCTGAATAAAAAAAGTTTAATCGCCGGCAAACGAAAACCCGCCATTTCCCGTAAACCCCGGACTCGGCCCGCATAGTCAAAAGTATACAATGAAAGTACCCAGGGAGTAAACTCATTTCCCGAACGATTTTTTAAATTATTTTTTCACCACTAAAACGCATGAGACTTGTAGTTTTCAAAAATGTTTTTATTTTTGATGAGACGCTGAATAAAAGAAGTTTAATCGCCGGTAAACGAAAACCTGCGATTTCCCGTAAATCACGGACTCGGCCCGTATAGTCAAAAGTATACAACGAAAGTACCCAGGGTGTAAACTCATTTCCCGAACGATTTTTTAAATTATTATTTCACCACTAAAGCCCATGAGACTTGTAGTATTTAAAAATCTTTTCATTTTTGATGAGACGCTGAATAAAAGAAGTTTAATCGCCGGCAAACGAAAACCCGTGACTTCCCGTAAATCCCGGACTCGGCCCGTATAGTCAAAAGTATACAAAGAAAGTACCCAGGGGGTAAACTCATTTCCCGAACGATTTTTTAAATTATTTTTTCACCACTAAAACGCATGAGACTTGTAGTTTTCAAAAATGTTTTTATTTTTGATGAGACGCTGAATAAAAGAAAATTAATCGCCGGTAAACGAAAACCTGCGATTTCCCGTAAATCACGGACTCGGCCCGTATAGTCAAAAGTATACAACGAAAGTACCCAGGGTGTAAACTCATTTCCCGAACGATTTTTTAAATTATTATTTCACCACTAAAGCCCATGAGACTTGTAGTATTTAAAAATCTTTTCATTTTTGATGAGACGCTGAATAAAAGAAGTTTAATCGCCGGCAAACGAAAACCCGTGACTTCCCGTAAATCCCGGACTCGGCCCGTATAGTCAAAAGTATACAAAGAAAGTACCCAGGGAGTAAACTCATTTCCCGAACGATTTTATAAATTATTATTTCACCACTAAAGCCCATGAGACTTGTAGTATTTAAAAATATTTTCATTTTTGATGAGACGCTGAATAAAAAAAGTTTAATCGCCGGCAAACGAAAACCCGCGACTTCCCGTAAATCCCGGACTCGGCCCGTATAGTCAAAAGTTTTCAAAGAAAGTACCCAGGGAGTAAACTCATTTCCCGAACGATTTTTTAAATTATTATTTCACCACTAAAGCCCATGAGACTTGTAGTATTTAAAAATATTTTCATTTTTGATGAGACGCTGAATAAAAGAAGTTTAATCGCCGGCAAACGAAAACCCGCGATTTCCCGTAAATCCCGGGCTTGGCCCGTATAGTCGAATGTATACAAAGAAAGTACCCTGTGAGTAAACTCATTTCCAAAACGATTTTTTAAATTATCTTTTCACCACTAAAACGCTTGAGACTTGTAGTTTTCAAAAATGTTTTTATTTTTGATGAGACGCTGAATAAAAAAAGTTTAATCGCCGGCAAACGAAAACCCGCAATTTCCCGTAAACCCCGGACTCGGCCCGCATAGTCAAAAGTATACAATGAAAGTACCCAGGGAGTAAACTCATTTCCCGAACGATTTTTTAAATTATTTTTTCACCACTAAAACGCATGAGACTTGTAGTTTTCAAAAATGTTTTTATTTTTGATGAGACGCTGAATAAAAGAAGTTTAATCGCCGGTAAACGAAAACCCGTGACTTCCCGTAAATCCCGGACTCGGCCCGTATAGTCAAAAGTATACAAAGAAAGTACCCAGGGAGTAAACTCATTTCCCGAACGATTTTATAAATTATTATTTCACCACTAAAGCCCATGAGACTTGTAGTATTTAAAAATATTTTCATTTTTGATGAGACGGTGAATAAAAGAAGTTTAATCGCCGGCAAACGAAAACCCGCGACTTCCCGTAAATCCCGGACTCGGCCCGTATAGTCAAAAGTTTTCAAAGAAAGTACCCAGGGAGTAAACTCATTTCCCGAACGATTTTTTAAATTATTATTTCACCACTAAAGCCCATGAGACTTGTAGTATTTAAAAATATTTTCATTTTTGATGAGACGCTGAATAAAAGAAGTTTAATCGCCGGCAAACGAAAACCCGCGATTTCCCGTAAATCCCGGACTCGGCCCGTATAGTCAAAAGTATACAAAGAAAGTACCCAGGGAGTAAACTCATTTCCCGAACGATTTTTTAAATTAATTTTCACCACTAAAACGCATGAGACTTGTAGTTTTCAGAAATGTTTTCATTTTTGATGGGACGTTTAATGAAAGTTGTTTAATCGCCAGCAAACAAAAACCAGCGATTTCCCGTAAATCCCGGGCTTGGCCCGTATAGTCGAATGTATACAAAGAAAGTAACCTGTGAGTAAACTCGTCTCCGAAACGATTTTTTCAATTATCTTTTCAACACTAAAACGCATGAGACTTGTAGTTTTCAAAAATGTTTTCATTTTTGATGAGACGCTGAATAAAAGAAGTTTAATCGCCGGCAAACGAAAACCTGCGATTTCCCGTAAATCCCGGGCTTGGCCCGTATAGTCAAAAGTATACAAAGATAGTACCCAGGGAGTAAACTCATTTCCCGAACGATTTTTTAATTTATTTTTTCACCACTAAAACGCATGAGACTTGTAGTTTTCAAAAATGTTTTCATTTTTGATGAGACGCTGAATAAAAGAAATTTAATCGCCGGCAAACGAAAACCTGCGATTTCCCGTAAATCCCGGGCTTGGCCGGTATAGTCGAATGTATACAAAGAAAGTACCCTGTGAGTAAACTCATTTCAAAAACCATTTTTTAAATTATCTTTTCACCACTAAAACGCATAAGACTTGTAGTTTTCAAAAATGTTTTCATTTTTGATGAGACGCTGAATAAAAGAAGTTTAATCGCCGGCAAACTAAAACCCGCCATTTCCCGTAAACCCCGGACTAGGTCCGTATAATCAAAAGTATACAAAGAAAGTACCCAGGGAGTAAACTCATTTCCCGAACGACTTTTTAAAATATTTTTTCAGCACTAAAACGCATGAGACTTGTAGTTTTCAAAAATGTTATCATTTTTGATGAGACGCTTAATAAAGGAAGTTTAATCGCCGGCAAACGAAAACCCGTGACTTCCCGTAAACCGCGGACTCGGCCCGCATAGTCAAAATATACAAAGAAAGTACCCAGGGAGTAAACTCATTTCCCAAACGATTTTTTAAATTATTTTTTCAGCACTAAAACGCATGAGACTTGTAGTTTTTAAAAATGTTTTCATTTTTGATGAGACGGTGAATAAAAGAAGTTTAATCGCCGGCAAATGAAAACCCGCCATTTCCCGTAAACCCCGGACTAGGTCCGTATAATCAAAAGTATACAAAGAAAGTACCCAGGGAGTAAACTCATTTCCCGAACGACTTTTTAAATTATTTTTTCAGCACTAAAACGCATGAGACTTGTAGTTTTTAAAAATGTTTTCATTTTTGATGAGACGCTGAATAAAAGACGTTTAATCGCCGGCAAACGAAAACCCGCCATTTCCCGTAAACCCGGGACTCGGCCCGGGTAGTCAAAATATACAAAGAAAGTACCCAGGGAGTAAACTCATTTCCTGAACGATTTTTTAAATTATTTTTTCAGCACTAAAACGCATGAGACTTGTAGTTTTTAAAAATGTTTTCAATTTTGATGAGACGGTGAATAAAAGAAGTTTAATCGCCGACAAACGAAAACCTGCGATTTCCCGTAAATCCTGGACTCGGCCCGTATAGTCAAAAGTATACAAAGAAAGTACCCAGGGAGTAAACTCATTTCCTAAACGATTTTTTAAATTATTATTTCACCACTAAAACGCATGAGACTTGTAGTTTTCAAGAATGTTTTCATTTTTGATGAGACGCTGAATAAAAGCAGTTTAATCGCTTATTTCCTGAACGATTTTTTAAATTATTTTTTCAGCACTAAAACGCATGAGACTTTTATTTTTTAAAAATGTTTTCATTTTTGATGAGACGCTGAATAAAAGACGTTTAATCGCCGGCAAACGAAAACCCGCCATTTCCCGTAAACCCCGGACTCGGCCCGCATAGTCAAAATATACAAAAAAAGTACCCAGGGAGTAAACTCATTTCCTGAACGATTTTTTAAATTATTTTTTCAGCACTAAAACGCATGAGACTTGTAGTTTTTAAAAATGTTTTCAATTTTGATGAGACGGTGAATAAAAGAAGTTTAATCGCCGGCAAACGAAAACCTGCGATTTCCCGTAAATCCTGGACTCGGCCCGTATAGTCAAAAGTATACAAAGAAAGTACCCAGGGAGTAAACTCATTTCCTAAACGATTTTTTAAATTATTATTTCACCACTAAAACGCATGAGACTTGTAGTTTTCAAGAATGTTTTCATTTTTGATGAGACGCAGAATAAAAGCAGTTTAATCGCCGGCAAACGAAAACCTGCGATTTCCCGTAAATCCCGGACTCGGCCCGTATAGTCAAAAGTATAGAAAGAAAGTACCCAGGGTGTAAACTCATTTCCCGAACGATTTTTTAAATTATTTTTTCACCACTAAAACGCATGAGACTTGTAGTTTTCAAAAATGTTTTTATTTTTGATGAGACGCTGAATAAAAGAAGTTTAATCGCCGGCAAACGAAAACCCGCCATTTCCCGTAAACCCCGGACTCGGCCCGCATAGTCAAAAGTATACAAAGAAAGTACCCAGGGAGTAAACTCATTTCCCGAACGATTTTTTAAATTATTTTTTCACCACTAAAACGCATGAGACTTGTAGTTTTCAAAAATGTTTTTATTTTTGATGAGACGCTGAATAAAAGAAGTTTAATCGCCGGTAAACGAAAACCTGCGATTTCCCGTAAATCCCGGACTCGGCCCGTATAGTCAAAAGTATACAAAGAAAGTACCCAGGGTGTAAACTCATTTTCCGAACGATTTTTTAAATTATTATTTCACCACTAAAGCCCATGAGACTTGTAGTATTTAAAAATATTTTCATTTTTGATGAGACGCTGAATAAAAGAAGTTTAATCGCCGGCAAACGAAAACCCGTGACTTCCCGTAAATCCCGGACTCGGCCCGTATAGTCAAAAGTATACAAAGAAAGTACCCAGGGAGTAAACTCATTTCCCGAACGATTTTTTAAATTATTATTTCACCACTAAAGCCCATCAGACTTGTAGTTTTCAAGAATGTTTTCATTTTCGATGAGACGCTGAATAAAAGCAGTTTAATCGCCGGCAAACGAAAACCTGCGATTTCCCGTAAATCCCGAACTCGGCCCGTATAGTCAAAAGTATACAAAAAAAGTACCCAGGGAGTAAACTCATTTCCCGAACGATTTTTTAAATTATTTTTTCACCACTAAAGCCCATGAGACTTGTAGTTTTCAGAAATGTTATCATTTTTGATGACACGCTTAATGAAAGTGGTTTAATCGCCGGCAAACGAAAACCCGCGATTTCCCGTAAATCCCGGGCTTAGCCCGTATAGTCGAATGTATACAAAGAAAGTACCCTGTGAGTAAACTCATTTCCAAAACGATTTTTTAAATTATCTTTTCACCACTAAAACGCTTGAGACTTGTAGTTTTCAAAAATGTTTTTATTTTTGATGAGACGCTGAATAAAAGAAGTTTAATCGCCGGCAAACGAAAACCCGCCATTTCCCGTAAACCCCGGACTCGGCCCGCATAGTCAAAAGTATACAAAGAAAGTACCCAGGGAGTAAACTCATTTCCCGAACGATTTTTTAAATTATTTTTTCACCACTAAAACGCATGAGACTTGTAGTTTTCAAAAATGTTTTTATTTTTGATGAGACGCTGAATAAAAGAAGTTTAATCGCCGTTAAACGAAAACCTGCGATTTCCCGTAAATCCCGGACTCGGCCCGTATAGTCAAAAGTATACAAAGAAAGTGCCCAGGGTGTAAACTCATTTTCCGAACGATTTTTTAAATTATTATTTCACCACTAAAGCCCATGAGACTTGTAGTATTTAAAAATATTTTCATTTTTGATGAGACGCTGAATAAAAGAAGTTTAATCGCCGGCAAACGAAAACCCGCCATTTCCCGTAAACCCCGGACTCGGCCCGCATAGTCAAAAGTATACAAAGAAAGTACCCAGGGAGTAAACTCATTTCCCGAACGATTTTTTAAATTATTTTTTCACCACTAAAACGCATGAGACTTGTAGTTTTCAAAAATGTTTTTATTTTTGATGAGACGCTGAATAAAAGAAGTTTAATCGCCGGTAAACGAAAACCTGCGATTTCCCGTAAATCCCGGACTCGGCCCGTGTAGTCAAAAGTATACAAAGAAAGTGCCCAGGGTGTAAACTCATTTTCCGAACGATTTTTTAAACTATTATTTCACCACTAAAGCCCATGAGACTTGTAGTATTTAAAAATATTTTCATTTTTGATGAGACGCTGAATAAAAGAAGTTTAATCGCCGGCAAACGAAAACCCGTGACTTCCCGTAAATCCCGGACTCGGCCCGTATAGTCAAAAGTATACAAAGAAAGTACCCAGGGAGTAAACTCATTTCCCGAACGATTTTTTAAATTATTATTTCACCACTAAAGCCCATGAGACTTGTAGTTTTCAAGAATGTTTTCATTTTTGATGAGACGCTGAATAAAAGCAGTTTAATCGCCGGCAAACGAAAACCTGCGATTTCCCGTAAATCCCGGACTCGGCCCGTATAGTCAAAAGTATAGAAAGAAAGTACCCAGGGTGTAAACTCATTTCCCGAACGATTTTTTAATTTATTTTTTCACCACTAAAACGCATGAGACTTGTAGTTTTCAAAAATGTTTTTATTTTTGATGAGACGCTGAATAAAAGAAGTTTAATCGCCGGCAAACGAAAACCCGCCATTTCCCGTAAACCCCGGACTCGGCCCGCATAGTCAAAAGTATACAAAAAAAGTACCCAGGGAGTAAACTCATTTCCCGAACGATTTTTTAAATTATTATTTCACCACTAAAGCCCATGAGACTTGTAGTTTTCAAGAATGTTTTCATTTTTGATGAGACGCTGAATAAAAGCAGTTTAATCGCCGGCAAACGAAAACCTGCGATTTCCCGTAAATCCCGGACTCGGCCCGTATAGTCAAAAGTATAGAAAGAAAGTACCCAGGGTGTAAACTCATTTCCCGAACGATTTTTTAATTTATTTTTTCACCACTAAAACGCATGAGACTTGTAGTTTTCAAAAATGTTTTTATTTTTGATGAGACGCTGAATAAAAGAAGTTTAATCGCCGGCAAAAGAGAACCCGCCATTTCCCGTAAACCCCGGACTCGGCCCGCATAGTCAAAAGTATACAAAAAAAGTACCCAGGGAGTAAACTCATTTCCCGAACGATTTTTTAAATTATTTTTTCACCACTAAAGCCCATGAGACTTGTAGTTTTCAGAAATGTTATCATTTTTGATGAGACGCTTAATGAAAGTGGTTTAATCGCCGGCAAACGAAAACCCGCGATTTCCAGTAAATCCCAGGCTTAGCCCGTATAGTCGAATGTATACAAAGAAAGTACCCTGTGAGTAAACTCATTTCCAAAACGATTTTTTAAATTATCTTTTCACCACTAAAACGCTTGAGACTTGTAGTTTTCAAAAATGTTTTTATTTTTGATGAGACGCTGAATAAAAGAAGTTTAATCGCCGGCAAACGAAAACCCGCCATTTCCCGTAAACCCCGGACTCGGCCCGCATAGTCAAAAATATACAAAAAAAGAACCCAGGGAGTAAACTCATTTCCCGAACGATTTTTTAAATTATTTTTTCACCACTAAAGCCCATGAGACTTGTAGTTTTCAGAAATGTTATCATTTTTGATGAGACGCTTAATGAAAGTGGTTTAATCGCCGGCAAACGAAAACCCGCGATTTCCCGTAAATCCCAGGCTTAGCCCGTATAGTCGAATGTATACAAAGAAAGTACCCTGTGAGTAAACTCATTTCCAAAACGATTTTTTAAATTATCTTTTCACCACTAAAACGCTTGAGACTTGTAGTTTTCAAAAATGTTTTTATTTTTGATGAGACGCTGAATAAAAGAAGTTTAATCGCCTGCAAACGAAAACCCGCCATTTCCCGTAAACCCCGGACTCGGCCCGCATAGTCAAAAGTATACAAAGAAAGTACCCAGGGAGTAAACTCATTTCCCGAACGATTTTTTAAATTATTTTTTCACCACTAAAACGCATGAGACTTGTAGTTTTCAAAAATGTTTTTATTTTTGATGAGACGCTGAATAAAAGAAGTTTAATCGCCGGTAAACGAAAACCTGCGATTTCCCGTAAATCCCGGACTCGGCCCGTATAGTCAAAAGTATACAAAGAAAGTACCCAGGGTGTAAACTCTTTTCCCGAACGATTTTTTAAATTATTATTTCACCACTAAAGCCCATGAGACTTGTAGTATTTAAAAATATTTTCATTTTTGATGAGACGCTGAATAAAAGAAGTTTAATCGCCGGCAAACAAAAACCCGTGACTTCCCGTAAATGCCGGACTCGGCCCGTATAGTCAAAAGTATACAAAGAAAGTACCCAGGGAGTAAACTCATTTCCCGAACGATTTTTTAAATTATTATTTCACCACTAAACCCATGAGACTTGCAGTATTTAAAAATATTTTCATTTTTGATGAGACGCTGAATAAAAGAATTTTAATCGCCGGCAAACGAAAACCCGCGACTTCCCGTAAATCCCGGACTCGGCCCGTATAGTCAAAAGTATACAAAGAAAGTACCCAGGGAGTAAACTCATTTCCCGAACGATTTTTTAAATTATTATTTCACCACTAAAGCCCATGAGACTTGTAGTATTTAAATATATTTTCATTTTTGATGAGACGCTGAATAAAAGAAGTTTAATCGCCGGCAAACGAAAACCCGCGACTTCCCGTAAATCCCGGACTCGGCCCGTATAGTCAAAAGTATACAAAGAAAGTACCCAGGGAGTAAACTCATTTGTCGAACGATTTTTTAAATTATTTTTTCACCACTAAAACGCATGAGACTTGTAGTTTTTAAAAATGTTTTCATTTTTGATGAGACGCTGAATAAAAGACGTTTAATCGCCGGCAAACGAAAACCCGCCATTTCCCGTAAACCCCGGACTCGGCCCGCATAGTCAAAATATACAAAGAAAGTACCCAGGGAGTAAACTCATTTCCTGAACGATTTTTTAAATTATTTTTTCAGCACTAAAACGCATGAAACTTGTAGTTTTTAAAAATGTTTTAATTTTGATGAGACGGTGAATAAAAGAAGTTTAATCGCCGGCAAACGAAAACCTGCGATTTCCCGTAAATCCTGGACTCGGCCCGTATAGTCAAAAGTATACAAAGAAAGTACCCAGGGAGTAAACTTATTTCCTAAACGATTTTTTAAATTATTATTTCACCACTAAAACGCATGAGACTTGTAGTTTTCAAGAATGTTTACATTTTTGATGAGACGCTGAATAAAAGCAGTTTAATCGCCGGCAAACGAAAACCTGCGATTTCCCGTAAATGCCGGACTCGGTCCGTATAGTCCAAAGTATAGAAAGAAAGTACCCAGTTTGTAAACTCATTTCCCGAACGATTTTTTAAATTATTTTTTCACCACTAAAACGCATGAGACTTGTAGTTTTCAAAAATGTTTTTATTTTTGATGAGACGCTGAATAAAAGAAGTTTAATCGCCGGCAAACGAAAACCCGCCATTTCCCGTAAACCCCGGACTCGGCCCGCATAGTCAAAAGTATACAAAAAAAGTACCCAGGGAGTAAACTCATTTCCCGAACGATTTTTTAAATTATTTTTTCACCACTAAAGCCCATGAGACTTGTAGTTTTCAGAAATGTTATCATTTTTGATGAGACGCTTAATGAAAGTGGTTTAATCGCCGGCAAACGAAAACCCGCGATTTCCCGTAAATCCCGGGCTTAGCCCGTATAGTCGAATGTATACAAAGAAAGTGCCCTGTGAGTAAACTCATTTCCAAAACGATTTTTTAAATTATCTTTTCACCACTAAAACGCTTGAGACTTGTAGTTTTCAAAAATGTTTTTATTTTTGATGAGACGCTGAATAAAAGAAGTTTAATCGCCGGCAAACGAAAACCCGCCATTTCCCGTAAACCCCGGACTCGGCCCGCATAGTCAAAAGTATACAAAGAAAGTACCCAGGGAGTAAACTCATTTCCCGAACGATTTTTTAAATTATTTTTTCACCACTAAAACGCATGAGACTTGTAGTTTTCAAAAATGTTTTTATTTTTGATGAGACGCTGAATAAAAGAAGTTTAATCGCCGGTAAACGAAAACCTGCGATTTCCCGTAAATCCCGGACTCGGCCCGTATAGTCAAAAGTATACAAAGAAAGTACCCAGGGTGTAAACTCTTTTCCCGAACGATTTTTTAAATTATTATTTCACCACTAAAGCCCATGAGACTTGTAGTATTTAAAAATATTTTCATTTTTGATGAGACGCTGAATAAAAGAAGTTTAATCGCCGGCAAACAAAAACCCGTGACTTCCCGTAAATGCCGGACTCGGCCCGTATAGTCAAAAGTATACAAAGAAAGTACCCAGGGAGTAAACTCATTTCCCGAACGATTTTTTAAATTATTATTTCACCACTAAACCCATGAGACTTGCAGTATTTAAAAATATTTTCATTTTTGATGAGACGCTGAATAAAAGAAGTTTAATCGCCGGCAAACGAAAACCCGCGACTTCCCGTAAATCCCGGACTCGGCCCGTATAGTCAAAAGTATACAAAGAAAGTACCCAGGGAGTAAACTCATTTCCCGAACGATTTTTTAAATTATTATTTCACCACTAAAGCCCATGAGACTTGTAGTATTTAAAAATATTTTCATTTTTGATGAGACGCTGAATAAAAGAAGTTTAATCGCCGGCAAACGAAAACCCGCGACTTCCCGTAAATCCCGGACTCGGCCCGTATAGTCAAAAGTATACAAAGAAAGTACCCAGGGAGTAAACTCATTTGTCGAACGATTTTTTAAATTATTTTTTCACCACTAAAACGCATGAGACTTGTAGTTTTTAAAAATGTTTTCATTTTTGATGAGACGCTGAATAAAAGACGTTTAATCGCCGGCAAACGAAAACCCGCCATTTCCCGTAAACCCCGGACTCGGCCCGCATAGTCAAAATATACAAAGAAAGTACCCAGGGAGTAAACTCATTTCCTGAACGATTTTTTAAATTATTTTTTCAGCACTAAAACGCATGAAACTTGTAGTTTTTAAAAATGTTTTAATTTTGATGAGACGGTGAATAAAAGAAGTTTAATCGCCGGCAAACGAAAACCTGCGATTTCCCGTAAATCCTGGACTCGGCCCGTATAGTCAAAAGTATACAAAGAAAGTACCCAGGGAGTAAACTTATTTCCTAAACGATTTTTTAAATTATTATTTCACCACTAAAACGCATGAGACTTGTAGTTTTCAAGAATGTTTTCATTTTTGATGAGACGCTGAATAAAAGCAGTTTAATCGCCGGCAAACGAAAACCTGCGATTTCCCGTAAATGCCGGACTCGGTCCGTATAGTCCAAAGTATAGAAAGAAAGTACCCAGGGTGTAAACTCATTTCCCGAACGATTTTTTAAATTATTTTTTCACCACTAAAACGCATGAGACTTGTAGTTTTCAAAAATGTTTTTATTTTTGATGAGACGCTGAATAAAAGAAGTTTAATCGCCGGCAAACGAAAACCCGCCATTTCCCGTAAACCCCGGACTCGGCCCGCATAGTCAAAAGTATACAAAAAAAGTACCCAGGGAGTAAACTCATTTCCCGAACGATTTTTTAAATTATTTTTTCACCACTAAAGCCCATGAGACTTGTAGTTTTCAGAAATGTTATCATTTTTGATGAGACGCTTAATGAAAGTGGTTTAATCGCCGGCAAACGAAAACCCGCGATTTCCCGTAAATCCCGGGCTTAGCCCGTATAGTCGAATGTATACAAAGAAAGTGCCCTGTGAGTAAACTCATTTCCAAAACGATTTTTTAAATTATCTTTTCACCACTAAAACGCTTGAGACTTGTAGTTTTCAAAAATGTTTTTATTTTTGATGAGACGCTGAATAAAAGAAGTTTAATCGCCGGCAAACGAAAACCCGCCATTTCCCGTAAACCCCGGACTCGGCCCGCATAGTCAAAAGTATACAAAAAAAGTACCCAGGGAGTAAACTCATTTCCCGAACGATTTTTTAAATTATTTTTTCACCACTAAAGCCCATGAGACTTGTAGTTTTCAGAAATGTTATCATTTTTGATGAGACGCTTAATGAAAGTGGTTTAATCGCCGGCAAACGAAAACCCGCGATTTCCCGTAAATCCCGGGCTTAGCCCGTATAGTCGAATGTATACAAAGAAAGTGCCCTGTGAGTAAACTCATTTCCAAAACGATTTTTTAAATTATCTTTTCACCATTAAAACGCTTGATTCTTGTAGTTTTCAAAAATGTTTTTATTTTTGATGAGACGCTGAATAAAAGAAGTTTAATCGCCGGCAAACGAAAACCCGCCATTTCCCGTAAACCCCGGACTCGGCCCGCATAGTCAAAAGTATACAAAGAAAGTACCCAGGGAGTAAACTCATTTCCCGAACGATTTTTTAAATTATTTTTTCACCACTAAAACGCATGAGACTTGTAGTTTTCAAAAATGTTTTTATTTTTGATGAGACGCTGAATAAAAGAAGTTTAATCGCCGGTAAACGAAAACCTGCGATTTCCCGTAAATCCCGGACTCGGCCCGTATAGTCAAAAGTATACAAAGAAAGTACCCAGGGTGAAAACTCATTTCCCGAACGATTTTTTAAATTATTATTTCACCACTAAAGCCCATGAGACTTGCAGTATTTAAAAATATTTTCATTTTTGATGAGACGCTGAATAAAAGAAGTTTAATCGCCGGCAAACGAAAGCCCGTGACTTCCCGTAAATCCCGGACTCGACCCGTATAGTCAAAAGTATACAAAGAAAGTACCCAGGAAGTAAACTCATTTCCCGAACGATTTTTTAAATTATTATTTCACCACTAAAGCCCATGAGACTTGTAGTTTTTAAAAATGTTTTCATTTTTGATGAGACGCTGAATAAAAGAAGTTTAATTGCCAGCAAACGAAAACCCGCGACTTCCCGTAAATCTCGGACTCGGCCCGTATAGTCAAAAGTATACAAAGAAAGTAGTCAGGGAGTAAACTCATTTCCCGAACGATTTTTTAAATTAATTTTCACAACTAAAACGCATGAGACTTGTAGTTTTCAAAAATGTTTTTATTTTTGATGAGACGCTGAATAAAAGAAGTTTAATCGCCGGCAAACGAAAACCCGCAATTTCCCGTAAACCCCGGACTCGGCCCGCATAGTCAAAAGTATACAAAAAAAGTACCCAGGGAGTAAACTCATTTCCCGAACGGTTTTTTAAATTATCTTTTCACCACTAAAACGCTGGAGACTTGTAGTTTTCAAAAATGTTTTTATTTTTGATGAGACGCTGAATAAAAGAAGTTTAATCGCCGGTAAACGAAAACCTGCGATTTCCCGTAAATCCCGGACTCGGCCCGTATAGTCGAATGTATACAAAGAAAGTACCCAGGGTGTAAACTCATTTCCGGAACGATTTTTTAAATTAATTTTCACCACTAAAACGCATGAGACTTGTAGTTTTCAAAAATGTTTTTATTTTTGATGAGACGCTGAATAAAAGACGTTTAATCGCCGGCAAACGAAAACCCGCCATTTCCCGTAAACCCCGGACTCGGCCCGCATAGTCAAAAGTATACAAAAAAAGTACCCAGGGAGTAAACTCATTTCCCGACCGATTTTTTAAATTATCTTTTCACCACTAAAACGCATGAGACTTGTAGTTTTTAAAAATGTTTTCATTTTTGATGAGACGCTGAATAAAAGACGTTTAATCGCCGGCAAACGAAAACCCGCCATTTCCCGTAAACCCCGGACTCGGCCCGCATAGTCAAAAGTATACAAAAAAAGTACCCAGGGAGTAAACTCATTTCCCGACCGATTTTTTAAATTATCTTTTCACCACTAAAACGCTTGAGACTTGTAGTTTTCAAAAATGTTTTTATTTTTGATGAGACGCTGAATAAAAGAAGTTTAATCGCCGGTAAACGAAAACCTGCGATTTCCCGTAAATCCCGGAATCGGCCCGTATAGTCGAATGTATACAAAGAAAGTACCCAGGGTGTAAACTCATTTCCCGAACGATTTTCTAAATTATTATTTCACCACTAAAGCCCATGAGACTTGTAGTATTTAAAAATATTTTCATTTTTGATGAGACGCTGAATAAAAGACGTTTAATCGCCGGCAAACGAAAACCCGCCATTTCCAGTAAACCCCGGACTCGGCCCGCATAGTCAAAAGTATACAAAAAAGTACCCAGGGAGTAAACTCATTTCCCGAACGATTTTTTAAATTATCTTTTCACCACTAAAACGCTTGAGACTTGTAGTTTTCAAAAATGTTTTTATTTTTGATGAGACGCTGAATAAAAGAAGTTTAATCGCCGGTAAACGAAAACCTGCGATTTCCCGTAAATCCCGGACTCGGCCCGTATAGTCGAATGTATACAAAGAAAGTACCCAGGGTGTAAACTCATTTCCCGAACGATTTTTTAAATTATTATTTCACCACTAAAGCCCATGAGACTTGTAGTATTTAAAAATATTTTCATTTTTGATGAGACGCTGAATAAAAGACGTTTAATCGCCGGCAAACGAAAACCCGCCATTTCCCGTAAACCCCGGACTCGACCCGCATAGTCAAAATATACAAAGAAAGTACCCAGGGAGTAAACTCATTTCCCGAACGATTTTTTAAATTATTTTTTCAGCACTAAAACGCATGAGACTTGTAGTTTTTAAAAATGTTTTCATTTTTGATGAGACGGTGAATAAAAGAAGTTTAATCGCCGGCAAACGAAAACCCGCGATTTCCCGTAAATCCCGGACTCGGCCCGTATAGTCAAAAGTATACAAAGAAAGTACCCAGGGAGTAAACTCATTTCCAGAACGATTTTTTAAGTTATTTTTTCACCACTAAAACGCATGAGACTTGTAGTTTTCAGAAATGTTTTCATTTTTGATGAGACGCTTAATGAAAGTGGTTTAATCGCCGGCAAACGAAAACCCGCGATTTCCCGTAAATCCCGGGCTTGGCCGGTATAGTCGAATGTATACAAAGAAAGTACCCTGTGAGTAAACTCATTTCAAAAACCATTTTTTAAATTACCTTTTCACCACTAAAACGCATAAGACTTGTAGTTTTCAAAAATGTTTTCATTTTTGATGAGACGCTGAATAAAAGAAGTTTAATCGCCGGCAAACGAAAACCCGCCATTTCCCGTAAACCCCGGACTAGGTCCCTATAATCAAAAGTATACAAAGAAAGTACCCAGGGAGTAAACTCATTTCCCGAACGACTTTTTAAATTATTTTTTTAGCACTAAAACGCATGAGACTTGTAGTTTTTAAAAATGCTTTCATTTTTGATGAGACGTTGAATAAAAGACGTTTAATCGCCGGCAAACGAAATCCCGCCATTTCCCGTAAACCCCGGACTCGGCCCGCATAGTCAAAATATACAAAGAAAGTACCCAGGGAGTAAACTCATTTCCTGAACGATTTTTTAAATTATTTTTTCAGCACTAAAACGCATGAGACTTGTAGTTTTTAAAAATGTTTTCAATTTTGATGAGACGGTGAATAAAAGAAGTTTAATCGCCGGCAAACGAAAACCTGCGATTTCCCGTAAATCCCGGAATCGGCCCGTATAGTCGAATGTATACAAAGAAAGTACCCAGGGTGTAAACTCATTTCCCGAACGATTTTTTAAATTATTATTTCACCACTAAAGCCCATGAGACTTGTAGTATTTAAAAATATTTTCATTTTTGATGAGACGCTGAATAAAAGACGTTTAATCGCCGGCAAACGAAAACCCGCCATTTCCAGTAAACCCCGGACTCGGCCCGCATAGTCAAAAGTATACAAAAAAGTACCCAGGGAGTAAACTCATTTCCCGAACGATTTTTTAAATTATCTTTTCACCACTAAAACGCTTGAGACTTGTAGTTTTCAAAAATGTTTTTATTTTTGATGAGACGCTGAATAAAAGAAGTTTAATCGCCGGTAAACGAAAACCTGCGATTTCCCGTAAATCCCGGACTCGGCCCGTATAGTCGAATGTATACAAAGAAAGTACCCAGGGTGTAAACTCATTTCCCGAACGATTTTTTAAATTATTATTTCACCACTAAAGCCCATGAGACTTGTAGTATTTAAAAATATTTTCATTTTTGATGAGACGCTGAATAAAAGACGTTTAATCGCCGGCAAACGAAAACCCGCCATTTTCCGTAAACCCCGGACTCGACCCGCATAGTCAAAATATACAAAGAAAGTACCCAGGGAGTAAACTCATTTCCCGAACGATTTTTTAAATTATTTTTTCAGCACTAAAACGCATGAGACTTGTAGTTTTTAAAAATGTTTTCATTTTTGATGAGACGGTGAATAAAAGAAGTTTAATCGCCGGCAAACGAAAACCCGCGATTTCCCGTAAATCCCGGACTCGGCCCGTATAGTCAAAAGTATACAAAGAAAGTACCCAGGGTGTAAACTCATTTCCGGAACGATTTTTTAAATTAATTTTCACCACTAAAACGCATGAGACTTGTAGTTTTCAAAAATGTTTTTATTTTTGATGAGACGCTGAATAAAAGACGTTTAATCGCCGGCAAACGAAAACCCGCCATTTCCCGTAAACCCCGGACTCGGCCCGCATAGTCAAAAGTATACAAAAAAAGTACCCAGGGAGTAAACTCATTTCCCGACCGATTTTTTAAATTATCTTTTCACCACTAAAACGCATGAGACTTGTAGTTTTTAAAAATGTTTTCATTTTTGATGAGACGCTGAATAAAAGACGTTTAATCGCCGGCAAACGAAAACCCGCCATTTCCCGTAAACCCCGGACTCGGCCCGCATAGTCAAAAGTATACAAAAAAAGTACCCAGGGAGTAAACTCATTTCCCGACCGATTTTTTAAATTATCTTTTCACCACTAAAACGCTTGAGACTTGTAGTTTTCAAAAATGTTTTTATTTTTGATGAGACGCTGAATAAAAGAAGTTTAATCGCCGGTAAACGAAAACCTGCGATTTCCCGTAAATCCCGGAATCGGCCCGTATAGTCGAATGTATACAAAGAAAGTACCCAGGGTGTAAACTCATTTCCCGAACGATTTTTTAAATTATTATTTCACCACTAAAGCCCATGAGACTTGTAGTATTTAAAAATATTTTCATTTTTGATGAGACGCTGAATAAAAGACGTTTAATCGCCGGCAAACGAAAACCCGCCATTTCCAGTAAACCCCGGACTCGGCCCGCATAGTCAAAAGTATACAAAAAAGTACCCAGGGAGTAAACTCATTTCCCGAACGATTTTTTAAATTATCTTTTCACCACTAAAACGCTTGAGACTTGTAGTTTTCAAAAATGTTTTTATTTTTGATGAGACGCTGAATAAAAGAAGTTTAATCGCCGGTAAACGAAAACCTGCGATTTCCCGTAAATCCCGGACTCGGCCCGTATAGTCGAATGTATACAAAGAAAGTACCCAGGGTGTAAACTCATTTCCCGAACGATTTTTTAAATTATTATTTCACCACTAAAGCCCATGAGACTTGTAGTATTTAAAAATATTTTCATTTTTGATGAGACGCTGAATAAAAGACGTTTAATCGCCGGCAAACGAAAACCCGCCATTTCCCGTAAACCCCGGACTCGACCCGCATAGTCAAAATATACAAAGAAAGTACCCAGGGAGTAAACTCATTTCCCGAACGATTTTTTAAATTATTTTTTCAGCACTAAAACGCATGAGACTTGTAGTTTTTAAAAATGTTTTCATTTTTGATGAGACGGTGAATAAAAGAAGTTTAATCGCCGGCAAACGAAAACCCGCGATTTCCCGTAAATCCCGGACTCGGCCCGTATAGTCAAAAGTATACAAAGAAAGTACCCAGGGAGTAAACTCATTTCCAGAACGATTTTTTAAGTTATTTTTTCACCACTAAAACGCATGAGACTTGTAGTTTTCAGAAATGTTTTCATTTTTGATGAGACGCTTAATGAAAGTGGTTTAATCGCCGGCAAACGAAAACCCGCGATTTCCCGTAAATCCCGGGCTTGGCCGGTATAGTCGAATGTATACAAAGAAAGTACCCTGTGAGTAAACTCATTTCAAAAACCATTTTTTAAATTACCTTTTCACCACTAAAACGCATAAGACTTGTAGTTTTCAAAAATGTTTTCATTTTTGATGAGACGCTGAATAAAAGAAGTTTAATCGCCGGCAAACGAAAACCCGCCATTTCCCGTAAACCCCGGACTAGGTCCCTATAATCAAAAGTATACAAAGAAAGTACCCAGGGAGTAAACTCATTTCCCGAACGACTTTTTAAATTATTTTTTTAGCACTAAAACGCATGAGACTTGTAGTTTTTAAAAATGCTTTCATTTTTGATGAGACGTTGAATAAAAGACGTTTAATCGCCGGCAAACGAAATCCCGCCATTTCCCGTAAACCCCGGACTCGGCCCGCATAGTCAAAATATACAAAGAAAGTACCCAGGGAGTAAACTCATTTCCTGAACGATTTTTTAAATTATTTTTTCAGCACTAAAACGCATGAGACTTGTAGTTTTTAAAAATGTTTTCAATTTTGATGAGACGGTGAATAAAAGAAGTTTAATCGCCGGCAAACGAAAACCTGCGATTTCCCGTAAATCCCGGAATCGGCCCGTATAGTCGAATGTATACAAAGAAAGTACCCAGGGTGTAAACTCATTTCCCGAACGATTTTTTAAATTATTATTTCACCACTAAAGCCCATGAGACTTGTAGTATTTAAAAATATTTTCATTTTTGATGAGACGCTGAATAAAAGACGTTTAATCGCCGGCAAACGAAAACCCGCCATTTCCAGTAAACCCCGGACTCGGCCCGCATAGTCAAAAGTATACAAAAAAGTACCCAGGGAGTAAACTCATTTCCCGAACGATTTTTTAAATTATCTTTTCACCACTAAAACGCTTGAGACTTGTAGTTTTCAAAAATGTTTTTATTTTTGATGAGACGCTGAATAAAAGAAGTTTAATCGCCGGTAAACGAAAACCTGCGATTTCCCGTAAATCCCGGACTCGGCCCGTATAGTCGAATGTATACAAAGAAAGTACCCAGGGTGTAAACTCATTTCCCGAACGATTTTTTAAATTATTATTTCACCACTAAAGCCCATGAGACTTGTAGTATTTAAAAATATTTTCATTTTTGATGAGACGCTGAATAAAAGACGTTTAATCGCCGGCAAACGAAAACCCGCCATTTTCCGTAAACCCCGGACTCGACCCGCATAGTCAAAATATACAAAGAAAGTACCCAGGGAGTAAACTCATTTCCCGAACGATTTTTTAAATTATTTTTTCAGCACTAAAACGCATGAGACTTGTAGTTTTTAAAAATGTTTTCATTTTTGATGAGACGGTGAATAAAAGAAGTTTAATCGCCGGCAAACGAAAACCCGCGATTTCCCGTAAATCCCGGACTCGGCCCGTATAGTCAAAAGTATACAAAGAAAGTACCCAGGGAGTAAACTCATTTCCAGAACGATTTTTTAAGTTATTTTTTCACCACTAAAACGCATGAGACTTGTAGTTTTCAGAAATGTTTTCATTTTTGATGAGACGCTTAATGAAAGTGGTTTAATCGCCGGCAAACGAAAACCCGCGATTTCCCGTAAATCCCGGGCTTGGCCGGTATAGTCGAATGTATACAAAGAAAGTACCCTGTGAGTAAACTCATTTCAAAAACCATTTTTTAAATTACCTTTTCACCACTAAAACGCATAAGACTTGTAGTTTTCAAAAATGTTTTCATTTTTGATGAGACGCTGAATAAAAGAAGTTTAATCGCCGGCAAACGAAAACCCGCCATTTCCCGTAAACCCCGGACTAGGTCCCTATAATCAAAAGTATACAAAGAAAGTACCCAGGGAGTAAACTCATTTCCCGAACGACTTTTTAAATTATTTTTTTAGCACTAAAACGCATGAGACTTGTAGTTTTTAAAAATGCTTTCATTTTTGATGAGACGTTGAATAAAAGACGTTTAATCGCCGGCAAACGAAATCCCGCCATTTCCCGTAAACCCCGGACTCGGCCCGCATAGTCAAAATATACAAAGAAAGTACCCAGGGAGTAAACTCATTTCCTGAACGATTTTTTAAATTATTTTTTCAGCACTAAAACGCATGAGACTTGTAGTTTTTAAAAATGTTTTCAATTTTGATGAGACGGTGAATAAAAGAAGTTTAATCGCCGGCAAACGAAAACCTGCGATTTCCCGTAAATCCTGGACTCGGCCCGTGTAGTCAAAAGTATACAAAGAAAGTACCCAGGGAGTAAAGCCATTTCCTAAACGATTTTTTGAATTATTTTTTCAGCACTAAAACGCATGAGACTTGTAGTTTTCAAGAATGTTTTCATTTTTGATGAGACGCTAAGTAAAAGCAGTTTAATCGCCGGCAAACGAAAACCTGCGATTTCCCGTAAATCCCGGACTCGGCCCGTATAGTCAAAAGTATAGAAAGAAAGTACCCAGGGTGTAAACTCATTTCCCGAACGATTTTTTAAATTATTTTTTCACCACTAAAACGCATGAGACTTGTAGTTTTCAAAACTGTTTTTATTTTTGATGAGACGCTGAATAAAAGAAGTTTAATCGCCGGCAAACGAAAACCCGCCATTTCCCGTAAACCCCGGACTCGGCCCGCATAGTCAAAAGTATACAAAAAAAGTACCCAGGGAGTAAACTCATTTCCCGAACGATTTTTTAAATTATTTTTTCACCACTAAAGCCCATGAGACTTGTAGTTTTCAGAAATGTTATCATTTTTGATGAGACGCTTAATGAAAGTGGTTTAA
The DNA here is from genome assembly GCF_029227915.1 of Hydractinia symbiolongicarpus. NCBI lineage: Eukaryota > Metazoa > Cnidaria > Hydrozoa > Anthoathecata > Hydractiniidae > Hydractinia > Hydractinia symbiolongicarpus. Next base: position 4,052,074 of record NC_079884.1, on the reverse strand, counting down.
TCGCCGGCAAACGAAAACCCGCGATTTCCCGTAAATCCCGGGCTTGGCCCGTATAGTCGAATGTATACAAAGAAAGTACCCTGTGAGTAAACTCATTTCCAAAACGATTTTTTAAATTATCTTTCCACCACTAAAACGCATAAGACTTGTAGTTTTTAAAAATGTTTTCATTTTTGATGAGACGCTGAATAAAAGAAGTTTAATCGCCGGCAAACGAAAACCCGCGATTTCCCGTATATCCCGGACTCGGCCCGCATAGTCAAAAGTATACAAAGAAAGTACCCAGGGAGTAAACTCATTTCCCGAACGATTTTTTAAATTATTTTTTCACCACTAAAACGCCTGAGACTTGTAGTTTTCAAAAATGTTTTTATTTTTGATGAGACGCTGAATAAAAGAAGTTTAATCGCCGGTAAACGAAACCCTGTGATTTCCCGTAAATCCCGGACTCGGCCCGTATAGTCAAAAGTAAACAAAGAAAGTACCCAGGGTGTAAACTCATTTCCCGAACGATTTTTTAAATTATTATTTCACCACTAAAGCCCATGAGACTTGTAGTATTTAAAAATATTTTCATTTTTGATGAGACGCTGAATAAAAGAAGTTTAATCGCCGGCAAACGAAAACCCGTGACTTCCCGTAAATCCCGAACTCGGCCCGTATAGTCAAAAGTATACAAAGAAAGTACCCAGGGAGTAAACTCATTTCCCGAACAATTTTTTAAATTATTATTTCACCACTAAAGCCCATGAGACTTGTAGTATTTAAAAATATTTTCATTTTTGATGAGACGCTGAATAAAAGAAGTTTAATCGCCGGCAAACGAAAACCCGCGACTTTCCGTAAATCCCGGACTCGGCCCGTATAGTCAAAAGTATACAAAGAAAGTACCCAGGGAGTAAACTCATTTCCCGAACGATTTTTTAAATTATTATTTCACCACTAAAGCCCATGAGACTTGTAGTATTTAAAAATATTTTCATTTTTGATGAGACGCTGAATAAAAGAAGTTTAATCGCCGGCAAACAAAAACCCGCGACTTCCCGTAAATCCCGGACTCGGCCCGTATAGTCAAAAGTATACAAAGAAAGTACCCAGGGAGTAAACTCATTTGTCGAACGATTTTTTAAATTATTTTTTCACCACTAAAACGCATGAGACTTGTAGTTTTTAAAAATGTTTTCATTTTTGATGAGACGCTGAATAAAAGAAGTTTAATAGCCGGCAAACGAAAACCTGCGATTTCCCATAAATCCCGGACTCGGCCCGTATAGTCAAAAGTATACAAAGAAAGTACCCGGGGTGTAAACTCATTTTCAGAACGATTTTTTAAATTATTATTTCACCACTAAAGCCCATGAGACTTGTAGTTTTTAAAAATGTTTTCATTTTTGATGAGACGCTGAATAAAAGAAGTTTAATTGCCGGCAAACGAAAACCCGCGACTTCCCGTAAATCCCGGACTCGGCCCGTATAGTCAAAAGTATACAAAGAAAGTACCCAGGGAGTAAACTCATTTCCCGAACGATTTTTTAAATTAATTTTCACCACTAAAACGCATGAGACTTGTAGTTTTCAGAAATGTTTTCATTTTTGATGAGACGTTTAATGAAAGTTGTTTAATCGCCAGCAAACAAAAACCCGCGATTTCCCGTAAATCCCGGGCTTGGCCCGTATAGTCGAATGTATACAAAGAAAGTACCCTGTGAGTAAACTCGTTTCCGAAACGATTTTTTCAATTATCTTTTCACCACTAAAACGCATGAGACTTGCAGTTTTCAAAAATGTTTTCATTTTTGATGAGACGCTTAATGAATTGTCGATTTGAATTAGTTATTTAAATACTATTGTATCTATCGACGTTAAATAAAGAGAAAATCAAAAAATCAAAAAAAATCAAAAAAAATCAAAAATGAAACAGGTTTAATCGCCGGCAAACGAAAACCCGCAATTTCCCGTAAATCCCGGGCTTGGCCCGTATAGTCGAATGTATACAAAGAAAGTACCCTGTGAGTAAACTCATTTCCAGAACGATTTTTTAATTTATTTTTTCAACACTAAAACGCATGAGACTTGTAGTTTTCAAAAATGTTTTCATTTTTGATGAGACGCTGAATAAAAGAAGTTTAATTGCCGGCAAACGAAAACCCGCGACTTCCTGTAAATCCCGGACTCGGCCCGTATAGTCAAAAGTATACAAAGAAAGTACCCAGGGAGTAAACTCATTTCCCGAACGATTTTTTAAATTAATTTTCACCACTAAAACGCATGAGACTTGTAGTTTTCAGAAATGTTTTCATTTTTGTTGAGACGTTTAATGAAAGTTGTTTAATCGCCAGCAAACAAAAACCTGCGATTTCCCGTAAATCCCGGGCTTGGCCCGTATAGTCGAATGTATACAAAGAAAGTACCCTGTGAGTTAACTCGTTTCCGAAACGATTTTTTCAATTATCTTTTCACCACTAAAACGCATGAGATTTGCAGTTTTCAAAAATGTTTTCATTTTTGATGAGACGCTTAATGAAACAGGTTTAATCGCCGGCAAACGAAAACCCGCGATTTCCCGTAAATCCCGGGCTTGGCCCGTATAGTCGAATGTATACAAAGAAAGTACCCTGTGAGTAAACTCATTTCCAGAACGATTTTTTAATTTATTTATTCAACACTAAAACGCATGAGACTTGTAGTTTTCAAAAATGTTTTCATTTTTGATGAGACGCTTAATGAAAGAGGTTTAATCGCCGGAAAACGAAAACCCGAGATTTCCCGTAAATCCCGGGCTTGGCCCGTAGAGTCAAAAGTATACAAAGATAGTACCCGGGGAGTAAACTCATTTCCCCAACGATTTTTTAAATTATTATTTCACCACTAAAGCCCATGAGTCTTGTAGTATTTAAAAATATTTTCAATTTTGATGAGACGCTGAATAAAAGAAGTTCAATCGCCGGCAAACGAAAACCCGTGACTTCCCGTAAATCCCGGACTCGGCCCGTATAGTCAAAAGTATACAAAGAAAGTACCCAGGGAGTAAACTCATTTCCCGAACGATTTTTTAAATTATTATTTCACCACTAAAGCCCATGAGACTTGTAGTATTTAAAAATATTTTCATTTTTGATGAGACGCTGAATAAAAGAAGTTTAATCGCCGGCAAACGAAAACCCGCGACTTCCCGTAAATCCCGGACTCGGCCGGTATAGTCGAATGTATACAAAGAAAGTACCCTGTGAGTAAACTCATTTCAAAAACCATTTTTTAAATTATCTTTTCACCACTAAAACGCATAAGAATTGTAGTTTTCAAAAATGTTTTCATTTTTGATGAGACGCTGAATAAAAGAAGTTTAATCGCCGGCAAACGAAAACCCGCGACTTCCCGTAAATCCCGGACTCGGCCCGTATAGTCAAAAGTATACAAAGAAAGTACCCAGGGAGTAAACTCATTTGTCGAACGATTTTTTAAATTATTTTTTCACCACTAAAACGCATGAGACTTGTAGTTTTTAAAAATGTTTTCATTTTTGATGAGACGCTGAATAAAAGAAGTTTAATAGCCGGCAAACGAAAACCTGCGATTTCCCATAAATCCCGGACTCGGCCCGTATAGTCAAAAGTATACAAAGAAAGTACCCGGGGTGTGAACTCATTTCCCGAACGATTTTTTAAATTATTATTTCACCACTAAAGCCCATGAGACTTGTAGTTTTTAAAAATGTTTTCATTTTTGATGAGACGCTGAATAAAAGAAGTTTAATTGCCGGCAAACGAAAATCCGCGACTTCCCGTAAATCCCGGACTCGGCCCGTATAGTCAAAAGTATACAAAGAAAGTACCCAGGGAGTAAACTCATTTCCCGAACGATTTTTTAAATTAATTTTCACCACTAAAACGCATGAGACTTGTAGTTTTCAGAAATGTTTTCATTTTTGATGAGACGTTCAATGGAAGTTGTTTAATCGCCAGCAAACAAAAACCCGCGATTTCCCGTAAATCCCGGGCTTGGCCCGTATAGTCGAATGTATACAAAGAAAGTACCCTGTGAGTAAACTCGTTTCCGAAACGATTTTTTCAATTATCTTTTCACCACTAAAACGCATGAGACTTGCAGTTTTCAAAAATGTTTTCATTTTTGATGAGACGCTTAATGAAACAGGTTTAATCGCCGGCAAACGAAAACCCGCGATTTCCCGTAAATCCCGGGCTTGGCCCGTATAGTCGAATGTATACAAAGAAAGTACCCTGTGAGTAAACTCATTTCCAGAACGATTTTTTAATTTATTATTTCAACACTAAAACGCATGAGACGTGTAGTTTTCAAAAATGTTTTCATTTTTGATGAGACGCTGAATAAAAGAAGTTTAATTGCCGGCAAACGAAAGCCCGCGACTTCCCGTAAATCACGGACTCGGCCCGTATAGTCAAAAGTATACAAAGAAAGTACCCAGGGAGTAAACTCATTTCCCGAACGATTTTTTAAATTAATTTTCACCACTAAAACGCATGAGACTTGTAGTTTTCAGAAATGTTTTCATTTTTGATGAGACGTTTAATGAAAGTTGTTTAATCGCCAGCAAACAAAAACCCGCGATTTCCCGTAAATCCCGGGCTTGGCCCGTATAGTCGAATGTATACAAAGAAACTACCCTGTGAGTAAACTCGTTTCCGAAACGATTTTTTAAATTATTATTTCACCACTAAAGCCCATGAGTCTTGTAGTATTTAAAAATATTTTCAATTTTGATGAGACGCTGAATAAAAGAAGTTCAATCGCCGGCAAACGAAAACCCGTGACTTCCCGTAAATCCCGGACTCGGCCCGTATAGTCAAAAGTATACAAAGAAAGTACCCAGGGAGTAAACTCATTTCCCGAACGATTTTTTAAATTATTATTTCACCACTAAAGCCCATGAGACTTGTAGTATTTAAAAATATTTTCATTTTTGATGAGACGCTGAATAAAAGAAGTTTAATCGCCGGCAAACGAAAACCCGCGACTTCCCGTAAATCCCGGACTCGGCCGGTATAGTCGAATGTATACAAAGAAAGTACCCTGTGAGTAAACTCATTTCAAAAACCATTTTTTAAATTATCTTTTCACCACTAAAACGCATAAGACTTGTAGTTTTCAAAAATGTTTTCATTTTTGATGAGACGCTGAATAAAAGAAGTTTAATCGCCGGCAAACGAAAACCCGCGACTTCCCGTAAATCCCGGACTCGGCCCGTATAGTCAAAAGTATACAAAGAAAGTACCCAGGGAGTAAACTCATTTGTCGAACGATTTTTTAAATTATTTTTTCACCACTAAAACGCATGAGACTTGTAGTTTTTAAAAATGTTTTCATTTTTGATGAGACGCTGAATAAAAGAAGTTTAATCGCCGGCAAACGAAAACCCGCGATTTCCCGTAAATCCCGGGCTTGGCCGGTATAGTCGAATGTATACAAAGAAAGTACCCTGTGAGTAAACTCATTTCAAAAACCATTTTTTAAATTACCTTTTCACCACTAAAACGCATAAGACTTGTAGTTTTCAAAAATGTTTTCATTTTTGATGAGACGCTGAATAAAAGAAGTTTAATCGCCGGCAAACGAAAACCCGCCATTTCCCGTAAACCCCGGACTAGGTCCCTATAATCAAAAGTATACAAAGAAAGTACCCAGGGAGTAAACTCATTTCCCGAACGACTTTTTAAATTATTTTTTTAGCACTAAAACGCATGAGACTTGTAGTTTTTAAAAATGCTTTCATTTTTGATGAGACGTTGAATAAAAGACGTTTAATCGCCGGCAAACGAAATCCCGCCATTTCCCGTAAACCCCGGACTCGGCCCGCATAGTCAAAATATACAAAGAAAGTACCCAGGGAGTAAACTCATTTCCTGAACGATTTTTTAAATTATTTTTTCAGCACTAAAACGCATGAGACTTGTAGTTTTTAAAAATGTTTTCAATTTTGATGAGACGGTGAATAAAAGAAGTTTAATCGCCGGCAAACGAAAACCTGCGATTTCCCGTAAATCCCGGAATCGGCCCGTATAGTCGAATGTATACAAAGAAAGTACCCAGGGTGTAAACTCATTTCCCGAACGATTTTTTAAATTATTATTTCACCACTAAAGCCCATGAGACTTGTAGTATTTAAAAATATTTTCATTTTTGATGAGACGCTGAATAAAAGACGTTTAATCGCCGGCAAACGAAAACCCGCCATTTCCAGTAAACCCCGGACTCGGCCCGCATAGTCAAAAGTATACAAAAAAGTACCCAGGGAGTAAACTCATTTCCCGAACGATTTTTTAAATTATCTTTTCACCACTAAAACGCTTGAGACTTGTAGTTTTCAAAAATGTTTTTATTTTTGATGAGACGCTGAATAAAAGAAGTTTAATCGCCGGTAAACGAAAACCTGCGATTTCCCGTAAATCCCGGACTCGGCCCGTATAGTCGAATGTATACAAAGAAAGTACCCAGGGTGTAAACTCATTTCCCGAACGATTTTTTAAATTATTATTTCACCACTAAAGCCCATGAGACTTGTAGTATTTAAAAATATTTTCATTTTTGATGAGACGCTGAATAAAAGACGTTTAATCGCCGGCAAACGAAAACCCGCCATTTTCCGTAAACCCCGGACTCGACCCGCATAGTCAAAATATACAAAGAAAGTACCCAGGGAGTAAACTCATTTCCCGAACGATTTTTTAAATTATTTTTTCAGCACTAAAACGCATGAGACTTGTAGTTTTTAAAAATGTTTTCATTTTTGATGAGACGGTGAATAAAAGAAGTTTAATCGCCGGCAAACGAAAACCCGCGATTTCCCGTAAATCCCGGACTCGGCCCGTATAGTCAAAAGTATACAAAGAAAGTACCCAGGGAGTAAACTCATTTCCAGAACGATTTTTTAAGTTATTTTTTCACCACTAAAACGCATGAGACTTGTAGTTTTCAGAAATGTTTTCATTTTTGATGAGACGCTTAATGAAAGTGGTTTAATCGCCGGCAAACGAAAACCCGCGATTTCCCGTAAATCCCGGGCTTGGCCGGTATAGTCGAATGTATACAAAGAAAGTACCCTGTGAGTAAACTCATTTCAAAAACCATTTTTTAAATTACCTTTTCACCACTAAAACGCATAAGACTTGTAGTTTTCAAAAATGTTTTCATTTTTGATGAGACGCTGAATAAAAGAAGTTTAATCGCCGGCAAACGAAAACCCGCCATTTCCCGTAAACCCCGGACTAGGTCCCTATAATCAAAAGTATACAAAGAAAGTACCCAGGGAGTAAACTCATTTCCCGAACGACTTTTTAAATTATTTTTTTAGCACTAAAACGCATGAGACTTGTAGTTTTTAAAAATGCTTTCATTTTTGATGAGACGTTGAATAAAAGACGTTTAATCGCCGGCAAACGAAATCCCGCCATTTCCCGTAAACCCCGGACTCGGCCCGCATAGTCAAAATATACAAAGAAAGTACCCAGGGAGTAAACTCATTTCCTGAACGATTTTTTAAATTATTTTTTCAGCACTAAAACGCATGAGACTTGTAGTTTTTAAAAATGTTTTCAATTTTGATGAGACGGTGAATAAAAGAAGTTTAATCGCCGGCAAACGAAAACCTGCGATTTCCCGTAAATCCTGGACTCGGCCCGTGTAGTCAAAAGTATACAAAGAAAGTACCCAGGGAGTAAAGCCATTTCCTAAACGATTTTTTGAATTATTTTTTCAGCACTAAAACGCATGAGACTTGTAGTTTTCAAGAATGTTTTCATTTTTGATGAGACGCTAAGTAAAAGCAGTTTAATCGCCGGCAAACGAAAACCTGCGATTTCCCGTAAATCCCGGACTCGGCCCGTATAGTCAAAAGTATAGAAAGAAAGTACCCAGGGTGTAAACTCATTTCCCGAACGATTTTTTAAATTATTTTTTCACCACTAAAACGCATGAGACTTGTAGTTTTCAAAACTGTTTTTATTTTTGATGAGACGCTGAATAAAAGAAGTTTAATCGCCGGCAAACGAAAACCCGCCATTTCCCGTAAACCCCGGACTCGGCCCGCATAGTCAAAAGTATACAAAAAAAGTACCCAGGGAGTAAACTCATTTCCCGAACGATTTTTTAAATTATTTTTTCACCACTAAAGCCCATGAGACTTGTAGTTTTCAGAAATGTTATCATTTTTGATGAGACGCTTAATGAAAGTGGTTTAATCGCCGGCAAACGAAAACCCGCGATTTCCCGTAAATCCCGGGCTTGGCCCGTATAGTCGAATGTATACAAAGAAAGTACCCTGTGAGTAAACTCATTTCCAAAACGATTTTTTAAATTATCTTTCCACCACTAAAACGCATAAGACTTGTAGTTTTTAAAAATGTTTTCATTTTTGATGAGACGCTGAATAAAAGAAGTTTAATCGCCGGCAAACGAAAACCCGCGATTTCCCGTATATCCCGGACTCGGCCCGCATAGTCAAAAGTATACAAAGAAAGTACCCAGGGAGTAAACTCATTTCCCGAACGATTTTTTAAATTATTTTTTCACCACTAAAACGCCTGAGACTTGTAGTTTTCAAAAATGTTTTTATTTTTGATGAGACGCTGAATAAAAGAAGTTTAATCGCCGGTAAACGAAACCCTGTGATTTCCCGTAAATCCCGGACTCGGCCCGTATAGTCAAAAGTAAACAAAGAAAGTACCCAGGGTGTAAACTCATTTCCCGAACGATTTTTTAAATTATTATTTCACCACTAAAGCCCATGAGACTTGTAGTATTTAAAAATATTTTCATTTTTGATGAGACGCTGAATAAAAGAAGTTTAATCGCCGGCAAACGAAAACCCGTGACTTCCCGTAAATCCCGAACTCGGCCCGTATAGTCAAAAGTATACAAAGAAAGTACCCAGGGAGTAAACTCATTTCCCGAACAATTTTTTAAATTATTATTTCACCACTAAAGCCCATGAGACTTGTAGTATTTAAAAATATTTTCATTTTTGATGAGACGCTGAATAAAAGAAGTTTAATCGCCGGCAAACGAAAACCCGCGACTTTCCGTAAATCCCGGACTCGGCCCGTATAGTCAAAAGTATACAAAGAAAGTACCCAGGGAGTAAACTCATTTCCCGAACGATTTTTTAAATTATTATTTCACCACTAAAGCCCATGAGACTTGTAGTATTTAAAAATATTTTCATTTTTGATGAGACGCTGAATAAAAGAAGTTTAATCGCCGGCAAACAAAAACCCGCGACTTCCCGTAAATCCCGGACTCGGCCCGTATAGTCAAAAGTATACAAAGAAAGTACCCAGGGAGTAAACTCATTTGTCGAACGATTTTTTAAATTATTTTTTCACCACTAAAACGCATGAGACTTGTAGTTTTTAAAAATGTTTTCATTTTTGATGAGACGCTGAATAAAAGAAGTTTAATAGCCGGCAAACGAAAACCTGCGATTTCCCATAAATCCCGGACTCGGCCCGTATAGTCAAAAGTATACAAAGAAAGTACCCGGGGTGTAAACTCATTTTCAGAACGATTTTTTAAATTATTATTTCACCACTAAAGCCCATGAGACTTGTAGTTTTTAAAAATGTTTTCATTTTTGATGAGACGCTGAATAAAAGAAGTTTAATTGCCGGCAAACGAAAACCCGCGACTTCCCGTAAATCCCGGACTCGGCCCGTATAGTCAAAAGTATACAAAGAAAGTACCCAGGGAGTAAACTCATTTCCCGAACGATTTTTTAAATTAATTTTCACCACTAAAACGCATGAGACTTGTAGTTTTCAGAAATGTTTTCATTTTTGATGAGACGTTTAATGAAAGTTGTTTAATCGCCAGCAAACAAAAACCCGCGATTTCCCGTAAATCCCGGGCTTGGCCCGTATAGTCGAATGTATACAAAGAAAGTACCCTGTGAGTAAACTCGTTTCCGAAACGATTTTTTCAATTATCTTTTCACCACTAAAACGCATGAGACTTGCAGTTTTCAAAAATGTTTTCATTTTTGATGAGACGCTTAATGAATTGTCGATTTGAATTAGTTATTTAAATACTATTGTATCTATCGACGTTAAATAAAGAGAAAATCAAAAAATCAAAAAAAATCAAAAAAAATCAAAAATGAAACAGGTTTAATCGCCGGCAAACGAAAACCCGCAATTTCCCGTAAATCCCGGGCTTGGCCCGTATAGTCGAATGTATACAAAGAAAGTACCCTGTGAGTAAACTCATTTCCAGAACGATTTTTTAATTTATTTTTTCAACACTAAAACGCATGAGACTTGTAGTTTTCAAAAATGTTTTCATTTTTGATGAGACGCTGAATAAAAGAAGTTTAATTGCCGGCAAACGAAAACCCGCGACTTCCTGTAAATCCCGGACTCGGCCCGTATAGTCAAAAGTATACAAAGAAAGTACCCAGGGAGTAAACTCATTTCCCGAACGATTTTTTAAATTAATTTTCACCACTAAAACGCATGAGACTTGTAGTTTTCAGAAATGTTTTCATTTTTGTTGAGACGTTTAATGAAAGTTGTTTAATCGCCAGCAAACAAAAACCTGCGATTTCCCGTAAATCCCGGGCTTGGCCCGTATAGTCGAATGTATACAAAGAAAGTACCCTGTGAGTTAACTCGTTTCCGAAACGATTTTTTCAATTATCTTTTCACCACTAAAACGCATGAGATTTGCAGTTTTCAAAAATGTTTTCATTTTTGATGAGACGCTTAATGAAACAGGTTTAATCGCCGGCAAACGAAAACCCGCGATTTCCCGTAAATCCCGGGCTTGGCCCGTATAGTCGAATGTATACAAAGAAAGTACCCTGTGAGTAAACTCATTTCCAGAACGATTTTTTAATTTATTTATTCAACACTAAAACGCATGAGACTTGTAGTTTTCAAAAATGTTTTCATTTTTGATGAGACGCTTAATGAAAGAGGTTTAATCGCCGGAAAACGAAAACCCGAGATTTCCCGTAAATCCCGGGCTTGGCCCGTAGAGTCAAAAGTATACAAAGATAGTACCCGGGGAGTAAACTCATTTCCCCAACGATTTTTTAAATTATTATTTCACCACTAAAGCCCATGAGTCTTGTAGTATTTAAAAATATTTTCAATTTTGATGAGACGCTGAATAAAAGAAGTTCAATCGCCGGCAAACGAAAACCCGTGACTTCCCGTAAATCCCGGACTCGGCCCGTATAGTCAAAAGTATACAAAGAAAGTACCCAGGGAGTAAACTCATTTCCCGAACGATTTTTTAAATTATTATTTCACCACTAAAGCCCATGAGACTTGTAGTATTTAAAAATATTTTCATTTTTGATGAGACGCTGAATAAAAGAAGTTTAATCGCCGGCAAACGAAAACCCGCGACTTCCCGTAAATCCCGGACTCGGCCGGTATAGTCGAATGTATACAAAGAAAGTACCCTGTGAGTAAACTCATTTCAAAAACCATTTTTTAAATTATCTTTTCACCACTAAAACGCATAAGACTTGTAGTTTTCAAAAATGTTTTCATTTTTGATGAGACGCTGAATAAAAGAAGTTTAATCGCCGGCAAACGAAAACCCGCGACTTCCCGTAAATCCCGGACTCGGCCCGTATAGTCAAAAGTATACAAAGAAAGTACCCAGGGAGTAAACTCATTTGTCGAACGATTTTTTAAATTATTTTTTCACCACTAAAACGCATGAGACTTGTAGTTTTTAAAAATGTTTTCATTTTTGATGAGACGCTGAATAAAAGAAGTTTAATAGCCGGCAAACGAAAACCTGCGATTTCCCATAAATCCCGGACTCGGCCCGTATAGTCAAAAGTATACAAAGAAAGTACCCGGGGTGTGAACTCATTTCCCGAACGATTTTTTAAATTATTATTTCACCACTAAAGCCCATGAGACTTGTAGTTTTTAAAAATGTTTTCATTTTTGATGAGACGCTGAATAAAAGAAGTTTAATTGCCGGCAAACGAAAATCCGCGACTTCCCGTAAATCCCGGACTCGGCCCGTATAGTCAAAAGTATACAAAGAAAGTACCCAGGGAGTAAACTCATTTCCCGAACGATTTTTTAAATTAATTTTCACCACTAAAACGCATGAGACTTGTAGTTTTCAGAAATGTTTTCATTTTTGATGAGACGTTCAATGGAAGTTGTTTAATCGCCAGCAAACAAAAACCCGCGATTTCCCGTAAATCCCGGGCTTGGCCCGTATAGTCGAATGTATACAAAGAAAGTACCCTGTGAGTAAACTCGTTTCCGAAACGATTTTTTCAATTATCTTTTCACCACTAAAACGCATGAGACTTGCAGTTTTCAAAAATGTTTTCATTTTTGATGAGACGCTTAATGAAACAGGTTTAATCGCCGGCAAACGAAAACCCGCGATTTCCCGTAAATCCCGGGCTTGGCCCGTATAGTCGAATGTATACAAAGAAAGTACCCTGTGAGTAAACTCATTTCCAGAACGATTTTTTAATTTATTATTTCAACACTAAAACGCATGAGACGTGTAGTTTTCAAAAATGTTTTCATTTTTGATGAGACGCTGAATAAAAGAAGTTTAATTGCCGGCAAACGAAAGCCCGCGACTTCCCGTAAATCACGGACTCGGCCCGTATAGTCAAAAGTATACAAAGAAAGTACCCAGGGAGTAAACTCATTTCCCGAACGATTTTTTAAATTAATTTTCACCACTAAAACGCATGAGACTTGTAGTTTTCAGAAATGTTTTCATTTTTGATGAGACGTTTAATGAAAGTTGTTTAATCGCCAGCAAACAAAAACCCGCGATTTCCCGTAAATCCCGGGCTTGGCCCGTATAGTCGAATGTATACAAAGAAACTACCCTGTGAGTAAACTCGTTTCCGAAACGATTTTTTAAATTATTATTTCACCACTAAAGCCCATGAGTCTTGTAGTATTTAAAAATATTTTCAATTTTGATGAGACGCTGAATAAAAGAAGTTCAATCGCCGGCAAACGAAAACCCGTGACTTCCCGTAAATCCCGGACTCGGCCCGTATAGTCAAAAGTATACAAAGAAAGTACCCAGGGAGTAAACTCATTTCCCGAACGATTTTTTAAATTATTATTTCACCACTAAAGCCCATGAGACTTGTAGTATTTAAAAATATTTTCATTTTTGATGAGACGCTGAATAAAAGAAGTTTAATCGCCGGCAAACGAAAACCCGCGACTTCCCGTAAATCCCGGACTCGGCCGGTATAGTCGAATGTATACAAAGAAAGTACCCTGTGAGTAAACTCATTTCAAAAACCATTTTTTAAATTATCTTTTCACCACTAAAACGCATAAGACTTGTAGTTTTCAAAAATGTTTTCATTTTTGATGAGACGCTGAATAAAAGAAGTTTAATCGCCGGCAAACGAAAACCCGCGACTTCCCGTAAATCCCGGACTCGGCCCGTATAGTCAAAAGTATACAAAGAAAGTACCCAGGGAGTAAACTCATTTGTCGAACGATTTTTTAAATTATTTTTTCACCACTAAAACGCATGAGACTTGTAGTTTTTAAAAATGTTTTCATTTTTGATGAGACGCTGAATAAAAGAAGTTTAATAGCCGGCAAACGAAAACCTGCGATTTCCCATAAATCCCGGACTCGGCCCGTATAGTCAAAAGTATACAAAGAAAGTACCCGGGGTGTGAACTCATTTCCCGAACGATTTTTTAAATTATTATTTCACCACTAAAGCCCATGAGACTTGTAGTTTTTAAAAATGTTTTCATTTTTGATGAGACGCTGAATAAAAGAAGTTTAATTGCCGGCAAACGAAAATCCGCGACTTCCCGTAAATCCCGGACTCGGCCCGTATAGTCAAAAGTATACAAAGAAAGTACCCAGGGAGTAAACTCATTTCCCGAACGATTTTTTAAATTAATTTTCACCACTAAAACGCATGAGACTTGTAGTTTTCAGAAATGTTTTCATTTTTGATGAGACGTTCAATGGAAGTTGTTTAATCGCCAGCATACAAAAACCCGCGATTTCCCGTAAATCCCGGGCTTGGCCCGTATAGTCGAATGTATACAAAGAAAGTACCCTGTGAGTAAACTCGTTTCCGAAACGATTTTTTCAATTATCTTTTCACCACTAAAACGCATGAGACTTGCAGTTTTCAAAAATGTTTTCATTTTTGATGAGACGCTTAATGAAACAGGTTTAATCGCCGGCAAACGAAAACCCGCGATTTCCCGTAAATCCCGGGCTTGGCCCGTATAGTCGAATGTATACAAAGAAAGTACCCTGTGAGTAAACTCATTTCCAGAACGATTTTTTAATTTATTATTTCAACACTAAAACGCATGAGACGTGTAGTTTTCAAAAATGTTTTCATTTTTGATGAGACGCTGAATAAAAGAAGTTTAATTGCCGGCAAACGAAAGCCCGCGACTTCCCGTAAATCACGGACTCGGCCCGTATAGTCAAAAGTATACAAAGAAAGTACCCAGGGAGTAAACTCATTTCCCGAACGATTTTTTAAATTAATTTTCACCACTAAAACGCATGAGACTTGTAGTTTTCAGAAATGTTTTCATTTTTGATGAGACGTTTAATGAAAGTTGTTTAATCGCCAGCAAACAAAAACCCGCGATTTCCCGTAAATCCCGGGCTTGGCCCGTATAGTCGAATGTATACAAAGAAACTACCCTGTGAGTAAACTCGTTTCCGAAACGATTTTTTCAATTATCTTTTCACCACTAAAACGCATGAGATTTGCAGTTTTCAAAAATGTTTTCATTTTTGATGAGACGCTTAATGAAACAGGTTTAATCGCCGGCAAACGAAAACTTGGCCCGTATAGTCGAATGTATACAAAGAAAGTACCCTGTGAGTAAACTCATTTCCAGAACGATTTTTTAATTTATTTTTTCAACACTAAAACGCATGAGACTTGTAGTTTTCAAAAATGTTTTCATTTTTGATGAGACGCTTAATGAAAGAGGTTTAATCGCCGGCAAACGAAAACCCGAGATTTCCCGTAAATCCCGGGCTTGGCCCGTAGATTCAAAAGTATACAAAGATAGTACCCAGGGAGTAAACTCATTTCCCGAACGATTTTTTAAATTATTATTTCACCACTAAAGCCCATGAGACTTGTAGTATTTAAAAATATTTTCATTTTTGATGAGACGCTGAATAAAAGAAGTTCAATCGCCGGCAAACGAAAACCCGTGACTTCCCGTAAATCCAGGACTCGGCCCGTATAGTCAAAAGTATACAAAGAAAGTACCCAGGGAGTAAACTCATTTCCCGAACGATTTTTTAAATTATTATTACACCACTAAAGCCCATGAGACTTGTAGTATTTAAAAATATTTCCATTTTTGATGAGACGCTGAATAAAAGAAGTTTAATCGCCGGCAAACGAAAACCCGCGACTTCCCGTAAATCCCGGACTCGGCCGGTATAGTCGAATGTATACAAAGAAAGTACCCTGTGAGTAAACTCATTTTAAAAACCATTTTTTAAATTATCTTTTCACCACTAAAACGCATAAGACTTGTAGTTTTCAAAAATGTTTTCATTTTTGATGAGACGCTGAATAAAAGAAGTTTAATCGCCGGCAAACGAAAACCCGCCATTTCCCGTAAACCCCGGACTAGGTCCGTATAATCAAAAGTATACAAAGAAAGTACCCAGGGAGTAAACTCATTTCCCGAACGACTTTTTAAATTATTTTTTCAGCACTAAAACGCATGAGACTTGTAGTTTTTAAAAATGTTTTCATTTTTGATGAGACGCTGAATAAAAGACGTTTAATCGCCGGCAAACGAAAACCCGCCATTTCCCGTAAACCCCGGACTCGGCCCGTATAGTCAAAAGTATACAAAGAAAGTACCCAGGGAGTAAACTCATTTCCCGAACGATTTTTTAAATTAATTTTCACCACTAAAACGCATGAGACTTGTAGTTTTCAGAAATGTTTTCATTTTTGATGAGACGTTTAATGAAAGTTGTTTAATCGCCAGCAAACAAAAACCCGCGATTTCCCGTAAATCCCGGGCTTGGCCCGTATAGTCGAATGTATACAAAGAAACTACCCTGTGAGTAAACTCGTTTCCGAAACGATTTTTTCAATTATCTTTTCACCACTAAAACGCATGAGATTTGCAGTTTTCAAAAATGTTTTCATTTTTGATGAGACGCTTAATGAAACAGGTTTAATCGCCGGCAAACGAAAACTTGGCCCGTATAGTCGAATGTATACAAAGAAAGTACCCTGTGAGTAAACTCATTTCCAGAACGATTTTTTAATTTATTTTTTCAACACTAAAACGCATGAGACTTGTAGTTTTCAAAAATGTTTTCATTTTTGATGAGACGCTTAATGAAAGAGGTTTAATCGCCGGCAAACGAAAACCCGAGATTTCCCGTAAATCCCGGGCTTGGCCCGTAGATTCAAAAGTATACAAAGATAGTACCCAGGGAGTAAACTCATTTCCCGAACGATTTTTTAAATTATTATTTCACCACTAAAGCCCATGAGACTTGTAGTATTTAAAAATATTTTCATTTTTGATGAGACGCTGAATAAAAGAAGTTCAATCGCCGGCAAACGAAAACCCGTGACTTCCCGTAAATCCAGGACTCGGCCCGTATAGTCAAAAGTATACAAAGAAAGTACCCAGGGAGTAAACTCATTTCCCGAACGATTTTTTAAATTATTATTACACCACTAAAGCCCATGAGACTTGTAGTATTTAAAAATATTTCCATTTTTGATGAGACGCTGAATAAAAGAAGTTTAATCGCCGGCAAACGAAAACCCGCGACTTCCCGTAAATCCCGGACTCGGCCGGTATAGTCGAATGTATACAAAGAAAGTACCCTGTGAGTAAACTCATTTTAAAAACCATTTTTTAAATTATCTTTTCACCACTAAAACGCATAAGACTTGTAGTTTTCAAAAATGTTTTCATTTTTGATGAGACGCTGAATAAAAGAAGTTTAATCGCCGGCAAACGAAAACCCGCCATTTCCCGTAAACCCCGGACTAGGTCCGTATAATCAAAAGTATACAAAGAAAGTACCCAGGGAGTAAACTCATTTCCCGAACGACTTTTTAAATTATTTTTTCAGCACTAAAACGCATGAGACTTGTAGTTTTTAAAAATGTTTTCATTTTTGATGAGACGCTGAATAAAAGACGTTTAATCGCCGGCAAACGAAAACCCGCCATTTCCCGTAAACCCCGGACTCGGCCCGCATAGTCAAAATATACAAAGAAAGTACCCAGGGAGTAAACTCATTTCCTGAACGATTTTTTAAATTATTTTTTCAGCACTAAAACGCATGAGACTTGAAGTTTTTAAAAATGTTTTCATTTTCGATGAGACGCTGAATAAAAGACGTTTAATCGCCGGCAAACGAAAACCCGCCATTTCCCGTAAACCCCGGACTCGGCCCGCATAGTCAAAATATACAAAGATAGTACCCAGGGAGTAAACTCATTTCCCGAACGATTTTTTAAATTATTATTTCACCACTAAAGCCCATGAGACTTGTAGTATTTAAAAATATTTTCATTTTTGATGAGACGCTGAATAAAAGAAGTTTAATCGCCGGCAAACGAAAACCCGTGACTTCCCGTAAATCCCGGACTCGGCCCGTATAGTCAAAAGTATACAAAGAAAGTACCCAGGGAGTAAACTCATTTCCCAAACGATTATTTAAATTATTATTTCACCACTAAAGCCCATGAGACTTGTAGTATTTAAAAATATTTTCATTTTTGATGAGACGCTGAATAAAAGAAGTTTAATCGCCGGCAAACGAAACCCCGCGACTTCCCGTAAATCCCGGACTCGGCCGGTATAGTCGAATGTATACAAATAAAGTACCCTGTGAGTAAACTCATTTCAAAAACCATTTTTTAAATTATCTTTTCACCACTAAAACGCATAAGACTTGTAGTTTTCAAAAATGTTTTCATTTTTGATGAGACGCTGAATAAAAGAAATTTAATCGCCGGCAAACGAAAACCCGCCATTTCCCGTATACCCCGGACTAGGTCCGTATAATCAAAAGTATACAAAGAAAGTACCCAGGGAGTAAACTCATTTCCCGAACGACTTTTTAAATTATTTTTTCAGCACTAAAACGCATGAGACTTGTAGTTTTTAAAAATGTTTTCATTTTTGATGAGACGCTGAATAAAAGACGTTTAATCGCCGGCAAACGAAAACCCGCCATTTCCCGTAAACCCCGGACTCGGCCCGCATAGTCAAAAGATACAAAGAAAGTACCCAGGGAGTAAACTCATTTCCTGAACGATTTTTTAAATTATTTTTTCAGCACTAAAACGCATGAGACTTGTAGTTTTTAAAAATGTTTTCAATTTTGATGAGACGGTGAATAAAAGAAGTTTAATCGCCGGCAAACGAAAACCTGCGATTTCCCGTAAATCCTGGACTCGGTCCGTATAGTCAAAAGTATACAAAGAAAGTACCCAGGGAGTAAACTCATTTCCTAAACGATTTTTTAAATTATTATTTCACCACTAAAACGCATGAGACTTGTAGTTTTCAAGAATGTTTTCATTTTTGATGAGACGCTGAATAAAAGCAGTTTAATCGCCGGTACACGAAAACCTGCGATTTCCCGTAAATCCCGGACTCGGCCCGTATAGTCAAAAGTATAGAAAGAAAGTACCCAGGGTGTAAACTCATTTCCCGAACGATTTTTTAAATTATTTTTTCACCACTAAAACGCATAAGACTTGTAGTTTTCAAAAATGTTTTCATTTTTGATGAGACGCTGAATAAAAGAAGTTTAATCGCCGGCAAACGAAAACCCGCCATTTCCCGTAAACCCCGGACTAGGTCCGTATAATCAAAAGTATACAAAGAAAGTACCCAGGGAGTAAACTCATTTCCCGAACGACTTTTTAAATTATTTTTTCAGCACTAAAACGCATGAGACTTGTAGTTTTTAAAAATAATTTCATTTTTGATGAGACGCTGAATAAAAGACGTTTAATCGCCGGCAAACGAAAACCCGCCATTTCCCGTAAACCCCGGACTCGGCCCGCATAGTCAAAATATGCAAAGAAAGTACCCAGGGAGTAAACTCATTTCCTGAACGATTTTTTAAATTATTTTTTCAGCACTAAAACGCATGAGACTTGTAGTTTTTAAAAATGTTTTCATTTTTGATGAGACGCTGAATAAAAGACGTTTAATCGCCGGCAAACGAAAACCCGCCATTTCCCGTAAACCCCGGACTCGGCCCGCATAGTCAAAATATACAAAGATAGTACCCAGGGAGTAAACTCATTTACTGAACGATTTTTTAAATTATTTTTTCAGCACTAAAACGCATGAGACTTGTAGTTTTTAAAAATGTTTTCATTTTTGATGAGACGCTGAATAAAAGACGTTTAATCGCCGGCAAACGAAAACCCGCCATTTCCCGTAAACCCCGGACTCGGCCCGCATAGTCAAAATATACAAAGATAGTACCCAGGGAGTAAACTCATTTCCCGAACGATTTTTTAAATTATTATTTCACCACTAAAGCCCATGACACTTGTAGTATTTAAAAATATTTTCATTTTTGATGAGACGCTGAATAAAAGAAGTTTAATCGCCGGCAAACGAAAACCCGTGATTTCCCGTAAATCCCGGACTCGGCCCGTATAGTCAAAAGTATACAAAGAAAGTACCCAGGGAGTAAACTCATTTCCCAAACGATTATTTAAATTATTATTTCACCACTAAAGCCCATGAGACTTGTAGTATTTAAAAATATTTTCATTTTTGATGAGACGCTGAATAAAAGAAGTTTAATCGCCGGCAAACGAAACCCCGCGACTTCCCGTAAATCCCGGACTCGGCCGGTATAGTCGAATGTATACAAAGAAAGTACCCTGTGAGTAAACTCATTTCAAAAACCATTTTTTAATTTATCTTTTCACCACTAAAACGCATAAGACTTGTAGTTTTCAAAAATGTTTTCATTTTTGATGAGACGCTGAATAAAAGAAATTTAATCGCCGGCAAACGAAAACCCGCCATTTCCCGTATACCCCGGACTAGGTCCGTATAATCAAAAGTATACAAAGAAAGTACCCAGGGAGTAAACTCATTTCCCGAACGACTTTTTAAATTATTTTTTCAGCACCAAAACGCATGAGACTTGTAGTTTTTAAAAATGTTTTCATTTTTGATGAGACGCTGAATAAAAGACGTTTAATCGCCGGCAAACGAAAACCCGCCATTTCCCGTAAACCCCGGACTCGGCCCGCATAGTCAAAAGATACAAAGAAAGTACCCAGGGAATAAACTCATTTCCTGAACGATTTTTTAAATTATTTTTTCAGCACTAAAACGCATGAGACTTGTAGTTTTTAAAAATGTTTTCAATTTTGATGAGACGGTGAATAAAAGAAGTTTAATCGCCGGCAAACGAAAACCTGCGATTTCCCGTAAATCCTGGACTCGGTCCGTATAGTCAAAAGTATACGAAGAAAGTACCCAGGGAGTAAACTCATTTCCCGAACGACTTTTTAAATTATTTTTTCAGCACTAAAACGCATGAGACTTGTAGTTTTTAAAAATGTTTTCATTTTTGATGAGACGCTGAATAAAAGACGTTTAATCGCCGGCAAACGAAAACCCGCCATTTCCCGTAAACCCCGGACTCGGCCCGCATAGTCAAAAGATACAAAGAAAGTACCCAGGGAGTAAACTCATTTCCTGAACGATTTTTTAAATTATTTTTTCAGCACTAAAACGCATGAGACTTGTAGTTTTTAAAAATGTTTTCAATTTTGATGAGACGGTGAATAAAAGAAGTTTAATCGCCGGCAAACGAAAACCTGCGATTTCCCGTAAATCCTGGACTCGGTCCGTATAGTCAAAAGTATACGAAGAAAGTACCCAGGGAGTAAACTCATTTCCTAAACGATTTTTTAAATTATTATTTCACCACTAAAACGCATGAGACTTGTAGTTTTCAAGAATGTTTTCATTTTTGATGAGACGCTGAATAAAAGCAGTTTAATCGCCGGCAAACGAAAACCTGCGATTTCCCGTAAATCCCGGACTCGGCCCGTATAGTCAAAAGTATAGAAAGAAAGTACCCAGGGTGTAAACTCATTTCCCGAACGATTTTTTAAATTATTTTTTCACCACTAAAACGCATAAGACTTGTAGTTTTCAAAAATGTTTTCATTTTTGATGAGACGCTGAATAAAAGAAGTTTAATCGCCGGCAAACGAAAACCCGCCATTTCCCGTAAACCCCGGACTAGGTCCGTATAATCAAAAGTATACAAAGAAATTACCCAGGGAGTAAACTCATTTCCCGAATGACTTTTTAAATTATTTTTTCAGCACTAAAACGCATGAGACTTGTAGTTTTTAAAAATGTTTTCATTTTTGATGAGACGCTGAATAAAAGACGTTTAATCGCCGGCAAACGAAAACCCGCCATTTCCCGTAAACCCCGGACTCGGCCCGCATAGTCAAAATATACAAAGAAAGTACCCAGGGAGTAAACACATTTCCTGAACGATTTTTTAAATTATTTTTTCAGCACTAAAACGCATGAGACTTGTAGTTTTTAAAAATGTTTTCATTTTTGATGAGACGCTGAATAAAAGACGTTTAATCGCCGGCAAACGAAAACCCGCCATTTCCCGTAAACCCCGGACTCGGCCCGCATAGTCAAAATATACAAAGATAGTACCCAGGGAGTAAACTCATTTCCCGAACGATTTTTTAAATTATTATTTCACCACTAAAGCCCATGAGACTTGTAGTATTTAAAAATATTTTCATTTTTGATGAGACGCTGAATAAAAGAAGTTTAATCGCCGACAAACGAAAACCCGTGACTTCCCGTAAATCCCGGACTCGGCCCGTATAGTCAAAAGTATACAAAGAAAGTACCCAGGGAGTAAACTCATTTCCCAAACGATTATTTAAATTATTATTTCACCACTAAAACCCATGAGACTTGTAGTATTTAAAAATATTTTCATTTTTGATGAGACGCTGAATAAAAGAAGTTTAATCGCCGGCATACGAAACCCCGCGACTTCCCGTAAATCCCGGACTCGGCCGGTATAGTCGAATGTATACAAAGAAAGTACCCTGTGAGTAAACTCATTTCAAAAACCATTTTTTAAATTATCTTTTCACCACTAAAACGCATAAGACTTGTAGTTTTCAAAAATGTTTTCATTTTTGATGAGACGCTGAATAAAAGAAATTTAATCGCCGGCAAACGAAAACCCGCCATTTCCCGTAAACCCCGGACTAGGTCCGTATAATCAAAAGTATACAAAGAAAGTACCCAGGGAGTAAACTCATTTCCCGAACGACTTTTTAAATTATTTTTTCAGCACTAAAACGCATGAGACTTGTAGTTTTTAAAAATGTTTTCATTTTTGATGAGACGCTGAATAAAAGACGTTTAATCGCCGGCAAACGAAAACCCGCCATTTCCCGTAAACCCCGGACTCGGCCCGCATAGTCAAAATATACAAAGAAAGTACCCAGGGAGTAAACTCATTTCCTGAACGATTTTTTAAATTATTTTTTCAGCACTAAAACGCATGAGACTTGTAGTTTTTGAAAATGTTTTCAATTTTGATGAGACGGTGAATAAAAGAAGTTTAATCGCCGGCAAACGAAAACCTGCGATTTCCCGTAAATCCTGGACTCGGCCCGTATAGTCAAAAGTATACAAAGAAAGTACCCAGGGAGTAAACTCATTTCCCAAACGATTTTTTAAATTATTATTTCACCACTAAAACGCATGAGACTTGTAGTTTTCAAGAATGTTTTCATTTTTGATGAGACGCTGAATAAAAGCAGTTTAATAGCCGGCAAACGAAAACCTGCGATTTCCCGTAAATCCCGGACTCGGCCCGTATAGTCAAAAGTATAGAAAGAAAGTACCCAGGGTGTAAACTCATTTCCCGAACGATTTTTTAAATTATTTTTTCACCACTAAAACGCATGAGACTTGTAGTTTTCAAAAATGTTTTTATTTTTGATGAGACGCTGAATAAAAGAAGTTTAATCGCCGGCAAACGAAAACCCGCCATTTCCCGTAAACCCCGGACTCGGCCCGCATAGTCAAAAGTATACAAAAAAAGTACCCAGGGAGTAAACTCATTTCCCGAACGATTTTTTAATTTATTTTATCACCACTAAAACGCATGAGACTTGTAGTTTTCAAAAATGTTTTCATTTTTGATGAGACGCTTAATGAAAGAGGTTTAATCGCCGGCAAACGAAAACCCGAGATTTCCCTTAAATCCCGGACTCGGCCCGTATAGTCAAAAGTACACAAAGAAAGTACCCAGGGAGTAAACTAATTTCCCAAACGATTTTTTGAATTATTATTTCACCACTAAAGCCCATGAGACTTGTAGTTTTTAAAAATGTTTTCATTTTTGATGAGACGCTGAATAAAAGAAGTTTAATCGCCGGCAAACGAAAACCCGCGATTTCCCGTAAATCCCGGACTCGGCCCGTATAGTCAAAAGTATACAAAGAAAGTACCCAGGGAGTAAACTCATTTCCAGAACGATTTTTTAAGTTATTTTTTCACCACTAAAACGCATGAGACTTGTAGTTTTCAGAAATGTTTTTATTTTTGATGAGACGCCTAATGAAAGTGGTTTAATCGCCGGCAAACGAAAACCCGCGATTTCTTGTAAATCCCGGGCTTGGCCGGTATAGTCGAATGTATACAAAGAAAGTACCCTGTGAGTAAACACATTTCCAAAACGATTTTTTAAATTATCTTTTCACCACTAAAACGCATGAGACTTGTAGTTTTCAAAAATGTTTTCATTTTTGATGAGACGCTGAATAAAAGAAGTTTAATCGCCGGCAAACGAAAACCCGCCATTTCCCGTAAACCCCGGTCTCGGTCCGCATAATCAAAAGTATACAAAGAAAGTACCCAGGGAGTAAACTCATTTCCCGAACAACTTTTTAAATTATTTTTTCACCACTAAAACGCATGAGACTTGTAGTTTTCAAGAATGTTTTCATTTTTGA